>NC_060145.1:290920230-291545230 GCF_021461385.2 Schistocerca piceifrons | reverse complement strand
CCTGACACGTTCCACATCATTACGAAGTGTCGTATTTATGATCTATGGAACAAGTATTAACCTAATCTAATCTACTGTTCCGCTACTACCGCTGCCGAGGAAAGAGACATCCGATGACCATGTTTGGTCCACCTTTAATGCTTATCTTCATCCATATTGTTTCATGTTCGGAATCTGTACTAATCTCTCTAGATATTACCGTATTTATTATGGCTATAAATATGCCTCCACCACCAGCGTTCATGGTATCTTTGCAATATAATTCCAATCGGAGTTTAGAATTTCAGTGCTATTGTCATCTGATTTCAGCCAGCTTTCTGTCCTTAGTATTAGATGGGCATTGTTACCATTTATAAACGAGATTAACTCGAGGGCATTTCCACAGGCGCTCCTGCAGTTAGCTGATATTATATTAACATTTTCTTTCTCCGATCTGCTATGACGAATGATAGTCTTTCTGGACTCAAAAGACATCTTATCGGGCCTATGGAGGGATTTCTGTACCCTAAAAACCTCACATGTGCACGCCACACGTACTCCGCTGCCCTAGCAGGCGCTTCTTGCGTGTAGTTAACGACTGATCTATTAAGTGAGACCCAACAGTTTCCCCTCCGATAGCGGTGGTCGATAAATTTGCATCCAATATCGCCGCAGAATCGCCTGAGTCTCAGTGTTAGCCCTTCCACTCTGCTCCAGACCAGAGGACCATGAGCACTTCCCCGTGGGCAAAGCTAGTTGTCTCCACCAACACCAAATCTGCCATCTGCATGTAGGAACCAAGGGTAGTGCAGAACACAGGCGACAGGTGTCATTTGTGTCTACGTGAGCCACGTTTTGCAGCTGGGTGCACCCCATGCACTCACAACTACTGTCAGCAGAGCTTCCTCCACAACTGGGATGAGAACCCCAGGCAAACAGGCTGGACACTGGCCTTCTTCCCTGACGTGCCCGCTATTTTCCTGAGGGGCTCCATCACGCGCCTAACATTGGAGCTCCCATCGACAAGGAATTTGATCCTCTGAACTTGTCCAGTGCTCTCAGGAAGACAGGCCACAGTTGTAACAGACGAGGTGTTCCGAGCTGACTAGGATGGACTTTTCAAACCTATTTTTAAAGAGTAAGGGGACAGCCGTGCGGTCAGTACCCACTTTCAGTTCCTGCCCAGAAGTTCACGACCCCGCCACTATTCGCCAGTCACCGTCAGGTAACTGTCGACCGACCTCGACGTGCGAATTGGAAGACGCAGTGACATCAGGAATCCCAGGCGACACAACAGGCTCCAGAGGTGCCACAGCACTCGCCTCAGATGCCACAACGCCACCGTAGCCCAGAACAGCAGCATGAAGCCTGTCGACCATGGCCAACACAGCTTCCAGTTGTTTACGGTCATTGGCTAATTCCCCCTGCATCGCCGTAGCACTTATCCTTCTTTAACCAGCTGTTGTCTGAACCACAGGTAATTCAACCATAAACCAAGAAACTGAAATCACGACACAAAAAATCGAAAAATACGCAAACTCTTACAACAAAAATAAATAGCACAACTAAAAATAGCTGTATAACGAGCTACTGTTCACTTCTACTAAGAAGTAAGTTAGATGACCACTAAACTAAACGATGTATGCAATCTGTATGCAAAGATTAAACTGCTGCTACCGTTGCTGACTCTGCTCTGCTAGGAAATGAATCCAAATCATGGTATGGAAACCACCTCTGAAACTACACATAACTACACTCCTGGAAATGGAAAAAAGAACACATTGACACCGGTGTGTCAGACCCACCATACTTGCTCCGGACACTGCGAGAGGGCTGTACAAGCAATGATCACACGCACGGCACAGCGAACACACCAGGAACCGCGGTGCTGGCCGTCGAATGGCGCTAGCTGCGCAGCATTTGTGCACCGCCGCCGTCAGTGTCAGCCAGTTTGCCGTGGCATACGGAGCTCCATCGCAGTCTTTAACACTGGTAGCATGCCGCGACAGCGTGGACGTGAACCGTATGTGCAGTTGACGGACTTTGAGCGAGGGCGTATAGTGGGCATGCGGGAGGCCGGGTGGACGTACCGCCGAATTGCTCAACACGTGGGGCGTGAGGTCTCCACAGTACATCGATGTTGTCGCCAGTGGTCGGCGGAAGGTGCACGTGCCCGTCGACCTGGGACCGGACCGCAGCGACGCACGGATGCACGCCAAGACCGTAGGATCCTACGCAGTGCCGTAGGGGACCGCACCGCCACTTCCCAGCAAATTAGGGACACTGTTGCTCCTGGGGTATCGGCGAGGACCATTCGCAACCGTCTCCATGAAGCTGGGCTACGGTCCCGCACACCGTTAGGCCGTCTTCCGCTCACGCCCCAACATCGTGCAGCCCGCCTCCAGTGGTGTCGCGACAGGCGTGAATGGAGGGACGAATGGAGACGTGTCGTCTTCAGCGATGAGAGTCGCTTCTGCCTTGGTGCCAATGATGGTCGTATGCGTGTTTGGCGCCGTGCAGGTGAGCGCCACAATCAGGACTGCATACGACCGAGGCACACAGGGCCAACACCCAGCATCATGGTGTGGGGAGCGATCTCCTACACTGGCCGTACACCACTGGTGATCGTCGAGGGGACACTGAATAGTGCACGGTACATCCAAACCGTCATCGAACCCATCGTTCTACCATTCCTAGACCGGCAAGGGAACTTGCTGTTCCAACAGGACAATGCACGTCCGCATGTATCCCGTGCCACCCAACGTGCTCTAGAAGGTGTAAGTCAACTACCCTGGCCAGCAATATCTCCGGATCTGTCCCCCATTGAGCATGTTTGGGACTGGATGAAGCGTCGTCTCACGCGGTCTGCACGTCCAGCACGAACGCTGGTCCAACTGAGGCGCCAGGTGGAAATGGCATGGCAAGCCGTTCCACAGGACTACATCGAGCATCTCTACGATCGTCTCCATGGGAGAATAGCAGCCTGCATTGCTGCGAAAGGTGGATATACACTGTACTAGTGCCGACATTGTGCATGCTCTGTTGCCTGTGTCTATGTGCCTGTGGTTCTGTCATTGTGATCATGTGATGTATCTGACCCCAGGAATGTGTCAATAAAGTTTCCCCTTCCTGGGACAATGAATTCACGGTGTTCTTATTTCAATTTCCAGGAGTGTACCTCCAGCCTGAGCTACACTCTCCATACTCACCGCTGATTAAGCATCTCATTGGGCCGCCGGCGTACTCGAGGCCTTGTATCTTTCGGAAAGAGGTAACATCGCGACGTGCTGGAAATACTACCTGCCTCCAGTCATAAAATGTCCAGTTTCTATGTTTTTTGGCCCATCGAAGTGCACCTTTATATGCCGCTGTGAGCAACGGATTTTTTGTGAGGTATCTGCCTCCTAATATCTGTTTCATGCACTTCCCTTCGCAATGGTCGCTCGAAAACTAGATGAGACGGACCTGCATTCACTGACACCAGTCCCTGTTGACTATGCTTTTTTACGACCATTGTTCTTAGTTCATCTTACGTGGCTGAGAGTGGTTCGCCATTCCTTGTGGACATGTTGCAAAGTTCACACCTACAAATCAGGCAATTTCACTCACAGTGTGATCATGGGCACGTCCAAACATGATAGCTTCTTTTTGACCTTCTGTCACACTTCCACATCGACCGATCTTACTGCGCTGATTCCATACAAGTGACTGGCACAGATGGCGACGCATATAGATGTGGTAGTAAATCGGTCCATAAATTGCGAGTATTTAGCGTCAATAAGGTGCAAGTTATGCGACAAAGTCGTATCAAGTGGCATTAGAATTTGTTCAGTGTTGCATATTTGGTATCATTCGCAGTGCTTCGCGAAAATAAATCAAGAAAACATTTCGTGTACGTGTGGAACAAAGTGTAACTGACGTCTGGCAGCGAGTGAAATGTGCCGCGCAAATCGTGAAGTCATAGTACTCTAATCATTGCAGAAACAACTGAAAACCACAAGAGAACATGCTCTGTTGTTGGAAAACATTATTAAAAGTGTATCTGACCCATCACATAAAGAACTCGGTCAACTTCAGGAGTACAGTGAACCAAAGAAATGTGCAAAACCTAAATTTGTTTTCAGTGAGTTAAAAGTTCCGTTAAGAAATCGATTTCAACATCTTATTACGGACTGTGAACTTAAAAATGTTGAAACAAGCAACTCACACCAAGACTACGAATCGGAATCGGCGGACAGGAAATTTATAAAGCGTAATAAGTCAGTAGAACGTAACTGTCTCGATGTTGCAAACAACGTGACTCCTAAAAACTTTAGTAGGCCTACAGTTTTGCTTGCTGACAGCCACGGAAGAGGAATTGCAGGAATTCTTCGTTTCCATCAGGATCTCAATGTTACAAGTGTTGTGAAACCTGGAGCAGGCCTAAAAGAAGTTTTGAAAGACTATAAAAACAATAATCACGTGACACAAAGTGAATGCATAGTAATATTGGGCGGCGCAAACGATGTATATAAGAATGAGCTAATAGTAGCAAACAGAGTGCTAAGAGATGCGCTATGTACAAAAGAGGATCAAAAAGTTATTGTTGTAGGCATACCACACAGACATGACCTTACTGAATCTTCTTGTGTGAACAGAGAAATCCAAAAAGCAAACAGGGTGTATAAAAAGATCTGCAAGACCACTTCAAATGCTTTTTTCCTCAATATTGACGATCTTGAAAGACAGCACTTCACAACACATGGTATGCATTTAAATAAATGGGGCAAATCGCTGCTCAGTCAAAAGATCAAAATGGTAGTGGATAGTGTTTCTCCTAGATGGAAGAAAAGTGATCCTATTCCACTACCACTGATAAGGGACGCCTGCAAAGTATCTTCCCTATCATGTACTCCAGTTGCAGCAGTAGCACAATATCAGGTATCACTGATTACAAAAGAATGTGCTGGGAGAGAAGAAGCTGTAACTACAGTTACAACAGGTAGAACACCTCATTCAGGAACTAAGATAACAGAAACAGCAAAAGTGGCAGCATATTCAGCAACAAGTGTACCAACAGGTGATCCAGCTGTCCATTCTGCAACATTTGTACTACCTACAGTGGGAAGCCAGCCACTTAGATCATGCCATGAACAAGAAGAAGCCAAGAGACCTCCAAGAGTAGAAGCAGTATCAAGTGTAGCGGGCAAACGGAAAACTGTACCTCCATTACATCTAAATGATTTTTTAGTAGAAGGCAGCAAGGGGAAGAAGCCCATAAGATAAATAGTGCCAGAGATTTAATAGCCGCTCAGCAAAACAGTGCATCTGTAAAGAAATACGGGTTTGATTTTATAATCTGTTATCTTAACATTGAAGGAGTAAGGGATAAAGAATTTATTGTCAATGACTTTGGATTAGAAAATAAGTTTGATATCTTTTGTTTAATGAACACTGGGCTAGTGAGAGTGAACTTACATTTATTAATGCAGTAGCTACTGCAGAAAATTGCATTTAAGAGGTGGTGTGGCAATATATGTTAACAAGTCACTTAGCGGTACAGTCAATAGATTAGATCTAGATTTTCTGTGTGATGAACAGAACTTTGAAGCTGCTGCTATAGTAATAGACAGTTTTAAGTTAGTTGTAATTTCCCTGTACAGGTCACCTAAGGGTATAGCCAATGTATTTTTAGAAAAACTGGAGCTGCTGTTACATGTACTTACAGATACTAGATGGATACATCATGATATTGTGATAGGTGGAGATGTGAATGCTGAATTTGATGCCACAACACAAAAACGTACTGTCACTGAACTCCAAAACCTACTAAGACAGTGCAACTTACATTCAGTCAATAACAAGCCTACAAGAGAACATGCATGTCTTGACAATATTTTTGTAAATTTTAAAACAACAGAAGAATCATGTTTTGTGGCAGTATTTCCATATTCTGATCATGATTCAGTATCTTCAAATTATACAAGTAGGTTCCCTCTTGATAAGAGTAATGTAAATAGGCTTGTCCCAGAAGTTGTGGTCACTAGACCGGTCACAGATGAGAAAATTGACAGGTTTCGTACGTCGCTTTCTAACAGAGATTGGTTTGGCCTGTGTTATGATGAGACACATTATACTCTAAGCAATTATCTGCCAGCAAAGGTACTATTTGATAGGTTTTTCAAAGCATTTTTGGGACACTTTAATGACTGCATACCAATAAGGAAATGCAAAGTAACTGACAGAATCCTAAAAGCAAAAGTTCCAAATAGACAAAATACATGGTATACAAAACAGCTGTCTACTATGAAAAATCAAGTTATGTTGTTGTACAATATTTATAAAAGTCTGAAAACCAACCATTCTAAATTAGCCTACATTAGATCTAGGAATGAGTACAAAAAAGCACTTGTGGAAGCCAAACAAGCACACAATCTCAGAAGTATTGAGAAATCCACCAATGAGTGCAATGCAGCATGGACTCTAATAAATAGTGTCGCCAAAGGTAAAAGAAGTGACAAAATTAGTATCTCTCCCCAGGAATTTAATGACTTTTTTATTAAATCAGTTGAGGAAGTAGGAAGTGCTACAATTAAACCTGAAATCAGCTCATCACAGTTACTGTCAAAAAATATTGCAAGGTCATCAACAAACACAAGTACCTTCAATTTTTCTGAGGTCTCACCTGGTTTTGTGTTAAGAATAGTGAAGCAGTTAAAATCATCAGACAGTGTAGACATATATGACCTGTCTTGTAACATGCTGAAGAAAGTAATAGACTGTATAGTGTACCCCCTAACATATTGTATAAACAAGTGTACACTCGAGGGTTTTTTCCCTGATGAGCTTAAACTGTCTAGGGTAGTTCCAGTACATAAAAAAGGAGATAAAAATTCTGTCTCAAGTTACAGGCCAATATCCATAGTCCCAGTTTTTTCAAAAGTTCTAGAATGAATAATTTACCAACAATTATCTGTTTACTTTGATAACATAGGATTAATAAGTAGATCACAGTACGGCTTTAGGAAAAACCTGTCAACCATTGATGCCATAGACAATGTTGTTAAATACATCCATCAAGTATTTGAAGATAAATGCTTTGCTCAAGTGACTTTTTGTGACCTAAGCAAAGCCTTTGACTGTGTAGAACATACACTACTACTCGAAAAAATGGACTTTTACGGTGTTAAGGGTAACAGCCTTAAGCTATTAAGATCATATTTACAAAACCGTAAGCAAGCTGTCTGTGTTGGGAAAGAAACACGTTAAGGTAGAACACGTTAAGGTAGGTGTTCCGCAGGGATCCGTGCTGGGCCCTTTCCTTTTCCTAATAATGATAAATGACCTGCCATCATTTATTAAATCCAGAACAGTACTCTATGCTGATGATACAACGTTTCTGAACAGCAGTAATGATCTTAATAGCCTTAAAACATATGTTACAGAGACAATTGAGCAATCTTCACTCTGGTTTAAAGCAAATGGGTTCTTGCTTAATGAAAGCAAAACCCAGCAGATGGTATTTAGTTTAAAAGACAAGTTTCCATCAGATGATCCTAGTTGTGTTAAATTTTTGGGGGTATATTTGGATGATAAACTTTCTTGGAATCCACATATTAAGTATATTAGTGGTAAATTGTCTAGGGTAATCTATTTGTTAAGGCAATTAATGCACTGTGTACCTAAAAATTATGTTAGAGTATCTTACTACTCATTTTTCCAAAGCATCATATCCTATGGCATTATTTTATGGGGAAACTCCACTTGTGTGCATGATATACTATCGCTGCAAAAGAAAGCTATTAGGATAATTACAGGCTCACCATACAAGGCTCATTGTAAACCTTTGTTTACTCAACAAAAAATCATGACAGTAATAAACCTATATATTTATTATGTTTTAATCTACACAAAAAAGAACTTACCTAAAGTAAAACGCAGGGCAAATATACATTGTTACAGCACTAGGACAAATAGCTCTATCTATACGCCCTACCACAGACTGTCAAAATCAGTTAACAGTTATGAACTTATGGGCCACAAATTATTTAACAAACTTCCACAAGCTATACAAAATTTACCAGAGCAACAATACAAACAAACACTTTATGACTGGTTAGTTGTAAACCCATTCTACAATATAAAGGATTTCATGACCTGTGATATAAAACTGTAAAGTTCTTAACAATTCTGTTCTTTTATAGCATGTACTGTACTGTATTGTATTATGTGTATGACTTTGTCTATTGCTGTAATGGCTTAAAGACAATAAAATTATTATTATTATTATTATTATTATTATTATTATTATCACAACTTACATAACTATCAAATGAAACTATTTGGTTCCAGACACCTTTTCAAGTCTCAGACATCCATGATGTATACAGGGTGGTCCATTGATCGTGACCAAGCCAAATATCTCACGAAATAAGCGCCAAACGAAAAAACTACAAAGAACGAAACTCGTCTGGCTTGAATGGGGAAACCAGATGGCGCTATGGTTGGCCCGCTAGATGGCGCTGCCATAGGTCAAACGGATATCAACTGCGTTTTTTTAAAAATAGGAACCCCCATTTTTTATTACATATTCGTGTAGTACGTAAAGAAATATCAATGTTTTAGTTGGATCACTTTATTCGCTTTGTGATAGATGGCGCTGTAATAGTCACAAACATATGGCTCACAATTTTAGACGAACAGTTGGTAACAGGAAGGTTTTTTGAATTAAAATACAGAACGTAGGTACGTTTGAACATTTTATTTTGGTTGTTCCAATGTGATACATATACCTTTGCGAACTTATCATTTCTGAGAATGCATGCAGTTAAAGCGTGATTACCTGTAAACACCACATTAATGCAATAAATGCTCAAAATGATGTCCGTCAACCTCAATGCATTTGGCAATACGTGTAACGACATTCCTCTCAACAGCGAGTAGTTCGCCTTCCGTAATGATCGCACATCCATTGACAATGCGTTGACGCATATTGTCAGGCGTTGTCGGTGGATCACGATAGGAAATATCCTTCAACTTTCCCCACAGAAAGAAATCCGGGAACGTCAGATCCGGTGAACGTGCAGGCCATGGTATGGTGCTTCGACGACCAATCCACCCGTCATGAAATATGCTATTCAGTACCGTTTCAACTGCACGCGAGCTATGTGCCGGACATCCATCATGTTGGAAGTACATCGGCATTCTGTCATGCAGTGAAACATCTTGTAGTAACATCGGTAGAACATTACGTAGGAAATCAGCATACATTGCACCATTTAGATTGCCATCGATAAAATGGGGGCCAATTATCCTTCCTCCCATAATGCCGCACCATACATAAACCCACCAACGTCGCTGATGTTCCACTTGTCGCAGCCATCGTGAATTTTCCGTTGCCCAATTGTGCATATTATGCCGGTTTACGTTACCGCTGTTGGCGAGTGATGCTTCGTCGCTAAATAGAACGCGTGCAAAAAATCTGTCATCGCCCCGTAATTTCTCGTGTGCCTAGTGGCAGAACTGTACACAACGTTCAGAGTCGTCGCCATGCAATTCTTGGTGCACAGAAATGTGGTACGGGTGCAATCGATGTTGATGTAGCATTATCAACACCGACGTTTATGAGATTCCCGATTCTCGCGCAGTTTGTCTGGTACTGATGTGTGGATTAGCCGCGACTGCAGCTAAAACACCTACTTGGGCATCATGATTTGTTGCAGGTCGTGGTTGACGTTTCACATGTGGCTGTACACTACCTGTTTCCTTAAATAACGTAACTATCCGTCGAACGGTCCAGACACTTGGATGATGTCATCCAGGATATCGAGCAGCATACATAGCATAGCCCGTTGGGCCTTTTGATCACAATAGCCATACATCAACAGGATATCAACCTTTTCCGCAATTGGTAAACGGTCCATTTTAACACGGGTAATGTATCACGAAGCAAATACCGTCTGCACTGGCGGAATGTTACGTGACACCACCTAGTTATACGTTTGTGACCATTACAGCGCCATCTATCACAAAGCGAATAAAGTGGTCCAACTAAAACATTCATATTTCTTTACGTACTGCACGAATATGTAATAAAAAATGGGGGTTCCTATTTAAAAAAAACGCAGTTGATATCCGTTTGACCTATGACAGCGCCGTCTAGCGGGCCAACCATAGCGCCATCTGGTTTCCCCATTCAAGCTAGACGAGTTTCGATCTTTGTAGTTTTTTCGTTTGATGCTTATTTCGTGAGATGTTTGGCCCGGTCGCTACCAGTGGACCACCCTGTATATACAGACTGAAGCGACCAAACAGAATTGGTAGCAAGGCCAGGATTCGAACTTGGGTCTTCTGCCCATTAGGCAGATGCGCTGTCTGCTTCTCCAGCCTAGCACAGTGGCTTTGCACACCTGCGTGGACTACACTAGCGTGCCTACTTCCTCAAACCAAATTTCCATTCACGCGTCAGTCCACTTGGTATTCCCCCTAAACTCAAACAACATTGCAGAGGCTATCCAACTGCACTGGAATAGCACATCAGCATCGAATGAAATGGGAGATCCTGTCTGAAACCCAGCCATAGATGAGATTCTGAGTTGCTATTCCAATAGAATTTTAGGTCCTCTGCAATGCTGTTCGACTTTAGGGGGAATGCTAAGTGGACTGAGGCCTGCAAGTGAATCTTACAAGGCCTTATGAAGTTCTGAATTGTCCGATAACTATCCGAATGCATATAAAAAAGTGTGGTATCGAACATTTCATATGAGTCCTGGGGGAGGCTGTACCATTATAACACTAATTTCTTTTTATACATTTTAGCCTGAAATACAAGGTGTACAACTGTGCTTCCACCGTTTTTTCCCCAACATTTCAGGCTTTAACTAAACAAATTGGTTACACATGTATCATTCAAAGTATTTTCCATCGCTGGCCACTACTTTGTCCCATCTTTCAGGCAGTGTACGAACCCTGTGTCGAAAAAATTGTTCATCTTTTGAAGCGAACCATGAAATGATCCCATTTGTGACTTCTTCATGAGATCGGAAGTGTTGGTCAGCCAGGCCATGCGCCATTGATCTAAACAGGTGATAATCAGACGGAGCAATGTCTGGAGAATGCGGCGGATGGGGTAGGACTACCCATTTTAACGTTTCCAAGTACGTTTTGACATCTTTTGCAACGTGGGGTCGAGCGTTGTCGTGCTGCAAAATCACTTTATCGTGCCTCTCGCTGTATTGCGGCCGTTTGTCTTTTAATGCTGCGCTCAAGTGCATTACCTGCGTTCAACAACGATCACCTGTGATTGTTTCACTCGGTTTTAACACCGCACAGTACACGACGCCGAGCTGGTCCGACCAAATGCAGAGCATGATCTTGGAGCCGTCAATATTCGGTTTCGCCGTCGACGTGCTGCCAAATCAGTTTATCGTGCCTCTCACTGTATTGTGGCCGTTTGTCATTTAATGTTCTGCTCAGATGCATTAATTGAGTTCGATAACGAGCACCTGTGATTGTCTAACTTGGTTTTAATACCTCATAGTACACGATGTCGAGCTGGTCCCACCAAATGCAGAACATGATCTTGGAGTCGTGAATATTTGGTTTGGCCATTGACGTGGAAGCATGGCCAGGATACCCCAGTGATTTTTTGCGTTTAGGGTTATTGTAATGACCCCATTTTTGGTCCCTGGTCTCAATGCAATGCAGAAATCCATTCCGTTTTTGCCTCTGAAGCAACTGTTCACAAACACACAAACGCTGTTCAACGTCTCTTGGTTTCATCTCACACGGGACCCAAGTTCCTTCTTTCTAAATCATGCCCATAGCCTTGAGACGTTTAAAATGGCTTGCTGTGTCACTTCCACAAATCGTGCCATTTCTTTTTAAACATTCTCTCTTCCACCACTATGCCGGTCTACAATGTTAAAATCACCATTCTTGTAGGGTTGAAACCACTCATTACACATTCTTTCACTGATAACGTCCTTACCATATGAACTTGAGAGCATTCTATGAGACTCAGCTGCTGTTTTCTTCATATTGAAACAAAACAGTAACACCTCCCACAAATGACAAGAATTAGGCTTGTAAATTAGCATTTTCAGTCAAGAACAACTTTATGATGCGGACACAAATTGACTAATGTTTGAATGAGTTTATGTTGACTGAGGTCCAAACTAACTGAATGACATCTGCGATCTGTTTCTTTCAACCGCTACTTACCGTTGTCGCCACCTATCGGCAAACGGCAGAAGTAAAGTTGTACACCTTGTATAATACATTGTATACAAAATAATATGAATTCTTTTAATGAAACAGATGAGATAATTTTATTCTGTGTGAGACTCAAGATTATACATGGTATGGGTTATCTCTATAAAAAAGAAGGTAATGTTAGAGGAGGGTGATTTATTACAATACCCCCCTCATAAGATTTGGAAACAGGGTGTTTGCAATAGTTTGTGACAGACCATAAGGTTTGCCAAACTGTGTACAGAATGGTGCACAGAATAGCAGATGGATGTATAGAAGTATCTGATACATAACATATTATAAAGCATGTAAGAAAAAGGTCTACTATAAAAATCATAATCTATACATGTATCAGGATATGGCATTCAGATTTTCAGATATGTGGAATGTACTGCCACAAGACAAATAATATGAGGTCAGAACTACAACATTATACCACTAAACTATAGAATTAAATACAGAGACAATGTAAATTACTAGAAATTATAAATGTTAAGTTAAGATCTATACAATCAAACCTTCAAAATTTTCAGAAGAGAAGAGAAAAAAATTTCACAGCCTAAGTGTACAATGAGTGAGCCGACTCAAAAAACTGACAATGACATGTACAGACCAGAAGGAATGAGTAGGAATCAATCAGCTATATAAACCATAGTATATATGGATGTGTTGACTCATGCAACAACAAAATAATGGAAAAATATTAGGGCCTAAGTTTACGATGTGGGGATCGACTCATGAATCCAAACCACACTGGGTACAAACCAGCAAAAAAGTTTCGGCACAACAAAATGAATAAGGTTCACAATCATATCAATGAGTTCAATTATATGCAATGAGTAATTGTGAGAAGCATCTAGCTTCGATCAATGGTTGTATGATCTGCTTGAGTACACACACACAGTCATGATGACCAGGGATACCCTAAACAGAATTACGCAGAACTCTGTCTACAACTCAAAATCCAATCAGATACAATATTCCAATACTCATGGCAAATTCAGGTAAACATAGTCGTAATCAGCTTTGAATGATGACACAATCTAGAAGCTTGAGAACCAAAATCAGATCATTAATATACATCTTGTTATATTGTCCATACTAGTAAATGTCTTCCACACTAACCTATGTACAGAAAGACCTAGAAGATTCATTTATAATTAATAATAAAAAATAAATTCTGATTTAAAGTTACATAACGATTGCAGAGTCAGCCCCCCAATAAAACTAAAAAAACATGCATTTATGCTGAATGACACTGTCTTTAGCTGTCTTGTATAAGAATTCACACACATCAGACTCAACACACATTCCAGTCGACAGACACTTGAGTACATTACCCAGCACCCACAATCTCTTTCAAGATGACTAGTCCAACAGGGCACAGCCATACAGCAGTGTAAGGAGTCGATCTACCCACGTATTTCAGTTTCCTCCTTAGAGTTATCGTCACAGGCTCCAACATCTAGCATTCGCATCAAATCCTGAAACATTGTTTTTTGTAGTAAATATGCTTTTCAATACCTCCTTCACATCACACGAGATAAGTTCTCCTTAGTAACTTTTAAAACTCAATTATATGGGATTTATGGCAGTTGACGTTAAAAGTATTCAGATTAGAAACATTAATAGTTAAATGCAATAAAGAATAATTTGAGCTAATAAGGTAATACACACAGATATGCTCTGATACTATTCCTATCTTTACAGTACACGTTATGAATATTGTCCCATTTCAAAACTGTAAAAAGTTCTACTCATTTAGTCTCATGCCATCTATATATGTAATTCTAAAGTGCAAATCCATAGCACATGATACACATATTGTGTATCATAGATTTTAACTCAGTCAATAGATAAGACAAAACTTCAAAATTCACATCAACTCACACACTAAACTTGAGAAAAAAAAACCACGGTTATACAGTCTTATGAATCTACAGATAGTTTTAAACTCAGTCAATGGATAAAACAGAACTCTAGAAATCACATCATCTTACATACTAAATTCACAACAATGGAAAAAAGAACAAACTAACAAAAATTAGATACTTATGGATCACATCTACATGCTTTCAGTTCAGTGGTATTGTGTAATCCTAACAACTTTTTGGATTTTGGATACACATGTCTGTATGCATTAGGATATGGATTTTTGAGAACTTTGAATGATCCAATATAAATATCAAAAAATTTCTTTGTCTAAGATGTCAACACTTTAGATTTCTCTTTGACTTTCACCAACACAAGATCTCCTACTTCAAACTTAGAAAATTTACCTTTATCATCATGTCTCTGATTTTTCCTATTCCCCTGTTTTTTCATCATCTCCCTAACATGCTTCCCTCTCTTGTGGTGACAGAATTTTACGTGGTGGAAACTCAACATTTTCAGAAATAAAGTTAGCTGGTCTCAGATTAAATATGATTTCAAATTGTGAAAAACCTGTTGAAGAATGTTGTAAGCTGTTCATAATATCCTCAAAGTAACTAAAATAATCTGTCCAACTGGTATGTGTCTTACTACAATATGTTCAAACAGTCTTCCAATCTCTCTCATATATCTTTCTGCAGGGTTATTTGAAGAATGGTACACCTAGGTTAGAGTATGCTTTATTTTTGTGTGATCAACAAAATCTTTCCCAGCTTGTGACGTAAACTTAGACTCAGTATCAGATAAACTTGTTAAACTTAGAGATGATTTGCTTACTGGTAGCTTTCTTGAGAGGAAACAACTTTATGAGCTTCAAAAATACATCAACCACACAAAAACATAACAAAAACCATTCTTAAACTTAGGTAAACGTCCACAAACATCGACATACATGAGATCTAGGTTACTATTAGCAGTATGTTTTGCATTTGGCCTCTACTTGTTTGCTTACTTACCTTCAGTCTTTGACATCTGTCACAGCTGGCAATCTTCTTCTTGACTCTTCTTCCTATGTTATAAAAATAGATGTTTTCCTGAATCTTTTGTGTGCATTTTGTTGATCCACAATGACAAAAACTCTCATGTATATAATTAATTAAAGTATCAATACATTGTTCCAGCCAACATAGTTACCAATCCTCTGAGTCAGTCTTATGTCTCCTGAATAAAATACCCTTGTGTACCTTATAATACTGTTCTGTCTTTTCTCCTTATTGCTTACCCAACATGCTCTTAACCAATTTCCAGTTCTGATCATGAATTTGATATCTACGGATGTCGTTGCAAATTTTCAAGATCTCTTTTTCCTCTCACACCTTTCAAGTACATGATTTTAAACTCTTTCTCACCTTCTCCAAAGTTGTTAAATTATTCACCTCCTAAAGGTAGCCTAGACAAAGCATCAGCAATTACCTTGTCTGTGCCCTTAATGGATCTGATTTTCATAATTAAAGTGGTGTAAAAACAAGTCTCAATAAGTAATTCTATTGTGGTACAGTTTACACACCTGAAGATAACATAATGCTTTGTGATCAGTATAGATGATGACTTTGTGACCTAGTAAATAATTTTTTAATTTGTTGAGTGCCCAATGTACAGCCAAAAGTTCTTTCTCAGTAAGAGTGTATGTCTTCTCATGTTTCTGCAATACTCTAGTGGCAAATGCAAGAGATCTATGTTCAATAACACCATCAACTTCAACCTCCTTAAATAAATGAGCACCCAATCCAACATTACTACTGTCTGTCATAATACAAAAAGTTTCTTTTGGCTTAATTATTGTTTCAGTCCCACTTACAGGCCTTCGAAAAGGGTTGTACTTTTACAGTTGGATCTGAGGACCCGATCACACCCATCTCTGAAAGTGCCCTGGTTCCCACCAACCAGACCATAAAAAACAACTGATTATGCTCTAATAATTACAAAGTGAAAAAATCTGAGAACTTGTAGTAAATGATTTACAGCACATTTTAAGTGACCTAGAAAAATTAGAGCTTACAGACAAAATTGACACTATGGCACATACCAAAGAGTAGAAGCTGCAAAAAAAGTGGATGGATAATGTCCTTGAGCTGGAGTAAGCATCTTTGAAATAAATGCAACTGATCTCTCGATACATCCTTTAACTTAAGAATGTGGCAATGCATCTCTTGCCAAACACCAATGGCAAGAGCAGCTGATAGACCACAAGATAAGGTGCTGATGGAAGAACTGATTTTACTCTTCATTTTTCAGATCACTGAAATGGGATTCCCCCTCTACACAGATAGTTGACTCTGTGGGCTATGGAGGTTGTCTGGGGAATAAACAGAGTATAGTAATTCAATTTTCCAAGAAATGCTCAAAGATTCTTCATGTATTTAGGCACAGACATGTTCTAAATGGCCTCTATATATTCTTTGGTGGTCCAAAGGCCCTCTGCACTGGTGATATTGCCTAAATAAGTGAGCACTGGTTATTAGAAGGTGAATTCAGAAAAATTATCCTTAAGACCATCCTGTGCAAAGGCTACAATAACCAGACATAGATTATACTTGCAATAGTTAGATTGAGATGATGTGTACAGGAAACCTGATGCTAATTTAAATTTAACCTATTTCATGATTCTTTTGTGAGTATATTTGAAAATGGTTTCCCTGAGAAAATGGTGAAACATAATTGTAAGAAACCATCTAAAAGCCATGACTTACTAAAGGGACAAAAATACCTTGTAAACAAAAAAGGGAAACGTATATTGTAGCTAAAAGGATAATGATCCAGAAACAGTCAAACATTATGAAAACTACTGTACTGTAGTAAGAACAGTTATTAAAAAGTCTAGAAGTATGTGCATTATGTCTCAGATTAACACCTCTGATAATAAAATTAGTAGGACAATGCACAAATGGTTTACTTCATATTTAACTGGAAGAAAGTAGAAGGTTGAAATTAACAGTAATAGTTTGCAAAAATCAGTAGCTTACTCTAATTGGAGAGGTATCAAGAATGGTGTCCCACAGGGTTCAGTCTTGGACCCCTTATTGTTCTTAATATATGTTAATGACTTGTCACTCTGTATTCATGATGATGCAATGCTAGTTCTTTTTGCTGATGATGCATGTATAGTAATCACACCCAACAAACAAGAATTAGTTAGGAAACTGTAAATAATGTCTTTCAGTAAATTATTCAGCGGTTCTCTGCAAAAGGACTGTCATTAAATTTTGAGAAAACACAATATATACCATTCTGTACAGTAAATGGCATAAATTCATTATAAATATAGACTGTCAACAGAAGTCTGTTGCTACGGGGAAATATACAAAATTTCTGGGTGTTTACATTGATGAGAAATTGAATTGGAAGAAATACATTGATGTTCTGCTAAAACATTTAGGTTCAGCTACTTATGCTGTCAGGGTTATTGCAAATATTGGTGATAAACATATTAGTAAATTAGTCTACTATGTCTGTTTTCATTCACTGCTTCCATATGGCATCATATTTTGGGGTAATTCATCATTAAGAGAAAAAGTATGCGTTACACAGAAGTGAGTAATCAGAATAATAGATGGACCCCATCCAAGATCATCTTGCACACATTTATTTAAGGAACTCAAGATATTCTTAGTACTGCCACAATATGTAGATTCACTTATGAAATTTATTATTAATAACCCATCCCCTTTCAAAAATAATAGCAAAGTTCATAGCTACAACACTAGAAGAGAGGATGATCTTCACTATTCTGGGTTAAATCTGACTTTTTCACACAAAGGGATGAATTATGCTGCCACAAAAACCTTTTGTCATGTACCAAATAGCATTAAAAGTCTGACAGATAGCCACCCTGGATTTAAAAACAAATTGAACACATTTCTGAATGACAATTCCTCCTGCTCAGCAGATGAATTTTAAGATATGAAGTAATAAAAAAATAAATCAATAAAAAAATAAAAATTATATCATGTAAAGAAAATTTATTTCAAACTGACACATTCCACATCTTTAAGAAATGTCATGTTCATGATCTATGGAACAAGTATTTATGTAACATAATGTAATGTTCTTCCACTGCATGCACAGTTATGAGCATAATGTTAAGATTTTATTTTTTATTTTATTTATTTGTTTTTCTGCATAGAGTCAACAAAGGTGATGACTTTTGCAATGGTCAGTGTTGTTTTACATCATTCTGAGAATTTCTTTTGAAATACAAACAAAGCAAATAGTTGATATAAATTAACAAAACTGCAATGCAAGTACATAAAAGAGAATGTAAAGCCACAAAACAAGGTATACAAGTAAAGTATGTCTAATTTCCAATAAAAACTGTTAGATCACATGTTCTCAACTGAAAATTTAGAAAGTGAGAATAAACATTTCTGTGTTTCTTTTTGAAGATATGTCCACCATGCACACACAAGTTGTAGCAGTTATCCTACTTTGTTTCTTCATTTGTTGTCCTTGGTGTCAACATATTGGCTGAAAAAATAGGGGATGGATGTGCAGTACTGTCTACATTAAATGATGTAACTTACAAATGCACTACTGTGTTTCACAGTCTCATACTTTCACTTTTCACAGCTCCCCAATAATACACAGTTATATATGGGCAGTGCAATATTGTTGTAACTTCCCATAAGCTTCATTAATAGTTTGCAGGTGAACATCCACATACTGCTTCAATAGTGTACTGCTGAACATATATGAGCAGTAAAAACATAACCACATAATTCACAGTTCTTGAAGAATAGAAAGGTTCGCATGGAACAGACACTGTCATTGCTTTAACACATGGCCTATTGGTGTAACACTTATTTCACTGTTAAGTTGATGCATTGTTGTCATTCTAACCAACACAGGTTTCTCATCAGAAACTCAACTGTGGATTGACTGTTTCATGACCAAAAATCAGGTCCTTATATATCATCACAATAATAGGTACTGAAACTGCACATTATCCAAACTTAAATTTACAGAAATTACACTTAAAACTTAACTCATTATATTAACTGAATACATCAAAAAAATTCCGTTTTTTAACAGTTTCTTCTACTACAAGGCTGAATTATTTGTTTAAATGATGAAATTAACATATCCTATCATTACATAAACAATAATTTTGACAAAACTATTAATTACTTTGTAATTAATAAAGGGCTGGTTTTCTTAACACATTTTCGAATTGAGCCAAATAGATACTTTAAGATTATTAGTATTTCGTCTTCCAAATGTTTACAATTAGTACAGAACTTATATTTGTTTGCACATCAACAATATAATTTAAGTTACAAAACAATTACTGATTTTGCCCTATAATAAAAGATACTAACTAGTAATAGTCCAAATAAATTGTAAAATCAATTACATATATAAAGCTAAGCACAAAATTAGATCTGGTGTTATATTCTTTAAAACTGAGGGCCAACCTTTTTCTTTTATGGAAATGCAGATTATATTCATGTATGTTAATGCTAATTAGTTAAAAGTGAAAAAACGATTTTAAGGAGGCAGATGGCAAAACAAGAGGGCAAGTAAAAATATCACAGTTTGCTTAGTCACAGAGTCTTTTAGGAATTTGTTAAACCAGATTCGACATCTGATATACGCACTGTGGTCTGCTATTTTTAGAATAGTTCTTTGCCTAAAATAGTGATTTTTATTTCTAGTATTGTAGTCATGTATGTCATTGTATGTTCTAAAATCTTTTTGATGATATACAAAAAAATAAAATCACCTTCTATAAAAACAAGAAATATACTGTAAGGTACTTTCATTCTTTATGTTTATGATTTGTCAGAAAAAATAACTAAAGGGACAACAGTACTTTTTGCAGATGACACACATATCTTAATCAAATCATGTGATGAGGAAAGCCTACAAAATACAGCTACAGGTATGATACAAAATTTAACACAATGGTTCAGAGCAAACAAGCTAATAATAGATAATAAAAAAACAGTGACAGTCAATTTCCACAATTCACAGATACTACATCCTGCAAGACTGATTTTTAAAATTGATTGGAAAACTCTCTCATCTGTGAGCAACACAAAATTTTTAGTTATACATATTCAGCAAAACCTAAAATGGGAGGCACATCTTAATCATGTAAATAAAAAGTTAAACACACTTACGTATGCAGTAAGAATCCTCTCACAAAATACAAGCGGTGTGTCAGTGATCACAATGTACCATGGCAGTATTCAGTCACTGCTGATGTACGGCATTATTTTTTGGCGGAACTCCGTAGGTACAAACAAAACATTTAGGCTACAGAAAAAGATTGTTAGAATAATAAACCATGCTAAGTACAGAGACTCTCGTAGACCAATATTTAAAAATGTCAATATACTGCCTCTTCCTTGCTTATATGTGTATGAAATACTAAATTTCACAAAAGAAGTATTTTAAAAGATGGAAATATCTTCAAGTATAACTGTGATTTCCACCCTCTTGATACTAGGCAGAAGCACTATTTGCATGTCTACATCTACATCTACATCTACATTTATACTCCGCAAGCCACCCAACGGTGTGTGGTGGAGGGCACTTTACGTGCCACTGTCATTACCTCCCTTTTCTGTTCCAGTCGCATATAGTTCGCGGGAAGAACGACTGTCTGAAAGCCTCCGTGCGCGCTCGAATCTCTCTAATTTTACATTCGTGATCTCCTCGGGAGGTATAAGTAGGGGGAAGCAATATATTCAATACCTCATCCAGAAACTCACCCTCTTGAAACCTGGCAAGCAAGCAACACCGCGATGCAGAGTGCCTCTCTTGCAGAGTCTGCCACTTGAGTTTGCTAAACATCTCCGTAATGCTATCACGGTTACCAAATATCCCTGTGACGAAATGCGCCGCTCTTCTTTGGATCTTCTCTATCTCCTCTGTCAACACGATCTGGTACAGATCCCACAATGATGAGCAATACTCAAGTATAGGTCGAACGAGTGTTTTGTAAGCCACCACCTTTGTTGATGGACTACATTTTCTTAGGACTCTCCCAATGAATCTCAACCTGGTACCCGCCTTACCAACAATTAATTTTATATGATCATTCCACTTCAAATCATTCCGCACGCATACTCCCAGATATTTTACAGAAGTAACTGCTACCAGTGTTTTTTCCACTATCATACAATCATACAATAAAGGATCCTTCTTTCTATGTATTCGCAATACATTACATTTGTCTATGTTAAGGGTCAGTTGCCACTCCCTGCACCAAGTTCCTATCCGCTGCAGATCTTTCTGCATTTTGCTACAATTTTCTAATGCTGCAACTTCTCTGTATACTACAGCATCATCCGCAAAAAGCCGCATGGAACTTCCGACACTATCTACTAGGTCATTTACATATATTGTGAAAAGCAATGGTCCCATAACACTCCCCTGTGGCATGCCAGAGGTTACTTTAACATCTGTAGACATCTCTCCATTGAGAACAACATGCTGTATTCTGTTTGCTGAAAACTCTTCAATCCACCTACACAGCTGGTCTGATATTCCGTAGGCTCTTACTTTGTTTATCAGGTGACAGTTATCAATACAGTAAGTACAAACATTTGTAAGACAGGAGTGCATCATACTGGCATAATGCTGTACTACCACATGCCATCCTATTTGAAACAGATGCAAAATTTACAAAAGTTTAAAGTGAACTAAAAGAGTACTTGCTTGATCTCTGCTTCTATTCTGTTTCCAAGTTTTTAGAGTACCAAAAAAATATAGTATTAACTGTTCAAATATCCTTAACCAATCTATTATTTTATTTCATTATCTTAACTTTGTCATCAATATTCAACGTGTATTGAATAATTTTTAATTATTTATCTTTTCAAAATAACAATGTGTATGATGTTATATATACTGTAGCAACCTGACTTGTCCTATATCGTTTGTGCAAAATATGTACCCAAACATGATTTACAGCACCAGTAAAGAAATACAAATACAAATACCAAAAAATGGTTAAAATGGCTCTGAGCACCATGGGACTTAACATCTGAGGTCATCAGTCCCCTAGAACTTAGAACTACTTAAACCTAACTAACCTAAGGACATCACAGACATCCATGCCCGAGGCAGGATTCGAATCTGCGAGCATAGCCGTCGCGCGGTTCCAGACTAAAGTGCCTAGAACCGCTCGGCCACTGTGGCCAGCAATACAAATACAAATACTTATATTGCACAAAAACCTCTCTATAAGAATCACGGTGACCTAAACCATGCATTATTCTAAAAGCCTTCTTGTGCAGAATATTTTACAAACTGTAAGATGGACATTTTTCTTTGAAAAATTGCCTCCAAAATTCAGATGCATTTTATACTCAAAATTAATATAAAAATATCCAGTGTTTGATTTAACGTTCCTGCCAACTCAAAAATTGTCATATATGCAATGCCACGGGAAACCTATCTCTGTCTGGCAACACTGGATTCAGCTGGTGGCAGTAATAGTGCATCAATGTGTGTGTGGGGGAGGGGGGTGGGGGGGGATTCACAACCTTATTAATACTGTTTTCCTCCCACCTTCCCATCAGAAACGCAGAACACTGTCTAGCCTGTGATGCATCATTGCAGTCTTCAGTGCTAGTGAACTTGAATTGAAAGTGATTTATGTTGTTAGTAACAGTACAATATTTTTATTAGTAGCTAGTTTCATAATGGAACAAAATAGGTATTCATATGATGTGGGCTATAAATTGAAAGTAATAGCAGATTTAGAAGAACATGGAAACAGAACAACTGAGTGGCATTTCAGTCCTTCATCAACAGAATAAAATATATTTGCAATTGGCAAGTGAGTTAAAAAGAACTGGAAAAAATGAGGTAGACTAAATTTGCAAATAGTAGACTGAATGCAAAATGGTCAAAACTAGAAGATGATGTATTGAAATGGATTTAAGGACACCATCAAAATTTCACTAGAATTAACACAAAGATGATTCAAATACACACTCATAAGCTAGTGCTACAGTAGAACTTAACAGACTTCAAGGGTGCAGTTGGTTGGTGCTATAGTTTATGAAGCATAATAGACTTAGCATGTGAACCAAAAACGAAATAGCTCAGAAAATGCCACAAGAGTAGGAAGAATAAATATTATCTTTCCATCACTTTATTACTCAACATCAAAAGGAAACCCATGTGGCACTAAGCCAAATAGCAAATACAGATGAATCTCCTCCAGCATTTGATGTGCTAATAACAGAACTGTTACCACGAAAGGTGCTGAAACTGTAACTGTAAAAACAAGTGGGCAAGAAGACATGCACTAAACTGTTGTCCTTTCGTGTTGTGCTGATGGTACTAAACTTAATCCAATGATCATTTTCAAGCGCAAAACAATACTGCCACATGTGGTTGTTCACATACATGACAAGGGTTGTATGGACAAGATTGGTCTGAAATCTTGGATTAGCAGAGTGTGGACAGAAGGAAAGGTGCTTTATTGAAGAAGAGTTCTCTTCTTGTCCTAGATTAGTTTAATAGTCATTCGAAAAATTCTGTGGAAGAGATACTGACACAGGGATCTACAGAGCTTGCTGTCACTCCAGGAGTACTTATTTCACAATTGCAACCTCTTAATGTCTCAATAAATAAACCATTTAAAACATATATGAGAGACGAATTGAACAAATGGATGGTGGGTGAAACTCCACATGAATTCATGCCAAATGGAGCTCTAAAAGACTTACAATCAAACAAGTGTAACAGTGGATAAAACAGTGTCATAGTTTAGAGTGAGAGAAGACATTATCATTAAATGTTTCAAGAATTGTGGCGTAAATAATGCTCTTGATAGCAGTGAAGACCATCTCATACATGAAGAGGACAACAAAGAGGAAGAAAGCGAAGAATGTTCAGATGACAATTTTCAGGGATGTTTAAAGGCCATTTTAATTTTATAAACTAACTTTTTTTAGTCTCGCTTTTCAGTCTAATAGTAAAAATGGTAAACATTTTATTTTTAAAAATTTCTTAAAAATTAACATGCGTCTTAAGTCTGTAGCGTATTATAGTCCATAAAATACGATAATCTATTGAGGTGTGTATCTGCAGCACAGACCCATAGTTCACTACCATAATTTAGTTAAGGATCTATTGTTCCATAGTAAACAGTTTTGATAGTAGGTTGTAACTATTTTTGTTAGGTGACTGAATAGATATAATCCACTACTACTCTTCCCACATACAAAATTAATATGATTTCATCATTGCAAGTTTTCTACTAAGTGTAGCTCTAAGAATTGGCAGCTATTAGTGTCCATTGCTTCAATTTCATATACATTATTTATAGAGGTACAGTTCTAATTAACTGTCTTAATTGATAACAATTATAATTTGTTAACATTTACATTTAGGTCTTACACATGAAATTACTTAATTATATATATTACCCCAACTGTTCCAGAGGATATAAGCTCACAGGTATTTTTGCCAAAAACAAGAGAGATGCATCATCTGCATAACTCACTATTTTGGAATTTTGTGCCTGGGTGGCATCAGTCACATGGGCTAAGAAGAGAAAGGGACCAAGAATTGAGCCCCGTGGGACGCCATGTTTCACTAAAAGACTGGGAGATTGCAATTCGGTTATTAATTTGATAGGTTAGCTTTCTTGATTGCTTCCTGTTTGACAGGTAGCTGGTTAGCAGTAATATTGCTGAAGCTTTTAAGCTACATTCCTGAAGTTTCTTTATTAATAGGTCATGTTTAACTGAATCAAATGCTTTAAAAGGTGAAGAAATTTGCCTGTTGCCTAATTTCCTTCGATTAGGACACTGCATGTACTATGTAAAAATTCAGAGATTGCTGAAATGGTGCTGTGGTTTTTCTTGAAACCATAT
Organism: Schistocerca piceifrons; assembly: GCF_021461385.2. Classification (NCBI taxonomy): domain Eukaryota; kingdom Metazoa; phylum Arthropoda; class Insecta; order Orthoptera; family Acrididae; genus Schistocerca; species Schistocerca piceifrons. The sequence goes on along the minus strand of NC_060145.1, from coordinate 291,520,250 downwards.
TGAGTTTCAGTGAGCACATTATTTTTTGTGAAATAGTCACTGATTGTGAAAGCAAAACACATTCAAAGACTTTGCTAAATATGGGGATTAATAAAATTGGCCTTAAGTTTTCAACATGTTTTTTGAATCCTTGCTTACATACTGGTTTAACTAGGCACCTTTTTAATGAGTCAGGGTAGGTGTTTTCCATAACACAGCAGTTAATGAGATAGGTAATTGGTTTAACCCATTCTTTGTGACACTTCTTAATTAGGGTATGAGATATCTCATCACAGCCAGCTGAGTGCTTGGTCTGTAATGTGTTGATTATTCAAGTTAATTTATGTTCACTTACAGTTCTGAAGAAGAGAAATTTGTTAACATCGAGTATAGATTTAAGTGTCAGGAAGTCGTTTCTGAAAGTATTTGTATGGAGTGTAGCCATGTATGGAAGTGAAACATGGACGATAACTAATGTGGACAAGAAGAGAATAGAAGCTTTCGAAATGTGGTGCTACAGAAGAATGCTGAAGATAAGGTGGGTAGATCACGTCACTAATGAGGAGGTATTGAATAGGATTGGGGAGAAGAGAAGTTTGTGGCACAACTTGACAAGAAGAAGGGATCGGTTGGTAGGACATGTTCTGAGGCATCAAAGGATCACCAATTTAGCATTGGAGGGCAGCGTGGAGGGTAAAAATCGTAGAGGGAGACCAAGAGATGAATACACTAAGCAGATTCAGAAGGATGTAGGTTTCTGTAGGTACTGGGAGATGAAGAAGCTTGCACAGGATAGAGTAGCATGGAGAGCTGCATCAAACCGGTCTCAGGACTGAAGACCACAACAACAACAACAGTTCTGAATTCAAGGGTTATACCTTGGGGTGACCAAACGTTTCATCTGACTGTTCTGGTCAATGGGTTGAGCTGGAATACCTCTATTCTTGAGTCTTCTACTAATTTTCCCTCATGCACTATGCTTGTTTCTTCCATATTCATGTATGATGGTGCTTCCGAGTATGGATTAATGAGCTTCCAAGATGCTTTGCTCACATTATCATATTTCATTACTGAATCACTGTGAACATTTTTTCTGAAATTCAAAAGCTCTATTTTAATCATTTTCATGGTTTTGCAATACTTTTCCTTGAGAATGATATCCTTGTTAGATCTATAAAATAAGTAGAGGTCAATATTCATTCATTCATTCATTTATTGAGCATCCATTTTATCATATACAATGATATAGGAATTGTCATGTTACATTATATGAGTTTGTAATTATACAGTAAATTAATAACATAGGACTATGGTGGTAAAACATATATAAGTATATATCTCATACAGTGTGTAGTACATAATAAGAAAACAAACAATAATTAATTATTTATAGTGCATACTATTTCATACATTTGTTTTTCAGATATGACTTATCATTATCATTGACCACTCTAGTAGAGAATAACAGAACAAACAATAATTAATTAATTATAGTGTGTACAGGATCATTCTGCTTCAGTTTAATCAGACTACAGGGTAGTTTCCACTTTTGATTCTTTCTATGTATTAGAATCCTTTTAACATCTTTATAAATGGGCAGCAATGATTATAATGTCTCAAACTTGTTTTATAGAATTCATTCCTTTTAATGTTTAAGCCATTTACCTTATAAATACTGTTCAATTCCTACTGGGCTAGTTTATGTTTGAGATGGTTTGTATTATGATTGTTCAGGGTTCATTTCTGTCAGTAGCATTTGTTGTTTCTGCTGTGTTTATACCCACATACTCAACAGACCGATAGTAATGGTCCAAGTCCTGAAATTCTATATTGCTGTGTTTAACAATGTAGCATGTTTACTGATTATGACGTAATCCGTCCTGCTGGCGATGTAGTCTGTCACTCTCATATCAGTGCCTACTATGTTTACAAGGTTTATGAATTCAGTGTATCTGTCAGCCTCAAGTTAGTCATGTTCTTGGAGTCTGAATTAATATTCAGATCCCGAAGTATAGTAAAATTACTGGAACCACTTAGACTAAATACTGATCTAAGACTATTGAAAAAGTGCATACATCTGCATTTGGTGGGTGATAAATTCCTGTTACTTTGTGGTTCATGTAATTACTACCCTCTCCCTTCAGTTCAAGAGTAATTCCAGTAATTTCTAGATTTATTTCACTGTTGTGTTCATCCAGGAATGATATTTTTGAAGTAAGAGTATCTTGAACAAAAATAGCCATCACCTTTTTGCTGCTGCCTACAGTAACTGTTAGCTACAACACAACACTCTAATTTACACAAGTTTAATTCCTCAGCTTTAAGACCACATTCAGTAATCACAATCACATGTTCAGTAACAAAAACTTGTGAAAGGGGTGGTTTATTTCACAGGTACTGAATATTTATGTGCATCAGTTTCAGAGCTTGTTTCATATGTGCTACACTACTGAATTGTTCAGACCAAAACTGTTCAGACCAATCTGGCTCTCACAAAAAACCTTGTCTACAGTAATAAGCATATTAATTCTTTTGTTCCACCCTACTTCTTTGTCTGATGTGTGAGACTGGAGGCTAATTTGTTCATTTATTATGTTTGCTACTTTGGATCCTCCCTACCATCTGAAGACTCAATGCACTCAGTATGGAATCCCCAAAACATCCTGTTCAGGAAACCTCTGGAATATGGTGGGGACACTGTCAAGACCCAAAGGGTAGCCTGTTGCAGTCCAGACAGAGTGTCAGTAACGAAAACTTTTTGCCTTTGTCAAGAGGCAGCTGAAAGCATGTGCCCTAAGATCAATTTTAGAAAATAATTTTTCTCCTGAAAGTTTATAAAACAAATTCAATTCATCTGGATAAGGCAAGAGATTAGAATCAATGTCCACTTTTGCATTAATCGTTTGATTGAAGTCTCCACAGAACTGAACACATCTCAAGCTTCATAACTGTGCTAATGGTGAAGCCCTATCACTATAGGAAATAGGGGACAAAATCTGTTGTTCTAATCTCTCTAGTTCAGTCTTAACCTCATCCATATTGTGTATGTAAACTGAAGTTGGAGGGATGGGTAAGGGTGGGATGGGGGGGGGGGGGGGGTGGGTGAAGGAAAGAGGAAAGGAAAGGGAAGGAATTGTTGATGTCAGCTACATTGGGACAGTATGCTAAATTGTTTGCAATGAATGAAAATGTGTGCTGGACTGGGACTTGAACCTGGGATCTCCTGCATACTAGGCAGTTGCATTAACCACTGTGCTATCCAGAACACAGTTTTTATCATAACTGCGATGACTATCTCAGCACACCTCTCAGCTGACCCCTACTCACATCCAGCACCACCTATCCACAGCTCTTGCCCATGTCCTCTATGCTCACTACTCAGAGTTTCCCTCAATAGGTCAGACATATTTGAACATCAGCACTGAAAACAGTGGATTCATTGCCCATCTAGGTGAATCAATTATATGAATGTGTGGTGTCTGCTCTTTTACACACATTCAAAGGAACAGATGCCACACATTCATATAGTTGATCAACCTAGATGGGCAATGAATCCACCTTCTTCAGTGCAGATGTACAAATACATCTGTCCTCCTACAGGAATCCGTTAGTAGTGAGCATGGTGGACATGGACAGGGCCTACAGATAGGTGGTGCTGGATGCAAGTGTTGGTCAGGCAGTGGTTAATGCAATGCCTAGTAAGCAGAGATCCCAGATTTGAATCACAGTCTGGCGCACATTTTTATTTGTCGCCGCTGATTCTGCATAATGTCCCAGTGCAGCTGACATCAGTAATCCCTTTCCTTTCCTTTCTCCCTCATCCACTTTCAATTTACATATAATATAACACAGCTGTGGAGTCTGTGTTCTGTCTGTTCTTTTGGACATCCTTGAAAGAACAGGCACCATGCATTCCTATCATCCTTCCTTTCCAACAAAATCAGGAGAGCTTCATAAAATTGTGGGCTTCCTATTGGCTTTAAGACAATGTGCTTGGAAGTCAGGAAAAATATTTTTTTTTTAAATTTAAAAACATAATTGTTTTTTACTGTTAACATACAAGAAGTCTTTATAATAAAATTTGGAACTGTGAGAAGTTTTTTCCTGACAACACAATTAAAAATATGTATTTTAAGTATATTCATTGCTGTATACAATTTTAGTTATATTTCCTTATACATTTTTCATCAGTGGCAAGAACTTTTCTCAATGTTATTGAACACAATTTACCAAACACCTTGCTTGCCAAAATAACATTCTGTTTGGAGAGCACTATTCCATCTACTCTTGTACTGTGTTCACACCTGAATCTCTGAAACTGATACTGTTTGCTCCATCAGATTCCAGACAATTTTAGGTCCACTATGCAATTCATCCTTCTGTATGTGACTAAAACATATTTTATCCTAAATAGCTCAAATTTGTTGTTTCAGGGAGAAAAAGCTATTGCAGTATTTCTGAAAATACTGTACTTACAGAATACAGTAACATGTTTGATTTTCTGAGTTAACAGGCTCCTGCTGGTGGTTGGAAGTGCAAGCTTGGGCAGTTGCCTAGGGGATCAGTGCTCTGTAGTACACTATCTGGCAGCTGGGGAAATGCGATCTTTCCCCTTTCGGTCGGGCAGTCAGTTCATAGACAACCTGCACTGCATCTTCAGCTTCTCAGCACCCATGGATCATCATCTGACAATCGCAGTGTCTGACCTTGATATGGCACCACCCTCAACTGATATGAATGGCAAGACTTCATGTGTCAACGATGTGCTCACCATCTATGACCTGACTGGTGGACAGTTACAAGCCATTGGCAGGTGTGTCTTCCAATATTACACCCATCTCTCAAGCACTGTTTGACCAGTTTCCCAAATTTTAAAACTTTCTGATATTTGTTATGTGTTTTTAACACTTCTAACTTTTGATGACAACTGCAACAGACAAACAGAGTAGCCAGAATGAATCAAAACTGGGAGAATTTGTAAAACTTGGTAATAACTACAAATTACTTAGAATACAGCAAGCTATACTCATAGACCCAGCAGTGCATACTCTTATGTAAAGGGAAAGATCAGTGTTATGTCAAGCAAAGCTGAAACATGAAGGCCAGCATCAGTATGAGACGTCAACATCAGACAAACATCACAGTATCAGCTTCTGGCTAGGTTAGGACACACAAGAATTATTGGTCTCTAGGAAATGGCTTTGACATTCAGTGACTTTTTGCCTTTGTATTGCATATACTACAATAGAAATAGTGATGGTGTGGAACCTGTGGATAGAAGAGGGTCAGCTGCAGCAATGAACAGACATTGGAGAACACAAAGTGCACACATCATAAGATGACTCCATCATGTCTGCTGATCATAATGGGCCAGACAACTTCATACACAGTATTGTGTTGATGTGTGAGCTCTGAGTATGGACATGTTTGTGTCAAAAGTGTGAAGTCATCTGCTACATATTAATCTGGCAGTACAGAGTCAACTGGGTCAGCATCCATTGTGAAAAACTTGTCTTTTTTGGAGGAGGGGGGTAGGTGTTATCATAGGGAAACCTTAAAATACCTCAGTCAAAAATGATTGTCATAATTTGTTGTTACCACATGAACCCACATGCTCAAATTATGTTTTCTTCTAAAACTTCAAACAAAACATTTACTTAAGTTTGCACAGATCAGTAATACTGAACAACTTGTTACATAAATAATGAGACCAAATAATTGAAAATGTATACCAAATTAATACATGGCCTGACAACTTATATGATGTATTCTTGTTGCAGCTGTTGTGGAAACAATGCTACTGTGAATCCAAAGTTTGTCCTGTCTTCAAATGTTGCTGTGGTGAGCTTTGTCTCTAATGAGAGCTCTACACCACGCAGGTTCACTTTAACACTGGGAGTTGTACAGCAAATGCAGCAAGTGCAGCAGAATGGATCTACTTCTGAAGGACAGAAAGAAGTGGAGACAGGAACAGAAGAAGGACAAGGAAATGGAGAAGAAGGAGAAGGAAATGCTGAAGAAGAAGGAACAGGAGAAGAGGAGACCACAACAGAGACTGGTGAAGGAGAAGGAACAGGAGAAGAGGAGACCACAACAGAGACTGGTGAAGGAGAAGAGGAGACTGTGACAGAGACTGGAAATGGAGAAGGGGAGGAAGAAAGTGAAGAAGGGGAAGGGGAAGGGGAAGGGGAAGGGGAAGGGGAAGGGGAAGGGGAAGGGGAAGGGGAAGGGGAAGGGGAGGGCAATGAGGATGAGGAAGCAACTGGTGAGAGTCAGAGGAGGGGCAAAGCTGTGCCAAAGAGCTCAGCCGTAGCTCCAGGTCAAGGGTCAGTCAATGCTTCAGTTCAGCAAAGAGCCACAAGAAAAGTCAGTAAGCAACAAGATGTGAGGTGGAATGCCACAGATAAACCTAGACAGAAAAGAATCAAGCATAAGAAGCGCCAAACAGCACATACAAAGTAAGTAATTCATATAAGCAACACAGTTATTTTGTACAAACTCATTATTTTTACAAAAAGATTTGAATCTTGTGAAAGCTCTGTTGTTATTTTTGTTAAATGACAGACTAAGCTAAACACAAATATTGTGTGAGTAATCAGAGTATCAGATGTTTCAAATAACTTTATATGTATAACAAACTAGCAGATCATCTATTCATTTCAAAAACAGTAGAATATGTTTGAACACAACAGTACCATCCAACCAAAATGTAATTCATTTTTGAGCTAGATACAAAATTGTATTCACTAACATTGACAATGGCCACCATTAGCAGCAGATAATTCAACCACTTTGAGAACACATTATTAATTACAGTTACTTCAAAGCATAGGTGCTTTACCATTGATGTATGCACACTTATCATGCAAACTTGCTTGAAACTTGAAATTATAGCCTACTGATTATATGAGTGCCCTGGAGAAAACTTCAAGTCTGCACACACACAAGCAGGGTTCTACTCTTGTTTTAATGATATTGACTATGTGGGGACATGAAAGTACCTCCCATCCTAGAATATTGCTCAAGTGTTTAGCCCAAACCGAATAGGACTGAAGCATGACATTTAACGCATACAAAGAAGGGCAGCATAAATGTTCATATGTTTGTTTGCTTCATCAAAGGATATCACAGAAATGCTGAAAGCTCTGAACTGGCATGATACTGAGGACAGACCTCAGCTGCCCTGTGAAAGCCTACTTACAAAGTTTCAGGAACCAGTATTATGTGATGATGTCTAAGAATATACCACAGCCTCCTACATATCATTCCCATAGGGAAAAGACAAGATTAGGCCAATTATAACACAAGTAGAGGAATTTAAGCAGTCTTTTTTCAACACTCTATTAGCAAATGGAACAGGAGGAAACCCTGATATGTCGTATACTGTGGAGCACCATCTGTAGGCTACTTCACAGTGGCTTGTAGACAGAACATTCTGTACCATGTTAAAGCAGATGAAGAATGTGTAGAGCTGAAATACTGAATTCCGTTTGCAAAACTTTCCTCACAAGGGAAATCTAGAAATGTTTTTATAAAGATGACGTATGCACATACAACAGAATTACTAGTGTTGAAAAGCAACTGAAACTGCTAAATCTCAGCAAAGCTCTAGGGGCTGACAGACCTTTTCAAGTGGTATAAAAAATCTGAAAGTGATGTAATGATTACAAGCTTGAACATAATTTACAGGAGATTTCATGAACACAGGATGATTATCAGAAACTAGAAGAGAAAACTGGTTACATCCGCCTACAGAAAAATAAGAACAGATCCATAAAATAATGTCATATATCATTCATCTTCACCTTTAGCAGAACTATGGAACATGTTATTAACAACCAACTTGAAACAAGGCAACAAACATGGACTTTTAAGGAACTGATAATATGTCAAAGAATTTGTTTGTTTAAGGTATGGTATCCCAATACCCCCAGTTAAAGATAATCCGGTGGATCAAGTATTTCTAGTCTTTGCTGTATTTATAGATTTGCAAAAAGCATTTGACTTAGGACCACATCTATGCTAATTATAAAATGTAGGATCATATGTGGTATCAAATAAAATTTGTGGCTGAATTGAGGATTTTTTTGGTAGGGAGGACACAACAACTTATCTTTGGTGAAGAGTCATCAACAGATGTAGAAGCAACATTGGGTGTGCCCCAGGGAAGTGGGAACATCTACTGTTCATTTTGTATGGTAATGACGTTGCAGACAATATTAATAATAACTTTACACTTTTTGCAGATGATACAGTTCTCTGTAATGGAGTACAGTCTGGATGAAACTGTATTTATTTATTTATTTATTTATTTATTTCTTACACCATGGATCCAACTGTGACAATTTCACATGGATGTAGTGTGTGTCAATTTTTACATTGTCAATGACAAGTACTTGTACACTATGTTTACAGGTAAAGAATATAAAGTTACTTAACCACTACAATGATCCATAACACAACATAATGGAATGAGAATCCTTAGACCTACAGATTGCAGGTATAAAACAAAGTAAATTAAACCTGAAAAGGTCATATAACCCAGACTGTTAAATATAAGCAGTTAACACTAAAAGAGTTACATATGTGACAAGAATGTTCAGCTTAATGTTCAATTTATATGATAATACATCTTATTTTAAGGCCGTTTCTCACTGTGTGTCATAAACTCTTCCAAACTGTAAAATGACATGGCTAAAAGAAATTGCCTCAGAAGCTCTTTAAATGTAGATTTGTTGGCAATTTCACATTTGATTTCTGGAGGAAGAGCATTAAATATCTTTATACCAGAGGACTGTACACCCTTCTGCACAATCTTCAAATTTTTACCTTCAGTGTGGAAATCATGTTTCCTCCTTGTGTTATACTGATGGTATTCACTGTTATATTTGTATAAATCAGTGTTTTTACTTATGAAACACATAAGTGAGTATATATATTGAGAAGTAGTTGTAAGAATTCCCAGATTCCGGAATAGGCTTCTGCAGCTGCATCTAGGATCTACACCAGACATCACTCTTACAACACGCTTCTGAGCAATGAATATTTTCTTTGCAAGAGGTTGATTTCCCCAGAAAATAATTCCATATGCCATCAAAGAATGGAAGTAACCATAGTATGCAGCTTTTTTAATGCTTAAGTTTGCACTGACAGAGATGATTCGCATTGCAAAAACTGAAGAGCTGAGTCTCTTGTAAAGATCTAAAATGTGATGGGACCAGTTTACTCTACAGTCAATCTTCACGCCTAGAAACTTTGTTACTTCCACTCTTTCTATGACCTGTGTGACATATTTAACAGTCATTTCTTCCTCAGTTTTGGCAGTTGGGGTGAACTGAATATAATTAGTCTTACTCAGGTTAAGTGAAAGACCATTTGCAGTAAACCATTTCATTAATTATTCAGTCAGATCTTGGTAAAATTTCAAATGAGTGAGGTTTTAAACATTCACAAAATGAAAAACCATATTATCTTATGACTATAATGTCACTGAGTCACAGTTGGAATTTGTTAACTCATAGAAACGTCTGGGTGCAACTCTTTGTTGGGATATGAGATGGAATGAGCACATCTGCTCAGTTGTGGGTAAACCAGACTTTGGCTTATTGGCAAAAAACTGGGGAAATGCAGTCAGCCAACAAAGGCAACCCATCTTAAAATGCTGCTCAAGAGTGGTGGACCCTAAGTAGGACTAACAGGGATTACTGAATGTATAGAGAGAAGGGCAGCACCAATGTCCAGAGGTTTGTTTTGTCCTTGAAAGAGTGTCAAAAAGATGCTGAAAAAACTGAACTGATCAACACCTGAAGACAGACATAAACTATCCTGAGAAAGCCTACTTACAAAGTTTCAAGAACCACCTTTAAATGATGACTCTAAGAATATACTACAAACCTCTGGCCATGGTTTCTGTAGGAATTGTGTTGCCAAGATTATATTAATTACTGCACACAGTAACTCTCTCCACACTCAGTACATGTAATGTGAAAATAACCATTATAACTGGTACAATGGGACATACCCTCTGCCATACACTTCTCAGTGGTTTTCAGAGTATAGATGTAGATGTGGATTTAGGAGATATTAATGTGCTGTACAGGGTATCTAGCCAGATTTGTGACTGACCTGAGAACATCATAACAGTCTTAGTGAAGACCAGACTCTTCCGCTTAAGGCAGAAGTAAGATTCTGATGTGCCCTTGGATATGTGATGGAACCATTAATAATCATATCATATATTAATAACTCAACAGGTAGCATTGATGGCAAATCCAGCTTGCCCACCCTTCACTTTCTAACCCACCTGATACACCAGAAATCTCTACAACAATTCCATCACACAGGTTGCGACTGTATCAAAACCAAGTTTATGCTCAGTAGTTTTCTCACCCTGCAGCAGTAGCTGCAGCAACTCGCCCCCCCCCTCCCCAGCAGCTGGCTACTGGCCACAAACAACTCACCAACTTTGTCAGGTGTTATATGACCAGGTGAACATGGCACTATGATTTTGTTTACCAACTGTCATTTTCTGATTTGAAATTTTTTATGTTGCAGTTAGATATTGGACTTTGCTTGATCATGACTAATGAACATTCTTCAAAAGTTGTATAATAGATTTACAAGTGGAAAAAAGTCTAACATTTGCAACATATTGTTTGCTCTGGGTTTGACAGAGCAGCAAGGGAGCTCAGAACACTTGCACTGTGTGGAGCGAGTGCTTGCAAAACACATCAGCAAAGGGTTTTGCTGTTTCAAGAAATGCCGTTCATTCTGTCATGATTCATTTTCTACATTCCGGAAGTTTCGATAACTGAAATATGTGATGACCCATGAACATTTAACCATAATGCACAACTTACATTCAACAGACAAGGTTCAGAAGTTTGGTGTAATAGTACAACAGGCTCTAACTCAAATCAACAAAAATCAAAGGAGTGACTATTAGTGCATTTTAACTTGAATGTCATCATTTTTCCCACTGAGAATTCCTATGCAGTATTGTTACTGGAGTCTAGTTATGATATCTTTATGTTAACTTCTTAAGAGGTTCAGCCATAAGAAAAGACATCTCCTTGAGCAAAGTGCAGTCTGAATACAATATTTTGCAGCTGGTGGCTCAATAAGGATGTTGTACACTTCAAAACCCTCCCCAGGGTTGTGTCTGTTGCAGCTGGTATTTGTTGCCAACAACTAAAATCAATAATTCAGCGTATGTAAGCCTGCTTTAATAAAACAGAAAGTACTTTAACATGAGCATGCCTATAACAACATGAATGAATATGATATTATTGATCTGGACTTCAAACCTGTCTGCATTTATTTGCTGTCCTGTGTCAAACTGAAACAGTGTGCAAGCTTGGCATATGATAGTTATAATTTAGTTATTGACTTTGGATCTGACTGACTGTAGCTCTGTCATGAAACAGCTAAGAATCTGGCCTTCAGCAAGACTGAAACCGTGATGCACAGCAGCCATCGCTTCAGAAGCAAGCACATCACCTCAGTGGCACTGAAGTGCTGGAGTGATTGCGTCTTCCTTATTGCCCCAGTGGTGGCTACAACCAACAAACAGCAATGTAAAAGACAAGATTAGCTGCAATTTCTGCATGGAATGATCTCCCCAGACTCAAAAGCATAAAGTGATGTGCCAATGTCACACCTTATAAAGAAAAAAACTGAGATTATTCAAACTGACAAGGGTGTATCAAGTGAATTTGTCAGTATATTGAAATGTCATCCAGGAAATAATTCAGCAGTCACACCATTGCCAAATATATTCTACGTTGTTGCCAAGTTTCAGTTATTCATTCCATCAGACAATGTGAAGCCTGGTGCAGAAGTGAGTACCTTCTGTGTCTAAAAGACATGACGAATGAGGGCCTGAATACCAAAAGTATATGTCAATGGATTTTGTTCACATTTCTGAACTACAGCATAGTTACTAATAATACTCAGATGCTCCAACTGCAAATTAAACACCATAAATCAGTAAATGTCACAATTACTTCTGTTTTTCTGTCATAAGCACATTGAAAGCTGAAAAACTAATTCACTGAATACCATCCACATGTCTGGAGTGTCTCAAGTGATTATTCTGGACACATTATGACAAAGTAACACATCTTTTGATCATTGCAGACTTTGAAAATGTTTCTCGTAAGAGAGTTGTTGTTGGCATCATCTGCAAAACAGAGGGGCACAAATGACAGGAATGTTCAGATCCAAAGAGAGACGTCATAAGCTATAAATAATGTTATGTTCCAAACCAAGAATTAGCTCGAAAGTAGGCTCAAAAAGCTGTGTAACAATTGACATCAGTGAATATGCACGGTGTTGGTTCAATTTGAGCTGCTGCTAAAATGAAAGGAGAAGCAATTGTCACCAGGACAAGGAATAAGGAACAAGAAGTGTAGACAGTATATATATATATTTTTTGAAAGAATGACAAGTATCTACTCATAATGATTACAGTATAACCACTGTTGATGTTTTGTCAGTAAAAGCAAAGAGTGTCCATGTTGAAGAGCTTTTCAACTTGCATTATGTTTAAGACAGAGAGATCTGAGGTAACAATGCATTCACCATGCTGAGCGTTGTGCTAATTTTCTATGCAGTGCTTCACAGTGAGTGCACATTGTCATTAACTGAGTCCCTGACAGTATCATTTATAAATGATGTCTCTATCCTGCTATAATACTCAGATGAAAATTATCAGGATGTAATACGATGGCATAGATGGGTAGACAGTTCTAGTACTCACTGAGGCTATCTAAACACTGATGAATCATGACACTAAACTGACACTGTGTCAGATCATAGCTCAGATTTATTGTTATGCTCATGGAAGAGTTGCTCAGTAATAGGCAAATAGCCTCCACACCCTATTACCTCACACATAAGACAGACCCACAATATACCAATTAATCACAGTGAAATGCCTTTCTGCCTTTCTGGCAGCATTTATTTTTTCTTCTTTTTGTTTTTTCTTGTTTTACAGTAAATCATCACCTCATTTTGGAAGTGATAAACAATTGTTACAGTCTACCACACCATAATTCACACACACTCCCTCCGTGGCCAACGACAACAATAACCAGCGATGTTTCTTAAAATATGGCACTGGACGCAGTTTTATAGCTACCTTCTTGTTGTCAGCTTTTTTGAGTGGTTATTCCATTGTTACTCTGAAGATGAATACAAAAGGTAAATACTAATATTGTATTGTGGTGAACATCTAATGTTTCCATTCTTCCAGCTCTACCATTCAAAATGCAGTGAAAATGAGTGACATCTATGTGCTTATGACTGATAAACAATACAGGGTGTATGAAAAAGAATCATCCAATTGGGCATGTATATATTTCTGAAACTAATAAATATTTACAATGAATTTTGTTTTTTTATTAACAGGAAACTCAAAAAGTTTTTTTTTTCATAGCTTTTCATAGGTGTTCAATATGCCCCCCTTGAGGTCCATGGCATGGTCTATGTGGTATTCAAATTGTTCCCACAGTGCAACAAGCATATCTTGAGTTACAGCTACCACAGCTGCTGTTATGCAATGTCTCAGTTCATTCATTGTTGTTGGTAATTGAGGCACATAACTAGAGTCTTTTGTAAATTCCCACAAGAAGTAATCACATACAGTCAGGTCCAGTGACCATGGAGGAGAGTAATATAAAGCTGAATCATTTGGCCCAGTGCAACTGATCATTCAGTAATCCTTTGATTTAAAAATTCCTACACTTCCAGGTGCCAGTGTGGTGGTGCCCCATCCTGTTAGTAAATGAAGTTGTTTGAATCAGTCTGCAGCTGTGGAAAAAGAAAGTTTTCAAGCATATCGAGATATGTGCTTCCTGTAACAGTGTTCTCAGCAGAGAAAAATGGATTATATACCTTTTCCTGTGAAACTGTGCAAAACACATTACATTTTGGAGAGTCCCTATCCTGTTGAACAACTTCATGTGGTTGCTCCATACCCCATATTCTCACACTATGAGGGATCACCTTTTGATTTAACCGGAATGTTGCCCCATCACTGAACACTATGCATGGAAGGAAACTGTTGTCCTCCATCTTTCCAAGAACAAAATTACAGAACTCCACTCATGTTGTTTGTCATCTTCATGAAGAGCTTGCAGTACATCTACATCTACATCCATACTCTGGAAGCCACCTGACGGTGTGTTGCAGAGAGTACCTTGAGTACCTCTATCAGTTCTCCCTTCTATTCTAGTCTTGCATTGTTCGTGGAAAGAAGGATTGTCAGTATGCCTCTGTGTGGGCTCTAATCTCTCTGATTTTATCCTTACGGTCTCTTTGCGAGGTATACATAGGATGGAGCAATATACTGCTTGACTCCTTGGTGAAGGTATGTTCTCGAAACTTCAACAAAAGCCTGTACCAAGATACTGAGCATCTTTCCTGCAGAGTCTTCCACTGGAGTTTATCTATCATCTCCGTAACACTTTTGCGATTACTAAATGATCCTATAACAAAGCGCACTGCTCTCCATTGGATCTTCTCTACCTCTTCTATCAACCCTATCTGGTACGGATCCCACGCTGCTGAGCAGTATTCAAGCAGTGGGCGAACAAGCGTACTGTAACCTACTTCCTTTGTTTTTGAATTGCATTTCCTTAGGATTCTTCCAATGAATCTCAGTCTGGCATCTGCTTTACTGACGATCAACTTTATATGATCCTTCCATTTTAAATCACTCCTAATGCGTACTCCCAGATAATTTATGGAATTAACTGCTTCCAGTTGCTGACCTGCTATATTGTAGCTAAATGATAAGGGATCTTTCTTTCTATGTGTTCGCAGCGCATTACACTTGTCTACATTGAGATTCAATTGCCATTCCCTGCACCATGCATCAATTCGCTGCAGGTCCTCCTGCATTTCAGCACAATTTTCCATTGTTACAACGTCTCAATATACCACAGCATCATCCGCAAAAAGCCTCAGTGAACTTCCGATGTCATAGCTGAATTTTGTATGGTTTAATGTGTAAACATCAACAGAACACATGCCAGTTTGACATGGGGGGCATGTTGAGCTGTCGAGCTGCATAGCAAATGAATTTCTTCGGACTCCTTGTGAAACTATGGCAGATGCAATTGATGTCTGTGTCAGACACTCATGGATTGGGTGGCATTTTCCCTTTACACAAACAACCTGTTTCTCAAAATTGTTCATGTCATCATCTAATGCTCTGTGCTGTAGGAGGATCACACCATACCTAGTACAAAAGGCATGCTGAACAGTTATTACTGAGCCGCACTGTACAAAGCATACAACACAAAATGCTCTCTGTTGTCCCACCACCATTTTTACTAGAACTGAAGTAGGCACACACTGCTATTACCTAGCAGTAACCACATTAAACTCAAGAGTTTACTCATTCAAACAGTATGTTGTTCATGCACATATCTCAAATAATGTTATAGTTATGATTTCTCTAAATTGGATGATTCTTTTTGATTTTCCCTGTATCGTAGTAGTAACCAGCAAAGTGTGGCAAATTCGATCAGTCATCTGACAATTACAATCTCAAGTGTTTCATAGGATTTCCTTAGTTGATTTCGTTGTGGTCATTATCAGTTAAAATAGAGGAAGAGGAAAACATCTGGATTTAAATATATTTTTGTAGTGGAATCTGAAAGTACGACTACTGTTGCACCAGTACGCAGTTAGTGAGATACCGTTGAGAATGTGAACTTTCTCTCATTGCTTTAGTACAGACTGAGATAGAAAATAGCTGTTATAATTATTTATGTTTAACATATTGCAATCCATTTCAAGTGTGTTTTGATCATCATTTATCATTGAAGATAAATTGTCTTAGTTTAGAGCTGTTTTGTTTATTGTTCATTCCTGGAGTGGCTCTTGGAGTGGAGTATTTTCGGGGAAGCAGTGTCAGTGAATGGCCAGAAACTGAGTGCCAGTGGTGCCTTCTGATGGCATGGAGCTGTGTCTTATCGTTTGTCATGACTGAAATCATGGCTTGTGCAGGTTGCAGATAATGTTTATCCAGTTGTTTTGGTGTGATATTGTGTGATACACTTTTCATAAATCACATGTTCACTTACATTTTTGGCATCCTATGATTCATCTGCATCCATGGCACACTGGGTGAGTGGTTTATGACATTACTCTACTGCACTGCTTAATCTGACACTGATTTTGATGTAATTATTCCACACAGTCATGATCCTTAAATTTGACGAGCATGGTAACAATGAATTAAGAAAAATGAGATTTTCCATTAAATAAATTATGATAGATATTATAATTTACTCATAAAATAACGACCTTGTAGCCTAGGCCAAAATGTTGATTTTCCAGTGCTCTATTGCTAATTATGCATGAATTTTCAAGCATTAAAATTCCAAACGAATATCTAGTGACCTACAGTAATTCAGCTCCAGTCCTGAAAGTCATTCGACTATCACTGTTTTGTCAAACACTTTTCAGATGACATTTTATATAGAAACTTTTTCAGACAATATATGTAAAGGGACTTTAATGGCATCCTTTCATTAGTCATTGTCCTGTGATGCTGCTAAAACATGTCAAATACTTGTGACTCAAAGTGAAATGTCTATTGATTCAGACAACTAATGGGTAGTATATTTCATAACAGTGGAAGGAATTCTGGAACAAACTGATTACTTAACTAAGGGTAAAATACAGAACTGGTGCAATTACTGCCATTTTAGTTGCTTAGCAGATGGTAATTTGCCTAAGCAGTTATCTGCAGAATTACTGTACTTGTTGTTGTTGTGGTCTGGTTTGATGCAGCTCTTCATGCTACTCTATCCTGTGCAAGCTTCTTCATCTCCCAGTACCTACTGCAACCTACATCCATCTGAATCTGCTTGGTGTATTCATCTCTTGGTCTACCTCTACGATTTTTACCCTCCACACTGCCCTCCAATACTAAATTGGTGATCCCTTGATGCCTCAGAACATGCCCTACCAACTGATCCCTTCTTCTAGTCAAGTTGTGCCACAAACTTCTCTTCTCCCCAATCCTATTCAACACCTCCTCATTAGTTATGTGATCTACCCATCTAATCTTTAGCATTCTTCTGTAGCATTACATTTCGAAAGCATATATTCTCTTCTTGTCTGAACTATTTATCATCCACGTTTCACTTCCATACATGGCTACACTCCATACAAATACTTTCAGAAATGACTTCCTGACATTTAAATCTATACTCGATGTTAACAAATTTTTCTTCTTCAGAACCGCTTTCCTTGCCATTGCCAGTCTAAGTTATATATCCTCTCTACTTCGACCATCATCAGTTATTTTGATCCCTAAATAGCAAAACTCCTTTACTACTTTAAGTGCCTCATTTCCTAATCTAATACCCTCAACATCACCTGACTTAATTTGACTACATTCCATTATCCTTGTTTTGCTTTTGTTGATGTTCATCTTATATCCTCCCTTCAAGACACCATCCATTCCGTTCAACTGCTCTTCCAAGTCCTTTGCTGTCTCTGACAGAATTACAATGTCATCGGCAAACCTCAAAGTTTTTATTTCTTCTCCATGGATTTTAATACCTACTCCGAATTTTTCTTTTGTTTCCTTCACTGCTTGCTCAATATACAGATTGAATAACATCGGGGAGAGGCTAAAACCCTGTCTCACTCCCTTCCCAACCACTGCTTCCCTTTCATGCCCCTCAACTCTTATAACTGCCATTCGGTTTCTATACAAATTGTAAATAGCCTTTTGCTCCCTGTATTTTACCCCTGCCACCTTCAGAATTTGAAAGAGAGTATTCCAGTCAACATTGTCAAAAGCTTTCTCTAAGTCTACAAATGCTAGAAACGTAGGTTTGCCTTTCCTCAATCTTTCTTCTAAGATAAGTCGTAGCGTCAGTATTGCCTCACGTGTTCCAACATTTCTACGGCATCCAAACTGATCTTCCCCGAGGTCAGCTTCTACCAGTTTTTCCATTCGTCTGTAAAGAATTCGCGTTAGTATTTTGCAGCCATGACTTATTAAACTGATAGTTCGGTAATTTTCATATCTGTCAACACCTGCTTTCTTTGGGATTGGAATTATTATATTCTTCTTGAAGTCTGAGGGCATTTCACCTGTCTCATACATCTTGCTCACCAGATGGTAGAGTTTTGTCAGGACTGGCTCTCCCAAGCCCGTCAGTAGTTCTAATGGAATGTTGTCTACTCCCGGGGCCTTGTTTTGACTCAGGTCTTTCAGTGCTCTGTCGAACTCTTCACGCAGTATCATATCTCCCATTTCATCTTCATCTACATCCTCTTCCATTTCCATTATATTGTCCTCAAGTACATCGCCCTTGTACAGACCCTCTATATACTCCTTCCATCTTTCTGCTTTCCCTTCTTTGCTTAGAACTGGGTTTCCATCTGAGCTCTTGATATTCATACAAGTGGTTCTCCTTTCTCCAAAGGTCTCTTTAACTTTCCTGTAGGCAGTATCTATCTTACCCTTAGTGAGATAAGCCTCTACATCCTTACATTTATCCTCTAGCCATCCCTGCTTAGCCATTTTGCACTTCCTGTCAATCTCATTTTTGAGACGTTTGTATTCCTTTTTGCCTGCTTCATTTACTGCATTTTTATATTTTCTCCTTTCATCAGTTAAATTCAATATTTCTTCTGTTACCCAAGGATTTCTACTAGTCCTCGTCTTTTTACCTACTTGATCCTCTGCTGCCTTCACCACTTCATCCCTCAAAGCTACCCATTCTTCTTCTATTGTATTTCTTTCCCCCATTCCTGCCATTTGTTCCCTTACGCTCTCCCTGAAACTCTGTACAACCTCTGGTTTAGTCAGTTTATCCAGGTCCCACCTCCTTAAATTCCCACCTTTTTGCAGTTTCTTCAATTTTAATCTACAGTTCATAACCAATAGATTGTGGTCAGAGTCCACATCTGCCCCTGGAAATGTCTTACCATTTAAAACCTGGTTCCTAAATCTCTGTCTTACCATTATATAATCTATCTGATACCTTTTAGTATCTCCAGGGTTCTTCCATGTATACAACCTTCTTTCATGATTCTTGAACCAAGTGTTAGCTATGATTAAGTTATGCTCTGCACAAAATTCTACCAGACGGCTACCTCTTTCATTTCTTACCCCCAATCCATATTCACCCACTACGTTTCCTTCTTTCCCTTTTCCTACTACCGAATTCCAGTCACCCATGACTATTAAATTTTCGTCTCCCTTCACTATCTGAATAATTTCTTTTATTTCATCATACATTTCTTCAATTTCTTTGTCATCTGCAGAGCTAGTTGGCATATAAACTTGTACTACTATAGTAGGCGTGGGCTTCATGTCTATCTTGGCCACCATAATGCGTTCACTATGCTGTTTGTAGTAGCTTACCCGCATTCCTATTTTTTTATTCATTATTAAGCCTACTCCTGCATTACGCCTATTTGACTTTGTATTCAGAATCCTGTATTCGCCTGAACTTATCATAAGAATTAATTCTGTCTCTGCTTAGTACAAATGAAATAGGTGCTTTGCATATTGGATTGAACAGATTGATGGGTGTTTCTCTTCCAATGTTAAGGGTTTTTGTTTCATTCTCTGCTTGTTCTTGATGGAGACATGAGAAAATATTGTAAAGAAGTTGTTCATAGTCACACAAAAGTGCTTAGCTTATGGAGTGGGATGAAAGAGGCAGAGACTCATTAGAGCTGCTAGTCATAAGGAGAGAAGGCAACACCACACTATCTTTAAGGAGTCAGGGCTAGAGTAAGTGTACCAACACTAATGTCATGCAAAACCAGTGGACAGCATGATGCCACACCATTCTCTGAACACATGTACTATTCAGATTATACAGTTGTCACTGCCATCTATTAATGAGGGTTACAATATAACTGCTGCTGATGCTTTGTCAATAAATGTGAAAAGCACCTTATAGATGAGAATTTATATTTTCAATTTGCCCCGATTCTTGTGTTTCATCTTAGTAAATTCCTGAAAGTTTCATGCTAATGAGCCCTTTTAGCTGAGGTGGTTACACCAAACAACACCAATTTCACAGTAGTTCATTTATTCACCTAAACACATCAAAGGCTCACAAAGAACTGACATGGTGGAACAGTCCAAAGACAATGCTCAGCATCCAAAGACGATGCTCGGAGTCTAGAGACAAACGTATATTGATGCACCACATAGACCCCCCCCCCCCTCCCTGCCACAGTAAGGAGTACTCTTGAGAGGCCGGGGGGGGGGGTTGACTAAGGCATTGGCAGGGGTGGTCCGCGGGAGCCGGACCATGGTCAGCTCGACAGCGTCATCGGGGAGCTGCGTGGGTAGATGTCATGAACCTGGAAGTCATTGAAGCACGCCGGGTATCGTACTGGGCATGCTGGTCATGCGGCGACAGGTAGGCCGGTGGTTTGCGGGCGGAACGGAGCAACGACGACGATGTCTCCAGTGGGCGTGGCGAACACACGAAGCATGTCCAGGTCGACGTCGGGTGAGAGGGGAACACATTTCACCAGGTGGCAGGGAATGGCAGAGGTTGTGTCATCATGAGCTCTGGATGAAGGGAAACACGTGACGAACAGTGTATAATTGCATAGTATTATTGAGATGTTGTGGATTATGTCCAGGAGACAGGCACAAACATCTCAAGCGAGGGCATGTTCTAGATGGGGGGGCATCAGAAACATCAACAGGGTGAGGCAGGCGACGGTGGAGAGGTCGAAGGGATCGGTGGCAAGGGCATGATCATAGGTAAGCTCGACGTGGGGAAATGTGGTCACTTGATGGAGTGCGTGAGACCGGAGTACAGGGCGAGGTCGGAGGAGAGCTCAACGATTGGAATTGGAAGTCACTCGACAGAGTGTGTGAGACCAGCGTAGCGGGTGAAGTTGGAGGAGAGCTCAACGATTGGAGCTGGAAGTCACTCGATCGAGTGTGTAAGTCCGACATGGAGGGAGTGGACAGAGCATTGTGAGCCACGATAGTGAGTGGTGTGGTCGTGGCCTGAAGGGGGGTAGAAGAAGGCTCAACACGAGTAGGCTTAAGTCTGTTGAGAGAGACTGTGACAGCTGAATCTTTCATCTGGATGTCATAGGTGTTGGCTGAGTGCCGGAGAACTCAGTACGGGCCGGTATATGGAGGTTGGAGGGGAGCACGGACAAGAGCCGTCAGAGGGGGAGAGAGGGCCGACAATGTCAATATGAATATGCTGGAAACGCCCAGGAGGGATCGAACAGGAGCCGCGGGGGAGGGGGGGGGGGGTGAAGTGTGCTTGTGTACTTTGCAGCGTTGGCACATGACGCAGGAGTGTGCCCATTGCTGGCAGTCCTTGTTGACATTTCTTCACACAAAGCACTCCACTATGAGGTGGGCGGATGCACGAACACTGGGGTGGGCTAAATTATGAAATGTGTTGAAGACAGCTTGACGGAGCGTTGTTGGAATGAGGGGGCGTAACGTACCCATACTGTCGTCACACCAGATCTTACCAGAGATGCCAGGGAAGGTGGTGCGGACAAAGTGTAGTGAAGAAGTAGAGTCTGAAATCATGTTTTGTGTTTCCTTGTTGGCGGGTTGAAGGTTAGGCAGTTCAGAGAGGTCTAACAGAGAATGGACGGCGTTGACTCATGAAAGGAAATCAACAACTACATTGTCAGCACCCATTTATGTATCTGACATCGGTGGTGAACTGAGATATGAAGTCTATGTATCTGAAGCGGCGAGGAGGCGAGTCAGCTGGCGGGTTTGTAATGGCTGCAGACAGGGGTTTGTGGTCCGTTAAAACATAGAAATGGCGTCCCTCAACATATGTCTTAAAAATGCTTAATCGCTTCGTAGACCGCAAGCAACTCCCTGTCAAATGCGGAATATTTCCGTTGTGCATTGGTGAGCTTGCGTGAGAAGAACTGCAGAGGCGAAGTTTGGCCATCAATTGTCTGGCTAAGGACCACACTGATGGCAGTATCGCTCGTGTCTGTGGTGATGAAAAGCTGCGCATTTGGATGATGATGCGCGATGGTGCATGCCGCAGCAAGAAGATTTTTGAGGGCAGTGAAAGAGTCAGCCATAGCAGGGGTCCATGGAACGGGCCGAGATCCAGACGTGTTGGTGCCTGCCAAGGCATCTGTCAGTGGAGCCTGAATCTCCGCAGCCTAAGGTAGATGTCGATGACAATAATTGACTGTCCCCAGAAAGTGGCGGAGTTCTTTGAATGACGAAGGTCTGGGTAGGTTTAGTATTGTTTGTACTTCCTCAGGGGGCGACGAAATGCCATCAGCAGAGACCTGAAAACCAAGAAAAGTGACAGCAGGTTGATGTAGCTGCAATTTGTCCTGATTGGTCTCGATGCCTGCTGCTGCGAGAGTGTTCATAACAGTTTGCACATGTCGAATGTTGTTCTCGACGGAGGACCTGAACACAAGAATGTCATCAAGATATGCAAAGCAGAATTTTAGGTCGAATAGCACTTCGTTGATGAAGCGTAGCCAGGTCTGGGTTGTGTTTTTCAGACCAAAGGGCATGAATCGAAGCTGATCAGGTTGGTGAATGCTGTCTCCTTGATGTCTTCAGGTCCCATGCGGATCTGGTGGTAGGCCCGTTTGCAGCCAGTGATAGAGAACGTGGTCGCACCTGCGAGGGAACTGGTAAAGTCAGCAATGTTGCGTATGGGGTACGTGTCTATAATTGTTCATGCATTTAGACGATGGTAGTCTTCACAAATGCGCCAGGACCCGTCTTTCTTGGGTGTCATACATGTGGATGTAGACCAGCTACTGCCAGAGGGGTCAATGACGCCGGAGCTTAGTAGTTCAGAAATCTGATTTTTAAGGTCGGAGAGATGCCCGGGACAAAGTCGACGTGGTTTACTGGAGATCAGAGGACCTGGCGTGAGGAGAAGCTTGTGAACCATGCCGTTGGTGACGACAGAAATGTTGCCGGCAGCGCGGGAGGTGGTTTGTTTACAATGTGTGGCGTGCGGGGCAGGCGAGGCGTGGTCGTGGTGTTCGGAGCCATTCGGCGGATCCAACAGGAGCCGAGGTGGCAAAGTGTGCCAGGAGTCAACACGACAAGATGGCCGCCGGCCCGAAGCAGTGGTACCATGGTCAGGTGAGCCCAGTAGAGCTTGTGAGCCGTTAGTGAGTCCACTGTCCAGGGGCACGGCCTGTGGCAGCACGGTTGCGGTGCACTGTTTGTGTTGTCAGTGGCAGTCGCACAGCGGCATGCAGGAGCCGAAGTTGCCTAGTTTGAGGTGCTGTCCGCAAGGGGCGCTGTAGGAGCCGTCAGTTCGGGAACACGTGATGCTCATCGCGCATGCGCACTTGTGTCTGGCTGAGTGTCAAACACTGCCATGTTAGGGGGGTGTGGCCCTGTGGAACTGTCGGTACACGTTATGGCAGACTTGATAGCTCATTTGCGAGGGGTAGCGGGGGGTAAGCACATGGAGGCTCAATTGCTGGGACTGCAAGCAGATTCGGCGCACTTATTGACCTTGCTTTGTCCTTGCTGTAGTGTCTGTAATTCCTTTGCTGCAGCGGAGAGCTGGAGCTGAGTTTCATGGAGCCAGAGGGAGAGCTCAAAGTTTTCCCTGCATAGGCAAGTGACATATTCAAGCTCGACAAGGCACTTGTGAGTTGTTTCTTGTAACGTCGCCGACAGAGACGAGCATGTACGGATGAGATGAGCCCGGACCGATGTATCACGGGGGGTTTGCTGACGGAGCACAGGGGAAGTGAGTCTTGGACGGGTGATGAAACACGGTGTTTTGCACTAGGTCCGGTGAAAGTTTGTGGTGTCGCAAGAAGTCAATGCCTAGTATAGGTTCGTCAATTTCGCACACTAAAAAAGTCCACTCAAGTTTGCAGTTTGCGGAGAGTGAGACGACGTGGGAAGTTGAACCCGAGCATTGTAGTTTAGTTGAATTCACAGCATGCAGTGAAGCATGATGAGGGCGGATGTTCAACGACACTGAGGACGTAGGCAGAAGCAAAACATCGGCGCCTGTGTCCACTAGGAAAAAGTATCCCAACGAAATGTCTTTAATATAAAGTCGTCCGCAATTATTCGGTTGTTCCCAGACAGAATGGAGCACTGGTGGGTGCCTGTCATGTTGTGCATAGGAGGTGGCACCTGGACCTACCTGCGATTGGCATTTGGGAAGTAGCAGGGTGGTCTGCAGTTCCGTGCTGCTTCACCAAACCATGTGTGGAAGTAACAGTATGGGTAGTGCAGTTGCATTTCCTGTGGAAAGTTTGTTGCCAGAGGTGGTGGCTGAGGTTTGGTGGCCGCAGCAGTTTCAGTTGCAGGAGGGGCGTGACCATGGGCGGACATCCCAGTTGCTTGTTTACTGCTTCCTGGAGTGAGTGGAACAGTCGGTACAGTGTGGCCCTGGCCACGTCCGGCTGCAGGACAATGAGCCTGAACCTGAGACTTGTCAGGTAGGCAGTGACTGGCGAAATAGAGCAGTGATGCATCATGTAGCTTGTCAGCAATTGTCATTCTTTGCTTGACAGGTTCGGGAGACCTCTGAGCCAGAGCAAAGCGGATGTGAGGAGATAGTTTATATGACCAGATGGCGAGGAGAGCTGGGTCAGAGAGTAGATTGTCGCTAACCAGGGCACATAGCCATCTCCAGAGCTGGGAAGGTTTGTCGTTGCCTAGTTGCTCGATGTGGAGCACTTGCCATATTGCTGCCTCAGTTGAGCGTGCAAGCCGACGTAGAACTGTCTTTTTGGCTAGAGTGTCCCTGGTAGTTGAGTTCGAGGCGTCGACCAGGTCAGCAATCAAGTCCTCCTGGTCGTGCAGGTGGTTGATGAGGCACAGAAACCTGGTTGACTCATCGAGTTTGTAATGGTCGAACACTTCAACCACAATTCTGAACCAGGTTGTTGCTCTGTCGGGATTAAATGGCGGCAGCGTCGGTAAGCATTGTAGAACGTTCAGAAGAACAGGTTGATTTGAGTTCGTTGGGGCACTGCCTGAAACGAGCTGTTGTTGTTGTAGTATTCCAGGAGATGTGGCGATGATGGCTGCTTGGGTGGCAGTGTGAAGGTGACTCGTTGTGGTTGAGCGCGATCCATTGTGACGCGGAAGGCCGGCGCGGGTGAGACACCGTAATGTGTCGTTCGTGGTTGCGGAAGCTCAACATTTGGCGGGTGTGTTCAGATTGATGTGTCACAAGAGACCGATGAGGATGAGGTACCAAGATGTGCCAAGAATGGTAGCGGAAGCTCGAATGGAGCCGGCGTGGAGGCGACAGGTGAGAAAAAGTTCAAAGTTTGAGAATGTGTGTTAGTCCATGGAAAGCTCGATGTATGATCAGAGCCAGGGCCACCTGTGTTGCAGGGAGGCTACAGAGGTACGGGCTGTCCAGAAGCACAGTGTGGGAAATGATGTCGAACGTGGGACAGAATGTGTGAATGTTCACTGTTCATAGTCACTCCACTCAAAACGGTATGCGGATAAGGTGAATGTCATGGCACAAAACACTGAGGTGTGGCAGTGGGACGGAGATGGAGGTCAGGCACACATAACAAGTTATTGTTCCTGTTGCAGGCCGAGGTATCGAAGCAGGAAGGAATGTGCTGATGCTGAACCGAGGCAGGTGCAGGCGTGGTCGGATGCTGAGGAGGCTGATCTGTGAACGAAGCAATTCCAGCCACATGGCAGGAATCTGCGTGGTACTGCACGGACTGTGGTGTGGCAAATCATTGTACTGGCAGTGGTAGGTTGTCCAACAAAGCATTTGCAGAAATTGGCATCGGTCCCACACTGCACGGAGATCCGTATGAGGTAACTGCGCCATCGATGAGGGAGGGCACATGTTGTGGAAACAAAGGCGTATGATAGCCGGTGTCATGCACACTCCTAACCTCACTTATTGTTGCAGCCTCGAAAACATCCGGCGAAATCGGCGTAATCGTCGAGTGAGAGGCATCGTGTTGCAGTCCTGGTGGGTGTACATTGCCCGCAACACGGTGCATGTCGATCACAAAATCCGTCATTAGGCGCTGGGCTGAAGTCATTGTCCGAATGCTGTGTCAATGTAATACACACAAAAATAACCAACACGGAGGTCACAGACACAGTAAAACGGCGAAAATGGAAGACGTTACAACTCGGGGTCACCAGTGAGGTAGTTATTTGGGTTGGTTACACCAAACAACACCAATTTAACAGTAGTTCATTTATTCACCCAAACACATCAAAGGCTCACAATGAACTGACATGGTGAAACAGCCCAAAGACAATGCTCAGCGACCAAAGGCGACGCTCGGAGTCTAGAGACAAACGTATATCGATGCTGGTGTCGACCTCATCGGCACCACACAGCTATCAAATTATTTGTATGGATATTACCTAAGGGTAATTGCTGGAACACATGACTGCTTTGAGTGATATTCCCTTCTGGAATGAATATGACTTAGGAAGTGATGTTAATTTGATTTTCAGTTCCTTTCCTGTTGACTTACTGAATGCTGTCTGAATGATCTGACAACTGTGTTGTCTCATGGTGTGGACACCACGAAGTGTTGTAGCAACTGTGAGTCAGTGCTGAATGCACACATGTGCAGAGATGTTCACTGCAGTAAGGGGAAAGGGGAAGAGGGGTTACTCTCCATTCTTAAACGTCCCCATATCAAAATGAGTAAAGCAACACAAGGTTCATTCACAAGAAACACTTGATGTCTCCAAATCCATAAATAAGAATTTGTGAGCTGTAGTTATGCATGAAAGAAAAGAGACTCTTGGATTTTATAATGTTTCTGATAGGGGCTGCAAGTAGAATCTGGTACCATGTTTATTTTCTCACTTCATACTGAAACAAGAGCTTTGATGCAAGAGAAGGAAATGATGTGTGTGCTCCCAGTAAAGCTATTTACTTGTGTGCTACTATCAAGTGCAGAAAAGCTCCTTAGTTCTTTTTGTGTGTGTTGCATAAATTTTGATGTCATCTCATCTTCCTTTGCAAATAGTTTCTCTTCCTACTGGAGTAATAAGAGAGTCGTCAGTCACTGGTTAATATTCTGATGACTAATGATGTAATACTGGTTCCACATGCTCCATTGGATCTGGGAACAGAGTTTCACTCTGGCTACACAACGAATGTGCGGATAGTGATATCGGCACACTGCGTCCAGAGCAAAGAATGTCTTCCTGTTTATATTCTTAGCATGTGCTGGAGTGTCTGTCAGTCAGTCAACGCAAACACATTGGGTACAGCTATTTATCATAGAGGCAACTGGAACACAAAATTCGTAGAGTACCATGCACATTTAATGAAAGCTACTGCCTTCCATGCACATGGATTTTCCAGAAGTCATACTGGGAAACATAGTTCATTTAAATTCCAAAAATTGTTATTACTGCATGAATTAGCTTTTCAGTTTTCAATGTGCTTACAACAGAAAAATGGAAATAATTGTGACAGTTACAGATTTTTGATATTATGGTTTATATCTGCAGTTGGAGCATATGAGTGTGATCAATAACTACACTGTAGTTCAGAAATGTGAATAAAATCAATTGAAATATACACTGATCAACCTGAACATTATGACTGCCTACCTAATAATTCATATGTCCATCTTTGGCATGGACAACAGCTTCAATGTGTTGTGGCATCAAAGCACCACAGTTTGCCGCCTGTGCTGTTTTACCAGTCTGTTCAGCCTACAACATCTGACATCTGTAATAAGGTGTGGCCTCCCAACCCCACAATGTCTGAAAGTGCTTTCACCTTGACTTCACCACATGTTGAAAACACTCACCACAGTACTCCTCAAACACTCGACAGGTTGCTGGAGGGAGTCACACAAAAGTCATCTAATTCCCGTAAATTCCGGAGAGGGGGGCCATGAGCTCTGATGTGATGTTCAATCACCCCCCAGATGTGAAACTCGCTACTTTGTTCCTCAGACCAGTCCATCGGTGCTGGCCTTCTGACATGGAACATAAGCTTTCTGAAAAATGCTGCTGTCATCATAAAAAATGATCGTCATGAAGGAGTGTATGTCACTTGCGACTGGTGTACGATGCTCCTTGGCCATTATGGTACTTTGCAAGAGCTCCACTGGACCCATATGAATGTTCCCCACAGCATAATGAAATCACTACCAGTTTCTCTCCATCCTGCAGTACAAGTGTCAAGGAGCTGTTGCCCTGGCAGATGACAGATTTGCGCCATGCCATCTGCATGATGAAGAAGGTACTGGGATTCATCAGAACGTGCAACACTCTGCCAATTCTCCAATGGTCATGTCCCTATTTCAGTCATAGTCACCAATGTTGTGGTGTTGAGATTGGCACATGCATGGGTTATCAGCTGCAGAGGCTCATTTTTAGGAGTGTTCAGTGCATTGTGTTCAGACACACGTGTACTCTGCCCAGCAGTAAAGTCTGATGTTAGTTCCACCACAGTTTGCCGCCTGTCCTGTTTTACCAGTCTGTTCAGCCTACAACATCTGACATCTGTAATAAGGTGTGGCCTCCCAACCCCACAATGTCTGAAAGTGCTTTCACCTTGACTTCACCACATGTTGAAAACACTCACCACAGTACTCCTCAAACACTCGACATGTTGTGCAGTTTCCAAAATACCAGTGCCAAGCCTCCAGATTATCACATCCTGCCCTAGTTCATACTCAAATAGATCACACACCTTCTCCATTCTACACATGAACAGCATGCTCACTGATATTACACGCACCATGCATGTGGCTGACTAGCACACATTCCTCACCAGCTGATGCTGCTATTACCTGGAGGGGTTTATATCTATAGCAGGTTGGTGGTCATAATGTTGCAGTTTATCAGTTCTAGCCACCACTGGGTCAATAAGAAAAACACAATCAAAGCAGATCTTCAGTGCCACTGAGGTGACATCTTT
Source organism: Schistocerca piceifrons (assembly GCF_021461385.2). Classification (NCBI taxonomy): domain Eukaryota; kingdom Metazoa; phylum Arthropoda; class Insecta; order Orthoptera; family Acrididae; genus Schistocerca; species Schistocerca piceifrons. Next base: position 291,491,367 of record NC_060145.1, on the reverse strand, counting down.
GCTTCTGAAGCGAGGGCTGATGTGTGTCACAGTTCCAGTCTCACTGAAGACCAGATTCTTTAGGCATTTCATGACAGAGTTGCAGTCAGTCAGATCCAAAGTCAATAAATTAATTATAACTATCATATGCCAAACTTGCACACTGTTGCAGTTTGATGTAGGACAACAAATCAACACAAACTGAATAATATCTTATTCATTTGTGCAGTTATAGGCATGAACACATTAAAGTACTTTCTGTTTTATTGAAACATACTGTCAGAAGCTGAATTACAGTTCTTAGAAGTTGGTAACAAATACCAGCTGCAATGGACACAAGCCTGGAGAGGGTTTCGAAGTATACAACATCTTTATTGAGCCACCAGCTGCAAAATGTTATATCTACAATGCCCTTTGCCCAAGGAGATTTGTTTTCTTACAGCTCAACCACCAATTTCCTCTTAAGATGTTAACAAAAAGACGTCATAACTAGGCACCAGTAACAATACTGCATAGGAATTTCCAATAAGCAAAATAGTCATATTCAAGATAAAATGCAGTAATAGTCACCCCTTTGATTATTGTTGCTTTCAGTTATAGCTTGTTGTACTCCTACACCCAACTACTGAATCTTGTCGATTGAGTGCAAGTTGCATACTACTGTTAAATGGTCACAGTTCATCACATATGGCAGTTATTGAAACTGCCTGAATATTGAAACTCAGTCATGACAGAACAAACGACATTTCTTGAAAAAGTAAAATCTGTTGCTGACATGTTTTGCAAGCAGTCACTCAGAACAGTGCAAGTGTTCTGAGCTCCTTTTCTGCCTTCACACATCTGTTGAATCCAGAGCAAACAATATGTTGCAAATGTTAGACTTTTCTCCACTTGTGACACCATTTTACAACTCTTGAATAACATTCATAAGTTTCAATCATGCAAAATCCAATATCTGACTGTAAAAAAAGTACTTCAAATTAGAAAATGACAGTTGATAAACACAATCATAGCATCATGTTCACCTGGTCGTAGGATGCCTGACAAAGTTGGTGAGTGGTGTGTGGCCAGTAGCTGCCTGCCTGGGGCTGCTGTAGGGTGAGGAAACTACTGAGAGTAAACTTGGTTTTGACACAGCTACAACCTGTGTGATGGAATTGTTGTGGAGATTGCTGGTATTACAGGAGGGTTGGAAAATAAAGGGAACTATTTTTGAACTCCATTAGGCTGACTACTTTTGCAGACAACTGAAATGCATTTAAAAAAAAATGGAATGGAGTGGATTCAATCTTGCAACTTGTGTGATGTCTACCGCTAGACTACAAGCTGTTACAGCCTTGCAGTCACTTAAGGAAATGACTACACTTCCTCCAGACACTCCTGCATTCTATAGTGCTGCCACATTGTACATATCACCAAGCTTAAAATTCTGAGGAGTGATGGACTTTATTGGCTACCTTAAGTCAACAAATCAGACCTAGCCTCTGCGGCGGCTAGCCAGCGATCAATTTTTTGTCTAAGGCTGTGCATATGGGCATCCACATAAATGCAGTAATTGTTAAAGACATAACATTGTTTCACAGCAGTCAGCCATGTCACACTACAATGGGATAAATAAAAGGTTTAGTGGAACTGCAAGAAATCAGTTCCAGAAGTGTATGAGAATTCTGTAAAGAAAAAAAAACTCAGTATTGATATTCCAGGTATGTGTGTGGCGCAGGGAGGGGGGGGGGGGGGGGGGTCAAGAGGCTCCTCTTGCACACAACTGTGGCTGTATGCTGAACTAATGCTTTAGACACTAGAAACCAGTATTCTATACTTAATATACTAAACTTTTCATGTGAAAGGATAAAACTTATTACACAAAACTACTTAAAATTTAAGTGTAGCTCCCTTATTCAACTTTCTGTGAATCAGTATGTTGGCAGAAGTTTTTACTATAGTTTTTCCTAATTCTCCATAAATTTGTTGTATAGGTAAAGGCCTACTTTCTCAACAATTTTTCCGAATATTAAGGATGGTATGTTTACATAGAGACTAGTGTACATCTGAGGTCAGGGAGTATATTGCAGAGTTTCAGTAAAAAAATTAGTACTTTCAAATCAGGAGAACCACTGATAAATTTGACTTTACTTTGAATACCATTGTTAAAGAGCAGAAACATTACCAAATTGTCTGCAGTGTTTCTCTATAGCAAAGTAAATAAATTCACATATTTCTTAATTGTTAGAAGCTGCCAGTAAGAATAAGTGGAATGCAACGCCAGTAAGAGTTCACATGATTATGAATCATACCACTTGAAAGTTACCACAAGAGGCTTGAAGCACCACATATTGTGCTGTAAATACAGTAATTCTGTGATTTCACCTCCTGAGGAGTGAGGTGTAATGATCTCACACTTTCAGGTAGCCACCAAAAAGATATGACAAGTTCTCAGTACTGGAATGGACATGTGTCAAAATTTCCTTCAGAAATCACACCAGAACATACGGATAGCTCGTGCTAAATTCTTTGATGAAATGTAATGTGTGTGACAGTTTGCAAGCTGAGTAGAAGGGGTAAACTCTAAGCTTCTTTGAACTCCGTGTGTTTGGTATGTTGCCATTTTTTTTACAAAAACTTGTGGCCTTCAGAAGACCAGTATGTAAGCATAAATGATCTATCACTTTCAAGCAATGGAACTTTGAAAAGCATGAGTTTGCGTGGTGAAAAATTGCACAAAGCTAGGGACACAGCTACATATCTAATAGAAAGCACAGAACTAATAATTTATTAGAAGAAAGAGAGAGAGAGCTGTTTTAAATATCCTCTGATCTTCCCTTTTGTGTTCTCATAGTTATATGGACCAAAATAAACAATGAGCTGTTTTTTAATAGCCATTTGCACATTTCCAAGGGTGTCTGCAGTAGGGGCACATCCTGCCCACAAGAGAGCACGACAGGAAGACAAAGCAGACAGGCCACTTCAACAGCATACATCACAACCATTTGGAGGCAGAACAAAAGCAAACAGGCAACATCAGCTTCAACCAAGAAGGCATACACCACGACTACAGCGAAGAAGGCATACACCACGACTACAGCGAAGAGGACATTCACTGCATCCAAAAGGGAACAGCATACATCGCAAGAGGAAGCATGCCATGCTGCAACAGAACCAGGAGCTGAGAGACACAAAAAATGAAAAGTGATGTCATTCCATACGAGAAAAAAACAGTAAAAAAAGAATACAGTTAATCAAAGAAAAGGGAGTTGGTGGCAAATCCTCCAAACATTGTGTGTAGATGATGTGGTTGGAGGAAATACGAGAAAAAAGATTGGTGTGTGTGTGTGTAACATAAGTCTAGGTGGTAAATATCAGGTGACATGTATGTAAATCGAAGTCTCACTATAGAGAGTGGAAAACAGCAGAAGTGTGTAGAAAACAAAACTTTTATTATTCTTCGCTAGCCACCTGACAGTAACATTCACTTACATTGTGCAACTCAGTAGGGAAGAGTAGTACACAGAAAAACAGGTTTTTGTTGATTTTGTAGAAATTATTTCTTAAAGGACAAAATGGCTGTATTTATTCATTTTTATTTATTTATTTGTCCATATTTAAACATTTGCATGCAATTGATGTCATGATGAGTAATGTACAACAGTTTTTATAAACTATGGTTGACATGTTAAGAAATATAACTATAGTACCATGCATAACTAAAGTACACACTGTAAAAGAACATACATAATAAAACAATGCAGTTGACACATAAAGATTTCTCCACATGGTTAACAGTTAAATATGGAACTAAAAATTGTTAAGTTACTTGCTAAGTTTCACATAATAAAAGAACAGCGAACATTCACAAAAAATTTCTTGATGCAGTTAGTACTAGAATGTGATCTGAACATTATTTAGTACTTGCATATTCATTATATATGTAGAACAAGAGATAAGAATAGAGAAAAAAAGTACAGGAAGAGGTATTTATTTATTTGTCCATGAGAGATGGTTGGTACACAGAATGTACATAAGATGTTGGACATCATTTACCACAGTATTGTTTCTATCATTTTAACATCATTAATCTCTTATGGTTACACTACTTATTATTGGTACATTATTTGTATTTGTTCAGTGGTTACACAATGTTACTATGGTTTCAGTGGATAAGACTGGTACATTATTATTCATATTGGCACATTATTATTTACCAAAATACTCTTTCAGACTGTAGAAGTAGGGATCAATTAGATACTCCTTTGCTGAAGCTTTGAACCCCACTGTGTTATTTATTGATTGTATGTTCCTTAGTAGTTCCCTGAATATCTTTTTTCCAAGGTGTAGAACTCCATTTTGGCAGAGCTTAGGTTTTGTATGATGCATATGGGAATCCAATTTTTGCCTTGTGATGTAGGTGTGAACATCTTCATTTTTGAGGAAGAGTGCTGGATTTTCAGTCGCATACTGCTGTATGAATGCTATGGTTTCATACGTATATGAAGGCATGGAAGTAAGAGGATTTGCAGTTTTCTGAAGAGTGGCTTGCAAGATTTTCTGTGTATGGCACCTTCTATGATTTTATTTTGCTAACAGATTTTCTTCCACACCCACAACCCTGTAATGTTTTCCATTATCACTGTACCCTAAAGCATTTTTTCATCACTTCCCAAACTGCACATGCTCTGACTTCTGAGCCACACACAACAGATGGCTATGTGGCCACATGGTTGTTGGTGCAGCATATCATGCTCCTAATTTTTCCCACCAATAATTATAATTATCCCTATTGAACACATCTCCTTCCTCATTCTCATATACTTTCGCATTTCATTTTACATGACTACCCATGCCATACACCCCCCAACCAAAGCCAACCTAATCCCAACATTGAACCTTGTCTTTCTCAGTTCACCCCACCATCCATCTGTGACTCTCTGCCCCATCTAACCATCCCTGGTCACCTTACAGGAATTCATTACCTCCATCTCAGCCTCACCATTCTTCCCCGTGCCCCTTCCCAAGAACACCAACATTGCAGCAGAAGAAAAGACTGCCATACACAGCCTGAAAACAAATCCTGACCTAATCATCCTAGCTGCACACAAAGGTTTCACCACTGTCATTACGAACTGCAGTGACTACCTGACAGGAGGCCTTTGCCAATCATCTCACTACTCCATCTATAAATCCAGTCAGAATGATTCCATCCCAGAAGTCCACATAACCTCTAGTGCCTGCTTAAAGCATTGGATCCTTTGCAGAACCTCTATGACACCCAACACCTCCTCATTCTAAATGATGCAATACACTTTTTTCTCTGCCAATTTCAGTTGAAAAAATGCGGAATTTGTTGTGGCACATGGTGGAATAATCTCACTTCAGTCCCTTCAGTTTCATGAAGTTCCGATACATGGTGGTGCTATACATAGTCTTCAGAATGGCATCTGAAAGAGTGGTGCATTCCAAGCAGATAGCTGTCATCAAGTTTCTTTTAGCAGAAAACCAGAGCAGCACAGATATTATAGGCACTTGCAGAACGTCTACAGAGCCTTGGCAGTGAGTTATTGGGCAAGGCATCTGTCATCATCGCAAGTTCAGGCAAACCTATCTGATCTCCCATGTGCCAAATGGTCATGCACACCTGTGAGCTGCCCAGTCCATCCACCCAGCCCTTCTTATTCCAGTCCTGTCACAGGCTTATCCTCTCCCATCAGAGTCCAGGTCACCTGTGAAAGCAGCCATGTCATATACTTGCTCTGCTGCAATCATGGCACACCTGCACAGCTATTTATATTGGTATTACCAGCCCCAGAACTATAATATTTATGAACAGGGGCAAAAACTTGATAGTGCCCCCCCCCCCTCGAACATTTGAGATAAGACATCAAAATCTAAAAATAAAAAAAAAATCAATTTTTCAAAAATGTGTTCATTTTGTAGTGTACATCTTTCTGAAAAGTTTGATATAAAAAACATATATCTCCAAGGAAATGTAAGACATGGTATTTGGCCTTAAGTGTACCATAATGCAAGGCCACACCTTTTCACACAGCATTCTTGTTTCACACGTCACTGTATTTCGCTCTGTGGAATTCTAACGGGTATATTTTGTAGTGGAAGCCATCAAACCTATATTTAGGACAGTGGAAATTATCACAATTAATATTGGGTGGGGTTATTTGTGACCAGGAGAATAAGAACTCTTCAGAAAAATTGTGCTCTTTGTTGCCTATTAACTGATAACTTTCTCTTTTGACGTAAAATTAAATATAGGAAACATAAAGACAGTAAAGACAAGAGTCAAGCAAGACAGTACACATTTCTTCAATCCTTGGGTCTCAGCATCTTTTCTCTCAAATCTTGCTGCAGCTTTACACAGCCTGCTTTCCTTTCTGCAAAAGAATCTAGTGCCTCATCAAAGTTCGTCAACCATTGTGCTACATGAAAAATCAAAATGTCACTGTCTAATACTGAAAAAGCTTTTAATACAAATAGTATCCAAGACTGGCATGGTTTCTCGATTTGATTATGTCTGTTTTGTGAAAAAGAGAGACCTTTCTAATATTGCAGCTATTGTAACACATGCCATAGACACAAGACTGTTTTGGCACAAATGGTCATTTTTATCTACAACATTTACATTAATAATACGAGAGAATATCATTCATGAAATACCAATATCAAATGCCTATCAGGCTTACTACAAGCAAAAAGTTTTATGTTAGGAAATAGTTTCACATTTCCTTCATATGCTTCAGTTTCTCAAAAATGAGATTGAAAAGTAGTAGTAGTACAAAATTTTTATATAAATCTAGAATCATCACTGTCTTCCATAGAATTTGTGTGATGTTCCCGTTTCTTCTCCTTCCTCATTCTAACAAATAATCTTGCTGTCACTAATTCTGGAACTATGCCTGCCATTGTCAAAACTTATTCTCTGGTAAACTTCACTAACCCTGTCAAAATAACCGATTTAGTTTTCCCACATTTATTCTCCAGTTAGGCATTACTACGTGTTCATACAATACATTTTCCGTGCATTTCAAGAATAGAATGAAGTAGCTGCTAACAATGTACAACTGGCCCTCAGTAGTGTAACGATCTGGCAAAATTTTTTTGTCAAAATTTCATTTTTTTGGACACACCGAGAAGATACTATGTAATCTTTCTTGCCTGTTATTCCTGTTAGTCATTTATTTCCGCTCTGGTAGTCTGAATCTACAGATTTTATAATAATAATGACAATGCTTATTGTTCACACGCACAGTCAACCAAATAAACAAACAGCTATTGGCATTCACCTGTTTGGGTTAATTTGGCTCAGCTCGTATAGTCCCACTCCCTTTTGTCATTGGGAAAGTTTTTTATTTCTAGATGTGGTGGGGATCTCCCTGACAAAGACATCATGTACACTATGCACACATTCAAAAGTCAATGTATGCTTCATTCAGAAATCAACTTAAAATGTGTTCGTAAACCAACAGGGATGCATTTCAAAATCATATGAACAATCAATAGACCAACATGCGCTGCATGCTAGGTGCTTTGTGAAACAAGTTTTTTTTTCTTCAAGAATATGAATTTGGTGCCCCCTGAAATTGCCACCTGGGGCAGATACCCCAGCTTGTCCCCCTCCCCTCTAGATATGGACCTGGATATGACTACCAACTACCTGTCCACCAAGATGAAAGGGCATGGACAAACTGATCAAAAGCAAAGTAGACCGCCCTGTGGCACAACATGCAGCTGAACATAACATGCTCGAGTTCAGTAGCTGCTTGACAACCTGAGCTACCTGGATTCTTCCCTTCTTCTTACTACACATCCTCCACTCCCAAAATACTTTATTTTCCTATGTTAAAAAATGGTTCGGATTACTGTTATTCTGATTGATTACAACATTCAATGAGCATTTAAAGCCAACATTCTCACAAAATATTTGTTATTTATATGTAATTAAAGCTTACAAACCATTAAATATCAAGATCTGGTCATATGGTCGAAAACACACTGTTATTGGTTGCTGCTCTGGTGATGTCACAGACTAGGAGTAAGACAAACCTGTACTTGTGTTAAAAATAATGTTATCCAAAGTTCCGAGGTTTTAATGTACTTTTACAGCAAACAGTTTAGCTATTTAGCAATGGAAAATTCAATTACAACTTGTAAGTAACAACAGAAAGGATTGTGAACGTTAATAGTGGAAGCCTTGCAAAAATTGATGCGTTTATGCTTCGCCCAATTAGAGCAGTGATATGTGCTACTTTTCCCTGTTGCCTGCACCATTGTTAAACTTGCTCAAAACTAAGGAATTGTAGAGCTTTTGCAAAAGGGTTCATGTATTATAACTAGACTGTCGATTATCAGTCGTGAACTACGATCCAAAGCACAAATTCTTGGTAAAACTTAGTGCTGATTTCCTATGAAGAAGATACTCTTGTCAGGTGTTCCGTAATGCAACAGGTAGTACATTCGACTGCAGTGTAAGAGGTCACATTTTCAAATCCTGGAAGGGTCATATATTTTTTAAAGTTTCACACAAAATATGAAAATAGCATTAGCAAGAACTGATTGTAGCACTTGTTTCAGTTGTGGGGATGTTTTATATACAGCCTGACATTGGTCTTAATCTGAGAAATGGACAACAGAGGATACACTCATTTATTTTGCGACCAAACAATTCACTTTTTTTAGAAGGCATTGCTAGTAGAGAAGATATAACCATATGCCCACAGTTCAACAAGGTACAGGACAATAAGGTTATACAGAGAGATATAGAGTATGTACCACATTCAGGTGACACAAATGTAAGGGCTGAAGTTTTTGTGAGTGTAAACTAATGTTAGCATCTGAAGCAGACTTACTTCATCTTAATGTAAGATGATGAAACTGCAACAGTTTAAACAATAAATATCCTAGTTAGACAGTATGAAGATAAAAACATAGTTTCTAATACTTTAAAAAGTGTGTGGTCACATTAACAAGAAAATATATTTTTGAACATGATGTATGCGAACAGCAATTGCAAATGTAAGGGCGTGTAAACAGCAAGGAAAACACAATAATATCCTGTTTCTGGTCGGCGTGATGAAGTTTTTTAATTATGATTTTTTGTACATATGAGAGGACTGTCAAGTCACTTTACAAATAAGTTAAAGTGTTCTTTTGAGTTAGGTTTGGGCCAGCAGTCTACGGACATCACCTTATAAAATTCGACACTTCAGCACTCTAAAAACTGAGTTACTGAATAATTGAGGTGTAGTCATGTAAAACAATAATTTTCACAAGAAGAGCATATCTTGAAGATAAGTTAATGTTAACTTCACAATGCAACACAGTTTTAATTCAGTTAGTGAACTTGTGGATCATTGTGATGACAATTTGCTGATACAGTGCAACCACATTTATGCAACTTCTCATTCTCTGGAACACTCAAAAACTATTTTTCAGGAGTCTTTGTAGATGTATTTGTACAGCATGGCACTACACACCATTTGTAACCCATTTTCTGAAACATGAACTCCAAAACAAGACATCACAGTGAATCAGCATTATGACAGTAGCAAAAGCGAATTAGCTAGCAACGTCACAGGCATCACGAAAATCAAATGGAACATTTTAGCCAGCGTTCAAATTGTTTGAATTTCAGTTCCATTTTTATAAAAGAATACTGAAATTTAAGAAAAAAAAGTATGTTCGGATCATAAAATATCATTTAAAAGAATTTCCAGAAAACAGTCAAATACCCTATTATCTTGGTCTCAACTTACGGTAACGTGCTGCCCCCACACCCTCCACCCTCCACCCAACAGTTATCACCTCTTCTGTCCTGTCACCTCCATATTCACATCGCCTCATGCTCACTGTGTGTGTCCTCTACCACGTACCAACCCGTCTTTCCCCCCTTCCCTGCTCCCCCCCCCCCCCAAAAAAAAACATCCTTCCCCCACAGCACAGCTCCCAACACTCAACACTGTGCCTGACAGTCTTTGTGCCCCAGACTGCTTCAATGCAACATGACAGTTGAATTCTGGTCCGAGCTGCCCAAGAAAGCAGTCGTGTGTGTGAGGTGTGCCTGCTTGTGCGAATGATGGCTGCATTCCTTTCTGTTCTGAAGAACGCTTTGGCCAAAACCTATATCTAAAGATTTGTGCCTGTTTGCAACTCAACATGTCATCTTTATGGTGGGTAGCAATCTAGCCTTCTTCCAAAATAGGCCTTAAAGCTGATTACAGTGTAACTAATAAAACATGTAATCAGCACACTACAAAGAAAATTGTACACATTAATAACTCAGCCATATTAACAAATTGTATTTTAAACAGTTTGTGTATTCGTATTAGGACAGCCGAAGACAGCAGCCGGTAGGACAGTACAGGAAATAAACATAGCCAGTTTTAGCCAATGGGAGTGAAGCATATACATTTAACACAAAAAACACTCAAACACTGAGAGTTGATCAGATTGGGGTGAAAACATAATTATCACTATTATGAGAGCAGAAGAAGACAAAAAAAGCTAGAGGAGGGAAGAACAAACAGCCGAGCAAATGGATAATAGATGGTCCAACGAAATTCTCGTGGTTGGAGTCCAACAGATATGAAAAAACCCAGGTAATGACGTGCACCGACATCTGTATTTGCGAATTGCTGTGACGTATGATGTAAAGAGCACAGTCTACTGATCATATATTAAGTGTTCTTCCCATTCCATCCACACACTGAATGGCATGAAATGACCGCTTGTATCTCTGTGCAAGCTATTATTTGCCTGATTTTATCTTTATGATTTCTCTAAGTTAGCTATGTAGTGGGCTGCGAAATACTGGTACTTTCTATTGCGCAAGATAGTTCTTGATATTTTCAAAGTAATTCATATGGGATGTATGACACTTAGTTTTCTAGCGTATGCAAATTAAGATTTTTCAACACTTACATCAACAGTCTTGCCAGTCAAATATAAGAACATTCATACTGCCCACCTGGAAGGTGGATACATGACATTAGATAAAATGTTTGTGCTTTTAGCAGAAACATCTTATGTGCACAATTTGCAATTTAAAAAAAGGTACACTACAAGTAAGACAATGCACTACAATCTTCCCCTTTGAATGTTCTCCACTCAAAATATTCAATATTTGCTAGCATCCTTTAGACAAGTAGCTTGAAGCATCTGGGTATAACCATGATTCTACACCTTTCCCTGCAAAAATTTGCCATCCTCTTAGCACAGTCAGTTTCTGTAAACATTGCAGTCATTTGGATGATAAGAGAGTGATATAACCTTAAAACTGACTGCAGTTAAAATATTTATCATGATAAAAGGAGCAACTTTCAAGTTCTGCTCTTTAACATAGATTTTAAGTCTCTAGGACACATAATGTTCCATTACCAATGTGTAGCAACTACCTTTTAATAGTGTCCCAGAATACCTATAGCACACTGATGTGAGGTGCATACATACACACAACAGAAAAAGTAGTGTCAATGTGCCGCATACCAGTTCAATATAGGTGAATGGGTGCCTTCCCCTTATTTTACATGTTGTTCTAACCAGGAATATCCACTAAAGTTTAATCACTTTAATATTGTCTTACATGGTGGTGTGAACTAGAGATACAGATAAGCTAATGAATAATTCTATGCTACTGCTGAAAATAGCCTTCCATCCACTATGACAGATGAAGCAGCTACAGCAGAAAATATCTTTAGAGTTGGAGTGATACATCTATAACACTCGAAAGATTCTACAGAGAGAATTTTAGAACATGTTTTTTGCTCGCGTATCATGTCGTTTTTGGAAACCCAGAATCTACTCTGTAGGAATCAACATGGATTCCGGAAACAGCCATCGTGTGAGACCCAACTCGCTTTATTTGTTCACGAGACCCAGAAAATATTAGATACAGACTCCCAGGTAGATGCTATTTTCCTTGACTTCCGGAAGGCGTTTGATACAGTTCCGCACTGTCGCCTGATAAACAAAGTAAGAGCCTACAGAATATCAGACCAGCTGTGTGGCTGGATTGAAGAGTTTTTAGCAAACAGAACACACCATGTTGTTATCAATGGAGAGACGTCTATAGACGTTAAAGTAACCTCTGGTGTGCAACAGGGGAGTGTTATGGGACCATTGCTTTCCACAATACATATAAATGACCTAGTAGATAGTGTCGGAACTTCCATGAGGCTTTTCACGGATGATGCTGTAGTATACAGAGAAGTTGCAGCATTAGAAAATTGTAGCGAAATGCAGGAAGATCTGCAGCGGATAGGCACTTGGTGCAAGGAGTGGCAACTGACCCTTAACATAGAAAATGTAATGTATTGCGAATACATAGAAAGAAGGATCCTTTATTGTATGATTATATGATAGCGGAACAAACACTGGTAGCAGTTACTTCTGTAAAATATCTGGGAGTATGCGTGCGGAACGATTTGAAGTGGAATGATCACATAAAATTAATTGTTGGTAAGGCGGGTACCAGGCTGAGATTCATTGGGAGAGTCCTTAGAAAATGTAGTCCATCAACAAAGGAGGTGGCTTACAAAACACTCGTTCGACCTATACTTGAGTATTGCTCATCAGTGTGGGACCCATACCAGATCGGGTTGACGGAGGAAATAGAGTAGATCCAAAGAAGAGCGGCGCGTTTCGTCACAGGGTTATTTGATAAGCGCGATAGCGTTACGGAGATGTTTAGCAAACTCAAGTGCCAGACTCTGCAAGAGAGGCGCTCTGCATCACGGTGTAGCTTGCTCGCCAGGTTTCAAGAGGGCGCGTTTCTGGATGAGGTATCGAATATATTGCTTCCCCCTACTTATACCTCTCGAGGAGATCACAAATGTAAAATTAGAGAGATTCGAGCGCGCACGGAGGCTTTCAGTCAGTCGTCCTTCCCGCGAACCATACGAGACTGGAACAGAAAAGGGAGGTAATGACAGTGGCACGTAAAGTGCCCTCTGCCACACACCGTTGGGTGGCTTGCGGAGTATAAATGTAGATGTAGATATAGAACATGGGCAGCCTTGTCAAAAAATTAGGAATGTTTTCTCAAACCTGTGATTCAAGTTAGTCAACAAGCAATTTTGTACTGCAGACCTGTTCACCATTCTTTGTGGTGTGGCTTGGCAACAAAGAAAGACCTATGGTAGAACTTATTCAAACATCTCAAGCTCTGTCTATAGTTCATGTTTAGGTTAGTCTCAGTTCTCACAGAAACAAGTTTCTGCACAAAATCTCATATTGTGGAACTATTCTACCACCTCTATTAACATGCATTCTCAAAACTTTCTCTCATGATGATAACATAGGCTCCCTCATTCCTTAGTTTCAGTAACACACAGGCAAGTCTGCCAGCTATGGGGAAAAAGTCAGTTTACACTCATGAACACATTCTTTAAGTCCTTATGTAACTACACTTAACAACAGGCCTTTTTTTATACTGGTCACCAGTTTTTAAGTAGAAATTCATCAAAGGGATAGGAGTTGTCCATGAGCAACAATTTTAAATTACATTTAAAACTTGCTTTGTTACTTGCCAGACATTTTATGTTATTGGGTAAATGATCAAAAATTTTTCTTGCTTCATATTTAACTCCACTGACAGTTTTAACAATGGGTGATAAAGCAATGTTGCAGTACATGCTCAGCTTTCTATTTTGAAAAGTGGTGAACCACTGGCAGAAGAGCAATCAGCAGCTGTCCTTTGAAACAGTCTAAGTATAAGCATTTGTCTAAAACATAGTGGAATACAAATTTCAGGATCTGGTTGCAAGTAGAAAAAGCTTTATCCTGATCAGTTTTAAAACATATTTATTTAACTTCAGCTTGAGGCAATATCACTGTGTTTAAGCCTGAATAGCATAAATCTTCATCCCCTGCCTCGATTCAGCTGAAGGGAACAGCTGTTTGCTCATTATTCTTCAAAGAAATAGCGCACATTGCAACACCTAGTAAAACCGAGTTACCCTTCTCAGCTACAAACTACAAAATATCCAGATGTTTCAGATGCACAAATGTTAAAGCTTTATTTGGTCACTTCTACACACCAAGTACTTTACAAAAAATAATTGTATTATTTATATATGACATTAATTGACAATTGTTGGTTTGTAACCATACAGATCTAGAAAATAAAAGATAACTGTGCTATGTTAACAAACAACAGCTAGCATATTCATTAATACTGAATAGTTCATCAACAGCAAACATCACTTGTTTTCAGACCCGTTACTTCAATGCTTTGCTACAGCTCTCAAATGCTGATGACAAAATGAAGATGTTGCCAATAAGTTAAGCAACAGATCTTGCAGCTGAAAATACACATCATTGAAATATAAATGCTATACCACAGGTTACACTACAATAAAAATCACACTTCTGTGGCACATCAATTTTAGTGACTGCTGGCTTACACTCTTGCCAAACTACTTACAGATAGAGATTCACATAAAAAACAAAATAAAAATCATGCATACAATACGTTACAATAATGTTTACAGATATAAAATTTCTGTTATCAACAGTGTGATATATATATCAAATCACTCCTCACAACAATAATGCAAAAACATAAAACCGAATATGGTACATTACACTTCAGTATATGCATTTGATGATCTGTCATAGTAAGGCAACTTCCCATCACATAAAAACAAATGATCTATTATAATCAAGCATCATGACCCATTATAGCCCTAGAGGAGGGTACAATCTATTATTACAAATCTTTATTCCATTCATGACAACACATGATTAAAAACAAAGGTACATAACAAAATATAACATTTTTTATCAGAGGAATGTTCTTAAATGTAACATAAAATTCAACTGCTTCCAATTATAACAACAAATAATACAAATTCTACATAAAGTACACAAAACAAAAAGCACACAAATACTGTTACACTCTGAAATCTGAATAAGATCACACACACATTTTTTATCTAATCAAAATATGAATTCACGAGGTGAGAACTACAGTCACATTAATGCCTCAGCCTTATCATACTAGTATTTCAAGCATAATCTTATATTATCTTGTACATCCAATAAATGGAGATTCACTTGCACATGAAAATAAAAATTCTCAGAACAGTAGAAAAATTAGATGAAACAATAATGAAATACTTACAAATTAATACTTTTCTACCATTACACGAGACTCTCGCTAATCAGGCCAACAGTAGTCTGACACACACCCAAAAACAAGTGCGCAATGAATAACTGTGCGCGACAATGCTTAGTTAAACAATGCTTTATATACTGTAAATGAAATGGTAGCTTTCTTTAAATTTCGGAATCATATCTTCTAAAAGGAAACACGTTACGCTAGACCTCAAGCAGAAACTCGAAATTTTAGATAAGTTAAACCGAGGTTCTTCGCTGTAAGCCATTGCTGCTGAGTTCAATGTTGGACAAGCAAGTATTTACAACATCAAAAAAAAAAAGATGACATTATTCAACAGTACTCAACACAAATGGATAGCGAGTTGGAAAAACGGAAGGTTATGCGAAAGAGTGAGAATGAAGAATTGGATGTAGCTGTTTATAGATGGTTCATACAGAAACGCAGTAAAGGAATTCCAGTCAGTGGTCTGATTATAAAGGAAAAAGCAGCTCCATTTAACAAACAACTTGGCAGTAGTAACTTGTTTGCAGCAAGTGAAGTCTGGCTATCACACTGGAAAGAACAACATGGCATTCGGCAGCTGACAGTCACCAGGGAAAGGACACTGATGAGTTTTTAAGCAAGATACAGAAGATAATAGAAGAAGAAGATTTAACAGTTGATGCCTTGTATAATGCTGATGATACAGGACTCTTTTACAAGATGCTTCCTTCAAAAATATTAGCTGCCAAGAACGAGAATGAAGCTCGTGGTTACAAGCAACAGAAACAGCATGTAACATTAATGGCAAGTTGAGATGCCAATGGGAGTCATAAACTACCGCTTATGATAACTCGAAAATCCCAACACCCACAATGTTTTCAACACAATGACATAAATACTCAATCAGCACAGTATTGCGCTCAGAAGAAAGCGTGGATAGACAGACAAATATTCTCTTGATGGTTCCATGAAACACTTGTACCAGCAGTGAGAAAAGAGCTAAAGATGAAAAAGCTTCCACTGAAAGGTATCCTTACAATTGACAATGCTCTCAGTCATGCTTCAGATGTTTCTCTAAAGTCAGATGGTGTACATGTACAAGCACTCTTTCTCCCACCCAATGTGACAGCCCTTTCAGCCCATGGACCAACGAATTTTGGAATGAATTAAACATCGTTATCGACATTTACTTCTTCTCTCCTTACTATATGAAAGTGAAAACGACTCTATTGAGGCTATGCTGAAGGTGTGGAAATCAATTAACATACATGATGCTGTTTTCCAAGCAGCCAAAGCATGGGATAAAGTGGAGAGCACTACCATAATTGAGAGCTGGAGACAATTGTGGCCACCCATTCATAACGAGTTGGATCCAGTAGTGAGTGACAGTGATGAGCCAGTCTATTTGGAATTATCAATTACTTTGTACACTGACATGTTCCACAACCTTCCAGGAGGAGAAGAAATTGATGATCAAGATGTTACTGAGTGGCTGAATGAGGAAAACTGTGATAAGGACCAAACTTTAACAGATGAAGAAATAATCAAAAGCGTGCAAGAAAGTAGTGATGAAAGTGATGATGAACTGGACACAGGAGGAGAGAGCATGACGATTTCTCACACTGCTGGTGCTGGGGTCTTCCTGGAGTATATTATGCAACAACCATATATGTGCAGTACCAATGTAATGCTTGTACAGCAGTTGCATGATAAAGCATGCTACCGTTGCGTATCATCATTGCAACAGTTAAAAATTAGGGACATGTTTCATAGTCAGTGATATGACTGTATAATTACGTACAGTATACACCCAAGGACTAAGTTTTCTGTGGAAATAAATGCATTTTTGAACTCAATAAACTATATCCTGTGTTTTAAAATTGTATCCTTTGGTTTAATAAAGTACAGTACACTATATCCCCTAGGTTTTCAAAATAAATAAAAAAACAAAATAAATGAATAAAATAAATTTCAGGCACTCAATAATCCGGCACCCATATGTCGCAAGAATGACCGGCTCAGCGAGAGTCTAGTGTATTAAAATATGTAGATCCACATATTTGATATGGTACATGTTTCATATATGTAATCTATGAAACATGTTAACACACACAATTGTTACACAAGTATATGATTGTTATGTACAAGATAACTTATAGATTCCAGTATATATTTCTCTTCGTACCTTGGGTCAAGAATACGGTTATAATATAGAAGCTTCAACATATAGCAGCAACTTTAATCTCCAGTTAAAAATCAACTGTAAATCTAGAAGCTGTTCTATTTCATTTAGTTTATGGAGGGGGGGGGGGGGGGGAGCTATGTACTGGTATTTCACTCATAAGGATGAAAATGAAAAGTAAAACAGATAGAAAATAAAGCTTTTTTTTCTAAAATATTATATTCATTCTAGTGGTGAAATATTCCAAACAGCCAATTTAGAAACACCATAAAACAATTTGTTTTAAATTGAGGTTGAACTAAGAAGAACAACAACAGTCTACTCAGTTTATTCACAATTTAGTACCCTACACTTACTTTTCACATACATAGCAGTAATATACAAAAAGGACCTCACCAAAATTGAAAAAGAACAGCTTCATAAATGAGATTACTGATGAAGCAAATGATTTAAAAATACATATATGTCTATTCCATCTTACATTGTTTCCTAAAGTTTTAACTTCAAGAATTTCCTTCACAGTGCACATTACATACTACATAAACACAATCCATTGCACTTAGGGATAGAGAATGCAATCTCATCTTCTGATCTTGTTGCAGTTAGGCTAGTTACAGACGTCGTATTTTCATAAACTCTTCCTATATTCTCATCATTTGCTAAACTGTTTATCACCCACAGAAGCAATCCTGTCATTTCCCTACTGTAAATAAGGTATTATACAACTGAACTGAGTTTAATAGCTAAAACTTTTCAATGTTTCTAATGCACAAATTTTAACAGTGTGGTTTTTACAATCAATTATTTGTAATATCACCACAGTAGCTCACAGAAATTCATAACACATACTATTATATTTTATACCTGGTCTACAAATATACTTTGCATAGTATTCCATTACAAACAACATTTCTGATTTAACTCTCACACTGTGTGTGCTAAAACTATGAACTATACAACAATCATTTTTATTTTAAAACATTTCACAAGACTTTATCACGTCCAGTAGTAATTTACTACAAAACAATGGATTTATATCTAACACACTACTACTTTTTGCATGCAGTCTACGCTAACAGTAATTTCACTGCACAGAGTACTTTCTGATTTACTGTTCAGTGTGTAATTGTTTTTAAGGAAACTTTTCAACATTCAGGGTGAATGTCCATTAAGTGTGACATTTTCCACAAATAAGTGATACACACAGGATCCAAATATGAAACACAAAAGATTGAATTTACCCTATCCATAACTAAATTGTATAGGCCTACATGAATTTACTCCTCTTATGCAAAATAAATTATACAGCCATTCACACAGCTTAACAGAAGAAGTAAGTGTGAAACTGGCAATGGCAAAGCAGTATTAATGCTGCACAGTACCATGAACAAGAGTTATTAAATCAGGAAATAGACAATATAGCATCTGATTTATTTAATGAATCATCGGTTATCTGAATTGTACACTGTAAGTGCTTTGGAAAAAAATTATACGTAAGCAACTGTATAAACGGTCCTTTAGCATAATGTTGCATGCTGTCGTAACACTACCTGCATATATTTCTATACAACAGCTGCTCACCATTTTCATGAACTTATGCTGTTATAGGGAGCTGTAGTGACAAGTTTACATGGATGCCCATAGCAAAAGTTCAAGTGCCCAAAAGAGGGGAAGGGGATTAAAACAATGAATCAAACACACTAACAGGGGCTTGAAACCAGGGCACACAAGCTAGACAGTAACAATTTGTCACAATTCCTAGGTCTTGGTCTGCAGCCAGGATTTCAACACAGTGTGGGATCCATAGTATTTTCTCTGAAAGGAAATTCTTCATGTCAAATTCCCCTGCAGTGATTTAGTCCCTCCCTTCCTCTGGCTGTCTATGTTTTCCTTGCATGCTGCCATGTACATTGGATTGGCATTACAGCACCCTACAGTACCATCTGAACCTAAAGATGGTGTGCTGTTGTTACACTTGAGAAGCATTTAAGCAATTTTTACATCAGGAAAGAATCAAGTGTGACCAAAAAATACTATAAAATTAATAGTAAGTTGTATTGTGACTAAGAAATCTGTATAACTTATCTATTGTAAACTCCTGAAAGCAGTGGAAATATATGAGATGCAGACATCATTTACAATAGATCGTCATTAAAAGAATATATATTTCTATTAATAGATGTGTTCTTTTTTATAGTTTATTAGTGCTCACAAACTGCATAACATAGAACTCATATAAAATCACTTACTCAGGCAATAATTTTATAATCGGTCCTGGAGAAGAGATCATCACGACGTATCTGATGATTTACCATTATTGAAACCTTGAAACAACACTATGAACCACAGGCAACAACTCATAAAATTCTAAGCAACACCTTAACAATGAATTAGTTACAATTTTGAATTTTAAACTATATTAGGAAGCAACCAAGCTCTCCTGTACATATACTGACATTAAGCTCACCTGAATACCTGAAATGGTAAGAGTAACAAATATTTAAGTCCAAATGCAAAGGGGTGGCAATAACTACAGGTTCATATCAGAAGTAAGAAAAAATTTGAATAAAATTTTCATGGATACAACTGTGAATCCAGATTACTAATAGTAATTAACAAACATAAAAATCAGGACTAGTGAATGCAAGAAAATCTAACATTTGGATGAAACATAACAATTTGTTTGAATTTCTTTTTGTAGCAAACATAAACAGAGAATCATCATTGCAGAATTTTAACACAGTACTAGTGATCCAAAATTCTCAAATTGCCTGACACTATTTTATTTTCCAACACTGCCCCTGATGGTATATCAATTCTGTCACCATGATTAGCAACAATAATTACAGTGCCTTTCAGAGACACACCCCTCCCAAATGTCACATCACCAGAAACAGTTAAATGATCGAGTTCAAGAAGATCTGGAATATCCGCAAATCTTGATAGAAATTCCTTTACTTTTGCGAAATGATTGTCACCCAGCTTGACCAATGGTGTCGTGGGGAACATGCGCAAGGGGCTCATAACAAGAGAGCCATGGTTGAGGCTGTATAAGTTACTTTTCACTAACAGTAAATCTGATGTCTTCTTGACTGGCAAGAAACGCATCCGAGGAACATTTATACCGAGGCCACCATTAAAAGTCTTCATTGCTGCACCTACAGCAGTCTCTAGTTGAATAACATTCAGTCCGTTAGCTAATGTTTTATTGTTCACAATAATTTCCATATTCAGTGTTTTTTCTTGCAGCACTCGTTCTATAGCACTGAGTTTTACCCATAAATTATTTGTATTGAAGAATTTGAAAGTCTTTACTGACTTGAAATCATCGATATGTTCTTTAGGAACTTGTGCAATTTCCAGCAATCGTAACTTTTGTTCATATTGTATTAAGGTACCACCTTTCACGTCAGCTCTTGTCTTGTCTGTTACCTCCATCACAAATTCTGGTGATCTGTCTTCGGGGCGAAAGAGAAGATTCAGAATTTTTGGATCAACAGTTGCTCCAAGGTTGTCAATATTAGATATAAAACAATATTCACGACCTTGTTGAATAAACTCTTTTAAGAGCCCACAGTTTCTGAAGCTGTCATAAAAATCACCGTGGCCAGGTGGATACCATGCTTCCATGTCACCTTCAATATCACATGTTCTTGCAATCGGTAGTAACGTATCCCTGCTGATTCTTGGGAAACAGCTCTGGTTGAAAGTATATATCTCGACTTGAAGACCTTTATATCTACGTACAAATTTTTGGGTATCATCGTCGGTGTTGAACGAGTTCATTAAAACAAGGGGTACATTGACATCGTACGTCTTATTGAGATGTTCAATTTGTTGCACAGTGAGATCAAGAAAATTTAATTCGTTTCGCACATGAATCATAGACTTAGGGCCATGGCAACCCATTGAAGTTCCCAGACCACCATTCAACTTGATTACAACAAGTTTGTTTAACATCTCGCGCACGAGTTGTGTTGACGGTTCCGGAAGAGAAAAGTAATCCTTAACGGCATCTTCGGGAAGCTTTTCAATACGTTCCCAGATAATTGATGGACCCTTTTCGCTGAGAAAGCGCTCAAAAAGCTGCCTAAAACATTCAAGTTGTGTTCTCAGTTTTGGAATTTGATTCTCAGTGGCGGTACTCAACAGGCTGTCAAGTTCATGCTGCAGTTGGTTAACAGCGTCGCGTTTAGTCATTTCTTTAAATTCATGAGATCCTGATGGAACTCTTTGATGACTAAATTTCTCTTTTTTACCGTATGTGCCCACGACATTAACTTCCATCTTCGTGCTCCAGTAAAAAATAAGGAAACAATTGAGTCTATGTTATTTAAGTTTATGTATTAACAATTAACTTTCAGTTTAAAAATTCAATGTCTCTCTTATCAGTTCTGTTATGATCTACAGCTAGAAAGGAAATAAAACGCAGCTGATCACTAAATCAACAGCGACACTATTTACCACCACATGACACACATAATAACAAACTGTTATCATCACATCAACATGTCATATAAACAACACCGGTACACTACTGTATATATATCAGTGGCAAGTGTCAAAGATTCAGAGCATTCCAAAGCACGAAGCAAAACCAAAGAAATATCTAGCGTACGAATGACACATGGAGGTAGAATAGCTCCATGGAATGACAAACCCGGCAGTCACATCAAAGTTAATATTCGCAGCCCTGTCCGTCCGTCAGGTCCGGTGATCTCAATATGAATATAAACAGGATGTACGACCGTAGTGCTCTGGATCTGTGAAAATCACGAGGGCCGATTATCGCTAGGTTGGCAACTCCGAACGTATTAGTCGTGTTGTTTTGCGCTTTATGTCGTTTGTAAATAAGTTGTGAACGACTGGTTACCTTTATAAACGTATAATAGTGAAGTACTGTGTAGCTTATGGTTGTAGAGAACTGCAAAGGAAATGGAGTTCAGCTTCATAGGTAAATTATATTTTTATTCAGAACTAGTGTTTTTACTGCATTGTATTTGATGTATGAATTGCAGCACTGTAGACGTTACTTCTCTTATTCAGCCCTATAGTCGCCTCTTGTTTAAAGTAGATTTCCATTTTTTCGGTTGGGAATTCAAAAATTATGAGTACGAGTAAATTGCTGGGAGCTCTGGTCCCTTACTGCCTACAGTTAATAAGTGTCCAACACTTCGAAGAAAATTGCTTCCAAACGAGACCAGGAGCATTATTAATTTGCTAAAAGACGATATCGTCCCGTCTGTCTGTGGCTTTCCCAAACATCTACAGAAAAATATGGTTGCAAGGAAATAATTTATTCGAAAAGAACATGTTAGGACTCATAAGTTAAATATATTAAAAACGTTTACATTATAATTGTATCATCAAAATAATAGCTACTTACCAGCAAAGTATTGTGTGTTAGTGCGCTTACAGGCTATTATAATTGTGAACTATTGTGTATGCAAAATTACAATGATCTTCTTTCTTGTATGATGTAAACCAGGCAGATATACGAGGGCGATTCAGAAAGTAACCTCCGATTGGTCACAGTGCGGGTTGTGGGGGGGAGTAGCGACGCCATCTGTGCGTTCACGCACTCAACAGGTCAGTCGGCATCAAGCCGTGGTCGAGTGAACGTCGTACCTGCGCTAGTTTAGTTTTTGTGTCAGTTTGAAATGTGTGCTGCAATAGAAAACCCTGCCAAATGTGAAGTGCGTGCTGTCATAAGGTTTTTTACAGCCAAAGGATATTCTGCAGCAGCTATTCATCGTGAGCTTTGTGCCGTGTACGGCCCAAGAGTTATGAGTGAAGGAGTTGTCCATGAATGGGTACGTTTATTTAAAAGTGGACGAGAAGACGTTCATGATGAAGAGAGGAGTGGTAGACCATCATTGGTGACTGACGAACTCGTTCAGACAGTTGATGCAAAAGTTCGTGAAAATCGACGTTTCTCAATGTCGGAGTTGTCTACTGGTTTTCCACAGATTTCTAAGACTCTCTTGTACGAGATAGTGACAGCAAGATTGGGTTACCGTAAGTTCTGTGCACGATGGGTGCCCAAAATTCTTACCGACCACCACAAAACTCAAAGAATGGCCTCTGCATTAGACTTTCTGTCACGTTATGAGGACGAAGGAGAACCACTGTTAAACAGAATCGTGACCGGTGACGAAACCTGAATTAAGTACGTGAACCCTGAGACAAAAGAACAATCAAAGATGTGGGCAGTTTCAAATTCGCCTACCAAACCAAGAAAAGCCTCGCAAGATTTTTCTGACAGAAAACTGATGGCAACGGTGTTTTGGGATGCCAAAGGGGTGTTGTTGGTTGAATTCATGGAACGTGGTACGACCATTAATCAAGACGTGTACTGTGAAACAATAAAAAAGTTACGACGGCTATACAGAACAAACGCTGTGGTATGCTGACTTCCGGTATCGTTTTTTTGCACGATAACGCCCGTCCTCACTCTGCTCGCAGAACAACGGCCCTTCTTGAGTCCTTCAAGTGGGACGTTATCAACCATCCACCTTACAGCCCAGACCTGGCGCCAAGTGATTATCACCTCTTCATGCATTTGAAGAAATGGCTCGGGTCACAGCGGTTTGATGACGACGAAGAGCTCAAAGATGCGGTCACAGGCTGGCTCCAGGCACAAGCGGGTGATTTTTATGCAGAAGGAATTTCAAAGCTTGTGAAGAGATACGATAAGTGCCTCAATCGCTATGGAGACTATGTAGAAAAATAGTGCAAAGATGTAGTTGTAAGATGTATATATTAAGATATTTTTATTTAACTTGGTGTATTTTTTTAAATCAACTGGAGGTTACTTTCTGAACGGCCCTCGTACTTTTGGCAAAGTCTCCTGAAGCACATGGTGAAAACAAAGCAACACAGACAAATCTCCATTTGCCAACAGAAATAAATTACATGAAGAAGATGACAAGGGTGCAAATGGTCGTGATCTGAAGAAACAAAAAGATCTCAATGATGACCCAGCTGGCGGATGGGCTTTAAAAAAATGACACCTTAATAGTGATGTGGAGAATCATTTGAAATTTAGTTTTAGTGATTTTCCATTGCATTTCATTGTTAACCACTTGAAAAACTGTGAGCGGAAATCAAGCTAGACGGTACTCTGATATCATAAAAGAGTTTGCTCTCGCATTAAATATTTATCCACCTGAAGCTCACTTACAGACATCTCAGATCCTTATTTTGTTTGCCCCATCCAAACTACATCAGATCTTGGATTTCTTCTGTCACTGTGAGTCTGGGTTCATAAGTGAAGTGTTCAGTTACTTGAAAGAAAATGTAAAAAAGAACACTGCTTAAAAGAATGCACATTAATTTTTGACAGTATGATGATTTGAAAGCTATTGTTATGGAACAACAGTAGAAAAATGAATAGCGGCTATGTCAATATTGGTGCCACTAGGCCAGTAGATTCTAATGAACTAGCAAGAGACGCATTAGTCTTTCAATTCATATAGTACAGAAAAAAAATTTAAATGCTAACTTGTATTTTTTTGTACATAATGTTTAAAATTTTACATTGCGAAGAATGTTATTTAATAACTTCACTGGCAGTTAAATATCTCTTTCTTACAGGAGATGGATTGTTTTGCATTCTTTGCGACAATGGAAATTTATTATCGTCGTTAAGCGTTATTCTGTAGAATTCTAATAAACCAGTTTGTCTTTTTTATTTATGAGGAACTTGCTTTAGTCCTAAATCATTTAAAGGCATAGAAGAAAGACAAGTTTTAAGTTTTGTATGTAAATGAAATGTAAATTTTGAAATTGGCGTATTGCGATTTTCGTACAGTGGTGTAAATTTGGGTGTGAAGTTCGACTATGGATTCGACAAAAGTTTACTAGAAGGGCAATAAAATTGGAATACATGGACATACAAAGCAAACACCTGTCTACATGGTATTCCTGGAGAGCTAACTTGTAGGACCAGCAAAAGTGCTACTGCTCAACTAAAAGAGACATATAAGAAAGCACTAAATAATTATCGTAAGGCTGACAGCAATGCCGTAATTGTATTGAATATGAATATGACAGAGGAAACATTGGAGAAAATAATGCATCTTAATACACCTCGAGAAGTATGAGCAGAATTGTATAAATTATTTGACGGTGTCTCTGAAGATCGTTTATGACTTTGTTTACATTTTTTTGGGGGGGGCATGTGGAATGGTTTGAAGCAAGACCTGGCCAAAGATGTAGAAAATAATCCAGAACTTCCAAATGTTAGACACGCTACCAGATGAGTGTTTCTCATTTAAATCAATTTTGATGATTATGTCAAAAAGTGATAGAACAGTTGATTACTTGATAACTCAACTTTGTGCATATGAGAAAGTTTTGTTGAGTGAAGGAGGAGATTCTACATCTCAAGAGGCTCTTATAAGTAATTCATTGAAATAATCTTCTTAACGACAACAGTGGAAATAGAAAGTTGTCTCTCATTACTGTAAGAAGCCAAATCAATGATCAAGAACTGCTAAAAATGGACTGCAGATGCTCAACAACAAGAGCCTCAGAAAAGTGATTTGTTGGAAGCTGCTAAGACTCCAAATACCAACATGGTTCTCCTCAGTGAAACAAATATTGTTTGTTATCTGAATGTGATACTGGTAGCTGGTATGTAGAGAAAGGTGCAACAAGTCATATCGCCAATGCTGACAGTGATAGTGTTGAGACTGTTGGCAAGGGTATAATAGAAATAGAAGCAATAGTGAATGAAAAGTGGCAAAAATTAAAAAGAATCTATGTTCAGTCTTAGCAGCACAAGACAAAAATCCAAAAAGTACATTTTTAGCCACAACAGAAAGGTATTATTTTAAAATCGGTGAACTCGAAAACCCAGTTGGCTATCAAGATCGTTATGGAGACTATTATAATTAATGATAAGAAGTATTCCTGCTGAAGTAAATTAAAGCAGCCGAGAAAATTTGCTACAATTGTATCATGAAAGATATGGACACTGACGTGAGGGACATGTCAAGATGTTAATCTCCAAGATCTTAGGCTTAAATGTGGGATTGGACTCTAAGCTCTGTGAAGGCTGTATTCATGTTAAACCACATTGGCTTCCATTTGGCAGCCATAAGAGAGCTTCTGAACCGGGAGAGCTGATTTGTAAGGATGTATATGTTCCTTTAGAAAAGTCCAATTTAGGGTATCGCTACTTTGTGTCATTCAAAGATGATTACAGTAAATTTCGAGCTGTTTACATTGTCAAGGAAAAATCAGAACTTCCTAATAAACTCAGGCAGTTTATAATTGAAGCAAATACTGCTGGGTATACAATTAAAAGCCTCTTAAGCGGTGATGGAGGAGAGTTCAACAACAGGCAGACAAGAGAGAGTTTACAGAAGGAGGACATAATCCAGTCTTTTACTATGCTGTACGCTCCACAAAAAGGGATGCAGTGAAAGAGTAAATCGTTGTCTTGCTATGATGCATATTCATGCAAACATTCCTCAGTTGTTTTGGACTGAAATGAAAAATCCTTCAAGTATACATCCTGAATTGGCTGGGACCTTCCAACATTTTAGGGATGTCTCCATACGAAATGTGCTATCGAAAGAAGTCTGGCGTGAAGCACCTACGAATAATAGGCTCTAATTGTTATATGGATCGAAAAGCAATAAAAGGGATTCTGATTGGCTATGACCACAACGACGGTTATCAGATCTAGTGTGAAGAAAATCGTCAGTTAATAAGATTGCAGGATGTTATTTTTGAAGAGTAAATTATGCAAAAGAGAAGTTCAGTAGTTCCTGTGGACCTTGATCTTTCTCGTCAGAAGTCTCAAGAGTCATCAGACGAAATTAAGAACAAAATAAAATTTACTTTTCCAAAAGAAAACGAGTTCCATAATTATGATGACTTACAGGATGAAACAGAATAGAAATTAGAACAAAATGATTTCGATAATTATGACGATTTACGGAATGAAACTGAAGACAGATTAGAAGAATCTGATGAGGGAAGGATTAGGCCACAATTGCATGACCGTTTAACGCTAAAACGTCTGGAAAGACTTCAAGACTATGTAATGCAGTTGAAAGTTGGACGTCTATGATTTTGCTGCGTGCACACACAAACTCTGAGTCTGGGATATTATTATCGCGAGTAGCAGCGAGCGAGCAGTTGTCGAGGCAGTGTCGGATACATATGGGTGGGGGGGGGGGGAGGGGGAGGGCGACCCCCTCTTACGGGACCGTCTGCATTGCCACCTCTGCCGCCCCCTGCAGTCATCCCGCACGCTATTCATTCGTTTCTTTCGTCAGTCGACTCGACCGAATTGAATTATCGAGTAGTTGTACTTTGCTATGTAGCACGTGCATCCGCGTTTCTGTCTGGCGCATAGATAACTAACACATACCTACGTGAAAAGTCATGGCCATTCTAGTGATCATGATACGTTATTCTGTCTGGCATTTGTTCGAGAAAAGTGGCGAATATTCTACTGTTTTCTAGTATAAAGAACGTTCGACATGTAGCGTCATAAATACGACTATTCGCGGAATAGGAAGCAAGTTTACATTCAGAAGCAAGAATATTAAGACTGAAGAATGAATAAGTAAAAAGTCCTACTTGTAGCAAGTGCAAGTGTGAAAATTAGTCAAGAGTGAGATGATGTAATTAACCAATTTGCCAGGAAGAATAGGTGCATAGAATTCATCATTTAAGGAAGAGAACCACAATTGTAATTTTTTTATATCATAAGATGGCATTGCCTTGTGTATGTGTATAATCAGGGTAAATGAAATTTTCTTAAACTTGTTTTTCTGTATCCTTCACTGTGTCGAGGGGAGTTGGAGGTGGTTGTACGCAGGGTGCAGTGGAGAGTACCATGCAACATGAGAGATTGCAGCATGCCATGATCGTGCTGGTATTGCTGGAAGAGACTTTGGCACTAATTGAGAATTTGTTTGGTAATTTTTCTTTACGCTGAACGTAGTTGTTGGTTGCTTGCACACTGGAGGGATTTTGTCAGATTTGTGTATGGATACACTCAGAGTAATATTCAAATCTTTGTTGTGCCCAGAAAGGTGTTTATTGATTATAGACATTGTGAAATAATGAAAGTTTGTCAGAATTTAAATCATCAACTTTCTGAATATAGTAAATTAAAAGTTTTTATTAGTTTACAACATTTTTCTTTACATCGTTTAAGATTAGCAAACCAAACCCCTTCTGATCATTCAATTTCTGTGTATAAAAGTATGGCAGTAATTGTTGCAATTATTCGATGCATTGCACTCTGCATGGATCGCAGTATTGCTTTTTGACATATTTTAGCATGTTACTGATCAGATGAGGTAAGTTGTCTGTTCCACAAAGGAGCATTACAGAACAGTTTGTAGGAGACATTAGAGTATGTTTTTAAAACTCACAGTCATCTGGTTGATAACTGATTTCCTTATTATTTGTGGGAGGAGTAATTAATTTTCTGTTCAAATTTCTGTTTATTTTTGTTCTCAGTCAGAATTTTGTCATGGTCAGAGATGGAATGTCAGACGCATATTTCTGTACATCATTTAAAATAATTAGAAACACGTTTCACATTTAATGGCGTTTGAGAAAACGGAATCTTATTGTGACGCCATAAATTCGAGTCAATGAGACGACAGGAAAGCAGCAATGGATCAAGATATGGCGGCACACCAATAAAATGGAACTTAGACTTTGGAAGATTTGCCTCCTGGAAAGACAGCAATTCCATGTTAGTGGATCTACAAACTGGAGACGAATGCTGATAGATCGGTAGATAGATTCAGAGCAAAATTGGTTATCAAGGGATTTTCTCATAAGAAAGGGACCAATTATAAACGAACTTTCAGCCCTGTGGCAAAGATGTCGACTATTCGAACATTACTCAGCGTTGCATCCAAAGAGAAGATGAACATTACATAAATAGAAGTGACTGCTGTGTTTCTTAATGGTGACCTGAAGGAAACGATTTTTATAACACAACCTGATGGTTATAATGCTGGTTTTGGAAAAGTATGTCGCTTAATGAAAAGCTTATACGACCTGAAACAGGCACTCCACTGCTGAAATGAGGGATTCACAGATTATGTGATAGAATTCAGGTTTAAGAGAAGTGAACCTGATCCCTGCTTCTTTGTGAGACCGAAAGGTTCTTACAAGATTTTCTTCATACTCGATGTTTGTGATGGCTTGATTGTAGCTAATAATGACAGTGAAGTTAAAGAATGTATTGAAGACATTGAAAGAGAATTCAAAATAAAATCAAAGCGATCATTATATTTCTTAGTCTTGGAAACTGATAGAAAAGAAGATGGGTCCATTCAAGTCAGTCAGACTCACTACACGTAGAAGATTTTGGAGCGCTTTGGCATGAGTGATTGTAGAGCTGTAACAACTCCAATTATCAAGGACAATGGCATGGAAGAGAACTCTATCCACACTGAATATCCTTATAGACAAGCAGTTGGATTCTTGATGTGCTGATGTGTGGGAGAGGACCAGACATAGCATATACTGTTAGAGAAGTATCTAGATGTCTTGAAAATCCAACAAAGTCTGATGTAATAAGAGCAAAAAGAATTTTTCGCTCTTTCAGAGTCACATATAACTATGGACTTACTTACAAAAGCGGTAAAGACAAACGCATTCTTGAATGTTATAGTGATGCTGATCATGGAGGTGATGCAGGGATTGGATGATCTGTCTCACAGGTGTCCTCTGCCTGTATTTTGGTACACCTGTCAGTCGAATGAGTCATCCACAAACTTCAGTTGCAATCTGAGAAGTGGTCTGGATGAAGAGACTTTTAACTGAACTTTTCCAGCTTAAGTATTCGAGACCTTGCCTACAAGTGGATAATGAAGCTGCTGTTGGACTTGCACAGAATCCTGAATCTCACCAGTGGACAAAGCATATTCGTCTCAGACACTTCTTTGTTTGAAAATTAGTCACAGCTGGTGAACTAACCATTTCAAGAGTAGATGTAGAAAATCAACTTGCAGATTTATTAACAAAACCATTATTTGCTGCCCGACTAAGACAGCTGTGCAAAAATAAGAGTGTGTGAAACAATAAATAAATAAGGTAGAATGTTAGTTTCGTGTTGTGAACAGTTTTATTTAATAACTACACAGACATTTTACAGTCATGGATTGTTTTGCATTGTTTGCCACAACAGAAAGTTATTATCGTTGTTAAGCCTTTTTCTGTAGACTTCTAACCAGTGTGTTTTTTTATTCATGAAAAACTTGGGTCATTCCTAAATAACCATATAAATAGCATTCAATCTGACCGTTTAGTTGAATTACTTCAGATATGCCTCCTAAAATTGCATGAAGTTGGTGGTTTTGTACACTCTGTTACTTGTGATGGCCCACTTGTGAACCTGTAACTTTGACAAACTTGGCCTGAAACTATGAACCTCAGAATATTATTTCACATTTTAAACACTCATCGCCTGAATGCATTGTTTATGCCATTTTGGACCCTTACCACATGCCTAACTCGGCACAAAATACTTTGGCTGATAAACATATTTTACAGACTGTAGATGGTGCTGTACAGTGGAGTTATTTAGTTAATTTAAGTGATTTGCAGGAGAGTGAGGGCTTGAAGTTTGCAAACTCAGTCACCAACCAGAACATCCGATTCTACAATAAGAAGATGAATGTCTCTGTCGCTGCTTATACTCTGAGTTCAAGTGTAGCACATGCTACTGAATTCCTCTAATTGCAACAGCACAGAGATTCTAAAGTATCAGCTGCAACTGGTGTGTTCATTAGAAAAGTAGCCAAACTTTTTGATATATTAAACAGTAGAAATATTTATGGTTAAGGCTTTAAACAACCATTTAATTTATTTAGCATTAGTTTCTGTCAAAATTATACTAAAAAGGTGGCACATTTTTTGAAATCCATCTCCATTGAAGGTGTTCCCACTCTATGGCATCTTCACGTAACCTATTTCTCTGAGTTTCTTTCTATCAGTTAAAACTGTAAAAATGTTAGCTACAGATTTTAATTGCTGAGAGCGAGGCCGAATTCAATATTTCTTGACGTATAAATTGACATGTATTAGAGCTAATGGAGGGTGGGATAATAATCCAAACACCATTTCATTCAGATCTCAAAGCTCTGTTATTAAAAAATAACGTGACTTATGGATACAAGACAAATGTCCTTGACTTTGAATCAAACTGTGATTTCTCCCTTGTACACTTAAGGTATACAACCATATTCAGTGTGAAAATATTGATTTAAATGATGCTTCAGTGAGACAGCGTTCGACTTATTACAGTGCTCTGAATGATACAAATTTCAGTGACCATGTTAATAACTGTAAATGTCTACAGGTTTCCACGTAGCCATACAGTACGTAACACGCACTCACCAGCCGACCTATCTTGGTATGCTGACAATTTGCTTGGTCAAAAGACGTGCGTCTGGCCGCACTGCGCCACAGAGCGCCATATAACTCGCACAGCCTCAGTCACGAATATGTCTCTTTTCTTTGCTCACCATGGATCCCTTCGATACGACCGTAATTAGCTGGTGTTAGGATGTCAGACAGAATGATGATGGGTGCGCATAGCATGTGTGTTTATAATCAGTCTTTTGTTAATAAACTGTTAAAACTTACTTCTCGGTGTTCAGTACCTCAAGGACCCACTGCTTACAAATCCTGACAAATATTTCGTGTAATTATCATCCGGAGGCAACAACACAAGCAAACACCTTATAGAAGTGGTGTCAGAAGTGGAATAATTATGGAAAACCTACAGTTCCGAAGAGGTGCAGCACAACGTGAACTTTCAGAAGAGATTCGGCAGTTAAAACCAGAAAGAAGCGAGTGTAACATTCCAAAGGACTTGTCAAATTATAGTTCATGCAGTACGATGCAACTACAATAAAGAATTTTTCATTATTGCCATCTGCATCAGTGTTTAGGGGGAAACCCGAAGATGATGTGAAAGTGCTTTTTTCTTAAACTTGAAGCTGTCGCCCTGTTAGGATCATGAACAGATTCAGATAAACTAGTGGTTGCCAAAGTAAGAATTCATGGATCAGCACAAGATTTCATTAGCACAGAGCCTACTTGCCTGAAAACAAAAGATTACAATGATTTTAGAGCGGTTGTCCTTAAGAGATTTAAACGTAAAAACGCGATCACATTTTACAGAGAGCAGCTTTACAGTTTGCGAATGCGACGAGACGAAGCTGTCGAGCAGTTTGGCGACAGAATACGAAACATTAATGCTCAAATGTACGAGTTAACAGAAGATGAAAATGAAAATCGCATTCAATTGATCGAAGACGACTAGAGGGCCTTGGACGTATTTATTCATGGGTTGTATGGAGAGGAAGTAAGCAAAGCCGTTAGATTAGCGCGGTGTAAAACGTTTCACGAAGCGGTAGAATCAGCTGCTGGTTTCGCTGAAGTACTAAGACGACCGAATGAGATGCAGAAACAAGAACGCAGTTTTCAACACAACAGTACAATACTACAGATGCAATAAGCTGGATAACAAGCGTAAGGACTGTAAAGAAAATAGAATCTGCTATCATTGCGGGATGCAGGGTCATGTTACGACAGACTGTCGCAACAAGAAGAAAGGTAATGTGAACAACAGACAATCTGCCAGATCTTTAAACGAGTATGGGGATGTACGGGCCAGCACTTCGTCCGTCCCCTGCCAGAGACAGTGATTTCTGTTAGTTCCAGCGAAAATCAGACCGAAAATGACTTCCTGATAGGTGCTGTATATCGTGGGAGAAACATTAAACTAATTATTGACACGGGAGCACAGACCTCATTAATGTGATGTTGCATAGATAAACGGGATAAATAGAAACTGCCGCTATTAAAAGTGCGAGGGTTAAATGGAGGAAAACTACGTAACTATGGAGAAGTTAACGTAGGATTAATTCTTGGCCAAGGCCAAGGTAAAGGTGAAAATAAAGATAAAGATAAATAAACAGCAAGGGTACAAAAGTTTCAAATAACGAAACGCGTTACGATGGTGTACTCGGATTTGATTTCTTGTCCACTAAATAGGCAGAGATATTTGTCGCAGAAAGAAAGATCAGACTAGGCCCTAGCAACTACAACCTAGGAAATCGTTCAGATCATACTCAAAGGAGCAGCAATACTGATGTCGCGGAAATGGACCACCCGAACGATGCATCAGTTCAAACCGTCCGATTCGATGTTCAAATTGATCAGCCCCAGCAAATTCCCAAGGGATCAGGCAAGACAATCTACGTTGAAGTTAAGTAACCCCAATGCAAGGGAGGAGCTTTGTTATTAATTGAGCGATCTGGGAAAAGTGAGTTACTGGATACAATGCATTGTTATGTTGCTAGAAGTGTAGGTGTCGCTACAATGGTGAAACAGACCGTTGCAAAAGTCCTGGTTACAATAACGAATATGAGCAATGAGGATGTTGTTTTGTCACAAGGAACGAAAGTTGTTGAAGTGTCGAGTGTAAGTAAAAGTGACGTAATACAGATTCCAGATGAGGTAACAAATGCTGCAGTTATAAACACAGATTTTTGTAACAGTACCACAAAACTGCAACGAGGAGACAAAGTTAATAATGAACTGAAGCGCAAGATTTGAAAGAAGATAGAGCATTTGACAGCTGATGAACAGAAGATTTTAGCGCCTGTTTTGTTGGAGTATGCAGCTTTATTCCGAGAACGTGCAAATTTACCTGTCATTCATTTAGTTCAGCATCGTATTCATACAGAGAATGCAGCTCCAGTCACATAGAAACGTTATGGAATACCATTCAGTCAAAGAGAGATGGCAGAAGGCATGGTTAGCGAACAATTAGAAGCCGGAATTATAAAACGAAGAGATCCTTCAGACCCACCGTGGTGTTCGCCTGTTGTAATTGTAAAGAAGAAATCAATTTCTGGAGAACCACAGCTCCGTTTTTGTGTTGATTACCGATCTTTTAATGCTGTGACCACACTGAACATTATCCCTTACCAAATATAGTGAAACCTTGGATTACTTGGATAGATGTCGAATTTTTTCAATATGTGATTTATTAAGTGGTTATCACCAGTTAACAGTGGATCCTGATGATCAAGCAAAAACTTCATTTGTAACTGCAACAGAAGTATACAAGTATCTTCGTATGACGTTTGGACTTCGTAATGCTCCAGCTACAATTCAACGCCTGATGGATTCAGTTTTACGAGGGCTCACCCCAACACAAGCACTTGTTTACCTTGATAATGTAATAATTTTTGGTGAAAACGTGAAGCAGCATACTAAGAGATGAGCATATAAGAAGTGTCAACCTGTCTTTATCAATAGATAAATGTCATTTTGCACAAATTAAAGTTAACTACCTTGGTCATGCTATAACCAGTGAAGGTGTTCGACCTGATCAAAATTAATTGCAGATGTAAAGAATTTTTCTGAACCACAGGATTTGAAAGAACTGCAGTCATTCTTGGGACTGTCAAATTTCTACCGACGATTTATAGCCAGTTATGCGAATATAGCACATCAAATGACACAGTTACTGAAGAAAGGAGCCACATTTAATTGGTCAACAGAATGCATAAGGGCAATGGAAGAATTTAAAACTGCTCTAACCACAGCTCCAATGTTAGGCTATCCAGATTTCAGTAAATCTTTTATTCTTTTAACAGATGCATCCAATTTTACCATAGGTGCAATCTTGTCTCAAGAAGTTGATGGTCATGAACATCCAATCTCATTTGCCTCCAGACAATTAAACAAAGCAGAATGTAATTATACTACTACTGAGAAAGAGCTTTGTGCTTTGGTTTTTGGTATAACACAAAACAGATGTTTCTTAACAGGAAGAGAATTTACAGTTATTACAGATCATGCTGCACTTAAATGGTTATTGAGCTTAAAGGATCCAAGTTCCAGATTAACAAGATGGGCAATAAGACTGAGTAAGTACCAATTTAAAGTTATTCACCTACCTGGTAAAAAAACATGTGAATGCTGATGCAGTGAGTCGAAAGGTCAATGTTTGTGTTACAATAAGTCGGGAAGAAGAGGAAGAACCACAATGCAAATTATGGGAAAATGATCAACGTTTTGTCGAAATCGATGGATTATTGTACAAAATGACTAGTAAAGGAAACCGCCTTGTTGATCCAGAAAGCATGAAAGAGCAAATCATGAGAGAACAACACGATTCTTTACCATCAGGACAGTGCAGTAAAAAAGCAACAAACATTAAAATAGCTCAAATGTTTTGGTGGCCGACTTTTCGAGTTTGTTTCACAATGTGATTCCTGTAACAGACAGAAGAATATAGGAAAGAGTAGGTAACCATCGCAAGAACTGCCAGTGACAAGTGAACCATTTGAAAGAGTAGGACTAGATGTTTTAGGACCGTTGCCTAAGTCTAAAGATGGAAACAAATACATATTGACAATGTTAGATCATTTTTCTACATACCTTCTCATGATACCAATACCTGATCAGAGTGCTGAGACTATAGCTAAAGTTTTTGCAAACGAATTGATTCTTAAGTTTGTATCACCATTAAGTATAATTAGTGATCAAGGAACGAATTTTATGACTGAACTACTTAAACAGACTTGTAAAATCATGCAGATAACTCAATTAAGGACTACGCCAGCACACACTGATGGAAATGGAAAAGTCGAGCAATTCCACAGTACAATTATTAAAATGGTTAGCCATTATGTGGGTAGCACACACAATTGCGATGTCTGTTTACCATACTTGGTAAGTTGTTACAATTATCTACAGTTCTCTCGCCGTTTGACAGGAAGTGGGTCGATATGACGACGGCTGCTCATCAAAGAGCTCATCTTAGCAATACATCTGCTAGACAAGTAAAGAAATTTGAGCGTCTTGCAGTTGTGCAAAGATCAGAGTCATCGTACGAAACAGCACGCACTGTCGTCAACCTGTCAGGCAAGAACCTGGACAAAGGAGCCATCTCGGCCCTTAATAAAGGTTTGAATTTTGCTCCTACACCACGTACTATACCCATCGTGGATCTTATCAGTGTAGTAGAACAGGCTGTGCGGCATCTTGCACAGGACGACGCCGACGAAGTGAGACTTGTTACCAGCCGCTTTTTGGCCTCAGCTAAGCCTCCCAGGTCTAATATCAGTAGAGAGGAGAGGGAGGAGCTCCGTTTACTTCAGAAGGATGAAGATCTTGTCATATTGCCAGCTGACAAAGGAAATGCCACCGTGGTCCTTAATACTACCAAATATCATAGAAAAATAACATCACTGTTGGAGGACAGTATGCATAAGTGTCTTAAACGGGACCCAACTTTGATGTACAGCAGAAAAACCATGAAGTTACTGAAGAATTCCGGACTGTCAGACGATATTACAAAAAATCTCAGAGTCCGAGCTCCAAGACCGCCCAGGTTGTATGGACTACCGAAGCTCCATAAGAATAATGTTCCCATGAGACCTATTGTCAGTGCAATTGGTTCTCCTACTTACAAGCTGGCTGAATACCTAATAAAGTTGATGACTCCTATAGTCGGCCGGTCTGAACATCACATCAAAAACTCCCAGATGTTCATTGAGAAAATCAAAGAGATTAGAGTTGATCCAAATGACATTTTAGTCAGCCTGGAAGTGGTATCGCTGTTCACAAAAGTTCCTGTGGAGGACACTTTGAAAATGCTGGCGGATCTTTTTCCTCCTGAAACTATAAAGTTGTTCCGGCATGTGATGATGACAACCTACTTCTTGTATGGTAATAAATTTTATGAAATGACAAGCGGTATGGAGATGGGCTTTCCGTTGTCTGCATCACTGGCTAAATTTTTTATGGAGAATTTTGAAGAACGTGCATTAAATTCGGCTCCCCTCCGTCCATCCTTATTTTATCGTTACGTTGACGATACATTTATGATCTGGCCATTCGGCGCAGAAGCTCTCGAACAATTCATGGAACACATGAACAGCATCCACTCGAACATCCAGTTCACTGTCGAGATGGAGAAGGAAGGGAGACTGCCTTTCTTAGACGTTTTAGTACAACGACAGGCGGACGGGCGTCTCGGCCACTCTGTTTACCGTAAGCCGACGCATACCGATTTGTACCTGAATGCACAGAGTTTCCATCATCCTGCTCAGAAGAGAGCCGTTTTGAACACGTTGGTATATAGAGCCAAAACTGTTTCTGACGAGGACCACTTAAGGTCCGAGATTAACCACCTGAAGAACGTGTTCCGAAAGAATGGCTATGGTGCACGCGATATAAAGGCGATATAAATTCTTCTCCAAAAGAAGGAAACGTAAAAATGTTGCGACCTCACAGGATGAAACACCGACTGCGGTTCTTCCTTTTTGTGGCGCGATTTCCAGCAAAATAGGAAGAGTCCTGCGTAGATGTGGTATAAGACCGATTTTTCGTCTTCCTAAGAAAATTAAGGAGATGATGCGCCCTGTTAAGGACAATCTCGGCCTCAGGGTCTCTGGAGTTTATAATATACCCTGTGAATGTGGAAGCAATTATATAGGTCAGACGATACGTACCGTTTCCGACCGCTGTGCAGAACACCAACCATATTAAAAATAGAGAACTGGAGAAATCGGCAATTGCGGAGCACAGCATCACGAACAAACATAAAATGTTGTTTGATGAAATTAAAATTCTGTCCCATGCCTCCATGTACTGGGATTCTGTTATTAAGGAGGCTGTTGAAATAAGAATGAGCCAAAAGAACTTTAACCGCGATAGCAGATACCATCTGAGCTGTGCGTGGAAACGAGCGCTTGATGCAGAGAAGCAGCAAAGACGTTCCTTCCAAGGTTTACGTTCAAACGGAAGTGATGGCGCCACCGGCGCACACAGTGGCACCGTCTGAGACAGCAGCATGTATTCCCCGACCAATCATAAGCCGACCAGTCATAAGCCGACCAATCAGAAGCCGTCTTCGGGCTATATAGAGGCTACCATAGCAGCAGTGGAGACAGTCAGCTCCTGACGATGACGATGGAGGTAATCGTTGAAAGCTCGAGATTTTATCTAGAACTGATGCGGCAAGAATACCGAGAATGTTTTATACATAAACAAACAACTGATATCAACCACAAAAAATGTGACAAAAGGAAATATGGAGATCTGCCCATGGCCTCATATCGGGAGAAAATGAGCTTGACAGTCACGTGGTCAGCAATGAACAGAAGCTATCAGCCATCAAAACTTTCTTCACAGAAACCTTGACGATGATATGATGAGATGGGATGGGATGGCCTGTGCAGATGCCACCATTTGAAATGCATTGCAGAATGTTTTGGTGGGATAGGATGTGATGTGATGGCCAGTGTGATCTGGCCTCAATACACATTTGCGTTGAATTCTAGGGCTGTGTTTGAATGTGACTCAGACTGTTCGAACAGTTTATGTTACAGTCCGAGAATTCACGACTTTTTGATTGGCCTGCGATTTAGTGGCTTTTGTTGGTATTATCGTAATGACCAGTCTTAACGTCTGTAATGCCCTATGTATTTCAACAATAAAAATAAGCATGAAACGTGTGTTGAAATATCTTGCAGGGTGCATATAGTGCATCACAACAATGGCTAATAAATAAATAAAAGATTGCAATCATGATTCTGTGTAATTCTGGAGCTTTCATTCATGCTACTATCTTGTAACATCTTATAATACTGTTTCTTGAAGGGCCTTGCCACTGTAATTCTCACTATAAAATTAATCACTTTATTACAATATGTTTCAGCATATTATTGTAGACTAATTTTCTTACTGATTCATCTGAATGTTGACATCTTGTTTTCAGACTGATAGATCGTCAACATCCGGAGCTGGTTGGAAGGTCCTGTCCACAACGCCCCAAACGTGCAAGTGGGCACTATCTTAATGAAACGTAAGGCCAGGACCGCTCGCCATGAAGTGTAAACAAACCAGAGCACAGAATATCATCGACATATCATTGTGCATTAAGGGTGCTGTGTCTTCATACGCGTCTTTGCTGGTCATTGTAGCTGGAAATCTTATTGATTGGGATAGAATTGTCGAACTGAGACCCAATGACTAGTGAAGACGTGTCTCGATACGTCCTTAGCAATGTCGGGTTACCAAACTGACTGTTGCCCACCATTACAGGAATTCTATAGTAATATAAGTGTGCCTTTGTAGGATTTTACCAACTGTAATATAACCATGTAATAACAAACCTATTGTTCTTTTGCAACATGAATTATTTTGTATTATATGTATGACCTTGTCAATTGTAATATTATACTGCTATAACAAATCTATTGCTCTTTTGCAACAGGAATTATATTGTGTTATAATTATGACTTTGTAGGATTTCATCAATTGTAATATTGTATTTCACTGTAATAACAAACCTTTGTTTTATTGCAACATTAACTATATTGTATTATATGTATGACTTTGTCTATTGCCTTAATGGCCTAATGACAATAAAAAATTATTCTATTTTATTGTCTTCTATGGACAAACATCTTGGAGTGATTGGCTAGGATACAATTCAAACAAACCCTTTGGTTGTCATCCTTGGCATTTTTACAGCACAGCGGTAAGTCGATGATATTCTCCATGGCAGTTTGCTGCTCTTCATGGCAAGCCATTCTGGGCTCATATTTCATCAGGACAATGTCACCTGCACACGACAAGAGTTTCTACTGCTTGTCTTCGTGTTTGCCAAACCCTATCTGATTGTGTCAGTGTTGTTCTTATAGATGTTATCCTTCGGATGTCCCCAGAAAAGAGTGTCTGGGGGAGATATATCTGAAGATGCAGCAGGCCATGGATAACCTGAAATGAAGAGTTCCCCAAGAACTCGCCATTGCGTTGTTCCACCATCTTGCTGCAACTAGCAGTGTCGTTCATGAGCCTCTAACAACGCTATGAATTGCACGATTATGACCTGCTAACAATCATCTGTCGTCGTTTCTGAGTAAAGAAAGCACGCCTGAATCCTTTTGTGCGAAACTGCACACCAAGTTACAGCCTTCTGTAAAGGGGTCTCGTGGGAAAGTGAGGCTTTTCTGAACTCCAATATCGGTCTTTCTGACTCTTTACATATTCACTTAGATGAAAACATTCTTCATCATAGTAGGAAACATAACCCAACACCCAAATATTATTGACAATAAAACGCAAAAACCATTGGCAGTAATGAAGTCCTTTTCCTCTACTAGGATCTCGAAGCTCAAGCAGAACGCGAATGAATTACCGCCGGAATTGCAGCTTCTTTGTAGCTCTACAAACATTCCTGTAAGAGATTGCAATTCGCTGGCACAATTTTCGTGTCGAGCTTCTTAGTGAACGCAGTAAGCATGCGCAGATATTCGCCAATGGGGCATCACTTAATATCAAAGATCTACTGAAAAGTTCACATTCAATCACATTAGCAGTTTTCATGAAACTGGCGACCATATGTGAACTTGTTGATTTGTTTTTTTTTTTTTTTTTTTTTTTTTTTGGTCATCAGTCTACTGACTGGTTTGATGCGGCCCACCACGAATTCCTTTCCTGTGCTAACCTCTTCATCTCAGAGTAGCACTTGCTACCTACGTCCTCAATTGTTTGCTTGACGAATTCCAATCTCTGCCTTCCTCTACAGTTTTTGCCCTCTACAGCTCCCTCTAGTACCATGGAAGTCATTCCCTCATGTCTTAGCAGATGTCCTATCATCCTGTCCCTTCTCATTATCAGTGTTTTCCACATATTCCTTTCCTCTCCGATTCTGCGTAGAACCTCCTCATTCCTTACCTTATCAGTCCACCTAATTTTCAACATTCGTCTATAGCACCACATCTCAAATGCTTCGATTCTCTTCTGTTCCAGTTTTCCCACAGTCCATGTTTCACTACCATACAATGCTGTACTCCAGACGTACATCCTCAGAAATTTCTTCCTCAAATTAAGGCCAGTATTTGATATTAGTAGACTTCTCTTGGCCAGAAATGCCTTTTTTGCCATAGCGAGTCTGCTTTTGATGTCCTCCTTGCTCCATTCGTCATTGGTTATTTTACTGCCTAGGTAGCAGAATTCCTTAACTTCACTGACTTCGTGACCATCAATCCTGATGTTAAGTTTCTCGCTGTTCTCATTTCTACTACTTCTCATTACCTTCGTCTTTCTCCGATTTACTCTCAAACCATACTGTGTACTCATTAGACTGTTCATTCCATTCAGCAGATCATTTAATTCTTCTTCACTTTCACTCAGGTTAGCAATGTCATCAGCGAATCGTATCATTGATATCCTTTTACCTTGCATTTTAATTCCACTCCTGAACCTTTCTTTTATTTCCATCATTGCTTCCTCGATGTACAGATTGAAGAGTAGGGGCGAAAGGCTACAGCCTTGTCTTACACCCTTCTTAATACGAGCACTTCGTTCTTGATCGTCCACTCTTATTATTCCCTCTTGGTTGTTGTGCATATTGTATATGACCCGTCTCTCCCTATAGCTTACCCCTACTTTTTTCAGAATCTCGAACAGCTTGATTTGTTAGCTACCCTTATTTCAGATAAAGCTATCCTAAAGTCATTTCAGATTTTAAGAAAGACTGTGATTTGAAGAACTTCGATTTTCAAGAACGAACACATGTCCAGTAGAAGCTTATCTACAGTTGGACGACCTTGGGGATATCATTGATGGAACCTTGACGCTCACAGACTCAGGTTTCCAGAAAAAAATCGTAAAACAAATTGAAAATTAATTCTTCCACTCGATCCCGAAAGTAATATTCATCTACAAAAGTCAAGTATGGTCAAGAAAGTATGGGACAATTTAAGAGGAGCCTCTGAGGACAGAGATTTAACTGCGAAAGTGGGTTTGCTAAGAGAGCTTACCATCATACATTTACAGGAATGCAAAAATGTTGATGAATATGTAAACAAAATCATCTCCACTTCGCATTGTCTAAAATGTATTGGGTTTGATATTGCTGGAGAAGGGATTGATACTTTTTTACTAGCGGGACTACCTGATAAGTACTCCTCCATGGTAATGGGCTTAAAGAGTTCGGGGGTACCAGTTTAGGGGCTACAGCCTAAAAGTTAAAGTACTTGCTGCATATTATTATTATGGAAAAACTGAAAGCAAGAGTAGAGATTGTTTCTTGTATTCTGGAGCATCTATGCATTTAACCAAAGACCAAATTAGTTTTACGCGCTATTTCACCAAAAATAATAGTTAGTGTTTCAGCATGGATGACTTTCAGTTACATTGTGAACTGGTAGGAAAGATGAACTTTAATCTGACTTTTCTAGGAGACTCAGAATAACATACATTACTTAAAGAATGTTACTACAAATTTGCTTTTACTGAGTGAAGTATTGAATAAGAGCAACAAGGTAATTTTTTACTTAAATGTTGCAGACATAATTGATCAGCGTGGCAGTGTGATAGCTACAGCAAGTAAAGAAAAGGGTATTTATAAATTAGATGT
This sequence comes from Schistocerca piceifrons, assembly GCF_021461385.2. Lineage (NCBI taxonomy): Eukaryota > Metazoa > Arthropoda > Insecta > Orthoptera > Acrididae > Schistocerca > Schistocerca piceifrons. Next base: position 291,448,653 of record NC_060145.1, on the reverse strand, counting down.
TCTTCAAGTTAGAAATATCCCATATATTGTGCAAAAAGTATTTTCTGGCATCGAAGACTCAGACATCTTAAAAGGAAAAGTATGGTCTTGTTAAAATGTGTTGCAACAGAGATAAAGGTGGATAACAGTTGTAACTTATCTTGTAAAATTTGCATACAAGGAAAGCAAGGCAGAGTATCTTTTAAAAGAAGGAAAATCCGATCTACTAAGCTTTTACAGTTGATATGCAGAGATGCTGATGGGCCTATTGAAGAAGAATCTATAGGAGGCAGGTGTTATTTCCTTGCCTTCACTGGTGGTTGTTTAGGGTATACCGATGTTTATTTCCTTAAGAACAAAGTGAGGGAAACAACTGCCAGTTTTCACTCTATGGTTGAAAGACAGACTAATAAGAGGATAAAAGATATCAGATCACACAGTGATACAGAATATGCCAATAAACAGTTTAGGAAACAACTGAGTGAATGTAGAATCAGACAGCAAACTACAATTTGCTATAGTTCTGCTCAAAGCGGAGTAGCAGAATGGTCTAACACAACAATTGTAGGGAAAGCAAGGAACATGTTAAAGAATGCAGGATTACCAAGATGTAATTGGGCAGAAGCAGTATCAACTGCAGTTTATATACTACTAAAGCTGTACCAGACAAGAGTCAAAGACTGGAAAGAAACCTAACGTAGACAATCTATAGATTTTTGGATATAAAGACCAGTCCACATACAACGACCTGTCTCCACAGCTATCTGCACAAATGTCTATGCATGTAATAGATCGCTACAAATTCGGTGTGTAGTTTTCATTACATACAAGTTCCAATCTGCTGTTCACCTGCCATATGTTGATGTAGAAAAGAAATTTCAGTGATAAACGACTACACCATCTTACAGTAACATCAAAGTTTATTTCATTTATTCAGAAATGGAGGAAATTCAGTTAGAGTCTGTGTTCACAGGATGTGTTGAAATAAAAATAATGCCATGAGCAGAAAGACAAACCAATATGGTCTACACAGTGGCTGCTTAACTGGAGGCAGGGTTTGCACAAAAAATTAATTCGTGATCTTCGGGACTAACTTGACAAGCAGTGTATTTCTTTCAGAATGGATTTAGAAATGTGTAATTATCTTTTGCCAGTCATAATTCCTAGTGTAATATAGAAAAAAGCTTGCATGAGGAGAGCAATTCTCCACATGAATGGCTGGTGGTAGCGTTAAGATTTCTGGAGATAGCTGCTCCAAATTTATAGACTTTGCTGCTGCAATTTAGAAATGAGCATTGAGCAAAATCAAGCCCAACACATACGCGCTATTTACGCTGTCCTGAAGGACTATTTCATGAAGGCAAGTAAAGTACAGTACCAGCACATGAATAGTGGCAAGTTACAGACAACATTTTTACAGATAATATTTTTACAGTTTTAGACATGTTTTAGACACTGTACATTCCTTAAGTTATACATGTGGCCAATGAACTATAGTTAAGTTTGTTTTTAAGTCGATATTTTCAATTCCCTGTATGAAGTCTATCAGCGACTTTAGCACCAGAATGTAAAATTCCTTTCTGAACAGTGAGTCATAGTATATGTGGAAAGTTTTACTTTTAGTACTACAGAAAGTTTTATTTCTAGTATTGCAACTGTGAATGCTACACTTCATCTTTAAATCAATTTTGTTATGGGTCACGTATTATATCAGGAACTAAAAGAAGTATAATGATAACTGTGTCCCTGAAGGCTCTCTTCCAAGACCTTCCATTATCAGCTTAACACAATGTTCTGACTGCACTCTTCTTTGTAAGAAATAGGGCCCACCTCACATTACATTTGTGCAGAGGACAATACTGAGTCAAAGTATGCCAGCAATCCGCCCCCATCAGATCGAAGAGATTTCATTACTTTGCTTAGCTCTTTGCAGTAAAGAGTTCGCAATGATTTTTTTTCTTTTTTTGTGTACCATTTCTCTGTTTGTCATACAGTCAACTGCTTGTAATTTCTGTGTTAAAGAATTATAAGCAGCTGCCGTCTTATCCCTATCGCTGTAGTCCTTGATTTAATTTTCCCCAAACATGCAAGACTCCTATACATTTCGATAAATTCGTCACTGATCTGTCTAGAACAGAGTCGTGTATATGCCATTCTAAAATTCACTGTGCATAGTGTGCACACAGACAAGAAACATCAGACTGAACACACAGGTAACCAAACACATTTTAGTGGGACAAATCTGCAGTGATCTCCTGTGTGCATGCTCATACGTGTCTACGGAGATGTGATTTGAACCCTCAGATTTGAGCAATTTCGTTCATATCTCCAATCCAACTTCCAGGTATGGACACATCTCATACCTGCACAAATATCCTGATCACACAGATGATATGTCCACATACATTTGTGCAGAGAGACCATCACATGTAGACAGGCCGTAAGGCCATGGTACAAGTTCCCAAATAACTTAGAAGCAAATGGGGCTCTAAATGAGAAATATATATTCCTATTGGGTACTGCGAAGTTCCAAAGCGTACACATTCATAAATTCTAAAAACAAGAGGGTAATAACTAGCAGAGATGTAATATTTTTAGAATCTGGTGAAAATTAAACAAATGGTGAAAAGTATATGTAGATGTTAATCCTGAAGAAGATATCCAAGAACATGCAAAAGAAACAGTTCATTTAGAAACTAAAGGACATGGAGGAGTTGTACAGGTAGAGTCAGATATGTTTATTGAAAATGAAATTGATAGTGAGTTCCAGGAGACTCCAGCAACAGAGGAAGTAAATTTACGTCATTCGTAACATGCTATAGAACCTAAGTTGTTACCAGATTATGAAATGTATATGGCTGCTCAAACATTCAACACTGAACCTCTTAATGCTGAAGGATCCTGGACCAGTGTGAATGAAGGTAATTGGAAGAAAGGTACAGAAAAGGAATTACTCTCTTTTTCCAATAATGACACTTATGAATGGATTGATGCACCACAAGGAAAGAAACCGTTATGAGCGAGATGGGTCTTTAGTGTTGAAAATCTTGAAGACGCAATACCAAATTTCAAAGCTTGTTTGATAGTTAAAGGCTACTCTCAGATACAGTGCACAGACTATAAAGAAGTATTCACACCTGAAGTGAAATGTGCTTCTTTGAGATATCTCCTGTCCATTGCTGTGAAAGAAAATTTGTCAATCCACCATTTGGATGTACAGGCCACATATCTCAATGTAAAACTGGAGGAAGAAATTTTTGTGATTTCGCCAGAGGAAAACTTGCCTTGAAAACTACTCAATAAAAGAACAGAATTTGGTGTTTGAAAAGGAAAGTGTATGGCCTTAAACAGAGTGGATATTGTTGGAATCAGTGCTCACATAAATCATTAAGAAGTATGAACATGAGTCAGTCAGCAGTTGGTCCTGGATTATAACACACAAGAAATGAAGAAGAAATTATAATTTTGGCCATACTGGATGATGGTATTTTTATTTTGATAAACGCCAAAATTCAATGAATAGTTTCAGGAAACATCTTCAATCTGAATGTGTTATACACAATTCAGGTGAAGTGAAAAAATATGTTGGAATGAAGATCATTAAAATTGACAGTGGAGAAGAACTGTCAGTTGCCAAGCAATATATGCAAAGCAAATACTAGAAAAATTTGTCAAGAATAATTGTAAGCCAGTATTCTCACCTGTGGGAAAGAGTGTGAGCTTGTCAGTAGCAGAAGAACGTGAAATGTGTAAATAGGAAGTATCTTATATGGAGTCAATGGGAGTCTTTCATATTTAGCTCAAACTTCCACGCCAGATAATACCTTTGCTACTAGTACTGTGACCATATTTTGCAAAGACGCTAGACTTAAACATTGGGGCAAAAGAATATTTAGATATTTAAAAGGAATTTTAAATACAAGTTAAGGCACTGTAATACAGGAACCTGATGTCTTATAATGAGGAGACTGGGGAAACTAACTGCATAACAGACATTCTATTGGAGGTAGCTGTTTCCAGTTAATGGGAGGTTAATATCCCAATTTCGCAAGAAACAAAGAACAGTGTCTTTGGGTACCATTACAGTTGAGTATATGGCAATGTCTTTCATAATACAAGAATATTACGTTTAAGGACACTAATAGGTGAAACTATGCCACATATGATTATTGAGCCGACCAGAGGGACTTATTGTGCAATGTGTATACGATGCATGTGTAGACACGTGATTGATCCCATATGAAAGTTTAGGTCTGACTGTGAGAGATGCTCGGATAGCCAAATGGCAATAAGCAGGAAAGCCAGCTCGAATCCCTGTCCAGTACAAATTTTCATTGTCATCATTCCATTATACCTCTGATGGTTGTCCATATTCGCAACTGTGAATATGTTTCATGTATTTCACAATGGCTGTAGTCATGGCAATGTCTGTTTCACTGGACATACATGCATCGTAATTCAGAATAACACAAACACCGCAATATCTTATTTATCCACTGACACCAGGTGAGCGACTTTCAGCAAAATGTCTCCTCTGTATGGGAACGTATGTAATGGATGTACAGGTACAGGTTGTAGTCACATGGTTGACGACATATGGAAATTTGGGTCTGGCCATGAGTCATGCTTGAATGGCCAAATGCTAAAGTGAGCAAAAACATTTTCATTGTCATAATTCCATTATACAGTTGATGGTTGTCCATATTCGCAACTGTTAATACATTTCATGTATGGCAACTATCAAGTTAGTTTAGTATTCAAATAAAAAGTGTATGGTCCAAGCACACTAATATTAGGCACTATTTTATTAGGTACCATCTAAAAAAGAAGGATATTACTATAAACTACTTGTGTAGAAGAAATGCTTTCTGATTTGTTGACCATACAGCTCAGTAAAGACAAATTCCAGAAATTGCTAAAATTGTATGGTTTAACAATGTAAAGTTCCATGCATAGTTCTTTGTAGTGTTCAAAATTATTGCGAGGTCATAAAAATATTTTTTCAAGGGGTGGTGTTGGGATATGGTGAACGAGATCTTTGTTATGTCATCAGTGAAAGTGAACTCATGTGTATAGATCTCTCTGCCTATTATTTGTATTCTTAGGTTTCTAAAAAAAGTTCAAATGTGTGTGAAATCTTATGGGACTTAGCTGCTAAGGTCATCAGTCCCTAAGTTTACACACTACTTAACCTAAATTATCCTAAGGACAAACACACACACCTATGCCTGAGGGAGGACTCGAACCTCTGCCGGGACCAGCCGCACAGTCCACAACTGTAGCGCCTTAAACCGCTCGGCTAATCCCTCGCGGCTAGATGTCTATGCTATATGTTCTGTGCAACATGCTTTCGTGTTGTACGACATTGAAAAGTGCATGGAGCATATTTAATATAGTAAAATATTTGTTCCTAAATAGTGCTTCTCTGTCAGCGTTATTTTACTCCACAAATATATAATCCAACAATATGTCACATCTGAAATACTTGAAATGGGCTACTGGTTCTGTTTGTTTATTAACCAAGCACTGGGAACTATGTCAGCTGTTATGTTTATATGTATTTTATGGGTATAATTATTTCAATTTAGCCTCCTAACAGTTGTATTAGAATTGCTTGCATTTTTTCATTTTATCTTTAAACTGCCACGTAAAACTGATACACAAAATGTCCAATGAATTCATTAAATGTATACTAAATATCTATATTTATACCACTACTGCAATGTTAATCGTTAATGTTGTTTTACATGTGTCACTTATGTCATCAATTTATTGTTTCCATTACATGTTTCTTATTTAACTTTATAAATGGTCATTAGCTGCAGGAGGTCAAATAAATAAATAATAAATAATGATGCAACAAGCTACACTTTCGTTTTATTCCTTGATTTGTTTGTATTTCAGGTGTAATCTCTTTACCCATGTCAGTTATTTTGTGATGCTCATATAAAGGCTTTTACGACTTGAACCAGATGTTTATGGGTTCCTCACTTACCCATTATTGCCCTTAGCTTATCTTTGTAAATTCTGACAAATGAATTTTCATTGTTCAGAAAAGCTATGTGAGGTTCCAAATTAAATTCTCATCTCTTTTGTATACTCTGTTTCAGTGCGAAACCATTGCCTATGCATGACTTTCCATTTTGGAAACCCACTTGTTCCTCCAATAAAGAGATATTTTGTAGCCTTTCATTTATTATTTTGCTGTAGAATTCGTAAGCATTATTCATAATACTTATAACCCTGTACTTACATGTATTACGTCTTTCGCTTTTTGGAGGTGTAATAAGGGGAGAGAGCGCTGCAGGAAATACCATGGTGTGTGGCTGGTGTTTGGCTGAAATCGAGAATCGGTCATGTAACGTCCCTCCACTCAGATGCAACTGGAAATTGATCAGGTGGTCCTTCGCTCACTGTGCAGTATGGTCTTTGTCTTGACTGATAAATTTACGAAAGCTTTGTTAAGGATTCGATCCCAGCTAAATATTTGGGAGAAAAAAGATTATAAATATGATTGCTGCTCATTTCATTCATGGCAATTTAAGATCTACTCTTCAATTCCTCCCTAACCACACCCTACGAATTTGCGACGTATTCGGAAAAAAATGTCAAATTTTTGTCACAAGAAGGAACATAAATGTCCCTTTTGCTTGTTTTACCAATTTCATGTTGCTTTTTAATCAGACTGAAGTCATAAAATATAAAAAACTCATTAGTGACAGAGCTTGCTCTAATATGTAAATAATATCGAATATTGCAGGGCATACTGCTGTTACATGAATAAGAAAATTTCGAAACGTGTTACAAATGCGAAGATGAAAAAAATATTAACCTGTATTAGGACACGAAATCAGCTTCCTTCTACTCTACAGCTCCATGTCTCGAATAACAGGACCACAGCTATCTCAAACAATTTTAGATTTTATTACTGTTCATGTTAAATCTGAATTGGACTTTTACAGCCTATGTGTTATTAACTGGCATTTAATCGTAACAAATCATACCTAGATGATGATGAGGTCTGATACTTCGAGAAGCGTAAGGGACGATGCTGGCTTGGTAAGGTCCTCACGGAGGTCGTTTGCCATTGCCTTCCTCCGACCGTAATGGGGATGAATGATGTTGATGAAAACGACACAGCAACGCCCAGTCATCTCGAAGCAGGAAAAATCCCTGAACCCGCTGGGAATTGAACCCAGGAACCTGTGCGTGGGAAGCGAGAACGCTACCGCAAGGCCACGAATGATGTGTTTGTCATAAATGTTGAATGCACCATTGTTTGCAAATGGCCTGCTGTAATAACATGCAAGTTATAAAATGGGATCAACACAAATATCGAGAATCCAACAGGGTGTCTCAAAGGTAGCGAGTAAGAGCAACACGTGACCGATTTCCGATTTCAGCAAAATGCCAGTCACGATTTCCTATTTCACCGAATGCCAACCACAAGCTGTGGCACTTGCTAGGTTTAATCGTTTGTGGTGCTACAGACTTACACTATATGTTGCATTGGAGCTGGCACCACTGTGTTAGACGCCTCTGAACATTAGCAGACTGTTGTTTATGGTCGCTTTTGTTCTTAATGTCTGCAGCTCGTGGTCTCGCGGTAGCGTTCTCTATTCCCGAGCACGAGGTCGCGGGTTCGATTCCCGGCGGGGTCAGGGATTTTCATCTGCCTCGAGATGACTGGGTGTTGTTGTGTCGTCTTCATCATGATCATTCATCCCCATTACAGTCGGAGGAAGGCAATGGCAGACCACCTTCACTAGGACCTTGCCTAGTATGGCGGTGCGGGTCTCCCACATCGTTCCCCCACGCTCTGTAAAGGAGTATGGGCCTTCATCATCATCATTGTTCTTAATTTCTGTCGTGTGCAAGCAACAATTATTTTAAACTGAATCTGTTACACAGCTGTCGTGAATAACATAGCATCAAGAAGGCATTTTCAGACGTTTTTCTGGTCTTAAATACCTATTTGATCCAGTAACACGATGCATTTCGCTTCGTTAATGTAACTTTCTGCTTGTGATACATTTCGAATAACCATGAAGAAAAGTAAGTGATAGGAAAAGCCTTCTTTCATAACGCAGCATTTTCCTTAATATGAACTAACAATACTGAAGTTCCATTCCCAAAATAATGTGAACATATTTTGCCATGTTTGGTCAGTTTCTAATATTTCCTTCTCGTGGTATTCACCCAGAAAGCTTCCTGAGTTTGATTGACAGGGATACTAAGGTCAAATAAAAGAAATGAAACAGAAGTAGAACCATGTGGAGATGGCTACTTACAAGTGAGTCAGGCAGTAAGCCAGCTCTACTGTCGCACCCATGCACCACGTCCTGAAACGAGGCAAAGGTAAATTGAAAAAAAGTGTGTTTGGCAATTTTATTCTTCCTTAATCAGTACATGACCAACTGACAATATGTTCTGTTCTTTAATGTCTATGCATTCACAATTGAGTGACTGCAGTGTATGGCATTAATACAAATAGTTTAGATCGAATATTGTTCTGGAGATTACATGCATCTTATTGATAAGAACGCATCACTGTACCATGGGCCCATTGGAATGCAATGGACGTGTTTCCAAAATGAAATTAAGTATTTTCTTGTCCTACTGTGGGGCAACATTTACCTTGCGGATGTTACGAAACGAAAACAAAACGCCTGACACCAAATTAACTTTACATGTACACTGGTGGCAAGTCATATCGACATGGCTAGCAGAATCAGGCTCCTAGAATACACATCTGCATGGTACCAATACCGAACTTGCACCGTTTTGTTTGCCTCTCTTCGATGCGCTTTCACACCATTGCCAAAATTTGGTGTAACAGTAAACCTGCATGCCAGTGGATGCTGTATGCCACTCACTTCGTGCTGGCTGTGAAGTGGACTTCTACCATTCAAGCATTTATGTGGTACAGCTGCCATATGGATCCTACTTTGAAGGGCAGAGCTGGAAAGTAGTGAGAAAGCACGGCCTGCAGCTAGCATATGTTTGGGGCTCATGCATCTCGCAATAATAGCAGCATTTGAAAGGTAGCAAATAATTCAACAATCAAAAGATGACCGTGATATTATTTACAAAATTTTACATGTGTGAATCCCACCTAGCAGAAGTTAATCTTAGTTTTTGATTGAGATTTGGCGGCTATACTACAATCTAAGGTCCCAAACATATTTTTAGTCATTCAGTTTACCATTGGCCTAGAGGCCCACCCATAAAGTGAAAATGAAAAATATTATCATCTAACACTCTTATTGCTAAAAGCATTTTCACACCATATTTTCCCATATTCGAAGTACATTGTCAGGCTATTACGAGCGCTGCTGTTGTTCTCTTCTTCCAAGTAGTAATGTGACCCTCAAACTTCGTATATTTTGGTGTTCCATGCTGAACATTTCACTATCTGCAGACAATACTTATTTGTCTGACCTTGAATATACTGAAACAACCCATACCATCAATATTTTTGTCAATATTATCAGCTGGCAACGCGATTTTACAAGGTCGAACATCCAAAAGAAAACATGTGCCACAATTATATTATTTCAAACAACAGAAAACGGAAAAGTATATTGATCATGAAATGGTTGTAGGTTAGTTTTACTGACTGAAATCGGAATCATATTCCCCCCAAAAAATTCATATATTATTTTTGGATCAGTCCTACATGATATGACAAATTATAAATGTCAGTCAACATGAAAAACAGAAAGAAGGACATTTGGTTTTCATCAGTGTCCATAGATATATAAATAGTGGCAAATTTAGTTGTCCATATGACTGAATACACTATTGGACAACCACCTATGGACACTCAGCTAGAACTGTCAGTTTGGAACAGATAACCTAATTCCTTCACCCCACATGACATGAATCATGGCCATCATGATGAAGTGATAGTATGCATTCATCAGCAATACAGATTGCCATACCACAGGTACAGTGACATCTGAAGGATATCTATGGAAAAGGCAGACCGTTATAATTATGAACCTTGAAGAGAGACAGAAGCATTTTCAGTAGTTTCAGAGGAAACAGTCTGAATGACTGACTGATCTGGTCTTCTATCACTAACCAACATGACTTTGGCATTGTGCTTGGCAGTGGTAAACTATACCTATTATTTTAACTCATGGCAGGAACTCTAATATATAGTCTAATGGTGATGGCATTCTCTTGGGTAAAATGTTTCTGAGATAAAATAGTCCTCTATATGGATTTCAAGGGGAGGACTGCTCATGAGAATGTTATTATTATGAAAAACAAATGTGGCTTTCCACAGGTTAGAATATTAGATCTCTCAATTTGGTAGGTGCATTAGAGTATATGAAGAGAGAGATGAGCAAATTGAAGTTAGACATAGTGGGAATTAGGAAAGAGTGGTAGCAGGAAGAACAAGCTTCTGTTCAAGTGAAGTCAGGGACATCAACATAAAATCAAAATGGAACAAGGGAGTTCCATCGTCTAATTATAAATAAGAAAAAAGGGATGTAGGATAGCTACTACAAACAGTATAATGGAACATCCACAGACGAATTTGAAAGAACGCATAATGAGATTAAATAAATCATTCGGATTGTTAAGGGAAGTGAAAATTTAATTATATGAAGGACTGTAATTCCGTGATAGGAAAAGGAAGAGAAGGAAAAATTGTAGGAGAACTTGGACTAGGGAAAAGAAATGAAAGGGAGAAGCCACCTGGTACAATTTTGTACAGAGCTTAAGTCAGTCATTGCCCACACTTTGTTTAAGAAACCTGTACAAAGGTTGCATACATGGAAGAAACCTGGAGACACTGGATGGTCTCACATAGATTTAATAGCAAAATAGGGATTTCAGAACCATATTTTAAACTGCAATCCATTACTAGGGGCAGATTTATTGGTTATGAAATGCAGATTAAACTGAAGAAACAGCAGAAAGGTAGCAGAGTTATATACTGAAGGTTACAGGGTTTGAAGAGTGTTTCAAAGGGATATTACAGAACTACTGACTGAAACAAGGAAAGGAAACAATAGAGGATGAATGGGTAGCTTAGGGACCTGTTAAAGTGGATGCAGCAGAGAATCAGACAGGCAAATAGACAACAACATATACACTGAATCTGACAGAACGAGAAAATATAAAAATTCAACAACAAAACACGCAAAAAGAATACAGAAACCAAAAAATAGGTGGATAGAAAACACAAAATGACAAAGCAGAAAGAGCTAGAGGAGAAATGGAAAGCTGCAGATGCTTGCATGAAAATGGGAAATACAGACTTCACATATAGGAAAAGTAAAAAGGTTTTTGAAGGGAAGGGAAGCAGTTGTACAAATACCAAGAGCTTAAATAGCAAGCCAGTACTAATCAAAGACGGAAAGACTCAAAGGTGGAAGGTATGTGTAGAAGGGCTATACAAGGTAAGTAAACTTAGTGACAATACCACTGAAAGGGAAGAGGAAGTAAATGAAAATAAGATTTACACATGATACTGCAAGAAGATTTAGACAAATTACTGAAAGCTAGATGTCAGAACAAGACACCTGGAGAAGGCATCATGCCCTCAGAATTATTGCAGTCCTTGAGAGAATTAACAATAGCCAAACTACTGCACTGGGTTTGCAAGATATATGAGATAGGTAACACACCCTCAGATTTGAAGAATAGTTTAGTAAATGGAATTCCAAAGAAGTTTCAAACTGATAAATGTAAATATTGCCAACCCGTCACGTTAATGAATCATGGTTCCAACATAATAACACAAATTATTTTCAGAAGAATGGAAAAATTTGTAGAAGCTGACCTCAGGAAAAAACAGTTTGGGTTTCACAGTTTTGGTTCTTAGAATACAGACTGAAAGAAGACTAAGCTACATTAATTGCATTTGTATATTTAGAGAAAGCTTCTAACGATGATGACTGGAATACACTCTTTGAAATTCTGAAGGCAAGATGGATAAAATACAGGGAGCGAAATCTTATTTACAACTTGTGCAGATATCAGTCATGAGAATCGAAGGATGCGAAAGGAGAAAGAGTTGTAGCTGATCTCCTACATTATTCAACCTGTACATTAACCAAGCAGTAAAGGAAACCACAGGGAAATTTTGAAAAAGGATTACTGTTAATGGAGAGAAAATAGAAACTTTGATGTTTACTGATAACATTGCAATTCTGTCAGAGACGCCGAGGACTTGGAAGAACAGTTCAACAAAATGGATACTGTAATCTCTTGAAAAAAAGGTTAAAACAACAATAATGAGATGTTTCTGATTTCAATCAGCCAAGGATATAGGGAATTAGATTAATAATGAAGTCGATTAATTATGTTATTTGGGCAGCAAAACAGCTGACAATGGCCGAAGGAGACAGAAAGAGAATCTAAATGCAGACTGGAAATGGCTAGAAATACGGTTCAGAAAAAGCACAATTTGTTAACATCAAATATAATCTTTTTAGTTGCAGAAGGGTTCATAGTTATTCTTAAATAATTTCGGAAATTGTTGGATCCTAGCTCCTTGAGTAATGAATCATGAATGAACCTTTTTCCCTTAGGAAGCTGTTTCTTTTCCCAAAGCTCTCTGTCACCTTTTCACTTCCAAAACTCAAGCCAAACCCAGGTTCTTTCATCTTTGTTGTACCAAGCAGCACCTTGAGCACATTAATCTCATCAAACATAACAAACACATGTAGCCAGTGATAGTTACAGTGTCCCATTGTGAACTCTGCGTGTTTTTAATTGGGACATGTGAAGGTTGCCTCACAGTTGTTTGGTTGAGCTATAAATTGGTGCATGTGTAGGGTCCTTTCAACCTGCATGTAAATAACGCCTTTGGGCTGCACAACAGTTCTGTTTTCGTAGTAGTTTGTAAGAGGACTACCCACTATTAAAAGCATCATAGTGGAGTGCAAAAAATTATTTTGGGCTGTACTCAGAGAACATACATGTTCACACCAAAAGAAAGGGAGTGGAAAAGCGGGTGACTCCTGTGTATAAGAAGGGTAAAAGAATTATTGACGAATATCCATAACATTTGTTTGCTGCATAGTTATTGAACATATTATGAATCTGAATATAATAAATTTCCGTCAGACAGAGATGGATTTAGAGAGCATCGCTTATGCAAAACTCAGCTTGCCATATTCTTATGTGATAACATGTGTACTATCGATGAAAGGAAACAGGCTGATTCCATACACCTAGATGGCCCACTGCACACTTAACGAAAGCCCAAGCATATCTATTTGGTTGCCAGATATGTGATAAGCTCAGAGACTTCATAAGTAATAGAACCAAGTATGTTGTTCTCAATGGCAAGTGTTCATCACAGACTTGGGTACATCAGGAGTGTCCCAGGCTATATACAGGGCTAGCCAGAAGTTACACAACCCTAAATTCAAAAAATTCAAAATTTTATTAATCTACTTATAATGTATAAACTCACAGTATACATTCTAAGACAAAAAAAAACAACGACGCACTACAAGGAATTACATGTAGAGGGTGGAAATCCGTAGATGTGATGTACATGTACAGACAAACAAATGATTATAACTTCAGAAAAACTAGATGTTTCTTTCAAGAGAAAGCGCTTCACAACCTGAGCAAGTCGATAATGTGTTGAGACAATCTGGCTCTTATGCAATCAGTTATTTGACTTGACATTTTTGGATGTCCTTCTGATGGATATCATGCCATATTCTATCCAACTGGCGCGTTAGATCGTCAACATCCCGAGCTGGTTGGAGGGCCCTGTCCACAACGCCCCAAACGTGCAAGTGGGCACTAACTTAACGAAACGTAAGGCCAGGATGGCTCGCCATGAAGTGTAAACAAACCAGAGCACAGAATATCATCGACATACCATTGTGCATTAAGGGTGCTGTGTCTCCATACGCGTCTTTGCTGGTCATTGTAGCTGGAAATCTTATTGAAAGGGATAGAATTGTCGAACTGAAACCCGATGACTAATGAAGACGTGTCTGGATACGTCCTGAGCAACGTCGGGATACCAAACTGACTGTTGCCCACCATTACAGTAATTCTATAGTAATATAAGTATGCGTTTGTAGGATTTTACCAATTGTAATATAACCATGTAATAAAAAACCTATTGTTCTTTTGTCAATTGTAATATTATACTGCTATAACAAATCTATTGCTCTTTTGGAACAGGAATTATATTGTGTTATAAGTATGACTTTGTAGGATTTCATCAGTTGTAATATTGTATTTCACTGTAATAACAAACCTTTATTCTATTGCAACATTAATTATATTGTATTATACGTATGACTTTGTATATTGGCTTAAAAGGCTAATGACAATAAAAATTATTCTATTCTATTCTCTTCTATGGACAAACATCTTGGAGTGATGGTCTAGGATGCCATTTCATTCAACCCATTTGGTTGTCATCCTCGGCATTCTTACAGCACAGCGGTAAGTCGATCATATTCTCTGCGGCAGTTTGCTGCTCTTCATGGCAAGCCATTCTGGGCTTATATTTCATCAGGATAATGTCTCCTGCACACGACAAGAGTTTCTGCTGCTTGTCTTCGTGTTTGCCAAACCCTATCCGCTTGTGTTAGTGTTGTTCTTATAGATGTTATCCTTCGGATGTCACCAGAAAAGAGAGTCGGGGGGAGATAAATCTGAAGATCCAGGCAGCCATGGATAACCTGAAATGACGGGTTCCCCAAGAACTCGCTATTGCGTTGATCCACCATCTTGCTGCAACTAGCAGTGTCGTTCATCAGCCTCTAACAACGCTATGAATTGCATGATTATGTCCTGCTAACGATCATCTGTCACCGTTTCTGAGTAAAGAAAGCATGCCTGCAATTCTTTTGTGCGAAACTGCACACCAAGTTCCAGCCTTCTGTAAAGGGGTCTCATGGAAAAGCCACGCTTTTCTGAACTGCAATATCGGTCGTTCTGCCTCTTTACATGGTCACTTAGATGAAAACATTCTTCATCAGGGTAGGATACATAACTCAACACCCAAACATTATTGACAATAAAACGCAAAAACCATAGGCAGTAATGAAGTTCATTTTCTCTACTTGATATCGAAGATCAAGCAAAATGTAAATGAATTACAGCCGGAATTGAAACTTCTTTGTAGCTCTAAAAACATTCCTGTAAGAGATTGCAATTCGCTGGCACAATTTTCGTGTCCAGCTTCTTAGCGATCGCAGCAAGCATGCGCAGATATTTGCCAATGGGGCATCACTTAATATCAAAGATCTGCTGAAAAGTTCACATTCAATCACATTAGCAGTTTTTGAGAACCTGGCGACTACGTGTGAACTCGTTGATTTCTTAGCTACCCTTATTTAAGATAAAGCTATCCTAAAGCCATTCTCAGATTTTAAGAAAAACTGCGATTTGAAGAACTTTGATTTTCAGGAACGAACACACGACCAGTCAGGGGAAAATGCAAGTCTGTCTGCACATGCCTAACTCGACACTGACATCGTAAGTGCAGGAAACTGCTTTGACACCACATGCTATTCGTCTCCCACAAGGTCATCCATTGCTAACATAAACATTCCTGCTGGTTATATACTCAATTTTCCATCACACTATTTATTTGAATTTAGGGTTGCCTAACTTCGGACTCACCTTGAGGTGACAAACGTCAGGTGATAGTCCCTAATGTCGCATTGGACGACTTTTTGCCCAGTCTAGTGCAACAATTCGACGTGGTACTGAATCAACAAGCAGTTGGAAGTCCCCTGCAGAAATATTGAGCCATGCTGCCAGTATAGCCATCTACAATTGCGCAAATGCTGCCACTGCAACATTTTCTGCATGAACTGACTGCAGGGTTATGTCCCATAAATATTCGACAGGATTCATTTTTGGCGATGTGAGTGGCCAAATCATTCGCTCGAATTGTCCACAATGTTCATGAACAACTGTAGCCCCGTGAGATGGCGCATTGTTATCCATAAAAATTTCATCGTTGTTTGGAAACATCATGTCGATGAATGGTTGCAAATGGTCTCCAAGTAACGGAACTTAACCATTGATAGTCAATGATTGTTTCAATTGGACCACAGGATCCGTTCATTCCATGTATACACAGCCCACACCATTATAGAGCCACCACCAGCTTGTACAGCGTCTTGTTGACAACTTGTGTCCATGGATTCATGGGGTTTGCGCCGCATTTGAACCATACCATCAGCTCATACCAGTTGAAATCGGGACTCATCTGACCAGGTCATGATTTTCCTGTCGTCTACGGTCCGCCCTACATTGTCACGTGCCTAGGAGAGTCACTACAGGCGATATCGTGCTGTTACCAAAGGCACTCACTTTGGTCTTCCTCTGCCATAGCCCATTAACGCCAAATTTCGCCGCACTATCCTAACGGATACGTTCGTCAAACGTCCCACATTGATTTCTGTGGTTATTTTGAGCAGTGTTGATTGTGTATTAACACTGAGTACTCTACATATACATTGCTGCTCTCAGTCGTTAAGTGAAGGCCATTCTCTGTGGTGATAGGTAATGCTGGAAATTTGGTATTCTCAGCACACTGACACTGTGGATCTCAAAATACTGAACTGCCTAATGATATCCGAAGTGGAATGTCCCATGCGTCTAGCTTCAACTTCCATTCCGGCTGCGCTCATTCCCGTTGTGCTGCCATAATCACGTTGGAAACGTTCTCACTTGAATTGTCTGAGTACAAATGACAGCCCCGCCGATGCAGTTCCCTTTTACACCTTGTCTACGTGATACTACCACCATCTGTATATGTGTGTATCACTATCTCACTAGCTTAAACCTTATGCACAGGGGGTGCGGCTACCTGCAACTGTTTGCTAATGACATTATGGTGTGTGGGCAGGTGTCATCGTTGATTGACTAAAGGAGGATGCAAGTTGACTTAGATAAAATTTCTAGTTGGTGTGATGAATAGTATCTTGACCTAAATGTATGAAAATGTAAGGTAATGCAGAGGAATAGGAACAACAATTCCATAATGTTTTAATGCAACATTAGTAATGTGCGGCTAGACACAGTTACATAAGTATTAAGTAGCTAAACATAACGTTACAAAGCGATATGAAATGGAAGGAGCACATAACGACACTTGAATCTAGAACCTACAGTGCTGCAGCGATTCCACATATACAAAGCGAGCCAAGCTCTGGCCAGACAGCAGTGATATTTACGCGGCGCACACCACGAGGACGCCTGATTTTTAAAATCTACCTCTACACTGCAATATCGTTCTAAATGTATATAAACGCTATGAAATTAAATGCACCTGTGAAAAAGAGAGCTTTTATTTACTCTGTAAATAAACCTCATTCTCTGCTGATTATTGCAACTGAGCCCAAAATCGCACTCGAGCTGCCTGAGGCCACTTTTTACCGTGATAATCATGAGAACAGCAGAAAACAAAACTTTTAAGAAAGAAGAACAACACACCATTGCATTACTTAAAGTTTTTCACTGATTGGAGCTTGGTAGCTATAGTGTAATTATGGTGTGAACAACGTTACTGAGAAAATAATTACATAAGATAAAATTGCATTGTGTAAAAGCCAGTGTATTACCTGTCTTGTAAAAGAGAAAAGTAAAGTCTTGCGCCTCAGCTGTACATGGTGCACTATTTTTCTTCTCTTCTTTGTAGAGGAAAACTGTCTCTGAAGCTGTATGCCTTGTTCCCTTGTCAATGAAGCACTGCAGGGACCAATACTTTGAAGATCTGTATTGGAGTCGACTGCAGCTAATGTAGCTTTCAGGCTTGATGCCTGGCATTTTAAAACCTAGAGATGCTTAAGAGAAGATATTGTATCAACCAGATCGGCAAATTTTCTCTTCATTTTCTCCTTCTGCTGATTTAAATCTGAAGGCGCAGTATTTTCTCTGCTAGGTTCGTCCAGTATGCTTTCTTTTTCACTTACTGATTCCTCTTCTTCATAAATATGTAATGTGCCCTAGAGGATGTCATCATTGAATCTTAAAAGTCATTGACGTTTGCTGAACTGGATGGCTGCCTTATTTAGTGTAGGCAGAGAGAGTGAATATGTTTACGTGTGTTCCATCTGCTTCTGGAATCTACATACAACCATGTAAACTGCAGAATGTGTGGTTGACATTCAGCACAAATCAGTTTGCAGTATACAACCATGCAAATTTTTCTGATATATATACTTTGATTTCGTTTACCCAAGCCTCCAAAATGGTGCCATCTTCCTTTTGTCTTGTGGCTTCAGAACGTAAATTACTTCACTACTCATTGTCGTATAAACCTTTTTTTGGCAGCATATTCATACAGGCTAGTTTGGAGTAAAAAAAGTCTTTTATTTCGTGAAGTATCATAGGGAATGGAATTCTGTTTACGATGTCAACAGCTAATGTGTTTTTCTTTCTTTCTTTTTCTGTCCCAAATGAGTAATCACGTATTACACTTTGCAACTACCATCTGCACCTTCAATTACTTGGATTTTCATGTGGCGTGTGCCCTTACTTTCAGCTACATACTGCCCTGAACAGTGATATAGAAGGGAATACTGTGTTACATTGTCCGTAGTACGATACGCACATTCTTTTTGATGTAAAGTGACAAAGTGTTTCTCTCAGTCTGCTTCTTCCAGTCACCAAATTTCTGGAAAGATGCAAATTCAGTCTCTTCTGACACAATTGCCACAACATGCTTCACTGACAAGTGATCATAGTAGCATTTCTTTGAAAGGAGTGAAATATCACACAATGAACATTTCATTTTTATATGAATATTCTCCAATGCACCGCACATTAAATTGCATTCATCAATGACTAAACTATACAAATATTTATAAAACTTTTTCATTTTAATCGTTGAGAGACATAACTTAGATTTCCTGGATGAGCCTGTAATATGTGTTTCTGTAGATTCTTGTTATAGCTTCTTCCACACTTTGAACATGTGCATTTCTTTTCTTGATTCATCATATTTCTGCTAAAGTGTACGTCATTTATGACGGCGGCCTAGTTTAGGTTCGTTCTGCGCATCTGACATCACAAAACACAGTCAGCCAATGAACAGAGAACGATGTTGCCAGAGCTCGACTGCATTGCAGAGCACGGACGAGTGTCTTCAGCTTTAGAAACGTTCAGTCATAAATAAAGTAATTGAACAAAAGGAATGTCTTGATAGCAGAATTTCTTTTATAGGAAGTTTGGAAAAAGCATTCTTTATACCAATTACTTCATATTCTATTAATTAATTAAACCAAACAAGCAAATAGGCCTCCTAATTCAGGCGATAGCAGGGAAAGGTGTTTGTATCAATCTCACTAACCGCTTTTTCACAATAAAGAACAGTGGTAATTATTTATTTCCTATTGTACTTCGACGAAACGTGAGTAATTCATAGTCATACAAACAGTGTTTGTTGGTATTTTGCGTCATATTTTAAAGTCCTCTAGGAAGTATATTGAGCAACAAGATGCGTTAGCGTAATGGTTTAAGTGTTAGGCTGCTAAGCAAAAGGTCCAGAGTTCAAGTTACTACCCTCAGGCAAAAAATAGCGCAGTGATTTGGTTAATGGGCAAATATACAAGTTATGTTTTTAACAATATTGGGAGCGATGAACATATTGAATACAAGATGTATATGGGAAATGAATTCGAGAAAATACTTAAATATCAGAATCACAATAAGAAATATGGTAACATGCTCTGAATTGTCTTCAATAGAATGGGTATAGGTTAGGGACTGGATTCCTAGTTGAGAGGGAATGGGTTGGATCACGTTCCTGACCCTAACCTCACCTGCAAGTCACACATGAAAAATAAATCAGTAGTACAGCAGATACAAGAATATGGCGACAAACATCTGGTGTCTGATATAAAGGAAGATCTTGAACTCCCTATGGATGAGCTTAGAAGGCTGGAACTGACAAAAAAAACAAGGCAGTGAAGGATTTTGCGATGTCACTGTTCGGGACTGCTCTCCTGTCCACGTAATTTACCCTGGAAGGAACACACATCAAGGATTTACTGAATGATTAATTTGGGTCTGGAAAATGATAATGCGGAACCGGCTGCAGAAGAAGAAAATGTGCATGCTGAACTGCCACCAGTTGAAGGTGACAGTGAAGGTGCTAATTTGTGCTACTGCTAAAGACTCATTCTTTGAATGCTGTAATTTACGACTGCAATTATCTGTCACCTTATTTATGTCATTTCATTGTAGCCATTTTTGTTATTGTTTTTGTGGAATAAAAAAAGTCCTTATTCAGCGGTGCTTTATATTTTCTTTATTTAAAAACAATATCGAAGTGTCTTACTTCATGAATTTTATTTGCTTGAATGTAATTTCTTGAAATTTCTAGTGGCAACTAAAACCGGCCATACGGAAAGTATACGCTATGGACTTTTACCTCTGTGAACTCTTCAAAATTTCTTGCAATGGTTTATTACATTTAATGCTGCACAATAACTGCGTTGAAAATCGAAACAAAATTAAGTCATTTGTGTGGGGAAGGCACCAGTCAAGAAGATGTGTAAAAATCAAATTTTTGGGCCAAATAGTTTTTGTGAAGTGGAATGATAAGTGTGTCAAAGCAGTCGGAACACCATGTGTCTGCACAAGCGAGCAGTGGAGTGATGACTTGCGCACAGCACGGAATGGGGGGAGCACGTCTCTGTAGCAGCGAAAGGGTTAATGCGGCCGTGGTGGCTTTACTTCATAAATTGCGCGCTCCCCCCTAAACGTAAGTTTGAGAACTATACTATACTATGGCGCTGCTTCTCTTGGCGCGTGCAACTGGCAACACAGCAATCTGCCGCGTCTGGGCGAGCATGCGCGAACCGCCAAGATAAAAGAACTGAACTATAGTACTGCCCTAGTTCAAATTGTGAAAATCTTCACACCTTCACAACATCTCGAAACTTTCACATTACAACAACAGATACTACTGATTCGATAGATGCTCAGTAGACTACATGGACCACTAGGTGTCAGGGAGTTGTCCACTGAACACCACATATTTCCCATCTTGTGCCTCGTGCAGCTTCGGCTCTTTCCATGAGAGATCGGTTCTGGAGCTGCAGTTGCACCCCAGGATGTACACCAGTCGTGTGCAAACCACATCCGAGGGCCACCTACAGCCCAAAGCAAATATCAATGCAGCCCAAGAAGTGAGCATCTACAAAACGACTGGTGAAAAAAGAAACCATAAAATTCCTTTTTGTATAACTCATATATTTTCAATCTGAAATCTATCCATATGATGCTAATCTCTCTGTGGTCCATACCGTTTGTTTCCTGCAGTTAGTGTTAAGTATATTTTGTGTGACCCAAAAATACTTGTCTTCTTCCAATGTGCCCCATATAAACTAAAAGGTTGGAAACTCCTTGTTCTAGGCATAAGTTGTAAAGTCAGTAGTAGGGAAGGCAATTGGCCGACTTCAGTTTATTGGGAGAATTTTAGAAAAGTGTAATTCATTTGTTTGATTTATTTATTTATTCACCCCTCGATTACCGTTTAGACGCTGGATACGTCAGTATACATTTAAGGAGATCGCTTATGGAACACTAGTACAACCCATTCATGAGTACTGCTCGAATATCTGTGCTGAGCCCATAAGGTTGCATTAAAGGAAGACATCTATGCAGTTCTGATACAGGCTGCTAGATTTGTTACTGCTAGGTTTGATCGACAAGCAAGTGTTAAGGAGATGCTTTGTGAACTCAAATTGCAATCCCTATGGGGAAGACGATGCTTTCATGAAACACTATTGAGAAAATTTAGATAAATGCTACTTGGAGCTGACTGCAGAACGATTCTATTGCCGCCATTGGACATTTCGCATAAGGACGACAAAAATAAGAGAAATTAGGGCTCGTATGGAGGAATATACAGGGTGGGATGGTTAAAATTGTTTGTGGAAGTATCTGGTACACCACAACCCGAATGAAAAGATGGTTGTAATGGAAGTTGTACATTTAGAAAGAGGACATTTAATGACACTAAACTCGACCCCCACCCCACCCCAATGGCGTGGGAGGAGGGTCAGCTTTGAAATCTTCAGTAGATACCCTCAATTTTTATTATTGATTCGGATTCTCCAGAAAAAAATATGTAACGTTTGTATGAAACACTTTCATCTTAGCGTGATGAATGGTGCTGTAATCGACAAAACCAAAACTCGTTACAAACCATTGAAAAGTAGTAGGGGAAAGTTTAATACATGTGAACTATTGTCTGCGATACATTTTATACCATGCAAATAACAATCTGTGATGCATGAAAGACGAACATGCGTCGCAGTCCACAGGCAGACTCTCACTGTAGGTGCAATACCTCTGGCTGCACAGATGTAGTTCCATTGTGTTGAGCATGACTGTGGCCATACCATCAAGGACTGACAAGTAAACAGTGGTGCAAAGCAGTCGTGCTTCACTTTACTACAAACATTCCAACCGAAAACACCTTTTCCTACGTGTGCAACTATGTTGACGAATGCGGAGAGGATAAATATCATTTCTTCATATTTTATGTCAAATGGATTTTCATTCACAGGTACTTTTGCTCTTATAAAGCAACGTTCACGAACCGTGATAATGGAAATTGGCATAATATGCATTGTTGAGCAGTGGAGTAGGAGAAGCTCGTCAACTGTATGCAAACTGTTCCTTGAGGGGAATGTTCCTTCTGCAACAATGTTTTGCAGTATTATCCACCTGTTTACTGCAACTGGAAATGGTCAACACACACAAAGAATCTGACCACGGCCTGCTACAAACGAAAGTGCCACAGTGGATGTTTTAGCTGTAACTGCTGCATATCCACAAATTAGTTCTCAGCAAAATCTGATGAGTTATAAGAGTTTCATGATGAAGTGTTCTGTGCCTACTGCATGTACACTAATACTACCCATATCTTCTTTCAAAGCTGCTTGAACAGGTGGATACAACAACTAGCAGCCTATGATTTTCATTCACAGGTACTTTTCTCTTATAAAGCAATGTTCACGAATTGTGGTAATGGAACTTGGCATAATATGCATTGTTGAGCAGTGGAGAAATTCCCAATGGTTAAGGCACGTCGAGCTTCAACACCCATGCAGTGTTAATGTTTGGTGTGTTGTGTTAGGTACCTGGCCAATTGGCAGAAATGTGAATGGTAGAATGTATAGTGACTTTTAGACTGTATTTTGCCATTACTATTGGAAGAATGGATATATGGCTTCCACACCATGGATACCTCATGAGGTTCGGAATCGAGACTACCCTGGTCAGAGGACTGTATGAGAAGGTCCTCGTGAGTGGCCTGCATGTTCATCCGATTCGACGCTGCGCGATTTTTTTTTTTTTTTTTTTTGTGAGGAACACCAAAAGAGAAATGTTACATGTGTGAATCAACAACCCATGCAAGTATGCTGAAGCGATTTGTCACTGAATACACAAAAATTAGGGAAGAGATACAGATATAGGACAGTGTTTTAGAAATAGGGTTGCATTGTGTACTGCAGCAAATGGGCACCATTTCGAACATTTGCTTCAGTAAAACTTGAAGATTTGTGAGAATCAAGCGGATGCACCTAAGAGAAGCACCCCGATGGTGAGAGGCAGGGAACTGACCTAAAATAAGCACCCCAATGTCGAGAGGCAAGGGGACTCAAATTAAGAAAGCACCCTGAAGAGTACAAAGCAGTAAAGCATTATACCTAGGTAATACTAAATATAGTTGCTATCACATTGAAAAAACTAGACAATGATCTGTTCGATCCACTTTCTACTTTGGCGCCATCTGTGAATGTAATTATACCAATAATGTGGACATTGTGATGTGTTAATGTCTAGAGAATCACGTCGGTTTTTCTATAAAACGCTATTGCTGCGTTAGAGAATAGAAGAATACCGCCCTTAGACCCTCCTGGCATCTTAATCTGTTCAGTAATTTCTTGATACACTATTATGTTTCAATGCATTGTAACCCATTTTGACTTGTGTCGATGATAGCGTCATCTATCGTTCAACAACAAAATTGTTCCATAAAAAGTTACGTATTTTTCCCTGTAGAATCCTAATTCGCAATAAAAAAAATGGGGTTCCAATTGAAGATTTCAAAGTTGACATGCCTCCCAACTCCTAGTGGCGGGGCAGGATGGGGGGGGGAGGCGGTCCACTATAGTGTCTCTGGATGTCACCCTTCGAAACGAACAACTGTTACTGCAAACATTTTTGTGATATGATGTGTAGTTTCCCATATATTTCCCAAACAGTTTTAACTGCCACACCCTGTAGATAGTAGTTTCTCCCTTGATCTGCTTTCGAGTGTAACACGAAAGAAAAGACTAGTAGTAGTACAAAATATGAATGTACATATAGATTTAGAAAGATTTCTGAACGTTTTGGTCAGCCAGGTAGATTTCATCTGATGAAACTGAACATAAAAACATTTGACAGTGTATATCATATGGTAGCATTCACACAAGGCTCTATAGAACTGGACATCAAAGTCAATGTTTCTTAGGAAGAAAGTTTTGACATTGAAAGTTGGAGGTGGAGAGGGGAGATAGTGTCGTAATCTGCTAAACATTCTTACCGCACTACTCTTGTTTTAGTAGTGAATTTTGTGCTTTTGTGTCTTCTTAGACTTTATTTTATTGTTTCGCTTTGTTTTCCTGAAAATTGGAACGAATCCATGATGATTTGGCTATTTTTTCCCTGAATTTTATTCCGTAAGAGAGGCGAGACATCTCAGAGAGAAAAACGATGTAGCGCTTACAATACCATCACAGTAAAAACGCATACGCTGTGCATAAGTAACATACACTGATGAAACAATTGTCACTAAATAACGTTTCTAAAAGTGAGTCAGCTCTGTTCAATCAGAAAATTATTTTTTGACATTATTTGGCACCTAGAAACAAAAAACAGAATGGATGAGGTACAAAGGCATTTTATAAGCATTCTTTGAAGTATTTGTATTTATATATTTATTTTCACTTGCAAATAAGTGTCGATATTTTAAAGTGTGTTGTAATGGAAGAAAGGATGTGTAAAGGTCATTCCGTGGTTTTTCGAAATACCCTTGAATTTCATAAAAACTCTTTGTAATATGTTTTGTTATCCTGTGAATAAACCAATCATAAAGAAAGCTGTGTTGGTCGATGTTAATAATTTTGCTACAGGTTATGGGCCCAGGCCACGACAAAATAAAGTTTTAGAAGAGGAGTGGCTCAATACTATGCATGCTGGCAGAAATTTTTTTTGTTGAAACAAGTCATATGGTAACAGGAACCTTGTATGAGAATACAGCTACGAATAGCGATTATAGAGTGAATATTGATAAACCTTAAGGGATGGAGGACTAGGAAAAATGGAAATTGTACCTAATCTAGCGTTCGTTCATATGGACACTCTGACAGTAACAGTACGTGGGAACGTGTCGAGCCACAGGAACAGACAAGTGAACTAAACGTAACATATGCAGAACAGTAATAGCACAGTCTAACATAACAGTTGCGACACTCACTGCTGCCGTTTGACAGATGGAGCGACACTAGCGCTCCAAGCGGCAGGTAAGGTGAACGTCAGACGCGTCGTAAGCATAATGTTTGTTTGCATCCATTTCCTACGTAATTTCCGAAAAATTCGAGTTATTTTCTTGCCTCCAAGAGTTTGTGTAGTATCAGAGGGCATATATGTTTCTAAAAATGATCCTAAAATAAGCGCAAGTATGGACAAAAACCATGAATAGAGTGGCAAGCTACAACACATTCGTGAAGAAACACTTGTGACATTGGACAGAATTGCAGCTTACCATGTTGATATCAAAAGAATATAAACACACAGATTCACATCTAAGAAGCACAGACATGTACCTCTACATGCAAAAGCGATCGACAGCTCGTTTACCTTTCTGTAGGCCTACTGTGTTTGTCATTGTCGCCTGACGCCACAAGTACGACCTTCATCTTTATATTATTCTAAGTGGGACAAGCAACTGCCAAATAGTGGGAGAAATATACTGAAAACATTATAATGAGCTGATTACATTACATTTCACGAAAAACCAAATATTTGAATAATTTTCAAACAACCTGTCTGTAGGCATTTTCCTTGTCCCATAATAGTTTCGCTCGAAGTCTAGCGATCTGCACATTCTGACACTTCACACGCTTTTGTAAGACACGAACAGCTGCACTTAATCTAACCACTTCATCGTCAAAGCAGGTCTGTGTTGATGATCACATGAATCTGGCACTGATACATTTAGAGTTGAACTGGCTGCTTCTGTGTCATAGGACTGTTTTACAGCTTTAGATTGACTGTCGAATCTTTGGGGCAGTTTCCTCTTCATCGTCAGCTGAGGTGGCTTATTTGGAATGTGAAACTGTGTGGGTACTGCATTCCACACGAGTTTGTTATTGTCTGCGTTCATGAACTGGTTTTGTTCGAAATGTAGCGAACAAAACCTAATATTATTATACAGGTAAACTGGGTCTTTCTTCATAAGGTCTTCTCGTCTGCTATTAACTAGCCATTTTCTGCTACTAAAACGAAAGAGTCATCATTTATACGCATACAGTTTGCAAGTGACGATACAGTTTAGTAACATGATGGTATTTACCTCTGAGGATCCTTAGAAAACCTAAAAAAGACAGCTGTGGTGTCTTCTTCCTGTTGCTGCTGCAATTTATTGCGCTACAAAAGCTCCCGATGGTAAAAAAACATTGTATAAATCAAAATAAACAATCACTATTCGCTTTCACGATCGCGCCGAACTCACAGTTCAACCTACCGTCCGCTTGGGGCGCTGCTGGCGCTGAAGGCAACAAAATCGAGCCGAAGTGTCGCGACTGTTGTGATAGACTGTGGTAATAGGATGGCGCAGCATGTTAATCGAAATTATTTTGGGTCATAAACGACAAAACACAAGATATTAGCACACATGTAGCTAAGCTGCAAAAGTTGTTTGTAGGTAATAATGAATTAACGAAGTGTGAGGAGAATATTTTGTTCGAAAAAATATTAAATGGTCGAATCTTATTGGTAATTTAAAGGTTTCTGGGAAAACCAGCGTTTGATTTTACTCATTTAAAACTTTGTGCCAGTGAATTGCATGAACAAAATACAATGGAATCAACTGCATTTATCATCTCTAAAGAATGAAAAAGGAAACAACATAACAGACAAAAGAGCGGCCAAAGCAAAAATCTCCAAATAAGAAACGTAAGAAACTAGGTCACTGACCAGTGGAGTGTCCACAGAAAACACACGATACCACTAATATGTAGCAAGAAAGAATGTGAGCAGAAATGCTCAATTATTTCATGCATAATTGATGCATCTCCTAGAAACTATACTGATGTAAATAAATGGTACTGTGAAAGTGGCATTAGAAGGCATATCACCCTAAATAAACAATACTTTGTTTTGTACAATGAATTTGATATTCCTGAAATGACTCAATTGGGAAAACTCAGCACTAGAGCGGTAGCATTTGCTCAGGGAAAAGTTCATATCGAAATTAGGAAATTAGACCATGCAATGAATGGTATGGTGCAAGAATGGAAAATGTTCATATGTTCCTGATGCAATTTCTAGTTGGTTTTCGACCAGAAAAGCTGCGTGTCACAACTACAATGTGTTAGGATGTGCGAAAAAGCCGGCAGCATCATTGTCATATGCTATATGGAAAACGGGCTGGGAATACGCATGCTGCAAGACCAGAAAAGAGAAATCAGCTGAACTTAGTAACACTCTGTGAAACATTGCAAGTGCATCAAAAACGTTTCAATCATTAAAATAGCAACACATTAATCTTACCCTCTCACACATCACCATTAATTTTTTCTCAGTGTCTTCATTACTTTCAAAAGCTTCAAGGATTCTAAGATATACAAAAGGAAAACGTTTTTACTTACCTTCATTCTCTCTTCTTGTTGTTAGCTCCAGTTATTGTGTCTAGGGATACGTTCTTGCAGCTGAAATTTTGATTTAACATTGTGGATTCCTGATGACCAAATAACTGATGAAGAACTATCTGTTGCTATGATTTTCTTTTATTTTATCCCATTTTTCTATATCACATTGACTTCACATTTCCCTTTTCATATAACCATCAATTACATTGTTGTTTGCATCAGAGGCATGCCCACCACTACTTATAGACAAATGTAATGTATTGCGAATACATAGAAAGAAGGATCCTTTATTGTATGATTATATGATAGCGGAACAAACACTGGTAGCAGTTACTTCTGTAAAATATCTGGGAGTATGCGTGCGGAACGATTTGAAGTGGAATGATCATATAAAATTAATTGCTAGTAAGGCGGGTACCAGGTTGAGATTCATTGGGAGAGTCCTTAGAAAATGTAGTCCATCAACAAAGAAGGTGGCTTACAAAACACTCATTCGACCTATACTTGAGTATTGCTCATCAGTGTGGGATCCGTACCAGATTGGGTTGACGGAGGAGATAAAGAAGATCCAGAGAAGAGCGGCGCGTTTCGTGACAGGGTTATTTGGTAAGCGCGATAGCGTTACGGAGATGTTTAGCAAACTCAAGTGCCAGACTCTGCAAGGAAGGCGCTCTGCATCACGATGTAGCTTGCTCGCCGGGTTTCGAGAGGGTGCGTTTCTGGATGAAGTATCGAATATATTGCTTCCCCCTACTTATACCTCCCGAGGAGATCACGAATGTAAAATTAGAGAGATTCGAGCGCGCACGGAGGCTTTCAGACAGTCGTTCTTCCCACGAACCATACGCGACTGGAACAGAAAAGGGAGGTAATGACAGTGGCACGTAAAGTGCCCTCCGCCACAAACCGTTGGGTGGCTTGCGGAGTATAAATGTAGATGTGGACATTCTGCAGTATTCACAATATTCCAAAGAGTTTACAAAGTATAAGGGTTTACAAACTTTCTTGACAAAAGAAGAATCATCACCAATATATAACATTATTTTATAACTGAATCCAGAAATACATTTAATAATTAGCGTTATATTATGAAGTTAAATAATATGAATTTTAAGTATACCAGAAATTCCGTCATTTCAAACATTACTAAAAGGAGAATAATTTTAACTGTACATACAGAGTGTAACAAATTCATTTCTTTTTATACATTTTAGCCTGAAATATAATACAGCGTATACAAAATCATATGAAATTGTATTAGTTGAACAACTGAGATAATGTTTACCTATACAAGACTCGATAGTATACATGGTATCAGTTATTTCTATAGAAGAAGATAGTGCTAGAGGAGGATGTCCCATTACAACATGAAGAACATCATCAAGAAACTTGGCTTCAATATAGAACGCTGAAAAGCTGATTTTTATTATGGTTGTGCATAAAAAAAGATGAGTAAAGTACCCTTAAAACAACGGGTAAAGTAGCCAACAGTTGGAGAATCAATCCATGCAGATGTTCATAGACCAATACATACAAAGTAGTAAAGATGTGCTCGATATCTATACAGTGGGGAACACAAAGGTATGGCCAGACTTTCAGGAAACATAGAGGAATAAAATTTGTTACATGAACATGGGTCTGCAAACATGTTATTTCCATGTTAAAGTTTATTTTCTACTTCTCTTCATAATTACGTTAATAATAAAGAAAACAAAGACGCAGAACTTACCAGTATTACATGAATTATTTACTTACATGAAATGTTCTAAGTATCCTCTTTGTTAGATTTAGTTGGAATGTACAGTAAGTTGTAATTTTTAGGTTCATTGTAAGGGCTTTTTTGTTATGATGGAAAGAAGGTGATGTGACTCACTTCACTGTTTTTGTTGCTATATGAAAAACCAATGCTCTTCTATAGTCCAAATAAAATTACTTGAAAGTTGATACTTCAAGCATTGCTGGTTTCCTCCAGTCAGAGTGCTCAACATCATGCCCGAACCGTTAGCCACTGCCAGACTGCCACAGCAATTGGTCAGTTAAGTTCCACTTCCTTGTCCACCATCTTTTCTTGCTGTGTGTGGGTCCTGAATCATGGGTCTGCCAGTTTTATTTCGCATTTCTGCAGACATTATACCCACATAAAAAAACAAGACACACACACACACACACACAATGATGCTAATGAAATATAAGTTTCATATACAGTTCTAACAAATACTACTGGATACCTCCACACAAGACGCGATTCAGCATAACATACACAGTTATCAAGATCATGGAGATTGACTTACATTAGGTACACCTCACATGACATTGCAGGAAGTTGAATTATTGAAGGATGCAATTTGTCGTTGCGACTCAGTCATCGCAGGCACGAATATAACCATTACCCACAATATGGTGATGTAGTGCAATAGTTAGCATATAAATCTGACTCGTAGAAGGTCGTAGGTTTGAATCTTGTCAAATTTAGCGAAATTATTTCTAAATCAATAGAGTTTGATTATTATTTTTATTCGATTAATTGGTTTAAATGTAATTTTTATATCTAATTCTTTGTTGCATCATTTTCCTCATCATACTGACATTTTTATTTGCTCTTATTTTTCTTCCTGTCATTCTTTTTCGTTTGGAATCTACCTGTGTCGACTAAAATATGCAACCAAGTGCCAAGGCCTTCTCACTGTTTGGTAACGCAGCAGCTCTGGTAGCCAGTGTGAGGATAGTTTCACGTAACCAGTAATAGCGAGATATTACTAAATGTTTTTAGCGCTGTCTTGTGTTTGTTCATAGAGGTTAGCTTTAATCGCCATGAAAAAAGCGATGGTGATTTTAGTTCTGCCACAGACTGTTGACCACCGTTTTCTCAGACACATTGCATGTCACAAGGATGTAGTTAACTTAAGACGTGAGTTTAAATTCAGGGCTACAAAACGCGTCATCTATAGCAGTTCAGTCATTGGTCACATAAAATGAACTGTCGGCAGACCATCTCGCGTTTTCGACACACCTCACGGTGGGTAGTTCCAACATTGCTCCGCTTTACACCTTAATAGCATTTGTGAAGTGATTAGCCGTGTTTTCGAGTCACCTACAACCGAGCAGCCGATGTAGCAGCACTGTAGCAACAAGTGACAGACGTTAACTGTCAAGTAATTTTAATCGGTCTACATTATCAAGCACACATCGACTGATTAGTGTTCATCACAGACTGAACAAGCATTTAATATAAACTGTTTAGTATTCATCATGGGCTTGATTTCCATTACAGTACAATGGAACGTGACCGAAATACGATGCTGGCAGCTGCCCATTTGCCCTATGTATGAGTAGTTGGTAATGGCCATGGCACGCTGCATTTATACAGGGAGAGATTTTCAGAACAATGCTGTGACAACAGTACGTTTGAACCAACTTATCGCCGAAATTTAAGCCTACTACTCATGACTGAGAGAAGCCATAGAAGGATGAGGGCACCTCAACTGGAGGAGGAAGCACTTCCAGGTAGTTGACAAGTACCCTAGCGTTATTGTAAGACAACTACTGCAACAAGTAACACTGACATGTGACCATCAGGAGAGAGCTACACGAGGACCAGCAGTAACCATACCATGTACAACCTGTACAATCAGTAGCTGATTTTCCTGCATGGATATACTTCTGTGAATGGTTCATTCAACAATGTGTCAACCATCACTCTAGCGCAAACATGTTGTTCACGGATGAGGCTTCATTTCAACATGATCAGAGTGTAAATTTTCACAACTAACTTGATGGGCTATCGAGAATCCTCTCAAAATTGTACATTCAGATATCAACAAATATTTTCTGTCAGTGTTTGGGCTGGCATCATTCATGATTATTAGGCCTCTTGTTCATCCACCAAACGGTAAAAACTCACCATGCAGTCTTAGAGAATACTCTTATCTGTATTGCAAGAACGTGTATCTTTACAAATGCAACAAAACGTACTTCATACATAATGGAGTTGCTCCTCATTTAAAAAATGTTCATAAGCTTCTGTATAAGAGATTTCATGATTATTGGTTTGGTAGAAATGGGCCAATTCCTTTGGCTCCACACCCTCTGGATCTAAAACAATTAAATTTTATTTGTGGGGGCATTTGATAAACACAAATTACAGTGCCTTGGTGCTAGCTGTACAGTCTTCGTGCCTGTATTCTTGAAGGCTGTGAAACAGTACACAATTCTTCAGGGTTACATTGCATCATGGATTCAGTGTAAGGGCAGGTTGATGCTTGAATCCTTGCTAACTGACAGCATTTTGAACATTTCATTTACAAAAAGTGTTCCATACTGGGCATTACAGAAGCGTCCATTTCGAACCGTCTGCTTTGACATGTGACGTCATCGGGATAGCAAACACCCTTACATGTAGCATATACATGGCGACCATAAAATCACTACATAAACATGTGAACAAAAACAAAAAAGGGACAGGAATATTTCACTCCAGCAATAAAATGAAACTAATGGGACAACCGCAGGACGTATGAAAAATTTCACCATCGCAGACAAATATTATACACAAAATAAAAAAACCTCTAATGTAACATGATGCTACAAACACGAAAACCACATGAATCTTATATTCCACTTGACCTATATAGCTCAAACGATGCCCTTGGCACCAAAAAGCCACCATATCCGACTCCAAAATGTGGCATTGTAAAATTCCCTTCACCTAAATAGCCAAATGAAACCAATGATGCAACAACCTCACATACAAATTGAAAAACCAAAATCCCCATAGTCACTTGAGTAATTAAAATACAAACTAAATACTATATGCCAAAACAAACAAGCCATATATGATCCATTAAAGCCAAATAAAACAAAAAATTGCATACCAACCATAGCCATCGACAAATAGAACTAGGTTGGCCAACCTCGTCCCCACCATGCATACTCATATATACAACCAGCAAAAACCAAACAAAATCCTCCAAAGGGCAATACCAACATTCCAGCCGCCCCCCCTCCCCCTGTTGAACCAACCCCAGCCCACACAATACCACTCCTACACACAACACCCACAAGAAATGAACAAAAGCAGAAGCCATTCAGACACTTAAAAAAAAGTCCTCAGAAAACTAAATAAAGTAATTCCTGAAAGATGTACAGATGAACAACAACAACAAAAAAAATATGTAAGCAAAACAATATCGCTGATGGCCAACTTAGATCTCTCGAACCACATGCATCATCGAATATATCATCAAATATTGTCACTGAGATACCACCAAATATACAGGTCCCTGACTGGAGAAATTCGGACTCGAGTCAACTTCATATTCTCATTAGACATATATCATCTCATATAGTCTGGAATTAAGACGACCCACAGCAAAAAGCTTATCATCGTCATCATACCAGGTGTAGTAGTATGACACTGGAATTTGGTTGCAATAATTGCACATCTGTTGTTTGAAACTGATAAACAATATTTTACTCAAAATTATCTCCATTGCTATTTATACATTTGTCCCACCTCTCCGGTAGGCTGTGAATGCCAGGCCAAAAAACAGTTGTTTTTAGAAGTGAACCAGTCAGTAAGCCATTTTTGCACATTTCCATACGAATTGATGGGTTGTTAAGTATGAATGCATCCCAGTGATGCAAATAGATGATAATCGGATGGAGCCAAGACTGGAGAATAAGCCGCATGCCCTAGTATTTTACATCTGAACCCAACAACTTTCCCTGACCCGTTTTGCTGTGCGTGATGGCACATTATCGTGGAGCAACACGACTTTGTGTAGCCTTTTTCCATATCTGGTCATTTTTCATGTAATGCTCGATTTAAGTCGATCATTTGTTGTTGGTAGCGATCAGCGTTAGCAGTTTCACTACGTTTCAGCATCTCATAATAGATGAGACCCTTCTGATCCCATCAAACACAGCATTCATTGTCTACTTTCCAAAGCAATTTGGCCTTGCAGTGGATGTCGATGGTTTGCCTGGATTCACCCACGATTTACGATACTTAGGATTCTCAAAATTTATCGATTTCTCATCACCTGTCAGTATTCGTTGGGGAAATGACTTTCTTTTGTATCTGGCGAGCAGAATATCACAAGTGGTCTTTCGATTCGCTTTCTGTCTTTAGTTCAGTTCATGTGGAACCCATTTTCCCACTTTCTGCACCTTCCCCATAACTTTCAACCAAAGAGAAATGGCTTTCTGCATCACATTCAATTGTTCCACGAGTTCCTGTTGACTTTTAGTATCATCTTCATACAATAAGGCCTGTAATTCGCTGTCTTCGAACTTTTTCGGTGGTTTCCCATGCTCATCGTTTCTCACTTAAAAACCACCATTTTTGTACTTTTGGAACCCCTCGAAACACTGTGTTTTCCAAAGAGCATGTTCGCTGATTGCCTCGATAAGCATTTGATACAATTGTGCAGCAGTTTTCTTCAAATGGTAACAGAAAACCAATGCTCCCATAAATTGTAATTCGTAGGCACAAAGGTCGACATATTTACAGGTTTGAAACAGATACCGATGTATGGAACTTGTGTTACTGTGTATTGACATTCGTCATCAGTCGTTACAGGAAGTAGATGGCGCTGCAGACGCGATCTCTCGGGCCCTACACTGACACCATCTATTGGGGAATTCCAGTTTCATACTTCAACACATTGTATCACATCATCGACCACCGCAATTCAGAGTGAAAATTTTTATGTTGTATCCATCTCTAACAAAAGACAAAGAAACAGTTACATTTTGGTCCACAAAAAACAAACAACAATAATCATATCTAACACAAGTGCGAACGAAGTCCCTCAAAACAATAAATCAACTTAAATCACTGGCTACACAGCATACTCTTCCAACAACGACAGAATGATTACAAAAAGTCAAATGATCAAATACTATACATAACACAATCATCTTTCTGGGAGCCTGTACGTAATATTTTCTGGGTCTCATGAACAAATAAAGCGAGTTGGGTCTCACACAATAGCTGTTTCCGGAATCCATGTT
This sequence comes from Schistocerca piceifrons, assembly GCF_021461385.2. NCBI lineage: Eukaryota > Metazoa > Arthropoda > Insecta > Orthoptera > Acrididae > Schistocerca > Schistocerca piceifrons. The sequence goes on along the minus strand of NC_060145.1, from coordinate 291,413,770 downwards.
GATTCCTGTAGAGTAGATTCTGGGTTTCCAGAAACGACATGATACGCAAGCAAAGAACATGTTCTAAAATTCTACAACAGATCGATGTCAGAGACATAGGCCAATAGTTTTGCGCATCTGCTCGACGACCCTTCTTGAAAACTGGGACTACCTGTGCTCTTTTCCAATCATTTGGAACCTTCTGTTCGTCTAGAGACTTGCGGTACACGGCTGTTAGAAGGGGGGCAAGTTCTTTTGCGTACTCAGTGTAGAATCGAATTGGTATCACGTCAGGTCCAGTGGACTTTCCTCTGTTGAGTGATTTCAGTTTCTTTTCTATTCCTTGGACACTTATTTCGATGGCAGCCATTTTTTCGTTTGTATGAGGATTTAGAGAAGGAACTGCAGTGCGGGCTTCCTCTATGAAACAGCTTTGGAAAAAGGTGTTTAGTATTTCAGCTTTACACGTGTCATCCTCTGTTTCAATGCCATTATCATCTCAGAGTGTCTGGATATCTGTTTCGATCCACTTACTGATTTAACGTAAGACCAGAGCTTCCTATGATTTTGTGTCAAGTCGGTACATAGAATTTTACTTTCCAATTCACTGAACGCTTCACACATAGCCCTCCTTACGTTAACTTTGACATCGTTTAGCTTCTGTTTGTCTGAGAGGTTTTGGCTGCATTTAAATTTTCAGTGACGCTCTCTTTGCTTTCGCAGTAGTTTCCTAACTTTGTTGTTGAACCACGGTGGGTTTTTCCCGTCCCTCAGAGTTTTACTCGGCACATATCTGTCTAAAACGCATTTTACGATTGCCTTGAACTTTTTCCATAAACACTCAACATTGTCGTGTCGGAACAGAAATTTTCGTTTTGATCTGTTAGGTAGTCTGAAATCTGCCTACTAATACTCTTGCTAAACAGATAAACCTTCCTCCCTTTTTGATAATCCTATTTACTTCCATATTCAGGGATGCTGCAACGGCCTTATGATCACTGATTCCCTGTTCTGCGCTTACAGAGTCAAAAAGTTCGGGTCTGTTTGTTATCAGTAGGTCCAAGATGTTATCTCCACGAGTTGGTTCTCTGTTTAATTGCTCGAGGTAATTTTCGGATAGTGCACTCAGTATAATGTCACTCGATGCTCTGTCACTACCACCCGTCCTAAACATCTGAGTGTCCCAGTCTATATCTGGTAAATTGAAATCTCCACCTAAGACTATAACATGCTGAGGAAATTTATGTGAAATGTATTCCCGATTTTCTCTCAGTTGTTCTGCCACTAATTCTGCTGAGTCGGGAGGTCGGTAAAAGGAGCCAATTATTAACCTAGCTCGGTTGTTGAGTATAACCTCCACCCATAATAATTCACAGGAACTATCAACTTCCATTTCACTACAGGACAAACTACTACTAACAGCGACAAATACGCCACCACTGGTTGCATGCAATCTATTCCTTCTAAACACCGTCTGTGCCTTTGTAAAAATTTCGGCAGAATTTATCTCTGGCTTCAGCCATACCTATAACGATTTCAGCTTTGGTGCTTTCTATCAGCGGTTGAAGTTCCGGCACTTTACCAACGCAGCTTCGACAGTTTATAATTACAGTACCGACTGCTCCTTGGTCCCCGCGTGTTGTGACTTTGCCCCACACCCTTTGAGACTGTTGCCCTTTCTAACCTAAAAAACCGCCCAGTCCACGCCTCACAACCCCTGCTACCTGTGTAGCCGCCTGTTGGGTGTAGTGGACTCCTGACCTATCCAGCGGAACCTTCGACCATAGATATTGGTAGAGTGGTCATGACGTATATTTCGTGGCACCAACATCTCTACTACTATACCACGTGACTATTGGCAAAACAATGGTGGTATCCTGTTGTGATTATGGTTGTACCGAGTGTTTTGTGAAGGGAAGTAACATTAAATTTCACGTGTAAGTATTATTAGTATAATTTAGTGGTATTTCTTGAACACTGATAAACTATTGTGTGTATCATATCCTTACCCAGAACGCCACAGTTACGTAAATTGGCGGTTTGAAGTGCTGTGTGTGTTTCTAGGCGCACATTGCAATCGTATATATTTCTTGAAATGGTAAGCTACAAAGCTGCTTTTTCTCTTTCGTATAGGTTTCCAAAGGACGAAGGGCGCAGGCAGATGTGGATACAGGCAGTGAAACGAAAAGATTTCAAGCCTACTGCGCACACACGCATCTGTTCGAAGCACTTTGAAGAAGATATATATATATATATATATATATATATATATATATATATATATATATATATATATATATATTGTGTGTGTGTGTGTGTGTGTGTGAGAGAGAGAGAGAGAGAGAGAGATTTATTACCAATAACCCTTCCCACTCCAAAAGCAATGGCAATGTGCATTGCTACTACATAAGAAGAAAGGATGATTTTTACTATGCTGGATTAAATCTGACTTTGGTACAAAAAGGGGTGAATTATGCTGGTATTATTTTAGAGAACAATTTGAAAAAACAAGTTAGGTGTTTGATTTCTCATCACGGTTCAGTTTTATTTTGTACTTCCCAGTTACAAAACATACAAATATCAGAAACAAATACTGAATACCATTTGCAAAAAGGTAGTTGTATGGCCTATGTTAGTTTCCAGATAATAAGCTGTAATGTATGGGATAAATAATATGCTGCTACAAAAATCTTTGGTCATTTACCAAAAAGCATTAAAAGCCTGACAGATAGCCAACCAGCATTTAAAATCAAACTAAAAGAATCTGTGAATGACAGCTCCTACGCAGTAGACGATTTTTTAGGTATAAATAAGTGATTGGAAGAATTGTCATGTAATGGTCTACCTTTCATTAAACTGACACATCATTGTGAAGTATCGTATTCATGATCTGTGGAACAAGTATTCGTGTAAGTAGGTACTGATTTTGTAGATATCTTATTTGATACATCTACGAAACAAACTGTTTAAACCAAAAAAGAGCTTTCAAATGAAACTGCTTTACGTTTTGTGGGTGAACGACACAATTGAGTTCGTTACATTCGATGTGAACACGTGTGTTTACGTTACAGCTTTTGTTGTTTATGCCGATTTATGAAGTCTATAACACTTTCTACAACGAAGGCCCTAAAAGACACACACGCAATATTTACATTTTATGCAGTGCATAACGCGTATTGTGAGTAGAGAATGCATCTCATAATTGGTACCACTGAAATATTCGCGGCGAGTATATTGCCGAACATCGAAAGTGTTTCAGCAGTTCACAAAGTTCATTGTGAAGTAATGGCTGTAAAACAAAATTTGTACAGTGGTTACGCAATAATTTATCACTTCTAGCTGTGTTACATAAGCTACATTTAATGTGGTGAAGTTAGGAGGAAATCCACTGAGAAATACTGGAAGTGAAATCAGGAATCAGAATGCTGCCTTGAACTCCCGCCGACGTTCTGCCAACAGTTGCGTGATTCTGTGTTGCAGCCACGCCAGACGTATAGCCGCTGCACTGCTTGCCCAGTCTATTAGTATCTATGGTCGAAGAGCGGAACCCGAAACCCCACCCTCTATGGCGAAAGTCGAGCAGATGCGCAAAACTATAGGCCTATATCTCTCACATCGATCTGTTGTAGAATTTTAGAACATGATTCTTGCTCGCGTATCATGTCATTTCTGGAAACCCAGAATCTACTCTGTAGGAATCAACATGGATTCCGGAAACAGCAATCGTGTGAGACCCAACACGCTTTATTTGTTCATGAGACCCAGAAAATATTAGATACAGGCTCCCAGGTAGATGCCATTTTCCTCTACTTCCGGAAGGCGTTCGATACAGTTCCGCACTGTCGCCTGATAAACAAAGTAAGAGCCTACGGAATGTCAGACCAGCTGTGTGGCTGGATTGAAGAGTTTTTAGCAAACAGAACACAGCATGTTGTTCTCAATGGAGAGACGTCTACAGACGTTAAAGTAACCTCCGGCGTGCCACAGGGGAGTGTTATGGAACCATTGCTTTCCACAATATATACAAATGACCGAGCAGATAGTGTCGGAAGTTCCATGCGGCTTTTCGCGGATGATGCTGTAGGATACAGAGAAGTTGCAGCATTAGAAAATTGCAGCGAAATGCAGGAAGATCTGCAGCGGATAGGCACTTGATGCAGCGAGTGGCAACTGACCCTTAACATAGACAAATGTAATGTATTGCGAATACATAGAAAGAAGGATCCTTTATTGTATGATTATATGATAGCGGAACAAACACTGGTAGCAGTTATTTCTGTATAATATTTGGGAGTATGCGTACGGAATGATTTGAAGTAGAATGATCACATAAAATTAATTGTTGGTAAGGCATAAATGGGTTTCACTCTAATGGACCCAGTACCATCGCTAATGGGATGTCACGACATTGTTAACATCGAAAAACGACTGGTTTCACCGATGAAGAATAATTGAGGATGTTGGAAGAATCAGATTTCTACGCCAGTGATCCAGTAATATCAGTTTTTTCTGATGAAGATGAGTTTGTGGACACAGTTGATAGCAAGCAGTGATAATTTTGATTGCCTTTGTAATGGTAACTGGCATGGACTGCAAGAATCCTACTACAAGTAGAACTGTGATAAACATAAACTGCAACCAAGGCTAAATTAATAACACCTCACCAGTCCAGGATCACATTTAGAGGCCACGTTCATCCCCAGTGTATATTTCATCAACAAACTACATGATACACTGTACTAAACAGAGTGAAGTGTGTGGCACACAGTGTCACGCATGAGCCTCTGCAGTATCTGATCTGATTTGATTTGATTTTTTATTGGTCCAGTTTTATCATACAGCACAAATTGTACAATTGATATTGGACAGGTCAAAGATAAGTTACAATAATACATAGTATTAGCAAAATAGTGGGCCACTTAAAATTAGGTACCTATTACAATTAATTTTGTTATGTATTCAGAAATTCTCTGACAGAAACTGTGCTTTCTTAGAAATGCCTTTAGTTTAGCTTTAAATATTGGATGAGTAGCATTTTTTATTTCCTCTCGTATCTTATTGTGCAGTATTACACCAACGATAATTATGTCCCTCCGATAGGTGGTTGTTCTGTGATTTTTTTTTGTGTATAAAAATCACTGATGGCAGTCAACTTCTCAGAGACGATTTAAGTAAATTCTGTCAAATTTTCTTTTGTGAAACACAAATCTGAAGCATATGACGCACTTACACAATTTTCAAATGAAACTCAAAACACTGGGCATGGTGTTACAACAATTAAGGCATGACAGAGGCAAGGAACTTGTAGTGGCAGAATTTTTACAGTACTTAAAATTGTATATGGATGTGACATTTGCAAACTATATAAAAGGATTGGGTCCACCAACCACCAGAACATTAAGATTAGTCACAAACATTTATTTTTGTAAACAAAAGTGCTTTTGGACCACTGTTCTTAAACTAACTATTATGTCTGAAATGGAAGTAATAATTTCTTCATTGTCAATGACAGAATTATCAGGGTCATTACCAGGGTTTTAAATCATGGTTGCTATAAGACAAAACAGGATTGGCAGACAGATTTGGATGACAGCTGTAGTGCATTTTACTCGCTGATGCTCAGACTGATATCGGCAGGTGGAGCTGAATATCCCGTGTTGGCAGCATGGCAGGGAAGGCTCAGAAGCTGACCCCTCTCTTGAGTCTTCAGGAATTGTGCCCTTTGTCTCTTTATGACAAGTGCCTTCTTTCCCTTCTTCACAAGCACCTTCCAAGATGATATTTTTATGCTTTCCAGAGTTCTTTCCCTGGACATGGCCATACACCTGGTTGGCTAACTTATCTTCTTCTTCTTCTGGCAAATCAAATTATTGTTCGACAGCCTTTAAGATATTTTTCACTGCCCACATTTTTCACACTAAAATGGAAAACCACATACAGGCATCGTTGTAGACAATGTTCAATCATCTGTCAGACAGCACATTGTCAACTACAAAGGGATGTCTTGTGTCCAGTCAACCCAACCATCACCTCCATTCTTGCACATGCTCCACCTTGACAATGTGTTGGATTCCCTACCACTCACAAATTCTCAGGAGGAAGACATGCAAAGCTGTTACAAAAACACATTCATAGCAAGTGTCCTTTCCCTTGGCAAACTGCATACTGCCCAGTTTACACTGGCGGTCCCACATCCTGAGGAGGCAACTAACTGTCGCTCTATCTGATGAGAATTTGCACCCCTCCGACACTTCTCACTGATTGTTTCCTCAACTTCGTGAAGATTCCAAAGATTTCATTTTTATGCATGACAGCACCCCCACTTCACTTTCACCTTGAAGTGAGACATTATACTAACACCACCATCCAACAACATTGAATTGGAAGAGGTGAACAGCAAGATCTTGTTCACTGTTTTTTTTGCCTCCCAGTTCGTCAGATCATACACCTTGTAATTTTTTTCTGTAGGGGTGCACAAAATACAGAATCATTTTCCCCACATATGACAGCTACATTTCTCAAAATCTGAGAAATCTAACTCTTGAAGCTGTCAATTCAATAAACAGGGACCTGTTGATTCATGTCTGGAACGAAATGGAACAGCATTTCGATGTTTCTTGATCAACACATGTTGAGTGTATGGTATATGGCTGCGCAAACATAAAACTTTGAACCTTAACATGCTACTGGAAGGGTAATTTGTGTGTGGATATTTCACAATTGGTCAGTAATAAAGAAATGAAATCTGTTCTTTCTCTTTGATTCACCCTGAATGTAGGGGAAATTCCAGAAACATGACCATAATTTCATGTACAGAAGGGAACCATTGGGTTATATAATTACATAGAAATGGGGAATGTAGTTTGCAATACTGGTCATTAATGTAAAGTAACAACATTAAAGAGGGAGGAATTACAGCATACAACAGCGATGATATACCGGTAAAGTAAACATAAAATCATAAATTCTGCCAGGGATCATCCACATGAGAGAAGCTGAAGCTGGAGAGTGGGCAGAGGGGGGCAGACTGTGGGATCTGCCAGTAAGTTGACAAATGGGCAGATGTTTTAGATAGTAACATACGTACGTAGAATTCCACAAACAAGATCATGATTCCTTGTACAGAAAGTAGCCTTGTAAGATAAAGACCAATGGGTTAAATAATTACACAAGAATAGTATAACATTGGCTTCGTATACGTAGCTGGTTATTGTGATGGAAGGAGTGACAGTACACAATTGTAACAACATACTGGTCTTTATTCTATTAGGTTATTTTCAACACACGGAATTATGGTCACATTTCTGGAATTCTCCCCATATGTTACTATCTCTAGAATTTACATTAAATTTATCATTTGTCAGCTTTCTTTTCAACAGACCCCACTGTTCCCCTCTCCACCCTTAGCTTACTCACCTGAATGATCCTTGACTGATTAACAATTCTATGTTCATTATATGTCATTGCTTGAGAATGCTGTAATGCCTTCCATCCTAATGTTCTTTTACACTAACGACCAATGTCAACTATGATGCCAACATTGTTCTATAGTCATTTAACTGCTTAACCTAATAGTTTTTATACTATGGAGTTACTTTGTGGACATGAAAGTATGGTCAGACTATGGAATTATACATACACATTACTATCTTTTCTTTATATATATATATGTCATTTTTCAACTTCCTTTCCAACAGATCTCACTGCCTCCCCTCTGCCCACTGTCCAGCCTGTTTTCCTTGTCTGGATGGTCGCTGGCAGATTCATGATTACATCGTTGCCATTGTGTGGTTTAATTCCTTCCACTTAATGCTGTTAGTTTACGTTAATGACCAGTGTTACAAACTATATCTATATACTTATTTAACCTAACAGTTTTTTTTCCTGCAGGGCTACCTTCCGTACAGGAAATCGTAATTTCTGGAATTTTACTACATATATTACTAGCTTTGGGATTTATTTTGTATCTATTCTTTGTCAACTTCCTTCCCAACAACCCCCCCCCTCCCCTCCTCCCTATCCAGCCTCATCCGAGTGGTCTGGGTTTTTTTTACAGTTGTGTGTTGATTGATGTAATTGCTATTGTATGCTGTTATTCCTTCCATTTAACATTATTTTTGCACCAATGACTAGTTTAGTAATTAAAAGCTTATTCACTTGGCCAACCCATATATTGGCCACTCAAACCTTTACATGGCGATCTTATTGGCTTACCTTCCCTGCAACATGAAATTGATTTTGCATTTAATAGGTTTGTTATTTTATGGTTTTTAACCAATTAAGCACGGGGCCCCATCATATGATGGACCAAACAGAACATGCCCTTGCTACGAGGCCCGTCATATGACGTGCCAACGGCAATGTGTGTTGTCTACAAGGTTCGTCATAAGACGGATGAATGCCAGTGTGCCCCACTACGAGGCCAGTCACGTGACTCCCACCAACAGCAGCAGTTTGTAAACAGACGGTGTAGCGTTGTCTCATCACTTCCTGCTGTTCATGCTAACTGTCCATCCTGTGGATGACTTATAGACAATAACTGAGCATTTATCGATCTGTGCGAATACTCTGTGCGTTACGCACAATTAACAACATTCAACTGTTTAGGATGTCAAAACGACCTCGCATGTCCGAGCGGGAGTTGCTGAACATACTTACCAAAAGTGATACTGAGAATTTGTCACATCATTGTCAGATGAAGATGCTTGCTCTGAATGAAGACCCGCATCACCTCAACTGTCAACCTCAACAGGTATTACACGCGAAACCCCAAGGCGTGTCATTTTGGAATCTTCCTTCAACGACGATGAAAGTAATAGTGAATGTGAACTTTCAACGAATATGGTGAAGCATCCATGCACTGAAAATTGGTCACAAAACAAATTCCACCCAGAAGTGCATCCTTTCAATGGCGCGAATACAGGACTGAGTTGTGATTCAGACGCAGGAGTTCAACCCTGAATTGTTTTCAGTTACTTCACCGTCATTTGTGGAATTCATTGTACGAGAAAGCAATAAGTTTTTCTATTACTTTATGGAAAAACATCCCGTTCTTTCTCGTATGACTACGTGGGAAGATATAGATGTGATGAATTTTATTGTTTCCTTGTAAAGAAGCTGTCACATGACTATTGGTCAAGAGATTCTTTGTTACCAATGCCTATTTTCGGAGAAGTGATGTCGAGAGACAGATTTCATTTGATTCTTAGTGTACTTCATTTTGCCAACAACACAACGGATACTGGTAATCAACTTTTCAAAGAAAGACCCCTTTGTTCAGAGGTTCCCGAACTGGGGGGCTGATGATATTGCAAGGGGGACGCGGGTGGAGTTAGTGGTATAAACCTAATATTTCTTTTTAATATCGATATTTTAATAAAAGTGAATGTGCAGGTATTAATGATAGATTATGGTGCTAAATGCAATAGTTTGGCGTCCCACTTCCCGCAATCCTATCTCAATAACCTATCCTAGAGCTTTTGAAGATCACGTTTAGAATGTCACACACAGAAACTCTCAAAATTACGAAGGCGATATGCGTTAATTCTAAAATATCAGATTTGTAAACAACTTACTTCTGACAATTGGAAAACAGAAAAGTCAGGTATTAACTATTCCGTACATTTGTACACACGAACTGAACGTAATCATGTTATAACTTTTAGCTGTAGTAGGCTATGTTCATCAGAGTAATAATCACTTATACCGCGTAACTGCAAAAATGCCGTTTTATTACCCTGTCAGCCCGCGGATCCCCATGTGATACGATTACAGTGACTTTAATAGACTGTATATGCTTCAAATGAACTGGCAGGTTCGTAATTTGGACGCCAGGGTTATGCCCTTTGTCATCAGAAAAATGTGCACGACGTGAATGCGAAACTAGTACAAGTGTTCGTTCTGAGCAGAGTACTTCATACAGAAGTACGCTGGCTCTCAAAAGGAAATATGCTAGGAAGATTATTTGAACTTCGAGACGAAGTGATGCAGTTTTTGGAAAATGACAAACAAACTGAATTGTATGTGGAATTTAGAAAGTCCGGTGTTCATGTTGCATCGGCATATCTGTCAGATATTTTCGAATCTTTAAACACATTGAATTTGAAATTACAAGGTGGAGAGTCAAACATAATTTTTCATCGAGATGCCATCAAAGTGTTTACTGATAAGTTGCAACTATGGAAACATAAAATTTTAGCCTGCTATTATTCCTGCTCTCCCAGATTGTTTGGAATCCCGGAAGAAGCCCGATTTCAAAACGATTTTTAGGATACTGATACTAAGAGTAAAATATCAAACCATTTGCAGCACCTCACTGATGAATTCGAACGATACTTCCCTAACAGTTGTGATGATAAAATTTATTACAGGCTAGCGACGGATCCATTTCACGTTGACGTGGATGTGTTGAAAGACAGACTACAAGAGGAAGTCTTAGAAATTAAAAACGATTCTGCAGTGAAGGATGACTTTGAGAAGATGGATAAGCCTTTATTTTGGGTGAAATACCTCACGGCGTATCCCAGCAGAGCAGAACAAGCACTGAAACTGTATTTACCATTTTGAAGCACTTATTTGTGCGAAAGAGCATTTTCAGCGGTGTTGTTGTTGTGGTCTTCAGTCCTGAGACTGGTTTGATGCAGCTCTCCATGCTACTCTATCCTGTGCAAGCCCCTTCATCTCCCAGTACCTACTGCAACCTACATCCTTCTGAATCTGCTTAGTGTATTCATCTCTTGGTCTCCCTCTACGATTTTTACCCTCCACGCTGCCCTCCAATGCTAAATTTGTGATCCCTTGATGCCTTAAAACATGTCCTACCAACCGATCCCTTCTTCTAGTCAAGTTGTGCCACAAACTTCTCTTCTCCCCAATCCTATTCAATACCTCCTCATTAGTTACGTGATCTACCCACCTTATCTTCAGCATTCTTCTGTAGCACCACATTTCGAAAGCTTCTATTCTCTTCTTGTCCATACTAGTTATCGTCCATGTTTCACTTCCATACATGGCTACACTCCATACAAATACTTTCAGAAACGACTTCCTGACACTTAAATCTATACTCGATGTTAACAAATTTCTCTTCTTCTGAAACAATTTCCTTGCCATTGCCAGTCTACATTTTATATCCTCTCTACTTCGACCATCATCAGTTATTTTACTCCCTAAATAGCAAAACTCCTTTTGGCGATAAAAAATAAGCTTAGAAGCAAACTCAGTATTGCCAATGATTTACGTTGCGCAGTTTCTACTATTCAGCCAAGAATTCAAAATCTTGTAAAAAAATATGCAAGCTCATCCTTCACATTGATTTATTTGTTTGTTTCTTGCCACGTGTGTGGAAATAATATTTTTATAATAAATACGTCACATTATAAGATAACTTGTTATTTTCCTCGTAACTAACCTTACATGTAGGTAATACTGTAAAATTATAAAAAACTATTTTGAAGAAACAATATAAAATAAACATAGTGAATCTGATTTAAATATAAATACTGCGTGTGATCCTTATGGATTCTGATGTTACGTGTGGTATGCTATTTCAACTAATAATAGTATTTCTTCTGGATGAAGAGACAGTGAAAGTTTATCCTAGATATGGCAAGCGAAGAGTAGTCCTAAAATCGTATACGGGTGAAGAAATGGTGTGCAGCAAGGGAATGTATTCCTTAACAGCCCACCATGTTACATGACGTCACCATAGCAAATTTGTCAATAGTTTCTTGATAATTAATAAAAATTTCTATTTTTTTAGGGAGGGGGGGGGCACGGAAGTTTCCTTTTCGGCAGAAGGGGGGCGTGACAAACAAAAGTTTGGGAACCTCTGCTTTTGTTGATAAAATACATCAGGCTATCGGAAGTGTGTTTTCCCCACATGAAAAATTATGTACACAAAAGTTTGCTTGTGTTCAAAGGAAGATTATGCAAGTAATACATTCCTTCCAAGAAAATTAGATTTGTAATAAAGTTGTTTGTATTATGTGATTCCAACACAAGCTACGTTCTGGATTTCACTGCTTATACGGGAGCCACCATTGACATTAAAGAATACAGTCTGGGGAAATCAGGGGATGGGGAAATCAGGGGATATAGTGGCCATGCTTGTACAACTGTATCTTCAGAAAGGGCATACCATGTTGTGGATAATTGGTACTCTAGTCCTGCATTCTTTACGTGGTTGCATGACAGAGGTACAAATGCTTGTGGCACTGTCCGCCAGAACAGGCATGATATGCTGAAAATGGACGCACACTTGAAGAAAGGAGAGATGCAGTGCAGGTCAGCTGACATTTTATTGGCAGTGAAGTGGTGTGATAAGAGCGAAGTGTGGATGCTAACCACCTGCAACACAGCAGAGTGAGTTGATAGCAAAAAAATGGACAGCAAAACCAGGAACCAAGTCCAGAAACCGAAATGTATTCTCGACTACACTGAGTGAATGGGAGCTGTGGACAGAGCAGGTATGATACTAAGTTCGATAGAATCTATGTGAAAAACCATTAAATGGTACAAGTTTTTTTCTCATATTTTGGACGTCTGTCTTAAATGTGTACATAATATACAAAGTTAAAACTGCAACAAATTGTTCAATGGGTCAATTCCACCTTTGCCTCTTAAGAGAAATTTTGGAAATGTATTGCAAAGAAAAGACTAAACCTGCCATCAACAAACCATCAGTTAAGTGTGTCATCTCTTCGGTAACTGCAACACCGTTTCCCACGTTCAAACTTTAATCCTAAAAAGAGGGCAAAAACAACAATGCAGCTGCATTGTGTGCACAAAGCAAAAAAATATTAGGAAAGATACTAGTTTCATTGTGATGTGCGATTGTGTATTGAGTCCTGCTTCGAAATATACCACACGAAACAAAATTATTAGACTCTGAAGTACAATCAACCCCGCCAATCTACCTCATTTTCTTCAGTCTCGTATTTCATCTATTGAAATGCACAGTTTAGCTCATCTTCCATTAACTTTCTCTTCTGCTTCTACACAGTCGACGGATGATGAAACCATAGCTAGTTTAGATAAACCAACAGGGTAATACCATATAGATGACAAAACACAAGAACCACCCCCCCCCCCCAAAAAAAAAATAGTATCTGAACCACCCATCACGTACTATGGAAAAAAAACAAAGAGATTAGTCAAATCAAAAAGTATTTTTATAGATGAGCATAGCTGGATGTTCGTTTTCAGAAATTATTAACTCTATATTTCACCTAAACCGTGATATGTAATAATTTACAATTAAACAATGGAACTGGGTATGAACAATGTGTGTTTCTAACTTAGCAGTGCCAGTCCAAAGCCTGGACCAAAAGGAGGGTGGGAAACATTTGTTTTTTCCTGTCTACTCTCATTTCGCACGTCCATTCCGTGTACAGTGCAGCTCGCCCATGTGGACAACTCCGTACCACGCAAGGCCGTGCCATGCGGCTATCTTCGGGGTTAAAGGGTTAATTTGGTGAACATTTTGTTTTGTAATTATATGTAATCTCCAACTTTTATCTGTTTTTTATGGGAATAGAATAATCGCATACAAGTATTAATACTCATCAGTACTTCTGCCAGGTGGCCAAGTTGTCTCCTTGAACAGTGCAACTGCCATTATGATTGTTTCACTTTGTCTTATGGATAAGATACATGACTCCATAGTAGTTAATTACTATTACGCACTATGTATTATTTGTAGATCTTTACAGAATTTTTCAGATTAATTTAATGATGTATAAATCAAAATGAGCCATTAAAATAGTCATCACACAACCTACGACTTACATGTATTTTTTATTGTGTACGTTATAGGACATATGCAACTTTCAAAATGATCTGCTGAAGCCACTTCAATGAGTTCAGTTTAACACGCTGACTGCTGTATAAACCATTTGTAAATGATCTTGTAGGCTGACTAATAATTTTACAACAAAATTTTGGACACCCATTTTTTCACTTCCCAGCATTTAACACAAAACTTTATCAAGAACATCCATTCTAAATTATGCTTTGGCCATTAGTGAACTTTATCATTCCTACTCTATTAAGTCTGACAACAACATCTGAATCTATATCTACATGCTGCAGAGGGCACATCCCATTGTACCAGTTATTAGCGTTTCTTCCTGTTCCATTCAAGTACGGAGCCCAGCAAGAATAATTGATTGAAAGCCTCTGTTCATGCAATAATTATTCAAATCTTATAACATCCGAGAGAGCAGTACATAGGGGGCTGTAGTATATCCCTAGAGTAACTCATTTAAAGCCAGCTCTTGAAACTTTAACAGACTTTCTCAGGATAGTTTACATCATCTTCAAGAATCTTCCAGTTAAGTTCATTCAGTATCTCTGACACACACTTATGGGTTAAGCTAACCTGTGCCACGGTTCTCTGAATAAGTTCAATATCCCTTTAGTCCTATCTGATACACTTGAGCAATATTCCATGATGGGTCACATTGGACTTATAAGCTCTCTCTTTTGTAGACTGATTGCACTCCCCAGTATTCTACCAATAAGTCAAAGTCCCCCACGACTGATCCTACGTTATCGCTCCAATTCATATCCCCACAAAATGTTACACCCAGGTATTTGTATGAGTTGGCCGATTCCAACAGTGTCTCATTGATATTGTTATAGGATACTACATTTTTTCATTTTGTGAAGTGCACAATTTTACATTTCGAGCAAATTGCCAATAGCTATACCATGTTGAAAACTTATCAAGATCTAACAGAATTTTGATGTATATCTAAGGTAGTACATTGCAGATAGCTGCATCCACAGCAAAACAGCCTGATTTTACTATTAATAGTTTCTGCAAGGTCCTTAATAGACAACATGAACAGCAAGGGTCCCAACACACTTCCTTTGGGTACACCTGAAGTTACACTACTGTCCATTAAAATTGATACACCAAGAAGAAATGCAGATGAAAACGAGTATTCATTAGACAAATATATTATACTAGAACTGACATGTGATTACATTTTCACACAATTTGGGTGCATAGATCCTGAGAAATCAGTACCCAGAACAACCACCTCTGGCTGTATAATAGCCTTGATACACCTGGGCATTCACTCAAAGCTAGCTTGGATGGCGTGTACAGATACAGCTGCTCATGCAGCTTCAACACCATACCACAGTTCATCAAAAGTAGTGACGCGTATTGTTACGAGCCATTTGCTCGGCCACCATTGACCAGACATTTTCAATTGGTGAGAGATCTGGAGAATGTGCTGACCATGACAGCAGTCTAACATTTTCTGCATCCAGAAAGGCCCACACAGGACCTGCAACATGCAGTTGTGCATTATCCTACTGAAATGTAGGTTTTCGCAGGGATCGAATGAAGGGTAGAGCCATGGGTCGTAACACATCTGAAATGTAATGTCCACTGTTCAAAGTGCTGTCAATGCCAACAAGAGGTGACCGAGACGTGTAACCAATGGCACCACATACCATCACACCGGGTGATATGCCAGTATGGCGATGACGAATACACGCTTCCAATTTGCATTCACTGCGATGTCGCCAAACACTGATGCGACCATCATGATGCTGTAAACAGAACCTGGATTCATCCGAAAAAAATGATGTTTTGCCGTTCGTGCACCCAGGTTCGTCATCTAGTACACCCTCGCAAGCGCTCCTGTCTGTGATGCAGCATCAAGAGTAACCGCAGCCATGGTCTCCGAGCTAATAGTCCATACTGCTGCAAACGTAGTCTAACTGTTCGTACAGATGTTGGTTGTCTTGCAAAGGTCCCCATCTCGACTCAGGGGTCGAGACGTGGCTGCACGATCCATTACAGCCATGCGGATAAGACGCCTGTCATCTTGACTGCTAGTGATACGAGGCTGTTGGGATCCAGCACAGTGTTCCATATTACCCTCCTGAACCCACCGATGCCATACTCGGCTAACAGTCATTGGATCTCGACCAACGCGAGCAGGAATGTCACGATACGATAAACTGCAATCTTGATAGGCTACAATCCGACCTTTATCAAAGTCTGAAACGTGATGGTACACATTTCTCCTCCTTATACGAGGCATCACAACAACGTTTCACCAGGCAACGCCTGTCAACTGCTGTTTGTGTATGAGAAATTGGTTGGAAACTTTCCTCATGTTGGAACATTGTAGGTGTCGCCACTGGTGCCAACCTTGTGTGAATGCTCTGAAAAGCTTATTTGCATATCACACAGCATCTTCTTCCTGTTGGTTAAATTTCATGTCTGTAGCACATCAACTTCCTGGTGTAGCAATTTTAATGGCCAGTAGTGTACTTCAACATCTGACTATGATTATCCATCCAAGATAACATGCGGTGTCCTCCATACAAGTCCTCAATCTCGTCACAAATTTCACTTGATTCCCATGTGATCATGCTTTTAACGATGAGCACAGGTGCATTACTGCGTTGAATGTTTTTCAGAATTCAAGAAACACAGGATCTACCTGGTTGCCTTGATCCAAAGCTTTCAGGACATCATGTGAGAAAAGGGTGAGATTTCGAAAACCATGCTGGTTGGCATTGAGTGCATTTTGTTCAAGATACCTCCTAATGTTTAAACTCAGAATATGTTCTAAGATTCTACAACAAATCTATTTCAAGGATATTGGATGGTAGTTTTGTGGATCACTTCTACTACCATTCTTGTAGACGGGTGTGATGTGCCTTTTTCCAGGAACTGAGCATGGATTTTTTGTTAGAGAGATCTACGATAGATTGTAATGACAAGAGGTGCTAACTCTGTCACAAATTCAGTATAGAATCTCTCAGGGATTCCATAGGGGCATGGAGCTTTGTTCAGTTTTTATGATTTTAGCTGTTTCTCAACACTATTGACACTAATACTAATTTCATTCATCTTTTCAGTGGTATGAGGATTACATTTGGGCAATTTCCTGGGTTTTACACCACAGATGGATTCTGTAACCTCACTTCCACTGTTCGGTACTGAAATCCCATTTAGACAACACACCATCATCCGACAGTGATTTCACGTACCATTCTGTTGACGTCTTGTGTGAATTGGCCTTTATGAAGTCTGACTCTAGCAACTTGTATCAGTGCCTTGCATGAAAAGCATGTTAGAACTCAAATTGACAAACAGCAATTGTTCATGTTTGTATTACACTTTTGTTGTTTATATTAGCTGTTGCCCCCCTCCAAAAAAACTAATTTACTGGTTCTTGCCTCCCCACCCCCCGAACAACTAATGTAAACAGCAGCAATGATAACAACAAAAATAATAATAGTAAAATCTAATACAAATGGACAACCATCTGGACGAACTTTTTGCTTTGAAAGAGGTAACGGCACTATTTGTGTAAATAAATTTAATAATTTACACTGGTAGCTGATTTCTTCTTTGCACGAGCATGAATATTTTGTACATGGACACAGTTTAAAAAAATCAGAAAAATACTGAGGCACTACATTTTATATAGAATAATACAAGTACAGAAATAACAGAAATACGGCACTGAGTTTTTAATTTGTAGAACTGAATTCAACAAAAACAAGTAGTATATTTTAAATTTTTGAACTCCAACAACGGGAAGGACAGCTTTGCACAAACGCCATGTCCCATCTACTAATTCATTTGAAAGACTCATGGTTTGGCGCCTGTACCAAATCTAGGGACATGTAACACAGTACTGCGAGCACAATGGCACTTGAAACGTGTTTTGTGAAAAAATGGCACTCAGAATATTTTCCATTTCCACTCTTCAAATGATTGCATTAGCTTTCGGAGGAAGTTCACATTACTTCAAAAAATACTGTCTGTGGTCCACATTACAATGTAAAAGATGTTTGTCAAATATTCTTATAAATGCCAACCATTCACCTGTAGCGGACTGATGTGTAAGGCACAGTCAAGTAAAAGAAAACAGTATTCACAATAGCTTCCAAACTCTTACTTTTTATAAAACTCCCCATGTTCACACATCCACAATCACACAGGCACCCAAATCCACACACCCTGTTGCCGCTGTAGTAATTCTGCACAGGCTATAGATAGATTTTTGGGTACTGAAGGCATCCTACATATAACACTAGAATGAAGTTAACACTACTACCAAAACCTACCACTAGCACAGAACTGAGCAAATTAGTAATGGCCCCAGTAAAAGAAAGGGTCCAATAATAGATATGAAATATTTATGTCTCTCACATAAAATGTCAAAAGACATTTAATGTCAGCATTATGTAGTATCAGTAAAGTCTCCACTATAAATGTAATTAAGAGAATTTTTAACATTAAATCATAAAAACCAGGCCACATTGGGTCAGTTGCAATCTTGTTAAACATAACTTATTTATGATTAATGTGTTTATTTCAATCATATATTTTCATAATACAAATTTAGAACTGAAGCCTGTGTGGGTACTGGCTGCTTCGTAGGCCAAACATAGCAGACAGGTATGCGAACAGATGTCTCTTATCCGGATGTTTCCGAATAGCACCATTGACCAGTTTATCAACCAACTTCTGGTCAGTCTTCCTCTGTTCTGATGGTTTGTATTGCTGAAACATAAAAAGGATGATGATTAGCTACTGGCATCTTTTAAACATTTATTGTCCTTTCAATGGTAGTGTACACTGAACACTTTGCTATTTTAACATGCAACATCTTTAGACAAACTCCTGTATTGCAAACTGATATTTTTGTAAGATACTTTACTTACATAATTTAAAATATGGCCAAACAGTCTTCACATTCTGATTAATGTATATTCGGATGTACCGAAACCGTGGTCAATGATTTCAATAAATCTTTATTCTGCAACTGTTTAGCTGTTATATACCGTGGAATTGTTTTTATCCCTTTAGTGACTGTCGTTTATCCTCAGGAGATTATGTATACAACAGAAACATTGTTCTAACATTCAACCAATATTGAGACACAAAATACTTAAAATTATCCCTTGTAATGCTCGCCAGTAAACAAGCTCAATATCACCACCTAGATATTATGGCCTGTGCATTCCCAGAGGAGAATTAAAACGGTATTAAATGCTTTGTTTCCAAACTGAAGGTATAGCTGGGATACATCAACTTAGTACAGAACCACTCTCACACCAACAATTTGGCCTCTAGGTATCCATTAAAGCAATAGTGCAACACCCCCCCCCCCCCCCCTCAAACAACTATGTGGTGTGTGAAGAAAGTGGGTAACAGAACACTTAAGTGGAACTTTATCACTGGTGTGCTAGAAAATTTTAACACAACAGTGTTGTTGTAGCCATGTACCAAGACACTAATCAGTAGTGAGGTATGTCAAGTTACGTTTCAGGCCAGTATTGTGTATGCATGTCTGACACATCCCGTAACTATAAATGGTACTGAGAGGTGTGCAGTATTGGCTTTGAGCTGCCAACCTAAGTTCAAGACATAATGCAACATTTTGGTAATGGGTTCACCTTTCAAGATAAAACAACTGTACATAGCATTCATTTCATAAACACATTCCTCCAAATGGTAGGAACTGACCAAAGGTATATGCTGACATTAACACAACAAAAACTGCTCTAGACCTGTTAAAATTAGCAAACGCATCATCACAGAAACAATCTTCACACAATCTCATGAAGACGATCTAAGAGTAGGGCAGACTAGAGTGGCAAACATGTCTCAACACCTTGTGGACACATGGCAGGTAGGAAGCAAATTCTTATAACGTAAAGAAATGAAAGTTTTCAGCAACCAATTTTAATCCCACTGATTTGCATTCCCGAACAGACTAATTATTTTGTCTGTTTTATTTTTTATTTGAAACTAGTTAGTATTATGTTTCATAATGATTATTCTTTAATTCATCACTCTCCTTGTACCTGAGTTCTAACATGTCCAGAGAGACACAGGGATATACAGCTTTTTGAGCAGTTTACAAAGCACACCACACAGATTAAAACAGTGCATTTGGACGAAAGAATTTGGTGTTTGATCAAGTAATTAAGTAATTAATTTGGTAAATGTAATACTTTTGTGTCTGATCAGTTTAGAATAATAGAGAACAACATATGGAAGATTATTACCTGACACATAAAAATGCAAAAAAACTTGTTGAGAGAATAACAAATGCTAACTACATAGGAACTATGATACTCACAGGCTTCTTAGTAGCAAAAAGGTCACCTTCTTCTTTCTTTGCTCTTTTCTGTCGGTTACGCTTGAAGTATTCATCGTTTATATGTTCAGGCAACTGCACACCAGAAAAGTCAAGCTTTGTGCTGGTAGCAATAACATAGTTCTGGCTTACTCGTCTCAACGGACAGCCATTAATTTTAAAAGGCCCTGAAATTTTCACACATGTATCTTAAATGTTATTTGGCATAAAAATCTAATAAAAACAACAACTTTAAGTTAGAATGCCTATTATTACACAAGTTCAATAGTCACTTAAGTATTTCAAAAACCACCAATAATTTGTTTCACTGGACATTGCAGTTCACAGCATCGTTAACATGGCTGCCCGTCTTTACCACACTTTTAAGTGGGCAAGATGTGAAGAACTGAAAACTTTTTGTAATTATGGGGTTCCACAAAACCTCAATTTTATCACAAACCAATATTTCAATGCTCAAATACTTTTAACATATAAAGGATGTTTAGTGGCATAATTTACCATTGACAAGCAGCAGGCCACTCTTCAAGACCTTCAACAACACCACACGTTTTCCCTTGTGAGGCCCAGCCAAAAGAATGCAAATGGTCCCTGGTGTTAGGGATTTGCGTGTATAGCGCTTATGCTGCTTGAACAGTTTTTTGCTTGGTCGCTTCTTAATCCTGCAAATCGAGAGGATAAAAATCAATTAGAAAGGCCCTTTAAAACTAAAAGGTTTTTTCCTACGTTTTTGTGGTCTCAGTGGTAGTGACGAACATATAATATCATGGAAATTCAAACGCAATGTATACATCATTGATTTACACTATCAACATAATTCAAAAGCATTTTAAGACATCTGTAAAAAATAAACAGTTACAGCAAATCATCACAATATTTTAATGTTACCTGTCTGCTGTTGGGTAGAAATTCCTCCTCTTCTTGATTAACACAATACGCTTACCACCATTCTTCTCACCACCTATCGGCTTCTCAACATGCGTTGGCTTCTTGGGTTTAACCTGAAATGCGAAGTAATCATGATAAAAGGAATGGAAGTTTAAGCCCATATGAAAAATGTGACTTATGACCTACAGATCATACTTACTACCCATCTCAATTATGTTTGTTTATTTTCTAGTAATAAAATACATATTTTGTTAAGTGTTTTGAATAAAGATCTGCAAATTAGTTTTTTGTTTTAGGCCGTAAATTATTCCGTGGGATTTGTTGTTACCAAATTTATTCAGAAACAATTTGTGCTAAATATTCAAATAATATTTGGATGTTTGGTTAACAACCCT
This sequence comes from Schistocerca piceifrons, assembly GCF_021461385.2. NCBI lineage: Eukaryota > Metazoa > Arthropoda > Insecta > Orthoptera > Acrididae > Schistocerca > Schistocerca piceifrons. The sequence continues at coordinate 291,392,361 of NC_060145.1, read as the reverse complement.
CATCTTCATTTATCCATATAAATATAATATTATTGGTGCACTATTAAAAAACTGAATTCCTTTTAGAGCACAAAAGTACCACTTTCGAATCTGAAGTCTGCATCCACACATTATGCATAAAACAGTTTTAAACAAAACAATCATGTATAGGCCTGGCTTGGTGATTTGAGTTGAATTTCTGCTGGAACATGCATCACTCTTCACACTACCCTCCCCCATTTCTGAATACTCCATTACAACAGCTGTGACCTGTGCTTTTATATCATTTCTTTACAAAACACTGCTAAACAAGTAAGCTTTCAGCTACATACACACACACACACACACACACACACACACACACACACACACACCTCCCATACGACCACTGTCTGGTTGCCAAGGCCAGACTTCACATTATTCCTTCCTGGATTTTCCATAGTTTGATTCCTCTAGGAAAGAAAGAGAATTCAGAGTCTGCAGTATTTTCTCTGGTGTAAACATAAAGACAATGTTTCGTCTGCAATAAATTGCACCAGTTCTTGAGAAATATCACAAAAAAGGAAAGAATGCTTTGGTCAGTAACATTTGGTCCTGAACTCGAGTCATCGAAGTAATAGTTTAATGGCTGGAAATTTGTTCTTTCCAGTCAAATGTGTCACTTAAGCGCACTCTTTTCCAAACCGTTACACTGTCACTTTCTGATTCCCCAGAGTCAGAGGAATTGCTGATTGTAATTCTGGCTCTGCCCTCTGATGTAAAGGGCCGAGGACTACAGCTTCGAGATTCTGTTGAAGACTCATCACTGCTAGCAACGTCAGATATTTCACACTCATTGTCGCTCTTAGGGAGCATATCCAGCATCTCTATCTGTGCAACCACGGTGATGTGACATTTCTCACGTAGAAAATAAGAAAACTGACGAACACACAGAAATCTGAGTCGAATTCTGCAAAGAGGGAAAACAGCAACAAACACATATGTACTCTCGAACTATACAGTCAGACCACTGAACATCTACTGGAACAGCAGGGCAGAAAAACCACTCCGCGTGTTTACACATCTGAAGCGCTCAGGCAGCGCTGACTCAGCGCGCCTAAACTCGTCCCTAGCAGTGGAAAGGGCGGTGGCACAGCTAGCGTCAATACGTCCTTAGCGCTGTATGGAAGACCCAAGGAGCCATGCTTATACATGTCAGGTGCATCAGAGGAATGGCGAGGCATGCTGTGTTAACAGGTCCCAGCACTCAATGGGTTAATTATTAGTATGTATGTGAAGCAGACCTTTCCAAAAGAAAACTGTTGCCATTCATTATGAAAAAAGAAAAACTAAAATTACAAGGAAGTGCCGAGAAAAGTATGTTTTACTTCTTCTGCAGACACACAGCATCACTAACATATTTGGACTGAAGAGAAAAACAAATGTATTTCACACTAACAAAATTAAATAAATGTGAAATAGTTTCACCTGGGCAACCAAACATATCACTTATGAATGAGATTTATTTGTAAGATGTCCCACGTGTGAGGACTTCCACACCGTCACCATGAGTTTAGTTCCGACCGCTTGTCTTAACACGACCGAACACATTCCCTACAGCCTGAAGGGATTCTATTTGCAGCTCTTACTGACTCACTACAATCATACACAAAACATTGATGTATGCTATACAAAAGTGTCTGTAGATAATTTTGGCCCACCCCCTGGAGTTGTGCCAAATATAATTGTATGGTTTTCTGGAACCATAGTTTTCTCCAGATAAATCACACGACTACTGTCCCCTATAACTCTTTACATGGCAATACAGCTTCACTCCACAGAAAATGAAGAATAAGAAAGTACATTACATAAGAGTTCTCACTATTAAATTTTCTACTGCCGTTGGGCAGTACATTCATACCTGTATGTAAAGCAGAATGAGTAGATGGAACAAAGCAAAAACAAACACACAGAAGTAGTAGATTGAGACGACAGACTAACCAGTACTTGACAGCAACACTGCAGGATGAGACTAAAGCAGCAACCTTGAGCAGTATCATTTGTGACGGCAACTTAAGTTCCATTACTTTTACCATAGGTTACCTACGGACACCAACTGGTTTTGTACCTTCTTTTATTGGACATCTAACATGAACAAGTGAAATGAGTTTTTTCTGACTGTTTTAGCTGATTGTGATTTCAATCACACACTTTGCAACAGCTTATATTTTTTATGAATCTTATCACGCTTGCTGCTGGTAACTAAGCTGACACAAATAATTGTTTCAAGCTGCTCTTTTGTAACAGGAACTGTCTGTTGCAACTTTCTCATAGGAAATTTTCTGTTGTGCCCTGAATCTTCAGAGATGATACACCAACTTTAGAAAAATGACCAAACTTCTGTAATTTCATTCTCAGGAGAGAATATAGAATTCTGTTTCTCTTTGATTCTGAGGGATTTTGGTGTCATCTCACACACACAATGAGCATAAAGAATGTCCTCAGCTGTGTGCAACATGTTCCATTTCTAGGACAAAATCTAAAGGAAGTGTCCCAAAATATTTTCTTATCTTTGCTTCGTTTAACTGGTATGTATCTTAAATTCTTCCAAATACGAGGGGGGGGGGGGGGGTTTGAAAAGTTCTAAATCACGAAAGGTCAGTGCTAGCGCAACGAGTTGCTCATGTGATATTCATTGGACTGTTGCCTGTGAACACGTGCCACGTCAGTGCTCTTGGAAGAGAGCTGTAGCGATGACGTGGCTCTGTTGTTGTCCCCGCGTAGTGATATGCGAAGATTGGGGGGGGGGGGGGGGGGGGGATTCGAGTAGTGATTAAGTACTTCGTAAAGAAAGGTATGAAAGCAAAGGACATTCATGGCGATTTCCATAACACATCGGGGAACTCTCCTCCTCCATATTCAACTGTTGCCAAGTGGACAAATGAATTTAAATTTGGTCATGAGAGCTTAGATGATCTGCGCAGCAGTTGGCTAAGGTGTGTCACTATTCCAGAAATCATTTTTTAAGCGTGCAAAATGGTCATGGAGAATCGCCGATTGGATGTGTATGACATTGCTCAGGGTGTATGACATTTCAAAAGATATGCGAAAAAAGGCCAGGTTTATCAAGGAAGAAAGTCATCTTCCATCAAGACAACGCACACATGTGCCATCACCATCGCAAAATTACACGAACTAAGATATGAATTGTTCCCACACCAGCCTTGTTCACCTGATATGGCTCCGACAGACTTTCATACCTTCCCAAAACTGAAATGAAGGATTGATAGTCTGAGTTGACAACTGTTTTGCAGGCCTGGAGCAACTCATTTTCAAGATGGAATCAAGACACTGCAACATCGTTGGATCAAGTGCATTAATCTACAAGCAGACTACATTGGAAAATAAAAGTTTCAGTAATGTAAGAACTTTTTTCTATTCCATTCCGAGAACTTTTCAAACCACCTTTGTATATTGCAATACAAAGATTTATCACAATGCATTTCTTCTGTGGTTGATGGAAAATCCTGAACATATCGGCTTCAGTAATGTTTACATACAGAATAATCCATTAATTTGTCAAATAACTCATTTGACAACTCTTCATGCTACTATATCCTGTGCTACCTGTTTTATCTCTGCATAGCTTCTTAAATGCACCTCCATTTGAACCTGCTCACCATATTCAAACCTTCGCCTTTCTCTCCAATTTTTAGTTGCCACACTGCCCTCCATTAACAAACTAACAATTCCCTGATGCATAAGGCGTGTCCTACCAACCAATCCCTCCTTTAGTCAAGCTGTGCCATAAATTTCATTTCCCCAATCGTCTTTGTCCAACCCTTGATTACTAAACCCTTGTAATATTTACAATAGCAGTTGGTACCAATTCACAGATCCCGACAAACTTGTCTTGTCAGTATAGGGTTTAAAACAGGACACTTAGTACTTATTTTGTGTGTCATACTCTGGAGCTTATTATTGTAATTAACCAGTACACAAACTATAAATTATTACTTCTTTTTAAGAAAATATGGAGTAGTAAATTTACAATGGTTTAGTAACAATTTAACATTTCACCCCTTCAGTGTTCCAAGGTTAAAGAACATAGCACATATTCTTAAAGTATTTTGTTTCTTACCAACAGAAATTATTTTGTGATTTAGTAAGCACTCTAACAAAATGTCCAGTTATGTATTTATATACATACAACAGTGCTTAGCCTTTCTTCCAGCTTTCAAACTTTAGCACTGCCAATGTTTTTTATAACCTGAGGAAATGGTTCAGATGCCTCCGAGCACTATGGGACTTAACACCTGAGGCCATCAGTCCCCTAGAAAATTGAACTACTTAAACCTAACTAACCTAAGGACAAAACACACACACACACACACACACACAAACAACTGATACACTGAATACAGTACAATGCCCTCAAATATAGCTACCAACTTCCCTTCATTTGAACCAATACCCAAGTTCAGTTTTCTGAATGTACTGGTTGTTAGTTCACGACTATCCAGATTAAGACACCAAAACAGTGAAAACCGAGTAATTTATTTGCATCTTTCTGAAAATTTTTTGAAGTTTTAAGTTCACGACTAGTCTGAGGCCATCAGTCCCCTAGAAAATTGAACTACTTAAACCTAACTAACCTAAGGACAACACACACACACACACACACACACACACACACACACACACACAACTGATACACTGAATACAGTACAATGCCCTCAAATATAGCTACCAACTTCCCTTCATTTGAACCAATACCCAAGTTCAGTTTTCTGAATGTACTGGTTGTTAGTTCACGACTATCCAGATTAAGACACCAAAACAGTGAAAACCGAGTAATTTATTTGCATCTTTCTGAAAATTTTTTGAAGTTTTAAGTTCACGACTAGTCTGAGGCCATCAGTCCCCTAGAAAATTGAACTACTTAAACCTAACTAACCTAAGGACAACACACACACACACACACACACACACACACACACAACTGATACACTGAATACAGTACAATGCCCTCAAATATAGCTACCAACTTCCCTTCATTTGAACCAATACCCAAGTTCAGTTTTCTGAATGTACTGGTTGTTAGTTCACGACTATCCAGATTAAGACACCAAAACAGTGAAAACCGAGTAATTTATTTGCATCTTTCTGAAAATTTTTTGAAGTTTTAAGTTCACGACTAGTCTGCGGTAGTAAACTCCATCATTACCATTCTATCATTTTGTGGCATGCTAGGTCAGTACATGGCAGCCGTAAGGTTGACAAACAGGAACCGATTTCAAACTCCATTTTATGTAACCACTGATATCAAGAAAATGAAAATGTTTCATCATGCTGGTTCTTTACACTATAGGCACTGCTTGCTTTGAGCATAACCATGTTGTAAATACAGCAGAGTAATTTCAATTGACACATTAAAAAGAGCACATGATGCACAGCTATGTAGCAAATCCTGATACGTATCTCTGAACGACTGTGGAATGTAAAATGGTAATGGAAGCCAGACAACCATCAACAGCCAAAATAATCTTTTACACGAAGCAGCCAGGGGCAACATATATATAAAACCTACACTGAAACCCCACTTTTACACTTTTCACGGGACTTTAAAAAAATGGTGAAAAATATCGAAAATGTGAGAAATGACGTTTAAAGCTGTGAAAATTACATTTATTATTTGCTCCCTTGTATTTTTGCACTTTATGTATGTGCCCATAATAGGCATCAAAATACTCATGTCAGGGACTTGTTTATTATCTAGTAAAGGTTTATCATCTAATAAAAACTACTGATGTAATGGGAATTGATGAGTGGGAAGCAGAAACGTATGACTCAATTTCATACGTCAGTATCGATGTTTTTGGAATGCCTGTAACTCTAATTCATTATTTAAATAATAAAACACTGCAGCAGTTACATATTTTTCGTGCTTCGCACACTGCATTTCGAGATTTTTTCTCAATATCAAATGAAAATATTTACATAAGTATTGTGTGTGTTGCACTCATGTTGTCCCGCGTCTCAAACTGTAGTCTGATTTTTGAAGTTATCAAGTACTGTGCTTCCTCATTTATTCAGAAAACTGCACACACACACATGCGAGCACAAAATATCACACTTTTTTGTATCATCACAAAAAATACATACGTCAATATTGCACTTAATGACAAGAATAAATCCTTGAAACAAGTTTTGCTCAGCATGAGACTATACATAATTCATGCTGTGTTTAAACACAAAACATCTGAGCAACACAAACTGAATGAAGGTGTCAACTACCACAAAAAGTGGCCCAAAGACGAAACACGGTACGTTAGAAGTGTGATGATAATTACAACAATCACAAAACTGCACATGTGCTGTAGAGACAGTTTGGAAATGATTCTGATTGGTCATGATACCTTTATTCATACAAACCTAGTTACTTTATCAGCCACCATGCAGAGCAGTTTGGCAGCAGCAGGAGATACAGCACAAATTGTTCCAACTTTTACACGTTTACTGGTTTAAATCCACTAACTAGAGCACCCTGGTGGCAAGAAACTTAGCCACAATGTTTGTAAACACTACTTGATGGCAAACATCATACCAGCATCATTTTACATCAGTTTCTTTCCACAAACATTTTTTCATAAAGCGTACATCATGGGAAAATTATAGATATGTCGACACAAAATCAGGTATGAATTAACATTGTGGACGAAGAAATTTGACAGGGGTGATAAAAAAATGTTCTAAATAGCAGGAAAACATTAATTCTGGGAACGTTAAAGTGGGGTTATGCTGTAATTTCACCACCATCCGTTACGCACTGACTCTTCAACCAACTGTTCTCCAAAACATAACACTTTCAAATCTCCACAAACTACACCAAAATTCCTGCTAAATTACTGTTTTCATTACAAACTGAAACACTTAACTAGTTTATATGCCACAAGGCCACATCTGTGCTCTATATGCTTATGTTAAATGTGTTAATTGGCCATGTGGACTTCATCCTAGCTAAATCATCTTGGAGTTTCTCTCACAACTTACTACTTCTGTGTCTCCCTTTCACCCCATCTACTTTTCCAGTGAACAGTATTGTAGGTAGTTCATTCTCAGACCTTAGTGCTACGTGACCAGCACCGCTCAGCCCTATCTTCTTTAGTACTTTAACATTATTGTCGCTGTTTGTACAACTTCCGTATTTCTATTGTTTTCCTCTGCTGCTAGCTGGACATTTAATTCTATATCCATTCTGTTGTCTTTTTACTTAAGAATTAAGTCACATCCACATTGTCACTGGAAACATTGTTTCCTGCAGTGTTTTGCATCTGCTTCTGACAGACTGTTTCTATCCACACGGTCAGCAAACATATCTCAGTGTATTCACACTGTCCGCAACACTGTGTCTTGTACCATTTTTGTATTATCTGCCACACCACGTCTAGGGTAGGGACAAGGATACTTTAGTCTGTACTGTTGCATTATTAATACTCAAAGGTTCACACACACACACACACACACACACACACACACACACACACACACACACACACACACACAAAACGAAAGGTGACATCATTTGGTTCTTTGTTTATTTATCACGACTTTTGGCTTGATGGCCATCACTCAGCGTTTTGGAGTTTTACAAAGAAGGTTGTGTTTATAAAAGAATTTCATAATTCATTTTAAAACTACATTATTATTTTGATAGAGGAGAGTTTGTATAATAGTTTCCAATGCTTGATAACATCAAATTAGTTGTATGAAATTGACTTTAGTCACTCCGTGCCAAATCAACACAGGTGGCGAACTGATCCTCTTGATTTTTGTAACATTTGGTGTTTTCATTGCACATGACAAGAGAATGAAATCTACCCAATTACAGAATTTTAGCCCAAGTAAGACAAGAATAACGGCCACAAACTTCTAAAGGTAGGCGGAAAGTACGACAAACACTGCCGACAAAAATTGCTGTAGCTTCTGTTCTAACGAAGATAGAACAGTGAACCAGGTAATTTTGGGAAGGTCTGGAAAAATACTCTTCATGTTATACAATACAACATAGTACAAAATGAAGTTGGGATGACAATAGGATTAGGAGATATAAATTGATATGCACAGAATGTGTCACATTAATGCAAAATAAATTACATTCAGACTCCAACAATAAGACAGAAATCACTGAAAAATCTGTTTATTGTTAAACAAGTGGTTATAACAATGCACTATTTAGTAACCATTAAAGGAGACCAATATCAAGATATCAATTATCGGCTGGCAGTGTGGTTGCTACACGTAAACAGATAGTTGTTGCAAGACATGTATGTTGAAATTATACAAATCTGCCTTGAAGATGGAGTTTAAGAAGACCATGTATTAGTTGGTTGGTTAATGCGGATGAGGGTGACCAAACAGCACGGTCATCGGTCCCATCGGGTTAGGAAAGGATGGGGAAGGAAGTTGGCCAAGCCCTTTCAAAGGAACCATCCCAGCATTTACCTGAAACACTTTAGAGAAATCACGGAAAACCTATATCAGGATGGCCAGACACTGGTTTGAACAGACGTCCTCCCAAATGAGAGTCCAGTGTGTTAACCACTGTGTCACCTTGCTTGAAAAGATCATGTATTGCTGTAATAAATTCAGTGAAGATGAACACAAAAGATACACAAAAAGCAATGCAAAGTGTATATGTGGATGGTTGATAATGATTGATGTCAAAGACAGACTACAAAATATGTGATAAATGTAGAAAAAAACTAACTTAGGGACAAGGGTCTGTGGCTGACCCAACAACACAACACTGAAACCAGTGAAAACCACAAACCTGCATAGATTTGCAGATACCGTATTTACTCGAATCTAAGCCGCACTTTTTTCCGGTTTTTGTAATCCAAAAAACCGCCTGCGGCTTAGAATCGAATGCAAAGCAAGCGGAAGTTCTAAAAAATGTTGGTGGGTGCCGCCACAACTAACTTCTGCCATCGAATGTGTGTAGCGCTACACAGGCATGCTTTGTAGGCACAGAGATAAATACTGGCACCAAATCCTCTGCGTCAGTATATAATAAATAAAAAAAAAAAGGTGGAAGACGAGCTTTTTTCTCTGCCCAGAGTTTCGACCACTGCATTTTCATACATTATCCAACGAAGTAAATACAAATTGCGTATCTTTCATCTTTGAATGAAGCAGCATTTCAATGTACTACAAAAATCCGACTGGCAAGACTGTTTGGGATGTTTGTCAATACGGCCAACTCTACGTTCTGAATTTTTTCCTACCTGTGAGAAGAGATGGTTGCTAATAGGAACTTTTATGAATTGTGAATTACATGCAGTATTCTCTTCACCGTAAGAATAATACGAATATAAACATTTTGCCATGTATCGTTTCGCGTTTGCTGCTATCTCATTTAAATCCTGTCTGCCTAATAAACTACGAAACCAGAGTGAGACAACAGCAAACGCGGAAGAATATACATGTCATGTTTATATTCGTATTTTTCTTATGCCTAATAGTGATACAGTCAGAAATGAAGCACAGCAATTGACTAGATTTTTAAATCTAAGATGACTAATTTCTGTGCGGAATGTAATGTACTCAAGAGGCGCCTGCAAAGATTTTCAAACAGAGAAAATTTTTCGCTAAACTCTCGTTCAGAACATCATCTATCATACGCAGTCTATTATTTGGTTCTTGTTGATCATTATCAAAGAAAGCTGCAGTGTAAGTAACAACAAATGGCAGTCTCTTGCCATTGTTTTGCTAATGAGACGATTCCTCTCTCTCTCTTTAAGCGGCGGTAGCGCGCACGAAAGCAAGCCATGCCACGAGCGACGACAGGCCGTAAACACGCACTATCAGAATGCGACAAACAATGCATGACAGTTCATTAATGAATTTTCAGCTTAGAGTGACGTAAACACCAACAACAAAGAAAACGGAACTTATCAGATCAAAGAAAAATAAGCAATGAATTCAAACCAGACGAAGCAAGTGAAAAAGGAAGGGTACCCGCATAAATACGGACGGAGCACCTGACACATAGCAATGGCTACCTGGTAAAGCTTAACTGCTAAGCTTACGACTCGAACCAAACTGCTGTACAGTCATTCATTCGACCTAAATTGTGTCTCTTATTACAATGGACCAACTTTGTTTCGATTTGGAGATGCGGCCTAAAACTTTTCTCTCCCCTTGAATTTTGAGTCTCAAATTTCAGGCGCAGCTTAGATTCGGGAAAATTTTTTTCCCTTGATTTCGAGTCTCATTTTTCATGTGCGGCTTAGGTTCAAGTGCGGCTTAGATTCGAGTAAATACGGTACAACTGGGTCTGTAGCCCCAATAATTGCTTTAGATGCATTAAATGATTGTTCCGTATCTCTTGGTGAGACCCCAATGAAAAAGAGGGGTTGGAGGGAAGCGGGCAGTGAGTGAGTGTGTGAAAGGGTGGGGGAGCACACATGCATGTGCAGCATTCACCAAAGCATTCACCAACATATGGAGCTCAAGTTGGAAGTTTCCAGATTGAAAGAGTTTACAAGTAATGCAGACTTAAATTAACACCTATAAACACTGTCTAGCTCAGGCAATTTGCAATCCTGCATAGTGAAAATGCTGGATGTCCATGTGTGAAAACTGCCCAGGTACACATTCTATCATGACAACTGCAAGAGTTGCTTTATGAAAATGGTTTTGATGAAATAAACTGTAAATGCGTACAGATATAGCAAATATCCAAACATGTGTATCATCTGTGGATGACTTCTTGGAAAACACAAGTTAAAAAAGCTCCTGTTGCATTCCTTCAGTCACTCAACCACCTGAATTTCTATATCCGGAAGAGAGGCTTCATGACAATGAAGACACTGTAATATCCGATGCTGCAGAATTATGCATTTGCCCTGCAAGATGAGCCACAGGTGTTACTTTCGAACTATGCTCAGGTCACCATTCATCCATTCGTTGTTTATTATAGTCATTAAAAATACTACACAATTTATCACATTTCCTTTGTTATATCAGAATGCCTTAAACATGATACAATGTGAGTGTTCATCTTTTTCAGTGTCACTTGGTTAGCTTCATGAGATCCCATTTCCATAGACCTCTCCATGTACTACTACTTAGATGGTGCTGCAGCCCAGCATAATAATCGCAAGAATTTTGCCAACATAACTTTTCATCAGGCTGATTTCAATGTCTCTGCAGAGCGGCATTTCTTTGCACCATTACATGGTGAAGGATCATGTGATGGTACTGCTGTTTTAATCAAAATACTTGGTGCCCATGTCAGTCTGCAATGCATCTACAGCTCTTCACATAAGAACAATTTGCACGAATTCACACATCGCAAATACCCCGAAGTCACATTGTGTTGTTTCCACTGGACATCACAATACCCTCATACCTTGGTGGTATCAGTGTTTGCTGCATGTACGTACGAAGGCCACTGGTGGTTTGGGAATGTTTTGAATGATAATGAAGATACCAATAATGATTCAATTAGCTTCCTAAATCCCCATGGGTCTTCACCTTCATATGTATGTGCTGAGAAACCTGACATCATCTAACTTTGGACAAGGACATTCTTACAAATGTTGACGTGAAAACTTTTTTTTTTTTTAAATTAAGTTTTCCAGTGCTTTGTGCCACTGTTTGAATTTGAATACAATTTTCCATTAATGCAATACATCGCTGTACATATTAATTTGTGTGTCCTAATCCCATTGTAATCTCAACATTTTTTACTGTGTTGTATAGTGTAACATGAAGAAGCAAATAAATTGTTTTTCCATCAGTGCCGAAGGTAACATGTTTTAAGAGATCCAAGAGCAAAGGTGAAGTTGACAAAACTGCATTCATTAAAAACCCTGTCGAGATCTTTTCAAAGTAGCCTGGTTCACCATTATATCTTTATGAGAACAAAAGTCACAGACATTTGTCAGCATTGTTTGTCAAATTTTCCACACATTTTTAGAACTTCAAGTGGCCATTACTCTTTTCTTACTTGCGCTAAAATTCTGCAATTTGGTAATTTTCATTCTCTTGTCATGAGCAATGAACACACTAAACTTTATGAAAATCAAACAGGGTCAAGTTAGCACCTGTGTTGATTTGACATGGAATGACTTGTCAATTTTAATATAGTCAATGTTTGAGAGTGAAAACATAACACAAGAACTGATGGGAAAAACTTGTTACATATGGGAATCTAGTACGAAAAAGCTTTAGTTTCTGTTATTTCACCACAATATCAACTAATGACACTGAATTTCTGGCAAATATGGTATCACAACTTCTTTAAAAACGACAAATGTTGTTAGTCTTAGTGTTTTGGTAGAGGGAGTCATTCCAGTGCCATGAGTATTTATCACATTTCAAATCAAACTACAACAAAGGACCTTATTTTCTTTTCTACACAGTCAGTATTCTACCAAATGTAGCAGCAGTTCTCTGCAGATAGACTTGTTTTATAGGTATTCTTGCACTTCTTGCTTCATGTATTCCTCTGAAGCAGCTTTTTTTGCCTGGAAAAACTACACACAGCAAGGAAAAACAAAAACCTAACAACTCTATACAACAGACAACATAATGCACTATATAAACATACACTCGTGTCAAGGAGTGGTGACATTAGTAGCTGACCCGGAACACTTTCCTTCAATCTGCACCAACACTACCACACAATTTCAACATTAAGGAGACAGGAACATGTTTAAGCTCAATGTGCACACGGCTTAAGTACTTTAAGTAGTCAACTGCCTTAAAAGCGATGCCCCTTTAAAATCAAAGGTATCATTACGGATTTTTTTCCACTTATAACGGTTTTTTGTGGATGGTGTGTGTGTTGGGTTTTCAATGTATTTTGTGGTTGTCATGTTTACATAATGACGTCATAGTGGATGGTTGTTTCTGCCATATTTGTGACGTCATGGGCCAAAGCAGACATGTGGAATCTGACACTTCCATATTTTCCTATAGGTCAAACAAACAACCAATACCACACTATAAAGCTCAAAACTTTCACCATACCACACTTCACCCTACCACCAAAAAGACTCTAGAAATCAAAACTGCAATTGAACATTTCCCTTGACCTGTTATCCTTATGACATCTCCACATATAGCCGTCCCATGCCAGAAACACCTGAATTTAAGCAAACCTTATTTCCTCATGACACACTGAACACTTCATGACTGCATCCAACAGGCCGAATAGCTGAAGAAATTTTATTAGAGACAACGCACTGTCTCCCATCATCGCCGATAACCAAAAACTGTTGACCTTGTCAGTCATACCCATGCCTACCAAGGAAATAAAGCAATTTACCAAAATTCAGACACGAACAGAAAAAAACTACAACAGACATAACAAAACCAAAATCGTTAACCCACTGAAAAATATTCTGCTGAAAGCAGTCACCACCGATACCACACACGTGCAATGCTACCATGCAAGTGAGCCCCATATGCCACATAACACGCTACCCACAACACGCCACCAGAGAGAACCACCGACCGCAACAATACGCCACCTATAAACACACCACACATGCAAACTAAACCAAAAACATCACCACTAACACAGAACACACCACCAGAGAGCACCATCGACCACATCAAAATGACATCTACAAACACACCACTCTCACAAACTAAACTCTGCGCCATCACGACCCCACACCCCACAATAGCCTTGTCATGTGTCAAAGCCGACGGGTGGGACCGGACACTTCTGTCGACATAGTCTTTTCATCAATACATAACCCACTAAAAGCTATGTGGTGGATTCATTCTTTGTAGTTAATGTACAATTTGTGAACATTACATGTATTAAAATACTCACTAGATACGTGTCCACTATCTGATATACATTTTTCTGAACTTAGATTGCAGTTTCAGTTTCTATGAAGAAATGGCGTGAACACAAAATTATACTGCACTGCAAATCAATCTGATACCACAACTTTTACTTGCCATTCATGTTCACTGACTGTCACCTCGCAACCAAATTATAAGCTTTCAATGTAACCTCTGGCTATGCTACAGATCAGTGTCATCACAACAAAAACTAGAAGGGTGCACATAATCCTATTTTCTCAACCTTTTGTAAGTTTCGTATCATTCTAATTTTGTTCTGAAACAACTTAATAATGTAAATCATTACTGTATGAAAACTTTCTTCGGCAGCAAACCTCTCAAGGCACACACAATAGTGAACACTGATTGCATTACAACTAAAACTGAAATGTTACAAAAGTTAGTGAAAACACACAGATAAAGTCCATAAAACCATTTGGGTGGATGCTACAAACATTGATGTATATCACTGGCTGCCAAACATCGTTCAAAACTAATAATTCAAACTCTATGAAATACACAATTTTTTCCCTACACATCTGGACTCCTTGATACTCCTGTGATCTGTTAACATTGTGTAATATGTGCATGGGGGAGAAGTAGTGTCAACAGGAATAAAACAGGCTTGGCACTGCACTAGAACACATTTACATATGTACACCCCACAAAAAAGCTACATACATCCATACTGGTTAAACTAAAATTGTGGGCAACACGTCGGCAACAAACAGTACAAATCAACAATGACAGATCAACAACAGAATGACTTTATCCCAATCACTGCAATGAAAAACATTTTAAACTTGTTCCGCAACTGCCAGTTAAAACACGTGAACAACTTTCAGATTACATCAACCACATTCTATTTCGTTACCTTCTTCTCGTTCTTCTTTCCAACAAACTTGTAAAGAGCTTTCTTATGGTACATTCTCGCCCTGCTGAAGCGGTAAACGCCGTTTCCTAGGTCATAATTCCTGGGTTTCCCCCTCTTCTTCTCGTCTTTACTAGCAGTTGCAGCAGATTTCGCTGGTCGCGAAGGCTTCGCAGCCGACGATGGTGATTTGGGTTTGGTATCTGCCATTTGAACGGCGCTTCACTAAAACATGAAAATTGATATTCCTATGAATACTCAAACTTAATTTCCAATGTATGTATTCTACCATACCTAGTCTTTAACATAATACTGGCAAAGTCTTATAACCATAGCAAACACCAGCAGCGAGACAGCAGTTGCCTAGGTGACTCACGCAAACTACTCACTATATTCAAGGCAGTTACAGAAATCTCAGGCTGCGTACATATATTTAACAGAAACAGCTAGTTCAATTATTCACAAGGGGTATTCAAAATGGGCAACTACGGCTAATACACGGGCACCATGCTGCCTACGATCGGCTTTATAATATCTACTGATAGCAACCAATCACACGTAAAACTGCGGAATGCGTATAGTTTTACACATGTGGAACAATCACTTTCCCAAACAAAAATCTCTTAGACTACTTCAACTTCTGCTCACACCATAACCATGCTTGGAAGAAATATGGAGACGCTAATAAAAGTAGCGCGAAACTACTGCCAAGAAACCATAAATCACTCCTTGAGGATTACTGTTTAACACTTACAATAACTACCTGCACTCCAATAAACAAAGATTGCTTGGATTTCAATAACCTATTACTAATTGTAAGAAACTCACGCCGCAGCCACGAACAACAAGAACACTTGCGCCCTCTATCATCTACCTCCTGGCTACAAAGATCTTGTATGAAAGATATTACACATCTCGAATATTTTCGGCAATTACTTTAACACATTGATAAACCAAAAATATATGTTTTGAATTTTATCAGTTACGGATTACACTATTAACTAAACGGCTTTACAACAGCATAAAGATTTAATCAATTAAAATTATAGTACGAAAAGCGTTTTCGCTCGGATAGGTTGGTGACATGCAACACCACTCTTACCACTATAAATGGCTTCCGGTAAGGGTGTGAGTCCAACAGCTGATGGATATACAAAATTTGACAATGACAACGAAAATGTTCGGGATACGTACTCGACCGAAAACATCAGTAAGAAAATAATAATTGTTCTTTTTGAAGTATTCAACTTTATAGAGTGTATAACTGAATCTGCCGTAAAGGATGACAGAACTACTTGTCAATAGACATACAATTATAATATTTTCTTAATTTTTTGCTCCGTATCGTTGATTTACTCGTACTCTTCACGGCAAAAATTTTTTTGAAAGGAAATTGTAAGAGGCGAATACGAAATGAGATTAGGACCCAGGAAATGTTATATTGATATGTCTTCATTAATTTTCGCTCTATATTTGCAGAAAATGGATTTTCCCAAGCAATTGAAGATTTTCCCAACGAGATAGGAAGCACATCAAGCCTAAACAGGGACGTCTCAGAAAGCTCTGTTGAGATAAGCAACCGATCAGTTGAATCAGCATTAGGTATAGAACAGCACTGGGAAATGAATTTCCACGAAGCTGCAATATTTTTGGAGGTATCAAAAGGTCAATAGACTTACTTCACATCATTTTTTTACAGTGTAGTGTGTGATATCAATTCCTGTTACAGGAAGGTGAAAATAATGAAAAATTCGATTCTCATCCATGTAATCCTGAAGCTTTACCGGCATATCTTTTAGTTCACAACCGATGGTATTACGGACTTGATATGATAATGTCTCTAGTACTATTAGCTCTTGCATTTGTTGAAGAGCCAGCGGCATCAGTATTTAGGGTGAGCATCCACTGTCTCTCAGTTTGAGCTCCTTAGGAATAATCATGAATGCAATCTTTCCCAAAACTGTAATATTCTTATTAGCTTCCAGTTGGAGTTCATGGATCTATTGAGTTACTTGCTTTAATAATCATTGGGGTGGAGCTCCTGCTGAAACTCCGGTGGATTGGATGGAGAACAATACTTAAACACAAAAGAACCATGATAAAGGTAAATATTGTGGCCTTGTGAGAAGTGTCGTTGACTTGTAACTGCATTCTTTGTTTCGCTACTCATCATATTAATAATTTGGTTCCTTGTGACAACATTTAAGGTAAACTGGGCACTTGATTACTAAGCCACGGCTCTGAGCTCAAGAGGGTAATCAGTAAGCCAAAAATTGATTATTTTAGGACACTCCTCAGAGACATTCACTGGACTGATGTTTACAGTGCTCATGGCATGAATGAAAAATATAACATTTTTGCTAATAAAGTGCTTACCTTATTTGAACACTGCTTTCCCCCAAAACTTACCAAGGTTAGAGCAAAGTCTACAAAGAAGCCATGGATTACACGAGGAATAGGGGTATCTTGTAAAACAAAAAGAAAACTGTATCTGTCAATCCGAAACATTTCCAATGTTGATGCTATAGCACATTATAAGAAATACTGCAAAATATTAAAGACTGTAATACGGATGTCAAAGCAAATATATTACAAGGAAAAGATAGTCATATCAGATAACAAAATAAAGACAATATGGGATATAGTGAAGGAGGAGACTGGTAGAACCAGACATGAAGAGGAACAAATAGCATTAAGAGTAAATGATGCATTGGTGACAGATGTGTATAGTGTTGCAGAACTTTTTAACAAACATTTTATAACTGTTACTGAAAAGATGGGGTTGTCAGGTTCGGTAGATGCTGCTATGGATTACCTTAGACCAGACATTTCAAGTAACTTCCATAATATGAATTTGACCCTCACTACCCCAACAGAAATAATGTCCATCATAAAATCTTTAAAATCAAAAACATCTAGTGGGTATGATGAAATATCAACAAAGTTAATTAAAGAATGTGATTCTGAGCTAAGTAACATATTAAGCTATCTGTGTAACCAGTCGTTTATCAGTGGAATATTTCCCGAATGGCTGAAATATGCTGAAGTTAAGCCACTGTTTAAGAAGGGAGATAAAGAAATAGCATCAAATTTCCGTCCAATTTCACTGTTGCCAGCATTCTCAAAAATTTTCGAAAAAGTAATGTACAGTCGTCTTTATAACCATCTTATCTCAAATAACATACTGTCAAAGTCACAGTTTGGATTTCTAAAAGGTTCTGATATTGAGAAGGCTATCTACACTTACAGTGAAAATGTACTTAATTCATTAGACAAAAAATTGCAGGCAACTGGTATATTTTGTGATCTGTCAAAGGCATTTGACTGTGTAAATCACAATATCCTTTTAAGTAAACTAGAATATTATAGTGTAACAGGAAATGCTGCAAAATGGTTCAAATCTTATATCTCTGGCAGGAAACAAAGGGTGTTATTAGGAAAGAGACATGTATCAAGCTATCAGGCATCATCCAACTGGGAACTAATTACATGTGGGGTCCCACAAGGTTCCATTTTGGGGCCCTTACTTTTTCTTGTGTATATCAATGACCTTTCATCAGTAACATTACCAGATGCCAAGTTTGTTTTGTTTGCTGATGATACAAACATTGCAATAAATAGCAAATCAAGTGTAGTCTTAGAAAGATCAGCCAATAAAATATTTGTAGACATTAATCACTGGTTCCTAGCCAATTCTTTGTCACTAAACTTTGAAAAAACACACTACATGCAGTTCAGAACTTGTAAGGGGTGTCCCAAGAGTATATGTCTAACATATGATGACAAGAAGATAGAAGAAGTGGACGGTGTTAAATTCTTGGGATTACAGCTTGATAATAAATTCAACTGGGAGGAGCACACCACAGAACTGCTGAAGCGTCTTAACAAATCTCTGTTTGCAATGCGAATTTTGTCAGACATAGGGGATATAAAAATGAAAAAGCTGGCATACTATGCTTACTTTCATTCCATAATGTCATATGGGATTATTTTCTGGGGTAATTCATCAAGCCAAGCTAAAGTTTTCCGGGCACAAAAACGTGCAGTAAGAATTATATGTGGTGTGAACTCAAGAACATCCTGCAGAAGCCTGTTTAGGGAACTGGGGATACTAACTACAGCTTCCCAATATATTTATTCCTTAATGAAATTTGTCATTAAAAATATATCACTTTTTCAAACCAACAGCTCAATTCATGGAATCAATACTAGAAATAAGAATAATCTTCACAAGGATTTAAAGTCACTTAGTCTTGTACAAAAAGGTGTGCATTATTCAGGAACACACATTTTCAATAACTTGCCAGCAGCCATAAAAAGCTTAACAACCAATGAAATTCAGTTTAAGAGAAGCCTAAAGGATTTATTGGTGGCCAACTCCTTCTACTCCATTGATGAATTTCTGAGGAAAACCAACTGATTTGTATATAAGTACAACATAACTTCTGCACAATTTCAGTGCAGTAATGTGTTCACTGAAAATTTGTGTGTGTGTGTGTGTGTGTGTGTGTGTGTGTGTGTGTGTGTGTGTGTGCGTGTGTGTGTGTGAGTATAATCTAACTTCTGCACCATTTCAGTGCAGTAATGTGTTCATTGTAAATAAGTATTACAGTAGTTGTATTACATGTTTCTTACCTTATAAATAAATATAAAACTTTTTTATTTTAAATTCAGTGCAATAGTATTTGTAAAATGACTCTTAGTGTTCATTAAAAAATGACGATCATTCCACTTGGGACCTGTGGAATGGTACATTAGCTTATTTGTTTTAGTTTAAATATTTGTCATGTATTGTTGTTTTCTGACATGTTCCACATCCTGGAGGACCTCCTCACTACGGATCAATTGGAATGAAAGTAAATCTAATCTAATCTAATCTAATCTAATATACTGGTGTTAAGAAGGAAACATGCCCGTTAGCACTGGTCAAGAAATGGATGTTGTATTTGAGATTTCAACAACTTCTAAATTTTAAGTCTTGTCGTATTTTCTACTTTTTATGTTACATCAGTCCTTGGCATTTATAATTTATTTTCCAAGTTTTCAAATCGTATCCTTTGTTGCCACCTCCTTGATTAATTTCCTTACCACTGATACAGAAAATTGTTTTTAAATGCAAACTGGATCACCGTTTTCCCCATAGAACTACTAATTTGACCTGTAGAAATAAATATCATTTAACTGTTACCTGAGGCTTTAAATCCATTAAATAACAGAAAAGAAATCATTTCTGCAGCCTACTTGGTTTGTGAATGGTATAATTGTACAAATCAGTAACCCAAACTTGACTGTTCAAGGCATAAGCATTAGCTGAATGTGCCAGTAATTTGCACACAGCAAAGGGTTTGTGTCTTAAATTTGCAGAGAAGTACCAACAGGATGAATGCTGATGTACCGTTATCTTAAGCAATTGTACCAGAGGTTGAAAATACTGCTTGAGTTCTTAATTTATTTTATTATCACAAACTGTTTCCGAAGTTCTTCCTGTTCTGCACTCATAAGTAGCACACCGCGGCGCTCGGGGGGGCCCACAGCACAGTTGCGACACCTGAGGATGGGATTATGAGAGCCCGAAACTGGTCGTGATAATAAAAGAAATTAACAACTGAACCGGTATTTTCAACCTCTGGTATAATGCTCAGCTGTGGATGTTCTTCCAACAGGATTGTTTAAGCAATTGTATTTGGTGGTAATGGAACTATACCAAAGAAAGTATTTATTTACTGAAGATGGTGGACATCAGAATGTGACAAATTCCATGAAGATACACCAGGCATGGTTAAAGTTTCAAACACACGAAACTGAAGAAAATGCCATCAACCTAAAAAATGAAAGAAAAAATTCACACAAAATATTAGATGAATGAAGAGAGGATTCAATAAAGATGATATAAACTCTATAGAAGGTAATTATCATAAAACCAACTCCAGGAACTACTATAAAACCTTTAGGAAACAGCAACAACAATATGAGGCCCCTACACTAATACTGAAAGATGAAGATGGAAGAATGACACACAGTAACAAGGAAAATGCAGAAATCATGGCAAAAGCATTTAACAAACTTCTGAATTGCGAGGAACCCAAAGAACCCTTACAAATCAACATAAATACCCCAATAAAAACCAAACCTAGCAAACTAGACCCTCCAACTTTCCAAGAAGTAGAAAAAGTTCTTAAAGAACAAAACAATTATAAGGCATGTGGAGAAGATCAGGTTTTTGTTGAAATGTGGAAATATGCAAGTGACACAGCCAAGACCTCCTTGCACATGGCTCTAACAAAAATTTGGGTAACAGAACGGTTCCCCAAACATTGGACCACAGCTATCATCCACCCACTACACAAAAAGGGAGATAAGAGCAACCCAGACAACTACAGAGGAATCTCTCTCCTAGATTGCACATACAAAATTCTATCCAAGATCCTATATGAATGAATCAAGGGGCAATTAGAACAGGAGTTAGGGGAATATCAGGGAGGTTTCAGACCATTGAGAAGCTGTGCAGAGCAGATAATTAGTTTAAAATTGATTATGGCATACTACAAGAAATGGAACAAACCTCTGGCAATAACAGTTGTAGATCTTAAGAAAAAAAGTATCCAGACACTTCTGTGTTCTGTGGAATTTACTGATACGTGTCATGAGAGGTGAACCCATTAATATAAAAGGAAGCAGGGAATATTGTGTGGATACCAGGTTAACCCTCCTAAAGATGTCCAAGTTGGCTGTTGGCAGTGTGATTGTGAAATGGAAATCAGGGATCATCAAGTATTGCAGAGGGTGGTTGTAAAAAATTGCATGAAATTAGTCGAAGGAAGCACTCGAGAGTTTCAAAGCACTACCATCAGTCGATCTAACACCATGACTGTGTGCAAAGAATTAAAATGAATGGGGTGCTGTGGTCAAATATCTCCCAGTAAGCCACTCATTTGTGTTGTCGCTGTTAAGTGATGCTTGGGGCATTGTAAAGAGCAATGGCACCGGACAGTGGATGATTGTAAACAAGTGGTTTGGAGTGATGAATGGCACTATACCCCGTGACAATCTGACAAAAGGTTTTGGGTTTGATGAATACCTGTAGAATATTACATGCCATCATATGCAGTGCAAACAATAAAGTACGGAGGAGTTTGTGTTGTGGAATAGGGGTGTTATGTATGGTTAGGGTGTCATCTCCTTATTGCACTGAAGAAAATGCTCAACTTGGAAGGATGTGAACACATTTTATAGGTTTGTGTGATGCATACATTAGAGGAACAGTTGGGAGACAATGATAGTTTGTATCACCATGACAGTACATGCTGTCCAAAAGAAGCATCTGTGAGACAATGCTTTGGGGTCAGCAACATTCCTGAAATGGCTTGCCCTACTCAGAGTCCTGATGTAAACTGAATGGAACACCTTTGGGATGAGTTAGAACATTGACGTCACTCCAGATCCCAGCAATAAAAATCACTACCTTCCCTTGCTTCGGTGCTTGAGGAAGAATGGGCTGCTTTTCAGAGATCTTATTGAAAGTGTCCCCAGCAGAGTTGAAGCTATCTTGAAGGTGAAGGGTGGACACACCCCATATTAATGTTCACTAATAGGTGTCCGGATACTTTGATCACATAGTGTAGTCTTGGTCTCAATGAAAGAGGAACTTGCAAGAGAGATAGGCCATGAGATCCATAAATCCATAACAATGCTCAACATCCACTTTGTGGACATCAGTAACTTACATAGTCTTCTAGCAACTACTGTAAGAAACAAAACAGCTCTGAAGGAACTAAAATGACATAATTTATGTCAAATTGTGATACTTTAACAAGAACGTTAATGCTGCTGACAATCTACTTACTCATGTTGATCAAAGCTGGACCACTTTTTGAGCTCTGGATTGCTAGCACACTAGTGTGGCCAGTACAAAAGTGCAGATCTGCAAGTAGTGTTTTTCGAAAGACAGATATGTCTTGAATGTATGGTGAAGAAGAGACTGTACAGCAACTAACAAACTGTTCTGAATGTCCTCATGCATGTTCCTCAAGGGCATAAGGAGTGTCTTTACTGATGTAGGTCGTGGCCGAAAGCTTCATGTGAGTGTCTTTTAATCATGCCTGTCTGCAACTTGACACGTCTTCTTTACGATAAGTACCAATCTATCTTTTCCTTCATTGTTAATATTCCTACATGGATTTTCCATTGTTTGAGTCGTCAAAAACTCTTAAAAGAAGATTGAGGTAGTTGCTAGTATTTTTTTAAATGTCCTTCCTTGGAACTGATACACGAGAGAGAGAGAGAGAGAGAGAGAGAGAGAGAGAGAGAGAGAGAGAGAGCACTGTAGCGCTGGGACGATGTAGCCAGTTGGAAGGAAATTTACCATGTGGCAACAATTTCAGTGTCATTTATGTAGACAGTTAATTGTATTGCATCCAAGACTTTCCAGTATTATATTAACAATTTGATTGGTGGTGTTCTTGCTTTTTTATGTATTGTTTGCAGCTTAAATGTATTTGCATCAGTTTTTAATTGGTCTGCATCTTTTTCATAAATCATTGACAAAAATAAATAATATTTTCAAAATAAAAATTGACAGTGCAAACAAATATAACTTTATAGGAAATCTGTCAATTAGCAGCTTTGTGTACAAAAAGAGGGAAGTATGCAATATGAATTTTTTTTTAACCTTAATCTGCCATGTAACAGCTCTGGTAAACATTAAAATGATTTTAATAATAATTAAAAATAATTCTCCTTGATTACATCTTCATTATTATAAATAAATTTTTGAATGAATTATACAAAGTTTCATGATTTTTCAAATGTGTTCGAAGTTAAGGCTCTCTATAGCACATCACAAGGTTGTATACGTACACCACATTTTTGTGTGGCTTTAAAGTGTGTGTGTTTGTATTTGTGTTAGAGAGAGAGAGAGAGAGAGCGGGGGGGGGGGGGGGGGGGGGGCAGGCAGGTTTCAAAACTTAGTGAGATTATATTAAACATAAGTTCCTGAGCACAATCCATCATTCCTCTGACCAAGCAAAATGGTGCCTTGGTTAGCTATTTGGAGGACACCAGTTCAGAATCTTATCCAATCATCCAGATTCTTGTTTTCTCTGACTTCCCGGAGTTGCTCCAGGCAAATGTTGGGATGTTTCCCCTTGAAACAGCACAGCTGATTTCTTTCCCTATCCTTGAAACAATCTGAGCTTGTGATCTTTATCTGATGACATCGGTGTCTATGGAACACTAAACCCCAATCTTCCTTCCTTCCTTCCTTCCCTTAGTCCTTCATTCTTCTGCAGGTGAGTAATTGGATACACTTACTTTAGTATATTAACAAGTTCGTAACAGTCATTTCGCACTTGGTACACAAGCACTGACATGTATTTTCTTTTGTTTTCCAGTGTGTGACTTTGGGTATCATGTTTGTTGAAGCAGTGACAGTACTTGTACGCCAGTCATCACATTTTCGAGTCACGCGTGCCCTACGACCAATCTTTCTTGTTGATACTCGTCACTGTGGTGGTGTACGCCGATTCATACGTCAAATCTTGCAGTCACTGCCGCCAATCCTTGATATGCTTGGCCTACTATTGTTCTTTGTGACAACATATGCACTGCTTGGATATTTCTTGTTTTCTGATGATCCTCGTGATCAGCACTTTTCAACATTGCAGGACAGTTTTGTTAGCATGTTTGTCCTTCTGACAACAGCCAAGTAAGTAAATAATTTGTAAGACTTCATCTAAAATAGATTAAAACATTTTTTTAACTTTAATGAAAGTTATAAAACTAAGATTTTCCAATTCATTACCTCTGTTGCATTAAAGTCTCTGAAATAAATTTTTTGAGATTTTGTACTAAATTCCTATGAAACCAGTGACTACAAAATGATCATGTAAAACTGGACTGTAGTATACAATTCTGATATCTGTTACAAGGTTAATGAATATTAAGTAACCTAGCATTAATGTGTGCTACAACAATCATATTGTGCAAATCCTGCTTTTCAATGATTTTTTTGTTAATTGCCTTATTTGATTTAAAAAAGTACCCTTCATAAATTAGGCATAACTGGTGGCACGTAATCCCTATGAAGTCAGTCAAGATTATTTTTGTTTTGTAGACAATATCAATAGAGCTACTAGGTCAGATTTAGTGTGGAAGCTGATGGAAAGTCAGTGGGGGTCAGCTTTCTTTGTGTTTCATAGATTGCTGTGATATAATTTTCTTAAAAAAACAGATATTTGTTTCCATGATAGTATATTCCACTTCCTGTGCATAATTATTGAAAAGGAGCAGCTTATCTTCAAACTTCATGTTTACTTGGCAGGAAAAGAATGTCTGAGCAGTTAAGAAATGCAGATTTTAACAGTAAATTTAAAAATGTGTGGGATGCCTGTATTTTAGTCAAATGTGTACAGTTGGTCAAAAAGTGTAGATGTTGCAAATCTACAAGCTTTGGTCTTGTCATATCCCACAGGTGCTTTTTTTTGAGAAAGGAAGCTATACTGTGTAGACAACTCAGTGAGATGAGGTAGGGTGTTACAGTACAGGTAAAAAAAGAACACATCAAGGTTGGTACTTAGTGGCTTATAATCCAAAAGCATCCCTATAATAGATAGTTTTCTTTTGGAAGCGACTTCTAGACGTGGTTGATACCTCATTGGGTAGTGAATGTCAGTGTACTCGGATTTACTAAAACTAGTGCAGAACTACTTCAATCATCTGGAATGCTCCTTGCTTATATCTTGTCTCATTCATCCATGTTTCATGGATATCGTGAGTGAAGAGAATCTTTAACAGTATTGATTGAGTCAGGGCATAAATTTTCAGAAACCAATAGATGTTACAGTACTTCCTGACTGCAATAGCACATGATTATCCCTTTTCTGTGGGAACCGTTTCATTCCTTTAATATTAGATAGTGCTACTTTAAGTTCCAGATCTTTTATTCCACATTTTAGTTGATAATTAACAAATATTGAGTCATAACTGTTTAAAAAATTAATCTATTTTTATTATTTACTACTGGTCATGTGAAAAGAGATAAAAATATGACATAGGCTTGTGATATGCCATATTGTTAAATTTACCTTTATTAACAATTATGTTTCAGTATATTTTAATTAACATTGGTGTGCATTAATAAATATGGAATTTAAATAAATGTTATAAAGAGTGAGGTTCGAACCAGCAACTTAATGATTATAAGACTTTATGTTAGGCACTCGGACTCTGACAAATATGTTGCTATGTTACAAATGATGATTTATTTATTTTATGTAAGATCCCTTTGTGAGTGAAATTTTGCTTTACTTTGGGGGTAAGTAGTGAGAAAGTGATGCAGAATCCCGCATCAGGAGGACCTAAGGTGTAGAAAAGGAAAATCAAGAATGAAATGCTAACAGTTGATAACTGATCACTATCATCATGCAGCGGTGGTGCTCAATCATTTTTGGAATGCTGGTTATTGTTCATGTTTTACTGTCCCTGTTAATACATATAGTTTAAATCACTGTCAAATGCATAGAGAACTTTTTCCCTGCTCTGTATATGGGCCATTGCCTATTAATGTGCAAGTGGAAACTGATTACAATATTATGAAAAGGAAAGTTGCTACTCACCATATAGCAGAGATGCTGAGTCGCAGATAGGCACAACAAAAAGCTTTTGGCCATTAAGGCCTTCATCAATAACAACAACAACAACAACAACAACAACAACACACACACACACACACACACACACACACACACACACACACACACAGGGCGAGTCAAAAGTCTTGGACACCTTCATAAGTTGGAAGATTAAAGGGAAAATTGAAATGTGATGATGGAAACATAGGTTTGATGTGGGGCTGCAACTTTTGGAGTGAATGTCATTCATAGCCACCATCTTGAAATCCGCCATTTTGGATTCAAGTCATTTTTTTAAATGGGAAGGGGGCTGTATGATACATCAAATGACACTCGCTTGAGCTCTGGAATTAAGTGATGTAATTTGTTTTTATCTATCTTGTACAGTTTAGAGGTTATTAATGCTCAAAGTTGGGGAAATTATCTTCATAACGACTGCTACAACACATGTTCTACGTGTTGTACATCCCATGCAATGCACAACTGTAGTCGCTGCAACAACTCTGACTGTACACGGAGGAAAGTGTCTCCTGCAATTTAGTCACAGGCATGTTGTATATGTTCCTTGAGGTGTCTCAAATCACAGATGCTTTCAGCATACACTATCTGCTTAAGATGTCCCATAGATAAAAATCAAGGGACGTTAAGTCAGGGGATGTAGGCAACCACTCCATGGGACCATGGTGACCAATCCACTTCCCTGGCAGTTGTTCCTCCAACCATCCAAGGACACCAATGCCATAGTGTGGAGGGGCTCCATCATGCTGAAAATAAGATGGGAAAATGCCATCATCGTTCAGTGTGGAAGGGAACACAAGGCTCTGCAGCAGCATCAGATACTGTGGTGCAGTTAAGTGTTGTAAATGAAAAATGGCCCAATGATGCTGGTGTTCCATATGCCACACCACACCATCACCTTCGCTGGACTGTGTTCTCTAATTGGGGCAACCCAGTTCGGATTTACGTCACTCCAGTATCGACAATTACGTTGATTAACCTCCCCGTCAAAGTGAAATACGCCTCGTCACTCAACGGTATGCCCTAGGCAGATGAAGGATCCACTTCGTGTTGTTCAGTAGCCCATAGACAGAACTCCAACCGGCGATCAGGTTCATCCTCGTTAAGTCGATGTTGCATCTGCAGCTTGTAAGGATGCCACTTACACTTATTGGTGTGCAATATCCGGACAACAGAGGTTTGGCTTATTCCCCATGCTAGGGCCACACGACGGGTACTTCATTTAGGAATTTTCACAAATGACACAACAACCGTAGTTGTAGTTTGTGCATTGGTGGCAGTCCTTGGTCGCCCACTACATGTCCTATCATGAACAGAGCCTGTCTCCTGGAATTTGGTGATCACGTGAGCCACTGTGCTGTGCGATACCGGTTCTCTGTCTGTGTACCTTCTGTTGTAGTCAGCTGCTATTGTTCAGTAGCTGCCTTTTCCTGATATAAGGATGATTTCGATCTTCTGTTCATGTGTCAGACCCATTTTAGATCACCTGGAACAAAGAGAGACACGAGTTAGTATCAAGGTAACTTTGAACATTAATAACTTATAAACTGTACAAAATAGACAAAAACAAATTACACCACTCAATTTCAGAGCTCAAGCGAGTGTTATTTGATGTGTTATACACCCCCCCCGTCCCATTTAAAAGACTTGAATCCAAAATGGCGGATTTCAAGATGGCGGCGATGAATGACATTCGCCCCAAAAGTTGCGGCCCCACGTCAAACCTATGTTCCCATCATCACATTTCAATTTTCCCTTTAATCTTCCAATCTATGAAGGGGTCCAAGGACTTTTGACTTGCCCTGTGTGTGTGTGTGTGTGTGTGTGTGTGTGTGTGTGTGTGTGTGTGTGTGTACACACAAATGCAACTGAAACCACACTGCAAGCAGCAGTACCAGTACATGATTGGAGTGGCAACTGGGTGGGGGTAAGGAGGGGGGCAGTGTGGGGTGGAGGAGGGATAGTATGGAGAGGGTGGCGGACAGTAAAGGGCTGCAGGTTAGACGGAGGGCAGGGGAGAGTTGGGGGGCGGGGGGGTGGAAGTAGTGGAAAAGGAGAAAAGATTTAGTACAATGGTGGAATGAGTGCTGTGTAGTGCTGGAATGAGAACAGGGATGGGGCGGGATGGGTGAGGACAGTGACTAACAAAGGTTGAAGCCAGGAGGCTTACGGGAACATAGGATGTATTGCAGGGAAACTTCCCACCTGCGCAATTCGGGAAAGTTGGTGTTGGTAGGTGGGATCCACATGGCACAGGCTATGAAGCAATCATGGAAATGAGGGCTGTCATGTCTGGCAGCGTGTTCAGCAGCAAGCTGGTCCATTTATTTCTTGGCAATGGTTTGTCGGTGGCCAATCATGTGGACAGACAGCTTGTTTGTTGACATGTCCACATAGAATCCAGCACAGTGGTTTTAGCTTAGCTTGTAGATCACATGACTTGTTTCAAAGGTAGCCCTGCCTTTGATGGGATAGGTGATGTTCATGACCGGGCTGGAGTAGGTGGTGGTGGGAGGGTGTATGGGACAGGTCTTGTGTCTAGGTATACTACAGGGGTATGAGCCATTAGGTAAAGGGTTGGGAGCAGAGGTTGTGTAAAGATGGATGAGTATATTGTGTAGATTCGGTGGATGACAGAATACCACTGTGGGGGGGGGGAGGGGGGCGGGAAGGACAGTGGGCAGGACATTTCTCATTTCACGGCACAACGAGAAGTAGTCAAAACTATGGCGGAGAATGTAATTCAGTTGCTCCAGTCCTGGGTGGTACTGAGTTACGAGGGGGACGTTCCTCTGTGGCCGGACAGTGGAACTTTGGGTGGTGGTGTGAGACTAGAAAGATAAGGCATGGGAGATTGTTTTGTACAAGTTTGGGAGGATAATTACGGTCTGTGAAGGTTTCATTGAGACCCTCGGAATATTTCGAGAGGGACCACTCGTCACTGCAGATGCGACGACCATGGGTGGCTAGGCTGCATGGAAGGAACTTCTTGGTATGGAACAGGTGGCAGCTGTCGAATTGGAGGAATTGCTCATGGTTAGTAGGTTTGATATGGACGAAGGTACTGATGTAGCCATCTTTGAATTGGAGGTCAATATCGAGGAAGGTGACTTGTTGGGTTGAGTAGGATCAGGTGAAGCAAATGGGGGCGAAGTTGTTGAGGTTTTGGAGGAATGTGGGTATGGTGTCCTCACACTTGATCCAGATCACAAAGATGTCATCAGTGAATCTGAACCAGGTGAGGGGTTTAGGATTTTGGGTTTTTAGGAAGCATTCCTCTAGATGGCCCCTGAATAGGTTGGCATAGGATGGTGTCATGCAGGTACGCATAGCCAATACCAGATTTGTTTGTAGGTAATTCTTTCTTAGGATAAGTAATTGTGGGTGAGGATATAATTGGTCATGGCGACTAGGAAGGAGGTTGTTAGTTTGAAAACCGTCGAGCGTTGGGAAAGGTGGTGTTCAATAGTGGTAAAGCCATGGGCATTAGGAATGTTAGTGTAAAGGGAGGTGGCATCAATAATGACGAGCAGGGCACCGTGTGGTAAAGGGACGGTACCTATTATATAGGAGGGTAGGTTCCAGGTAATATGTTGAAGGTTTTGGTCTACAAGAGCAGAGATTCTCTCAGTGGGGGCACAGTAACTGGCCACAATGGGGCATCTGGGGTGGCTAGGTTTATGGGCTTTAGCAAGCATGTAGAAGATAGGAATGTGGGGAGTGGTGGGGGTGAGCACAGGGATGGACTCCGGGGAGAGGTTCTGGGATGGGCCTAAGGATTTGAGCAGCGACTGGAGATGCTGTTGGATTTCTGGAATGGGGTCACTGTGGCAAGGTTTGTAGGGGGAAGTATCTGACAGCTAGTGGAGTCCTTCTGCCAGGCAAACCTTTCGGTTCAAAACAACAGTGGTGGAGCCTTTGTCCACAGGTAGGATTATAAGGTCAGGATCAGTTTCTAGATGGTGGACTGTGGTTCTTTCTGCAGATGTAAGGTTAGTTTGCATGTTGAGGGGTTTGGGGAATGATGGTGAGGTGACATAGGTGAAGTTTGAGGTTAAGAAATTCTGGAAAGTTAACAGGGGATGATTTGTGGGCAGTGTGTGTGGACCACAGTTGGATGGAGGATTGAACTGAATTAGGCAGGGTTCAGTATTTGTCTTTGGTTGAGTCAGGTTGGTAGGATTGGCGGTGGAAAAAAATTTTCTATTGTAGGGACTGGGAGAAGGAGAGAAGATCTTTAACAGCTCCTGCATGATTGAATTTTGGAGTGGGGTAAAAGGTGAGCCCTTTGGAAAGGAGTGATATTTCTGTGAGCTAAGGATTCTGGAGGAAAGTTTAATCACTGTGTTACAGGTCTGCTTAGGTTCTGGATTTTGTGTGGTGGTGGGAGGGAGTTTTGGAGGGTGGGGTAAGTGTAGTAGGTCTGCGAGACAGGGTTTGTCAGCTATGAGGGGCCATGGAGAAGGTTTGGAGGTTGTTGTAGATGTGGTGGACAGTGGTACTCCCAAAGCGGGAGTGGGAAGTGAGCTGGATTTAGAGCTTTTGGAGGTGGCATTATGCATGTCACTCAAGTTCCTGCAGGGCAAGAATTTCAATGTGTGTTATGGTTTCCAGAAATTTGGGATTGCATAGAAGGAGAATTTTGCGGATGGGGAGAAGGTACAGTAAGGAGGTTTGGGCTTGGTTGATATGGTTTTGCAGTAGTATGTTGGTGAGGGCTAAGGATTGACGGAATCTCAACAGGTGGAGGTCACTGTGGAAGGAGGGGTGGCAACTAGAGGTGGGTAATTTGATGCTAAGACCGTTTGGGGGTATGCTATGAACCAAGAAACAATGCAGGAACAGTAGGTGGGACTGAGATCTGGCTAGGGATATGGAAACTTTTCTGTATTGATGCAGATGGAAGGAGCAAGGATCCATGGTGGTGGGAAAAATATGAAAAATCACATTAATAACATCGAATTACAACCGAAAAATTTCGCAAAAATACACACAAATACGTGTGTAAATTCACGAAAAGGAAACGAAAGGGGGAAACAAGAAGAAATCTGGAGTCGACAATAGCAAAAGGCAAAAACTCGCTAAAATGGGCAAGTAGTCCCAAGGATCAAAGTAAAGAGTAAATATAAGAAAATATGTACTACTGTGGGTAGTAGGTCTGAGGGTGGATAAGTGTGAAGAAGGGGGACGGCAGATGTGACTGGATGAGGTGGAATTATTGGGTGCGAACTGGGATAGACCAGAGAAAGAGTGAGGGGTGGGGAGGGGTTCATGGAATGAGATATAAGATGATGTGGCACTGGAAAGGTGCAGGAAATAGCACACGAAAATACGGGTGATTGATGCAGGGAGAGTGATCAGTTGGAAATATCAGTCCTTTCCCCCAAAGGCCTCACCTTTTGCTCCACTCCCAAATTCAGTCGTGCAAGACCTGTTAAAGACCTTCCATCCTTCTCCTGGTCCCTACAGTGGAAACACTTTTTCGCCTCCAACCCTATCAATCTGACTCAACCAAAGACCAATATATAACCCTGCCTAAATCAGTTCAATCATCAATCCAACTGCGATCCACCCGCACTGCCCCAAATCACCCCCTGTTAACTTTCCAGAATTTCTTAACCTCGCCTCGGCATCATTCTAAGTCCATCATCTAAAAACTGATCCCGACCTGCGAACAAATGCTCCACTACTGTTGTTTTGAACCACAGGGATTACCTGGCAGAAGGACTCTGCCAGCTGTCAGATACTTCCACCTACAAACCTTGCCACAGTGACCCCATTCCAGAAATCCAACAGGATCTCCAGTCGCTACTTAAATCCTTAAAGTCCATCCCTGGAGTCCATTTCTCTACTTAATCCTACCACTCCCTGCACTCCAAATTTCTACATGTTTCCATAAGTTCATAAACCTAACCATCCCAGATGCCCCGTGGCCAGTTACTGTGCCCCCCACTGAGAGAATCCCCGCTCTCATAGACAAGCACCTTAAACCTATTACTCGGAACCTACCCTCCTATATAAAAGATACCAACCATTTCCTCCACCAATTGTCCACAGTGCCCATCCTTTTACCACATGGTGCCCTGCCCATCACTACTGATGGCACCACCCTGTGCACTAACATCTGTAATGCCCATGGCCTTACTGCTATTGAACACTACCTTTTCCAATGCCTGACTGATTCCAATCCAACAACCTTCATCCTAGTCACCATGACTGACTATATCCTCACCCACAATTACTTCTCCTTCGAAGGCATTACCTGCAAACAAATCTGAGGTATTGCTTTGGGCACCCGCATGGCACCATCCTATGCGAACCTATCATGGACCATCTAGAGGAATCCTTCCTAAAAACCCAAAATCCTAAACCCTCACCTGGTACAGATTCATTGATGACATCTTTTTGATCTGGATCAAGGGTGAGGACACCCTATTCACAATCCTCCAGAACCTCAACAACTTGTCCCCATTCGCTTTACCTGGTCCTACTCAACCCAAGAAGTCACCTTCCTAGATGTTGACCTCCACCTCAAAGATCACTGCATCAGTACCTCCATCCATATCAGACCTACTAACCTCGACCAATAACTCCAATTCGACAGCTGCCACCCATTCCATACCAAGAAGTCCCTTTCATACATCCTAGCCACCCTTGGTCGTCGCAACTGCAGTGACAAGTGGTCCTTTCTGAAATATACCAAGTGTCTGACTGAAGTCTTCACGGACAGTAATTATCCTCCCAATCTTGTACAAAAACGAATCTCCTGTGCCTTATCTTTCCAGTCTCCCGTCACCTCCCAAAGTCCCATCATCTGGCCACAGAGGAGCATTTCTGTCATAACGCAGTACCACCCAGGACTGGAGCAACTGAATTAAATTCTCTGTCAGGTTTTGACTACCTCTCGTCGTGCCCTGAAATGAGAAATGCCCTGCCCACTATCCTTCCCACCCCTCCCACAGTGGTATTCTGCTGTGCACCAAACATACACAATAGACTTAGATGCAATACGTATCCCATGCACCCTGCTATCACCACCTACTCCAGTCTGGCCATGAACATCACCTATCCCATCAAAGGCAGGGCTATCTGTGAAACCAGTCATGTGATCTACAAGCTAAGCTACAACCACTGTGGTGCATTCTATGTGGGCATGACAACCAACATGCTGTCTGTCTGCATGAATGGCCACTGACAAACCACAACCAAGAAACAAATGGCCCTGTCTGTTGCTGAACTTGCTGCCAAACACGACATCCTTCATTTCAATGTTGCTTCACAGTCTGTGCCATATGGATCCTTCCCGCCAACACCAGCTTTTCTGAATTTTGCAGGTGAGAACTTGCCCTGCAATACACCCTATGTTCTCGTAATCCTCGTGGCCTCAATCTTTGTTAGTCACTGTCCTCATCCATCCAGCCCCATCCCTGTTCCCATGCCAGCACTACACAGCCGGCATTCCACCACAACACCTAGTCTTTTTATCTATCTCCTTTTCTGCCACTTTCCCCCTGCCCCCCCCTCCCCACCTCTCACCTGCCCTCTGTGTAACCTGCAGCACTTCACTGTATGCCACCCCCACCATACTATTCCTCCCCCTCCCCACCCCGCCTTCTCCTTACCCCCACCCAATCGCCACTTCCACCATGCACTGGTGCTGCTGCTTGCAGGTGCTGCTGCTCGCAGAGTGGTTTCAGTTGCCTGAGACTGCAGTCTGTGTGTGTGTGTGTGTGTGTGTGTGTGTGTGTGTGTGTGTGTGTGAATTGTTGTTGAAGGCCTTAATGGCAAAAAGCTTTTTGTTGTGCCTATCTGTGACTCGGCATATCCACTGTATGGTGAGTAGCAACTTTCCTTTTCATAATATCATTCCATTCCATTTTGGATTTTCCATAGTTGGAAACTGATTACTGTAGACAGTAGTATGTTCCAACTAGTAAGGCTTTTTGTTATGCAACTGAGCTCTGTTGCAATTTTATCCTCATTTTTCTGTGTTAACTATCTATATTTGGTGCAGAAATTAATACTCATATTCTAGACCACCACCTGTCGGAAAGTGATAGTGCTTGTGCATTAGAAGTTAATATGTGATCTAATGAAGTACCTAAAGATAGTTATCTTGTAGAAATATGTGTAGGAAGCTACCATATACTAACATAAGAACAGTGGAGATTTTGAAATCTTCAGCATAGACAAAAGTAGTCATAATTTCACTAATATATCAAAGTTTGTACAGTTAAATCTTTGTATTAGTTTTCCAGATGTGATGATGCCAGCATACTCCAGATCCATGATGTTCTGCATTTTCTTCATCTCATACCTATGCATAGTGCTCTATGTGTTGATGAATTTGGTTAGTATGCCATTTGTTGTGATACATACATCCATAATTATCTTGCCCGATTCTCTTTTGGAATGAACACCATTTATTCTCACTTATCTTTAATTCAAAAGATTGTGTGTGTGTGTGTGTGTGTGTGTGTGTGTTTCTGTTTTAAGGCTTCTTTTCAGATAGGCCCACAGCATGCATTAGGTCAATGAGTAAAATATTCAGTATTTTCCTGTTTTATGCAGCACAATGATTTTATTAGCTTGTTATTTACATATGGTGAGTCTCATTTTGTCAGTTTGCAGTTTTCAGTTAATCGTATTTATTTTGCATAATATTGTGTCATGGAGTGCCTGGTGAGGTTGTTTCTCAGTTTCTGTGCTGTTGAGGCTTGTCAGAGCCTTCTGTATTGTGTGCACTTTTTTATTTGCACTTACGTTTGTTTGACAGCTCAGTCCACTCCACTCCAGTGTACATGTATCAGTGGAATGGACCGTACTGTCAAACGAGAATAAGTGAAAATGAACATGAGCACACAATATATTAAGTTCTGACAAGCCTCAGCAGCATGGAAACTGAGGAACAATGTCAAAAGACACTCTAAGAACTAAGTTGCACCACGCAAAAACAATTACTTGAAAACAACAAACTGCTGGAATGACACTTGTATGTAAATAAAGTGCTAATAAAATCATTGTGCAGTAGAAAACAGAAAAATATTTAATATGTTTTTGTTAAAGCATGAGTGTTTAGCACACATTTTGCAGGCCCTTTCTTTTCATACATTGTGGACAATTTACTGTGCAACTCTGGTTACTATAAATGTTTCCACTGAGCTTAAATACACTGTACACCATTACAAAGAGGAGATACATTCTTTATTCTTTTGTTGAATTTTTTTGGCATGCAAATGAGAATAAGTTAAAGCTAAATTTAACAAGTTTAAAGAATTTGTGTATTTCACTCTTTATTGATGAATTATAATGTCCAATGACTTGATCCTTTTTGTTATGTAGCCTGTTTTGACTTTTATCTTTCGTGATAAGTCATTGAAATTAGTATGGCAATTGGAGTTAATGTTATGTAATAAGCTCCTTACTTCTAAATAAAGACACATGTTCAATGCCATACACAGATGCTTGCTGTGGTTTACGAAACATTTACTCGTGTTGAACGGGAGAAGTTCCGCAAGTTGCTGTTACACAAGCGCAAGGCTTGCCAGCATGCATTCCGCCTGCTGGTCGCTAAGCAGAACCCTCATCGCATGAGATTCAGACAATTTGAGGGACTCATGCGCTACTACGCTCCCAAAAAGAGTGAGAAATTACTCCATTTTAGGTCTTTCTGTAATTCTGCTGCACGTGCAAGATGCATGAGTGTGTTATCCCTAATGCTTTTGCCACCATTTGTTGTAACATTTCTGTGTATTGCTGTAGTTTGGGAAAACATTTAAAGCACTGCTTTGGGGTGCTAAAGGCAACATGTTAAGAAATCTAATGCACTTGTACATTAACTTAACAGCATGCTAACAAAAATACATTTGTAATCGTACATATAGTTCTTCATGTTCCTTTGCTCTGGGCTTTCATAATTTTCTTTGTTATTTTTCACTGTGTGCACTTACTTCCTGCTTTTCCAAACCCCACAGAGGCTTTGCCATGCAGGTAACATAACTGGCATCTTTGAGAAAAAGATGAGGTGGTGTATGATGGAGAATAGTTTGATCGTAATTTGGCAAAATAAAATATGGGCACTAACAAGTGGACGTTTTAAGTTGTTCTGCAAGCCTTGCTTGTATGGCTTTGAAAGTAGTGTTCACCAAAATAGCTAATTTGAAGGCAAGTCAAAAGACACAGCCATAATTGAAAGCCTTGCACCAAGCTGTTGAGCCATACAGAATTATTATTATTATTATTATTATTACTGTTGTTTGTGAATGACGACGTTCTTTTTCATGTGTTAGTACACATTACATAATAATGTTTAAGTCAAACATGAATGTGATCTGCAGTGTACTTTTGTTTGAAAGACCATTTTAAAGTAGTTAGATTATAATTTGTTCAGATGGATAAACTGGTGTACTGTGTGTACATTCATAAAATTGTTTGTTTCGGCTGGTTTATTGCCTATAGAAATTCATCAGAAGTTGTTGAAGGTTTATGATGTAGCTACCCCTTTTATTTTCAATAGTTAAAAGAATGGATTGATGGCTTCAAAAGTTGACCATACTTCTCATGAAATGATACATATGAAACACATCACAAAACTCTTATGAAAACATGGATAAACTGCTCAATAAGGTGGTGGGTGATTCACAGTTAAAACTCTATGAGCTAACTGACATCATAAGTGTTTCACAAAAAAAGAATATGGTACATTTTATGTGGTTAATTAGTTCTGTACAGAATGTATATCAAGTGCAAATGCAAAAACTAAGTTCACAGCAACATTTGGGCCATTGTCAAAATAATTCATTTTATTTTGTATACCAGTTTATTACTGTAGATGAAATATGAATCCACCACTTCATGTCGAAAATGTAACGGCAATCAAAGCAATGGGTAGAAACAAATGGTCCTCCACTTCAGAAGGTTGAGTTAGTATCATTGGCTGGAAAGCTTATGCCATTTATTTGTGAGATGCAACAGGAATTCTTTTTATTGATTACTTTGTCTAGGATAAAATAATAACCGGAAAGTACTATATACGTCTTGTGGATGAACTGGATGAAAAGAAATATGCAAGAAGCATCTAGGATTACTGTGCAACAGGGAAAACATAGTTTTCAGGAAAATGCTTTTGGTCACTAAAGTGCTTTGTTAATGAGAGTACTAAGAGATTTGGAAAATGAAGTTTTGTTATATCCACTATGTTTGCCTGATGTGCCTTCGACTGACTTCCTTAGTTTTTACATCTAAAGAAATTTGTATTTGGAAAATGTTTTGATTCCCATTAAAAGGGTTATGGCTGCTGTAGACAGATATTTCACTATACTAGAGAATCGCATTTCAGGCATGGAATACACTTATTGTAAAAATGCTCTGATCTAAAAATGGGTCTGTATTTAAAA
Organism: Schistocerca piceifrons; assembly: GCF_021461385.2. NCBI lineage: Eukaryota > Metazoa > Arthropoda > Insecta > Orthoptera > Acrididae > Schistocerca > Schistocerca piceifrons. The sequence goes on along the minus strand of NC_060145.1, from coordinate 291,354,622 downwards.
ATGTGTTTTATACCTGAAACACTGTGTCTTCCACCACCAGATTGAGAAATTTTCACCTTGCCATCTTCCACGAGCTCCAGTCCCTGCTCAGCTAACACTTTTAATATTTATAAGAAGACTATTTGGCCAGAGTAGAGGAGATATAAAATACATGTCCGTCATAGAAATAAAAAATAAAAAAATTGCAACTGTAATTCAAATTTAAGTGTTTAGAAGTGTTTCATGGATGATAAGCACTATAGACAAGAAAAGAGGCTTCTGAAATGTGGTGCTAAAGAAGAATGCCATATATTAGATGGATGGATTGAATAACGAGTAGTAGGCACTGAATCAGATTGGAAAGAAAAACTGCATTGTAGCACGACTTGATAGGATACATCCTGAGGCTTCAAAGTATAATCAGTTTGGTAATGGAGGGAAGTGCAGCATAAATTTTTTAGAGGGAGATCAAGACTCAACTATTGTAAAAAAATGTTCATGCAGATGTAGGTCGCAGTAATTAAGCGGAGATGATGAGGCTTGGGCAGATCGATCAGCATGGAGTGGAGTGCTGTATCAAACCAGTCTTTAGACTGAAGACCACAACAACAATGTTCATTAGAGGGAATGCTTACCTGTAAAACTTAATTCCAGTGCAACCGTTGATCTTTATTCTACAATTGCCATTGCCGACTTTCGCCCATAAAAACAGGTACTCATCAGCATTTAACTTCTTCTTCCTTCTCGTAGTCAAAACAAACGGCATGCTTGGAACAAGGGTACCATAAGGCTGTTTAGCCAAGAGTCCTGTACTCTCAGCTATACTCCATGTCTTCCAAGCCAAAATGTTAGCATCTGGAAATGCTTCAAGGCCACCATAATCTGCTTGATTGCCCCATACAACAGCAAGTGTCAACCAGGTACTACCTCCAAACACTGCTTGTACATCACAGGTAAAGCCCAGATGGAGTCCACAAAAAACATTTGGACCTCCAATGAATTGCTGTTTATTAAACTGCCCAGCCAAGTCAATATCAATCGCCTTCAAACTGCGATACACAGGTACACTGTGCCGCCAGAGACGACGGTAACCACATCGCAGAGGCATTGCTGTGGCACGTTAACACATTGCCATTGCCGACTTTCGCCCATAAAAAGAGTTACTCATCAGCATTTGACTTCTTCCTTCTCGTAGTCAAAACAAATGGCATGCTTGGAACAAGAGTACCATAAGGCTGTTTAGCCAACAGTCCTGTAGTCTCAGCAATACTCCATGTCTTCTAAGCCAAACTTGTGTTAACGTGCCACAGCAATGCCTCTGCAACGCGGTTACCGTCGTCGCTGGCGGCGCAGTGTACCTGTGTATCGCAGTTTGAAGGCGATTGATATTGACTTGGCTGGGCAGTTTAATAAACAGCAATTCATTGGAGGTCCAAATGTTTTTCGTGGACTGCATCTGAACTTTACCTGTGATGTACAAGCAGTGTTTGGAGGTAGTACGTGGCTCACACTTGCTGTTGTATGGGGCAATCAAGCAGATTATGGTGGCCTTGAAGCATTTCCAGATGCTAACATTTTGGCTTGGAAGACATGGAGTATTGCTGAGACTACAGGACTGTTGGCTAAACAGCCTTATGGTACTCTTGTTCCAAGCATGCCATTTGTTTTGAATACGACTTGGGGGTTCTATGTCTACACAGTACGAAAAAAAAAAAACCTTGCATTTTGGGGGTTCTTTGTCTGTACAGTATGAAGAAGAAATCCTTAGGCATTTTGAAAAGTGGTAGGAGCAGTGACATATTAAATTGTTCAGTTGGTTTACGAAGACGTAACCATGTAGCTCGTAGTAGACCATTGGCTGAGAAAAGCACACAGTTCTAATATCAATAAGGTTATAATGCATATGAATATTAGCATATACCAATTAGGGAACTTAATTCTGTTGATTATATTTTTATGTGGCATCTGCAGGTACAACAGGGCATAGATGAAACTTCCTGGCAGATTAAAAATGTGTGCCAGAGCGAGACTCGAACTCGGGACCTTTGCCTTTCTGTGGGGTTTGGAAGGTAGGAGAGGAGATACTGGCAGAATTGAAGCTGTGAGGATGGCTCGTAAGTTGTGCTTGGGTAGCTCAAATGGTAGAGCACTTGCCCGCAAAAGGGAAAGGTCCCGTGTTCGAGTGTCGGTCCGCCACACAGTTTTAATCTTCCAGGAAGTTTTATATCAGCACACACTCCGCTGCAGAGTGAAAATCTCATTCAGTGGCATAGATATTTACACTGGAAAAGTTTCCTCTACAAAATATTCATTTATAACCATATGTTACAATATGTAAACATAGTCACAATCTATAGTGTCATGTCTAACTGTTGATGGTATAATATATACTGCCTCTAATAACGTTTTTCTCCATTTGTGAGTAGAGTTAATTTTTGCCTTATGACATTTCCTGTTAATACCAGAAAATCCATCCCATTTCTGTTATTCACTTTCAAGCATTATATTACAATACTGACATAAGGATCACTGTCACAACTGCTGTTGCCTCCGCTGCTGTTATCTCCACCATTGACATAGTGGAGAGATGCAATATGTACACATTTGTTTGGGCTACCTAAATGCGAGTCAAATATATGAGCATGTAGCTTGTAGCTTGCTGTATGGCAGTTGTTATACTGCTCTCTTGCCATTGTAAACTGTAAATCAAAAGTAATTTTAATATATTGTAATTGCTTGTCATAGTTAATCATGTTGGTTGCCATGTACCTACAGAGGTGACTTTTTGAGGTTATTTTTAGTTGTAATTTGTAGTAATTACAGCCCATCTTTGGTGCCTCTAAGCCAGTACATCATTGTTTTAGGTCTTGTTTTTAAAATGTCTGATATCTTTGTTGTGAGGCTGGCATCTTCTGTTCAGTTGAGGTGACTTGACACCTTGTTACTTTTATTTGACAATTTTTGTGCTATTCTTAATTTTACTGTAGATATTTTTAAATATTTTATAGTGGCTAACATTGGAATCGAAGTGAGAACATAAGTGGCACTGTTGATGGTAATCTGCCCATTGGATAGTGACATTCACTTCAGTGTGGTCCACTTTGATCTGTATGATAAGAGTAGCCAGTGTGTTAGCACCAACTCCTCTCTCTCTCTCTCTCTCTCTCTCTCTCTCTCTGTGTGTGTGTGTGTGTGTGTGTGTGTGTGTGTGTGTGTGTGTGTGTGTGGGCGCGCGCGTATAAGATTAATACTGTTTGTAATTATTATATAATTAATTTATTAAACTTGGTTTATAACTCAAACATATTAAATATTTAGTTAATAAGTAAATGGTATCACAAATCGTATGGAGTGCAAAGATTCATATGAATAAAAATAGCCTGTGGTGGTATAAGGTAAGCATTGAGCAGTATAGAGACATGTAAACAACAAGAATTAGAACCTCATATCCCAGCTTTTTGTAACACACACACACACACACACACACACACACACACACACACACACACAAGTGTCAAATTTGCTGTGGAATGGGATGTTCACAGCTAACCAACTTTGTGTTTTCCTCTCAGCCCCACACTCTCACCGTTCTATTCTTTGTTTGTGTATTTTTTTCACTGCATGCCTGGTATTACTTGTGCTTTATATCAAATTATGCACCAAACATTAAAGTACTGGATGACTTTTGGCATATTTGTTGTAAATAAAGTGGAGAAAGAATAAGAATTTAGTAGAAGGTTACTGTAAGCAGAATGCCCAGTTGTACATATCTGTATGATCTGATTGATGTGAAGCTCTTGTTTTACTATTGAATGAAATGGTGATTTGAAATGCAGAGAGGTGAGGCTATAATATGTGTAAGTAATTATATATATATATATAATAGAGGGAAACATTCCACGTGGGAAAAATATATCTAAAAAGAAAGATGATGAAACTTACCAAACAAAAGCGCTGGCAGGTCGATAGATACACAAACAAACACAAACATACACACAAAATTCTAGCTTTCGCAACCAATGGTTGCCTCGTCAGGAAAGAGGGAAGGAGAAGGAAAGACAAAAGGATATGGGTTTTAAGGGAGAGGGTAAGGAGTCATTCCAATCCCGGGAGCGGAAAGACTTACCTTAGGGGGAAAAAAGGACAGGTATACACTCTCACACACACACATATCCATCCACACATACACAGACACAAGCAGACATTTGTAAAGGCAAAGAGTTTCACGAGGCTGAAATGAAAATGAGAATAAATATGAAAAAATATATGGGGAGAGATAAAGGTAAAATTAGAAAGCAAATGGAGATCTGGTGTGAAAAAAGGCGAAAAAGGGTTGGTTAGGGCTGGGCTATGTTGATCCTGTGGTGAACTTGTGTAGGTAGATAATGATGTGCATAAAGGTTAGCTGGTTGTGTTGCCGCCAAAACACGTTAAAGGGTGGAGAAATTCGGGAAAATTTCGAAAAAACTACGTGAGGATGTATTAAAAGGAGTGGTTTGGTGGTGACAGATTATGGAAATGAAGCTAACAATTGTTTGATGAAGAAATAATGACGTTAAAACCTGTGGGAAGCGGCTAAAAATGATCGGTGATGTGAGAAAAACGGAAATGGAAATAAAGCAAAAGTTATTAAAACTGCCGAAAGGGTTGTTTAATAGCTGAAAGGAACTGTTTGTGGACTGGAACCGGTGGATTTTATAGCAGCAAAGCGGAAAAAAAAAAAAAAATTTTTTTTGGTTATGGTTTGGAAGTGATTTACGTATTATTACGTATTATTGAGTGTATATCGACGGGATAAAATTGTATACTGGATTACGGTAAAAAAGGAGAAGGTGAATAGAAAGTGAAACTGCTGGCAAAAACAGAAGGAGGAAATAAGACGACAGAAAAGACTTCGAAATGTAACAGTGACAATAACAATAACGATAACAATAACAAACGTGATTGTTGGCTTCAAATTAATGATATGAATATAATAGAGGGAAACATTCCACGTGGGAAAAATATATCTAAAAAGAAAGATGATGAAACTTACCAAACAAAAGCGCTGGCAGGTCGATAGATACACAAACAAACACAAACATACACACAAAATTCTAGCTTTCGCAACCAATGGTTGCCTCGTCAGGAAAGAGGGAAGGAGAAGGAAAGACAAAAGGATATGGGTTTTAAGGGAGAGGGTAAGGAGTCATTCCAATCCCGGGAGCGGAAAGACTTACCTTAGGGGGAAAAAAGGACAGGTATACACTCGCACACACACACATATCCATCCACACATACACAGACACAAGCAGCCATTTGTAAAGGCAAAGAGTTTGCCTTTACAAATGTCTGCTTGTGTCTGTGTATGTGTGGATGGATATGTGTGTGTGTGCGAGTGTATACCTGTCCTTTTTTCCCCCTAAGGTAAGTCTTTCCGCTCCCGGGATTGGAATGACTCCTTACCCTCTCCCTTAAAACCCATATCCTTTTGTCTTTCCTTCTCCTTCCCTCTTTCCTGACGAGGCAACCATTGGTTGCGAAAGCTAGAATTTTGTGTGTATGTTTGTGTTTGTTTGTGTATCTATCGACCTGCCAGCGCTTTAATTTTATATATATATATATATATATATATATATATATATATTGAAGTGTACTTATTACATAAATGCATGCTGGCATTTGTTTCATAACTGAAAGAGTGAGATGAAGGTGGTCCCACACAAGAATTTAATAGTTCATTTCTTATCCATATTTTGCAGTCTTTTCAGTTCAAGCTGAAGATGTCATGCCCATTCTGTTTCAGTGAATATTTTTTAGTTTCAATGTAAAATACTGTATTAGAGGAAACTTAATTTTTTCTTCTCCAGAGTGCACTGAATTTTTGTTGCATTGTAACATTTTTCACAATTTTATACATTTTCTCTTGAATTGCATTGTTTGTTTCCCAGTTCTTCATTTTCTTTCAAATTATTTTGCTTACAAAAGAAACTTGTTGCTGTATTGAACTGTTCTTATATCTGTTCTAAATAACTAAATTCGCTTTGCATAGAGAAGGGTACTTATTTCTGCTCAGATTCAAAGGTATAAGGCTTGTATGTGAATACACATTTCTTTCCATATGATCAATAATTAGGATGTTGAATGGTTTGTATTTTATGTATCTATGAAAATCTTTTAATTGTTTCAGCGGTTCGAGATGTAGTTCTCATGTTTAAGTACCTGAACTCCTCAGGGAGTGGCACACTGTCTCTAGAAGAGTTCTACTCAGTGTATGATGCTGTTCTATTGTGTTGGGAGCCACAATTTTCGCAGGCTCCTTGGTTTCACACAAGCTGGGCACCGTTACAGAACTTATGTCAACTCATACACGACTTAGTTCTGTGGAAATATTTTGAACATATTATCTGTGAGTTTTATTTAACAGATCTGTACTCATATTTCTTTGCTCTTGGTAATGTATAGAAAATAGCTTTGCCATCTTTTGTGTAAAATGATATTGTTTGTTCACCTTTTGTTGCAAATTACATTTATAGTTTGCTCCTTGCTTTGATTAGGCAGTATAATAGTGTACATGTTACAGTTTGAGTAGATTAGTACTAGCTATATTTGTTACTAGTATACTTTATAGAACTAGGCAACAGTGGTTGCTTCTGACTTTTATTGTGTAACTTGACTCGTTCCACATTCCTGAGGGCTCTCCTTCATGACAGGAGTTATGGAAGATGCATTGCTGCCTTTTTTGGGATTCCGTACCTCAGTTGGTTAAAAATGAAACCCTTGTAGAATAACTTAGTTGTTCATCTGTCTACTGACTGTGAATATCCCCTTTGCTCAGGAATGGGTGGATGTATCAAGCTCAAACTTATGTTGGCTACTAAGGTCTACAGTTTCTTTGTGGTGTAAAAAAGTTTAAGCTTCTAAGTCAATGCAATCAAAAGATACAGCCATATTTTGATATGATAAAGCCACTCATCAAAGCCTATGGAACAATGGTCGTCAAACTGCAGCCCATGGGCCGCATGTGGCCTGACTCGAGCATTCATGCGGCCAGTGGTTCTCAGCCATATTTTACAATGTTATGCATCTAGCAACTAAAAGCCCTATCCGTAAACATCATTTAATGTTAAGAGCTTCTTAAGAGTGTAGATTTCCTGCTCAGTAATGAACAAAAATAAGTACAGAGATAGTAATATTTTAAGATGCGCTTAGTTTAAACTGTTGTTAATGAATTTGGCCTTGAGCAACATAGACTGCTTACCTCGGGGGCAGAGGGGTAAAGCAGCACGGCCACTGAGGGGTTAGAGGATGTGAGAGGGGGAAGTTTACTCATTTGTCTTCCAACGTTCACAACTCATGTATGTATGTGTACCAATCATGATTTATCATTTCTTATTTTGTTACCAGTAGGGTTTCTATAGTATGCTACCACTGTCCTATTTTCATCTTGTTTACTTATTTTCGTAGACTCGGACTGTAACTCTTGTTTTATGTCGAATCAGTCATTTGTTAATCCTGTATTACATCATACCAGGGCACGACTTAAAATAATGTCTACCATGAACTGTCAAAACAAACTGTGTTGAGATGGCTGTATAGGCACATTCCGAAAGCCAGAAAATATAAAAAAAGGAATCCTTATGAGCTTGTGTGTCTTCTACCGATCAGCTGCTATGATATTAATTTCAAAGTGAAGTAACATGAATCATGGAGGTGCATTGTACAGATGGTCATCTTCAAATGTGTTACATATATTAATAAGGAATATGAAATTAAATTAACACTGTTATAATATTAGGTTGGTGCATAAGTTTTTAGCATTTTTGTTTTGCGTGTTTATATTCCAGTTGTTATGAATATGTTTATTGATCACAATTTTTCACTTGTAGTTCACTGTTACTATTCAAGTTTCCATAATGACATTTTGTCATTTGAAGATAGTGAGTTGAGCCATAGGTGCTAGAAAAAGGAGTACCAAATAGAGAAATCTGAACATCTCTCACATACTCTAGTATTTGAGTTCAGCTGAGTGTTGTCACCAGATGAGGCAGCTAGAAATATTTGTTCCATGTATGGGGATAATTCCATTAGACACAGCACAGCAAGAAAATGGTTTTCTCATTTTAAGGGGGACCATTTTGACATTAGTGACTCTTCACATTCAGGAAGACCTTCAGGGTTTGATGAAGACCGTTTATACACATTAATACACAATGACCCAAATCATTGTACTAGAGAACTGGCAAATGTGATGAGCTGTGATTGTTCCACCACCGTGTGACATTTGCATGTGATGTGGAAGGTCCAAAAATAAGATGTATGTATACCATACGCTCTAAACCAAAAACACAAAAATTAGTGGGTGGCAATACGTGCATCTCTGCCTGGTCATCTTTAGGTGGCTCATGAACAGCACTGACTATTTCTATCCTGTATCATTACTGGTGACAATAAATGATGACTTTATGTTAACATAAGGAAAAGAAAGGAATGACTGGCCCCAAGAAAAGCAGCAACTCCCCATAAAAAGAAATGTGCACATCCACAAAAGATAATTTTATGCATCTGATGGAACAGCAATGGTTTGGTGAACTACGAATTGCTTCCCTGAAGTGTTATAATCAATGCTGACATTTATTGTAAACTGTTGAGATGTCTTGCAGGCACAATTTAAGAACAGTAACCAGGAAGACTGCGTGAAGTCATGCTATTCCATATAATGCCCACCCACATTCTGCTAGACTGACAGCAAAAGCTATACCGTTCTTTGGTTGGGAAGTCATTCTTCACCCACCTTTTCCACTTGATCTTATGCCCTCAGAGTTTCAACTTTTCTGCTCTCTGTTGAACAGCCTCTAAGGAAGCTATTTTCCAGATAAAAAAGCACTCCAAACAAAGCTGTGGTTTCTTTGCCTCGAAGCCACATGATTCCTAAAATTGTGGAATCAAAAAGTTAACCCCAGCAGCGGCAAACTGTTTTAAATAGTGAAGAAGAATGTACTATTGATGACTAAAGTATCTGTTATGTGTATCTGTTCTGTTTATTAAACTTACTGAAAAACAGCACAAATGCATGCACCAGCCAAATAGAAAGCAATCATTAGTAGAAAAATAACATTCAAAACATTTGTGATCATGTGTCATATTGCATAATGCATTTATATATAAATGCAGTTACTGCTACTAATTAATCACTTATTTATTCATGCATATAGACAACACAAGAAAACTTCACCATGAAATTAATGTCACAACTGTGGGCTCACTGAATGTGGCAGCAGTCTGAAACAGAAAACAGTCTACAAGAAGTGTTTCGAAAAGTGGCAGTTTTAAAAATCAGTACCTGGGTGTCAGCAGCCAGCTTATAGCACATGTACTATAACTAGTGTATTGGGGACTCATAATATACTGATTTAATAATGAGATTGGTACATATGTGGCCCGAGGTGCCGCCCCACAATGTCAGTATTACGTTTTGAGCAAGAAAGTTTGACCACTACTGCTATACACAAATGATCCATGAATAAGTAGATGTTGGGCTTGGTGGTCTAATGGCTAAGTGCATCCCTGGAAAGTTAGGTCATTGGATCAAATCTCAGTTGGACCATGGATATTTCAGTCTTGTTTTAACCTAGCCTTCACTTCTCAGTGTGTGGTTCAGGTTCGCCAGTTGTATAACTGTGGTTGGTTAGGGACACACAAGTGACTGAAGTGGCATCCAGTGGAAAGACTTGCACCATGCCATTCAGCCACATGAAAATTATCATCTATGTACATAATTAAGCACAAGTCTTACTCAGACTTGTCTGATTTTTATATGTAATAGTAGGTATTTATGTACATAAATTGCAGTTTGCCACAATTTTAAAGAGCACAAACATGAACTTCATTTCCTGTAACTCTCAGTTGCAATGAAATCCATCACTAATTCCGCGTATCAGGGATCCGACAGTTTGTAGGTAGGTTTGTGGAGGTATGTGGCTTTAGACATCTATGCAGAGGTCATGTAATTCACATCAACAATGGGCTGCTGATTTCTGTACGTGAGGATGGTGCCTGATAGCGACAGAGATAGGTTCCATAGGGCTTACGTTAGGCAAATTTGGTCACTGAGACATCAACGTGAGTTCACTGCAGCATAGTTCTGGCTCCAAGACATCATTGTCGGACAAGACATCAAGTGTGAAGGGATGCAGATGGTCTGCAGCTGTCAGCCTGTCTTTGATAACTACCACAGGTCCTATGCAAGCACAGGAGAATGTCTCTCGTAGCACAATACTGCTCTCATCAGCCTGCGTCTGTGGTGAGCTGCGCGTTTCGAGCCGCCATTCGTCTTGATGATGGTGTTTGTGTACCGAGCGAGGTGGCGCAGTGGTTAAACACTGGACTCGCATTCGGGAGGACGACGGTTCAACCCCGTGTCCGGCCATCCTGATTTAGGTTTTCCGCGATTTCCCTAAATCGCTCCAGGCAAATGCCAGGATGGTTCCTTTCAAAGGGCACGACCGACTTCCTTCCCCGTCCTTCCCTAATCCGATGAGACCAATGACCTTGCTGTCTGGTCTCCTTCCCCAAAACAACCCAGATGGTGTTTGTGGAGATGATCATCAACCTAGTGTGGCAAAAATGTGTTTCATCTGAAGAGCTGACACATTTCCGTTGACGGATGGTTGAATCTCGAAGATCCCACACCCAATGCAATTGTAATAGATGGCATTGCTGGGTCATCATGTAAACACTTAGGGGTGGTCTGCTGTGGAGCTCCATGTTCGAGAAAGTACAATGAAGGGGATGCCTATCGAACTTCATAGAGCAGGCAAGCCTCTGAACCCTACATTCTGTGAAGAGATGTGGATGTCCAACCATTTAGTGCGTAATGGTATATTCACTGTCCTTCCACCTCTTTGCCTAGATGCTCATGACAGTAGCACATAAACATTCGACCAGCTTTACTGTTTGTGATAATCATTCACAGGCTCTGCGCAATAATAATCTGCCCTTTGTCAAAGTTGCTTATCTAATGGATTTCCTCATTTGCAGTCCATATCTTTGCTAGGGTGATCCCTTGTTCATGCCTGCTCCACTTATGTACTTCTGTTACAGCATCACATTCCCACGATGCTGACAGGCAGCATCCATGACACGGTGGGCAGTGGTCATAATGTTTTGGCTGATCAGTGTACAGTAAACACATAATCAATACTGCCATTTTTACCTAATTCATTTGTCTGATACACAATTCCTTTATCTCAGCTAACCATTCAAAATATATTTTTCATTGGTCTTTTCTAAATATCACCAAACAGCAACCAATTGTCTTTCCTCTTGATCTAAACATTGAACCACCTTTGCATTTCCTTGCCATTCAATTTTTCTTCTTTAACATTTTCGATGATGGTAGATGCCAAGTAGTTTAGTGCTCTTCCACGTCAGAACACTGCAGCCCAAGGAGCTTCTATAGCAACACAACAAGCAGTATGACTGCCACGCCCTCCTGGTAGATGCAATATCCACTAAGTGTAGAAGACATGCAATATCCACTAAGTATAGAAGACGCCATTGTCCTTAGGTGCCCTCAGAGTATATACTTACCAGAGTTAACAGATAATTCATTCCCTTCAATAACTGAGAGTTGATTTTATGATTTCTCTGTTAGATCCACATTGACTATTGTTTGGCAGTAAGGAATTGTAAGACACACACACCTCCATTGTTGTGGGAGGCATGGATCACAACAAATACAATGTGTGAATGAACGAATTGATTAAGTGATTAATGAACTGCTATGACCATTGTGAATTCTCAGGTGGTTATGTCTCATGCAGTTTATTTCTTGTCTCATTGTAGCAAATATGCATTTTTAGATTCTTAAATCTATACCTACATCAAAAATACACCTTTTTAATAATCTTTGTGTTCAATAGGGCCTTGCATTTAATCATTTTTTTCCTTAAATGAAGAATATCTGCATTTGATTTTTCTCTGTACCTTTCTCAACTTCAGCAGTTTTTCTGCATAATATTTTCCGCTGTTATGCCTCTCAACATGTTAAATAATTTATTTCTTCCATGCTGTCACTTTCTTAGAAACACTTTTGAAATAAAATATTGGTCATAAAATCAGATTGAAAAGCAGCATTCAGGCATTTTCGCAACAGTGGCCCCTGTCCTATGTCTCTGCTTTCATCTACAAGAGGTACCATATTGTTTCTTTATATTTACATAACATTGATCTACAATCCTCTCTGCTTATGTTTGCAGTACACACCACATTATTTCTTTATACAGGGTTATTCTAAATGTTGGACCCATTTTCAAAACTTCGTATTTATTCAAGTACCAATTAAAAATGAACAAGCTTTATACCAATGAAAATAGGAAGTTTGAAAGTCTTTTTTTTCATAATGTTTGATATCAATTTAATAAATTTAATAATTTGTAATTAATTATTTTTAATAATTATTTAATAATTAGAATATGATAAATGTTATAAATGTTCAGTGTGGCCACCGTTGGCTGCATGGCAAACATTGATACAGTAGCCGAAGTCATCCCACACACGCGAAAACGTATCTGCTGTTACTGAGTATACGACACCAGTTATCTGATTCTGCAGATCATTCAGAGTGACTGGTAGAGGTGGGACATAAATAGCTTCCCTCACATAACCCCATAAGAAATAGTGCGAGCGATCCAGCGCTCAGGAAGGGAGTCATTCAAAAAGCCTCATACATCACAGTGTCAATGGGGTGGAGCTCCATCCTGTTGGAAAATGAAGTTTGTGGTTGAACACCTAATTTGGTACAAAATGCCTGCTGCACTGCAGTTTGTGACTCACTTTTTATGAACTCAAGAACACAGTTCCACAGCTGCCATCTCACTCACAACTGACAGTGAAACAGAGTGACAGCCCTTTTGCCATGTGAACTCTACCGGCCACTTCTGAAACCATCACCACCCTCCCACCCGCCGCTGCCGACAAACAACTTTGAAAGTTCTTCTTTTCATTGGTATAAAGCTTGTTCATTTTGAATTTGTACTTGAATACATATGAATTTTTGAAAATGATTCCATCATTTAGAACAACCATGTATTTGCACAGAATCAATCTATCATGCTTCATTTGCTGCCTGACAACAGCTCATTATTGAAAATATCTCCCAGTCTGAACCTTGTTATTTTCTAATATACAGAATCTTTCTATACCCCATTCTTATTCAAATTTTAGGTAATTCTAAAATCTAGAAATGGTTCCATGTTATTAAGTGTGTGGTTATATCCCTATAATTAGTCTTTGAACTGATTACCACCACCACCACCACCACCAACATCAACAACAACAACAACAACAACATATCCCTGTTTGAAATGTACTGTTTTTGGTAGCTGATGATAAACTCTTCTGCCACAAGAATTATTAAAATACGAATACACGAATGTTACAAATTTATGAATGAGGACACTGTATTCACTGTATGTTATCCAACCATCATTATTTGATTTGAAGTTCAAACTTTGTGATCACATTGCTGGTATTAATTTCTGTTACTATTTTATAATGATTTCAAAGTTCATCTGATTCTTATCTTTTACTAACTGTCTAAACAGCCGAAGTTCCTTTCCAGATGGCTTGATTATTTGTAACGGTATTTCCATGGCAATACGTATTACTGAGCTAACTACTGATTTGGAAGAATCGGCATGTGCCTTTGCTGCTTCCTGGGATACGATACTGTTTGTAAGCCGTAAGTTTGTTTTAAAACATCAACTACTAATTCATTTTTTCTGGAAGAATTTCGTGTGTTAGTATGTTAATTCTTGTTTCCGTTTGATTATTTTTCGGTCAGACTTTATAAGTGTAAAGTGTTCATAAATAAATGTGAGACAGATGCATATTTAAAAATATTACATGCCAAAGAAAAAACTGAAAGTTTTGTATCAAAAGGAAAATACACTCAAGGAAACTAAATAAATTATAAGTCAGAGTTCCTGCCTATTATCTTCAGGAAGGAAATATCAAATACTGTCAATATGCACACATAAAAGTACACATAATGTCCTAGGTTTCTGAACTATTAGTTACATCCTAAGGGAGGAGAGAGGACTCCTCTGTGGAGGAACTAACTGTTCTGAAAGCAAGAGTAGTACATGTACTTCCTTGAGTGTCTATTGGCAGTGTAAAATATTCACCCCACTATGTTCTAACTGACAGTCTTGTCTCATAATTTTTTTGACATCTTGAAGTTTAAATGACATTCATTGTTGCCATTCATTTAGTGACCAAAAGTATTTCAAGTTTGTTAACTAAACAATTTGTAACATTGTCTTGCGCCAAAGAAATGAATATTGATATTTATTTATTTTTTCCAGTGGGATTAATAGAGGCGCTGTTAAAGATCCTGGGGCTAGGTGTATCCCAATATTTCAGCTCTGGATGGAATTCATTTGATTTTTCTGTTACTCTGGCAACACTATGCGCAGTTACACTTCTGACTATGTTCCCCTGGATGGTAGTTTTGATTTTCATTCGCCCATTACGATTGCTGCGACTTTTTAAACTGAAGAAACGTTATCGTGACGTTTTTGGCACGCTCGTACTTCTAACGCCGCTGATGTGTTCTACTGCCATAGTCATGCTTGTCCTGTATTACTTCTTTGCCATAATTGGAATGGAGCTCTTCGCTGGATATGATATGCGGAATTGCTGTGTGTAAGTTGAAAAGTTTGCAATAAGTGAGGCACTGTCGTGCACCTCATCAGCAAAATTATAGCTTAAGCATCTGTATTTAATTTCACAGAAGGTTAGTCACTGAAATACAGCATGATATTCTTACAGGAATACTACAGTGGAAGACTTCTACAAGTACAGTGCCAATGGAAGCACTGCACTGGGGTACTATTACCTCAACACCTTTGAAAACCTGATGAAAAGTTCAGTCACGCTTTTTGAGTTGACTGTGGTTAATAATTGGTTTATTTTAATGAATGGATATGCATCAGTTGCATCGCCATGGAGCCGCATCTACTTCATGCTGTTTTACCTGTCAACAATGATTGTCCTCACAATAGTTGTGGCATCTGTTCTCGAAGCATTCCGTTTCCGTATACAGTACAAGCGACAAACAACAAAACGTGAAGGTATAAAACTGCACATGATTCTCATATTTGCAATTAGCTTTTAATTTCACGAAAGTCAATACAAGAATAAAAATACCATGCACACCATTACTTTTTGAAGTAAGAGCCATGAACCAGTAGACAGACATGTAAAAAAGGTGAAAACAGTGTATTTAATAATATGCAGTGCAATTTACTAAATGACATCAGATATTTGACTTAAATATAGTGTTTGCCAGAAAAAATTACTGATATTTATGTGCACTCTAGCCATTCCCCCGCGCCTTTGCCCGCGCATGTGTTCGACACGTATATCGGACATACCTCCTCCTCCTCCTCCTCCTCCTCCTCCTCCTCTTCTTCTGTGTCCATCTCTTCCTTCCTCTGTCTGTCTTCCTCATCCTTTCACCTTTATCTGTCTCTCTCCTCCTCCCCACTTTCTGTGTCTTCATCTCCTCCTCCTCTTTTCTTTGTCCATTTTCTCCACCCCCTTCCTCTGACCGTATCCTCCTGTCTCTCTCACATTCCACCTCCACCTCCCCGTCTTCCTTTTCCACCTACCCATCACTGCTCTACACCTTCCACCTGCTACATGCATCTTCCCCTCCTCCCCTCTGTCAATTTCCCCCTCCCCTTGCTCTGTGCATCCCTTCCTTTATCTACCTTGACCTGTCACTAGTCATACTGATCAGTGCATGTAGCCTGTGCATATAGTTTAATAAAGCAGCCTGTTGTATTCCCACAACATGCCTGTCATGCAGAGGAAGCTACATGTTGGAGCCTAGAAACAGATTCTTTCCCCTGACACGCAGGCTGCCCTGCATGGAAGGTTGATGTAGCAGGCTGACGCTGTTCCCACACAACATGCCTATCATGCAGGGCAGCATATATGCCAGGGGCCAGTAAAAACAAAGTTTTGCTCATATCTCTGCTCCTATTGGAAATTGGATGCTATAAAACACCACAGTGCAGTTACTTATGCGGCCTGCTGTTTCTGTGGCAAATTTGATTGAAAATGATCAAACAGTTAGGGAGATGATTCGAACATACACACATACACTCTGCTTTATACAGGGTGATCAGTTGTTAACGCAACCCTCTCTGTGGCAAGCGGCTGGCCGGCAAGAGCAGCATTTATGATACCTGCTTGGGAAGTTGCTCATTACACATTGCAGTTCTCTCAGAAAAATGGCTGCAATTTCTTGACAAATTTTAGTTTTAAGTTTATTTAAAGAGTGTGGATTTGATTTGTACATTTCCTCTTTTAATGCTCCCTCCCCCTCCTCCTCCCCCTCTCGAGATAAAAATTGAAAATTGCTGGGGGTTAAATTGGGGGATCAGGAGGCCATAAGTTGTTAGTGTTAACCGTATCTTGAAACACGTCATGAATTTTCTGTAATGAGAAGCTGAATTGCGTGCGCTGACGTGGAGTCCTACTGGAAGGTCACAGAAGCATGTTATGTCTCAGTTAACTGGCTAAAAGAGCCGCAAAATGTTTTCCAAATATCTCTCACCACTAATTGTTTCCTAATAGTGCACCACATTCCTATATTTGATCATGCAGGGGTGCCTTGTGCATTGTGTTAGACTTTTCAAAACTCCAGTAATGTTTACTTAGCAAATTAACATAGCCACTGAAGTGGAACTATGATTTGTCCAAAAAGTTAAGTGAGGGTCTATTTCTTCGTCATGAACCCTGTCCAAAATCCATTCACAAAATCACAACTTTTTTGCAGGGTCACTTTGTTTAAGTGCATGCATGGCAGTTATTTTACAGGTCTGTAACTTCAATAACTTTGTAGCTATTTGAATACAACCATAAGAAATTCCCATTTGCTGAGAAAAATGTCAAACTGATTTTCTAGACATTTCTAGAGCATGCTCGATGTTACTGAAAGTTTTTTATGTTGATATTGTACATGGTTGTCCGTGTTTCACATCAAGAACACTTCCTGTTCATTATTATTTATTTATAAACTGATGAATTGTGCTCCAATTAAGAACTTGAACATCAGGAAATTCCTCTTGAAAGGATCTCCTTACAGCATATGCTGATTCTGTACACATGTACGAATCATACATGAATAGTCTTTGATTAATAGAATACTTGTGTTTGTCATTTCACTTGAAACACTTTCACTCAATACACTGTATTCTGTCGCCTAGCAAACATGTGCCACTTGTGCTAAAATTCTACCCATACATGGGGAAATATACTCTGCACCAGCACTGCCACTGGCTGGCTGCCAGGGGGGCAAAGAAATGCCCACCAGGCAGTTTCATTACAGATTTGATAACACTGTGTGTGTGTGTGTGTGTGTGTGTGTGTGTGTGTGTGTGCAGTCATCAGTCATCACCTGTACAGTGCTGACTTAACCCTATCCAGTTTCCATCTGTTTCCAGAATTTAAAGAACGTATTTGTGGACTTCACTTTGATAGTGATAAAGTGGTACAAGCAGAGGTGAGGTTGTGGTTCCATCAAAAAAGTCAAACATTCTATGCTGATGGTATCAACAAACTGATCTGCTGTTGGGAGAAATGTGTTCATTGCCAGGGTGACTATGTTAAGAAATAAATAAGTAGAAATGAAGAATAAAGGTGCAAGATGTTAATAATGTTAGTTTTATTGAAAAATCTTGAAGAGTTTCACTTTCACATAAGACAGGAATACTGTTTGTCTAACTCGTATTTTCTTGCTTAAATCAAAAAGAGCTGGGCCCACATGTGCAGTCATACTCAGCATAAAATTAGCATTATCTCCTTATTCAGTAACATAAGTTTATTGTGAGTCAACACACTGGTAGTGCTATATGTTCTTTGCGAGGTGCTCAGTTGCTGATGTGTACTTGATTCTTATTTTATTGTTTTTTTGCTTTGAAGATTAATTATTGTGCCTTGTATTGTATGGTGACTGAAAATCCTGGTTAGAAGATAAATAATAGACCACTATTCATTGTTCACCATTGTCACTCACTGAGCGTGTGCAAATTCTAGCAACCAAACGAGGTGGCACAGTGCTTAGCACACTGGACTCACATTCGGGAGGACGACGGTTCAATCCCGCATCCGGCCATCCTGATTTAGGTTTTCCGTGATTTCCCTAAATCGCTCCAAGCAAATGCCGGGATGGTTCCTTTGAAA
Organism: Schistocerca piceifrons; assembly: GCF_021461385.2. Lineage (NCBI taxonomy): Eukaryota > Metazoa > Arthropoda > Insecta > Orthoptera > Acrididae > Schistocerca > Schistocerca piceifrons. The sequence goes on along the minus strand of NC_060145.1, from coordinate 291,336,406 downwards.
GGGCACGGCCGACTTTCTTTCCTCAGCCGGTGAGATCGATGACCTCGCTGTTTGGTCTCCTTCCCCCCAAAACAATCCAAAATCCGTTGTCACTCAGATACATGCTGATTGTTAATGTTGCACCTCCAGACTTTTATTTATTAGAATATGTTTGCATATGTGCTCTCCCCCCCCCCCCCACATCCCTCCCCCTCTCCCCCCTCCCTCCCCCCCACATCCCTCCCCCTCCCCCCCTCTTCCTCTCCTGTGTGTGCGTGGGGGAGAGGGGGGGGGGGATCTTGGTTGACAAAAAAAATGCTTCATCATAATCCCAATTTTTTTTGCGAGCATCATGTTACTGGAATTGGGCTACGTTTTTACAGTTAAGTGACAAAAGTCATAGGATACCTCCTAATTTCTTGTTGGACCTCCTTTTGCACGATGTAGTGCAGCAACTCGACGTGGCCTGGACTCAACAAGTCATTAGAAGTCTCCTGAATAAATATTGACCCATGCTGCGTCAATAGCCATCCATAATTGCAAAAGTGTTGCTGGTGCAGGATTTTGTGCATGATCACACTTCTCAATTATGTCCCAAAAATGTTCTATGGGATGTCAGGTGATCTGGGTGACTAAATCATTCTCTTAAACTGTCCAGAATGTGCCTCAAACCAATTGTGAACAATTGTGGCCCGGTGACATGGTGACTTGTCATCCGTAAAAATCCATTGTTTTTTGGGAACATGAAGTCCATAAATGGCAGCAAATGGTCTCCAAGGAGCTAAACATAACCATTTTCAGTCAGTGATTTGTTCAGTTTGACCAGAGGACCCTGTCTATTCCATGGAAACACAGCCTACACCATTATGGAGCCACCACCAGCTTTTACATGCCTTCTTAATAACCGGGGTCCATGGCTTCATGGGGTCTGCACCACACTCAGACCTTACCATCAGCTCTTACCAACTGAAACTGGGACTCATCTGACCAGGCCACAGTTTTGCAATAATCTAGGGTTCAACTGCTATGGTCATGAGCCCAGAGGAGGTGACATCATGCTGTTAGGAAAGATATTCGCATCAGGTATCTACTGTCCTAGCCCATTAATGCCAGATATTGCTGCACTGTTGTAATGGATACATTTGTCATACATCCTACATTGCTTTCTGCGATTATTTAACACAGTGTTGTTTGTCTGCTAGCACTGACATCCATATGCAAACCCCACTGTTCCACGATGTTAAGTGAAGGCCCACAGCTACTGCATTGTAGTGGCTGAAAGTTGGTATTCTCGGCACACTGTTGACTCTGTGGATCTTGGAATACAGAATACCATAACGATTTTCAAAATGAAATATTCCATGCGTCCAGCTACACTTACTATTCCATGCCAAGAGCCCATCTATTCCCATGGAATTCATGCCGGAAACCTTGTCACATGAATCATCTGAGTACAAATGACAGCTCTTTCAGTGCACTGCCCTTTAATACCTTGTGTATGTGATAATGCCCCCATCTGTTGTACATGTGCAAATCACTGTCCCATGACTTTTGACATCTCAGTATATGACCATCATTTATGGTTTCAAAGATGGAGGATGATAACTAAACACAAAATAATCATGTAACTATGGAGTATAATAACATATTTAAAAATTATTTCGTTTGTTAACTTGCTAGTTAATGATTAGGGTTTATGTTTAATACTTCATTGATTGTGAAAATGTTAGAGATGAATGTATGTTATTCTATAGTAGGAAATTGTTGTTTCTTAATTGGAATTGTTAAATCTTTCAGAGGAGAAAATGCTACATGAAGAGGTTGATGTGAAATGGGAAGAACTTCAGATGTGGGTTCAAGATTTCCAGCTACTAGAAAAGTTGCGTGCAGATCTAGTCGTAGATGTAAGTAAAATGAATTTGTTAAGTATTGTTAAGGTTACACATTGATGATCTTAACCAACAAAATATGAAATAACTACGTACTGAAATCCATTTTTATTTTCTTCTGCAATTTCTAAATTTTTTGTTCCTCAATTTTGATAATTCTTAAGAAAAGGTTTTGTTCTTAATAAATCAGCTCCAGTGATTGATACATGCCAGATTATCAGTACAGAAGTGTGAGGTTCGATCTCTATGGATCTTAGGGTTGTTTTGCCACTTATTGCTTCTTCCACCTCTGGTGGTGATTGTCGTACATGAAAAGTGTTGAAATGCGCCATGATTCAGAGTGCCTATTAAATTAAATATTTCCCTGTAACTGGCTGGATAAGTCAGTTCAAATTTCAAAAGAAGGCAAGGATATGCCACCTCCAATAATGTTATACCTTACAAAACACCTTGGTGTCCTGGTTGCGGGCAGCTTTATTGTTTCATATACCAGCACAATATGATGCAAATAATGTATTTACCGAGCGAGGTGGCGCAGTGGTTAGCACACTGGACTCGCATTCGGGAGGACGGCGGTTCAATCCCGTCTCCGGCCATCCTGATTTAGGTTTTCCGTGATTTCCCTAAATCGTTTCAGGCAAATGCCGGGGTGGTTCCTTTGAAAGGGCACGGCCGATTTCCTTCCCAATCCTTCCCTAACCTGAGCTTGCGCTCCGTCTCTAATGACCTCGTTGTCGACGGGACGTTAAACACTAACCACCACCACCACCAAATAATGTATTTACCCGACTATAAGACAAGGTTTTTTCCCAAATTTATGATTTGAAAAATATGGGGTCATCCTACATTCATAAATAAAGTTTTGCTTGCTCAGGTCAGCATTTTTATGTTGCCTAATGTAGAGGTTACCTTACATTCATAGCTGAAGTTCTGGTAGTTGAGGTCACACACAGATTTAATTTGACAATTTCAGAAAGGTGGGTTAGGATAAGTGGCATTAACACAGAACACCAAAATTATGAGAAGTGCGAGGCCTGTGTTATGATATGGAAGCAGAGAATGACAGAGCACTCCAAATGACCTGGCACAGAATTTCAACTCTGGGGAAAATAGGGCATGTAAAGCCATATTCTTGCCTTTCAAAATAACATATTAGATTACAGTATTTTTCATTTATATTTTATGAGTGGGCTTCATAGTCTAGTGGTAAAACACATTCCTGGTAACCGAAATGTTTCTGTAATTTTGCAGTGAACTTCAAATATAGGAAAATGCATATTATTGCTTTTTGAACTACGTGTATTAGGTGAAAATATATTTCATTTACATTTCATGGGCAGGCCTTGTAATATAGGGGTAAAGTGCATGCCAGGAAATTGAAAGTTTTTTGAGACCTTGCAAAGAAATATATTCAAAAAATCTCATTTTAAAACTAAGAAAAACATTTTATATTGTGAAATAGTTACGTGCTCTAATGTCAACTATAATTAGAATCTGTGAATTTCTAATAATTGGTATGTATGTATATTCACTCACATGAAATCCGCGCAGTCATACTCAAGAAAATTAAATTTACTCAACTTTCAAAATGTAATTTCTTTATTCTGACTGAAGAATAAATTGAGAGCAAAGGAAATACACATTACATGAAAATAGCCCATAATTTTTGTTAACACTTGGAGTGCTGGTCTCGTAGGTGGCTGCCAATACCCGTGACTGACCTTTTTTTTTTTTTTTTTTTTTTTTTTTTTTTTTTTTTTTTTTTTTTTTTGAAGTTATAACTCTGTGTACAAGTATGTAGATGGAATTTGAAAACATTTTTAATTTTACTGGACATTCTAATTTATAGCCACTCCTTTTAGTATTGCTAGTGTTAAATCTGAATACATAGATGAAACTTCAATTTAGTAGTAATCATCACAAAAAAATAGTTGAAAACGAATCTTAATATCCAAATACTGTGATAATTCTGTGTTAATTTCTTTTACAACCAATTTATATGTAAAAAAGCACACAAAACACATGACCAAAGCAAAATTTAACATTCATAGTGGAGTACTGTGTGATCCAAATTGAAATGAAAAGATATACACAGTTCAACATTACATTCACTGGACTTATAAACTCAGTTTCATTTTCTGATGTACATTCAGGAGAATCCTTCATAACAAAACAATCAGTGAAAACAATACGATAAATGTATGCAACAACTTGTCTTCAAAAAAAGTCTACAATTATTACTCTTTTCAGATGGTGTAATCTGAATCATCATCAGATACTTTGTTTTCATCACCTGTAGCTTATCAAGTACTTTTTAACAATTTTTTCCAAAAATTGCTCCACTTCACTGCACATTTTGAATGCAAAAGCACACCAAACAGAGAGAACTCAAACATCACATAACACCACCACCAAAGCAAGAGAAAATAACAAAGGTTTCAAAAAACGACAAATGATACAGTTACTGCCATCTGGCAGTCACAGTAGTAAGTACAAAGCCTGCAGATTTCACAAATGTTTCGAAGAGCCATAAAAACGGACACCATGGAAAATCATTGTAACTGGCATGATGTAATATTCCATCCATCACATTCTTATTTCCCATAAGCACCATATATTACGTCAGCTGTACACAAAGAGCTAATGACATTACAGATGTGTGCCTTTCTCTGTTGGGTGCAGCTTGGCACCAACCTATGTCTTCATACTGGCAGCAGCCACCTCTGTAGGTTACATAAGCCTACTCATAAGGTGCTGAGTAGCACCAGCAGTCAGCTGAGGCTAGGGTACCAGTCCTTCAGATCATAGCATCTGTGCTTGATGGAGCATGCAGTGTGTAAGCGAAGAGTGAGGTGGGGCAGCAGCATATTTGTGAGTGGTTGTGATACACTGTGCTGAAACGGCGGTAGTGCTGAGACAGTGACAGTGGTAGTGCTGAGGCAGTGGCTTGCGGTGACACCCCACATCGCTTGGGTACTGCTATTTGGTGTTGTCTGCAGCACTGGGCAAAAGACCAGACATGGGACGGCAAGGAATCTGAAACTCCAGATTTTGGTGCATGAGTGATGGGATGATGATGATGATGATGATGATGATGACGACAGCTGTCCAGCAGATGCTTGAGCCTCCAGCAGCATGGAAACCATCAAGTTATGGAATCTGACTGCAAACTACCTAACGGCACGAATGGGACATATAAATAATGTCCTAGTGTCAGTTTGTTAGGCTGTCTGGTGGCAAAAGCATGCACTGCCAGTTGGCACAATGCTGTATCAACAAGTCATTATGAGAACCTTGCCACATGTAGACATAACGTGTGGCATGGTTTGCAGGTTGGCTTTGTCATCAGCTGCATGCCTCCAGAACACTGTGACCAAATGCCCTTGGCAGCATGGTATTCTGTCCATACCGCAAAAGTTCATATTTTGCAAAAGGATATATCATCCTGTAAACAGAAAAAATATTTCAGTGGAAAGATAGACGCTTATCAGCCAGAACATACCACCACTGACCTACTATCAATATAAACCCATCCAGGTGATAATAGCCTGCTGCTAGTCAGACACAAGCTCGGTGCATGTAGTGTCAGTGAGTGCGCGTCCGTGTGTAGAATGAGGGAGGCACACGAACTATCTGAGTTTGATCAAGGACAGATTGTGATGGCCCAGAGGCTCAGCACGAGTAATTTGGAAACTGTACGACTTGTTGCGTGTTTGAGGAGTGCAATTGTGAGTGTCTTCAACATGTGGTGAAACCAAAGTGAAACCATGTCCAGATGTCTTGGGGTTATGTGTCCAGCCCTCATTAGAGATGTCATATGTCATAGGTTGGTCAGACTGGTAAAACAGGACAGGCAGTGAACTGTTGTGAAACTATCATCAAACTAATGCTGGGCAGAGTAAAAGTGAGTGTAAACACGCAGTGCACCAAACACTCCTAATGATGAGTGTCTGCAGCTGATGACCCATACATGTGCAATTGTTAACACCATGACATTGGCAACTAAGACTGAAATGAGCACATGACAATTGCCACTGGACGTTGGCACAGTGGCAGAGTGTTGCATGCTCTGATGAATCATAATACCTTCTTCATTATGTTGATGGGATGGCGCAAATCTGTCGTCTTCCAGGGCAACCGCTCCTTGACACCAGTACTGTGGGATGGAAACGACCTGCCATCAGCTACCTTACGCTCTGGAAAACATTCACAATTATATCCATGGATCCAGTGGAGCTCGTGCAAGGTACCATGATGGGCAAGGGGTACGGTTGCAGACCATGTACACCCCTTCAAGACGATCATGGTTCCCAACGGCAGTGGAATTTTTCAGCGAGATAATGCATCATGTCATAAAGCCAGAAGTGGTTCGAGGAACACAGTGGCAAGTTTAAATTGATGTGCTGGGCCTCCAAGTCACCAGATCTGAACCCGATGGGACACGTCTGGGAAGGGATTGATTGTGGTGTCAGAGCTCATTGCCTCTCCCCCCACCCTCCATCCTGCCCCTCCCCAAAATTTATGGAATTGGGTGACTTTTGTGTGCAGATGTAGTGCCAGCTACCTCCATCAACCTAACAAGGCCTCATTGCATCCATGCCACGACATTTTGTCACTGCTATCTGTGGCAAACGTGGGTAGGATAATGTTCTGGCTGATCAGTTAGTACTTGTGTGAAATTAAGGACTGGAGCACTCTTTTTTTTTGGGGGGGGGGGGGGTTTATGGAAATGAAGACTGTAACATGTTTTAAAGTGTCAAATGTTAGTAGCAATGGAGCAGAGTAAAGGACAGGTAACAGAAAACTGGTTCTGTGTTCATTTAATGTTACGACATCTCAGCACTGAAAGGATGTGCAGCTCACCATTACTGGTAGATGTTGATTATTATGTAGTAAGGAAAGTCTTGGCAGAATGTAACAAGTTTAGGAGTAAAGGAGACAATGCACGAAATAGTAGAACACTGAGTCGTCAACAGGCACAAAAAAAGAGAAAGTGTACTTACTAACTTTCGGCATAAATCCTTTGTTGAGCTAGAATATAACTAGATGCATGTGCCTCCCACCACACAAACACACTACAGGTACTGTTGATGGTTAATGGGTTTATTATGGACAGAAGTGGGGATGGTGCCATCAGAGAAGTGAAGGTTAATGTTCAGGAAGGTGGCATGTTGGGTTGAGGAGAACCAGGTGAAACAGTTGGGAGAGGTGTTGAAGTTGTAGAGGAATTAAGATAGGATGTCTCAGCACCTTGACCAGGTAATTACAGTATCAAAATGAACCTGTACCAGACAAGAGGTTTGGGCTTTTTGGAGGCTAGGAAGCTCTCCTCAAGATGGCCCGTGAAAAGTTTGGCGTAGGATGATGCCCTGTGTGTGCCAATCACTGTGCCACAAATTTGTTTGTCTACCTTCTACTCAAAAGAGAAGTAGTTGTGTGAGGATATAATTGGTACTGTGTGTGAGGAATGAGGTACTGGGTTTGGAGTCTGAAGTACATAAGGAGATGTAGTGTTTGATAGTAGCAGGCATGAGGGATGTTGGAGTATAGGGAGGTGGCATCAACAGTAACTAGTATAAATCCAGGGAGTAAAGGAGTGGGGACGACAAAGAGTCGATGAAGAAAGGGAGTATCTTCGGTGTGAGAGGCTAGGATTCAGCCAACTGGTTGCAGGTGGTGGTTGACCTGATGTGGTACACACATGGATTCATAAGCTAGAACAAGTGTACGAGGGTGCACAGAACATCAAGCGACGAAACTAGATTCTGTTTTATACATAACAAACATGAATATTGTAATCATTTACATCACTAAATATTATGGATTCGAGAAAAATAAATCAGAATATGAGCAACATACTTACAGTGCAATTTAAATAATGCTGTGCACAGCACAAAATAGTAAGTAGGAACACATTTAGCTGAGTCTGTAGAACATCAGATTCCATTTTCTGCAAAATAAAAATAAAAATGGAAGATTTTTTATCTCAGTCAATAATAAAGTAATATAATAAAACTGGAAGTGCTCCAAGTGGCCTGGCAGTGAACCAGGTTCATGTTACCAGAAGTCCCGATTCAAATTTCATGCTTCTGGTCATCAGGGCAGCCAAATACGGGTGGTGAATGAGTAGCAAATTTGGTCTTGCTGCCAAGCATGGGATTGCATCCTGCATGCCTTTGTTATTATGAGCATGTACCATGCTTGAGTTTAAATGTAGTCGGAACTGAAATGACTTTAAAAATGGGTAAATACTTTGTAATAGTATACATTTCTACAGGAAAAAAATTAATTCTAACATAGGTATGTTCACACAGAACAAATGTGATGTAATAAATGGAACACAAGATTCAACAATGCCACTAAAGCAGCTACTTCTCAACAGCATTGTTTATTTTTGAGGTTGACAACAAGTTATGAATGCACTCTTATCCTGAAGTGGTCAAATTTCTGCCCGTTCAGCTCTAAGGAGGTGAGAGGATAACATATTATTGTAACTCAGTTTGCCTAGTGCTATAGGAACAGTATATTGTAGCAAATGATAATGAATGCAAATAATAGCCGTGACTATGTTGAAAAATGTGAATATAAGTGTTTGCAGTTTGGAATTGGGTCACACAGATTGAAACTAATTTTAAGCTAGTGGTTATTTATGACACAGCAGGGCCAGTTTAAGGCTCAAGCGACACAAGTGGGCACCAAATTGATATGTCAAAGGCACCCAGTTGCAAAATTACTATACAGTATGAATCATAACTAACAAAAACTGATACACACAAAAATACACAATAATAGAAGCAAAAAAGTTCCAACAAACTTGCATCCGCCAGCAAACCATTTATGAGATAACTGCGACTATGTGATTGGTTACAAGCCACCGCCGACTTTATCATTAAAATTGTTATGGCCATTGTGGCCACTTGTTGACAAACTGCCTGTGGCTTTTGTCTTGTGTTCTTCTGCCAACGTTTGTTTCATGATTTTTCTGATGTTATACCAGCACAAATGGCTGACATTGTCAAAGGTTCACCCCCTCCATTGCTGGTGGTGGACTGGAGTCGGGCTTCTGGCCACAGATTATATGTACCTGCCATCAACATGAAAGGGCTATTCAGTGGTCATTTCCACTGCAGTTCCCCCCTTGCTGCATGCAATAGATGTTTGCTGCAGCATGGCAAGCTGGTTCTTGAAACTTTGCAAGTAAGCTTTCTCAGGATAATGTCTATCTTCAAGAGTCTGCCAATTCAGTTTCTTCAACATTTCTGTGACTCCCTGTGGTCAGACAAACCTGTGATCATTCATGCTGCCCTTCTCTGTATATGTTTAATATCCCTTGCTAGTCCTGTTTGGTATGGGTCTAACACACTTGAGCAATATTCTGTAATGGGTCATACAAGTGATTTGTAAGCTTTCTCTTTTGTATACTGATTGCATTTACCCAGTATTCTACCAATAAACCAAAGTCTACCACGTGCTGTATCCACAACAGAGCCTATGCGATATTCCATTTCATATGCCTACAAAGTGTTACATCCAAGTATTTGAAGCTGACTGATTTCAACTATGATTCATAGATATTATAGTCATAGGCTACTACATTTTTTCGTTTTGTGAAGTGCTCAATTTTACATTTGTGAACATTTAAGCAAGTCGTCAATCTATGCACCTCTTTGAAATCTTTGCTAGATCTCATATTTGCTCAGTATTTATGCAGTGTCTTTCAGATATTTCATAAGGTAACTCCAAATCGACCAAAAATAAATAGAAAATATATCCGTTTAGAAAAATCAGATAAAAATTTGTGTGATGCCTCCCCAAGAGACAGTCCCCACTCCTTCCAAACTAACTACATAAGTGTGGACCAGATGTGGCTTATATTCAAAGAAATATTATTGGCAGCAATTGAGAGACTGGTACCAAATAAATTAATAAAAGATGGTACTGATTCCCCATGGTACACAAAACAGGTTAGAACACTGTTGCAAACGCATTGAAAAAAGCATGCCAAATTTAAAAGAATGCAAGGCCTCCACGATCGGCAATATTTTACTGAATCTCAAAACTTAGCATGGACTTCAAATGGGAGCTGCTTTTAAAAGGTTCCACAACAAAACTCTGTCTTGAAATCTGGCAGAAAATCCAAGAAAATTCTGGTCATATGAAAATTACACCAGTACAAGGCACAACAATACCTTCACTGTGCAGTAGTAATGGTAATATTTCCGGTGACAGTGCCAAAAAAGCAGGGTTACTAAGCGCAGTTTTCCAAAATTCCTTCATAAAGAAGGTGAAGTAAATATTACAGAATTTGAATCAAGAACAACTGTCAACATTAGTAACTTAAAAGAAGATATCCTCAGTGTATCACTTAATAAAGTCAAGTCTTTCAGTCCAATTGTATGCCAAATAAGTTCTTTCCAGAGTATGCTGATGCTATAGCTCCATACACAGCAACATATACAACTGTTTGGTTGAGGAAAAATCCATACCTAAAGACTGGAAGGTTTTACAGGTCACACCACTACTCAAGAAAGGAAATAGGAGTAATCTGATGAATTACAGATTGGTATCACTGATATCAGTTTTCAGTAGAATGGTACTGTGTTCAGACATTATGAACTACCCCAAAGAAAATGGTCTATTGACGCATAGTCAGCACAGATTCAGAAAACATAGTACTTGTGAAAAACAACTAGCTCTTTTATTCACAAAAAGTAACGAGTGCTATTGACAGAGAATCTCAAATTGATTCAATATTTAGAGATTTCTTGAAGGCGTCTAAAACTGTTATTCACAAGAGATTTCTAATAAAATTTTGTACCTATGGAGTATTATCTCAGTTGTGCAACTAGATTTGTGATTTTCTGTCAGAAAGATCATAATTCATGGAAACCAACAGAAAGTCACTGAGTAAAATGGTATTGATATCTAGCGTTCTCCAAGGAAGTGTTGTAGGTTCTCTGCAGTGCCTAATTTATATGAACAACTTTGAAGACAGTCTGAGCAGTCCCCTTAGATTGTTTTGAGATTGTTCTGTCATTTACCATCAGAAGATCAAAACTAACTGTGCCCGCATCTCGTGGTCGTGCAGTAGCGTTCTCGCTTCCCACGCCCGGGTTCCCGGGTTCGATTCCCGGCGGGGTCAGGGATTTTCTCTGCCTCGTGATGGCTGGGTGTTGTGTGATGTCCTTAGGTTAGTTAGGTTTAAGTAGTTCTAAGTTCTAGGGGACTGATGACCATAGATGTTAAGTCCCATAGTGCTCAGAGCTATTTGAACCAAAACTAACTGCAAAATGATGTAGCCATGATATCTATGTGGAATGAAAAGTGACAGTTGACTCTTAAATAAGGAAAAGTGTAAGGTTATCCATACAAGTACTAAAGAAAAGCTATTACATTTTGGTTATACGATAAAGCACACAAATCTAAAGGCTGGCAGTTCAACTAAATACCTAGGAATTACAATTATGAACAACTTAAACTGGAATGATCACATAGATAATGTTGTGGGGAAGGCAAACCAAAGCCTGTGTTTTATTGGCAGAATAGTCGAGATTGACCGCACTATGCTTATCAAAAGATTAGGCATTCATTTTTCCCATGGGTTGGTAGAGGGTGGAACAGTAGAGAAGTAGTCTGAAGGTGGTTCAATGAAATCTCTGCTAGGCATTTAAGTGTGAATTGCAGACAGTCGTGAAGGTGTAGATGTAGATGTAGACAGTAGCCCATAGGTGAATTTTGAACGCAATTAGATAGGGACTTTGTAAAGTTTACATTTGTATAAAATAGGATAGATATTTAATACTGATGTCTGTTGTGGCTCGTAACCACACATTCACAAGCACCTCACAAATAGCTTGTTCGCACACCCATATTTACTGTAACATTTTTGCTTCTGCTATCGTATACTTTCACATGTCTTTTTTTAGTATTAATTGTGACTCACTCTGAACATTTAATAATAAAAAATTTTATATAATATGTGTAGATAAATAAATTATAAATCTCATGGTGCTCACAGCTTCGCACATCTGTATCTGACATCTTTTCAGTGATTTGGGGAGGGGGGGGGGGGTGTTAGTTTAAGTTGGTGCTATCACCAGTAATTGAACTCAGGGCTATGGCATGAAAAGCACAAACTCTACCAGTCAGCTGCAGAGGTATATTATTAGATTTGACAAGAACAATATAAGTAAAAGACCATGGAAGGGAATCTAATGTTTCAGGGGGAGGGGGGACGAATGATGGGTTGGTTGTGGGGCAAAATCTTCTCAAACGAGCTGTGGATGCAGAGCTCACAAACAGCTATGCAGCATGAAGGAAGTTTGATGTCTCAGAACAGAATGCTTGTAAGTGGTGTCACATGAATAAATTATAAATCACCAGTTCTACACAGCAAACTTTCAGTCGAGAACATCCGAGAGGTTTCATGAATTGGAGCAGTGGGTTTTTCTGTATGTGTGAAAGAAATGCAATTATGACTTTTCGATTATTTGAGAAATCATCCGAATGAGGTCACTGAAGGTAAAGAGGAGTTTTCTAACTGCATGTGTTGCAGAATTAAAAGCAAGTACGAGCTGGTGGATGACAATGGTGATGAGGGTGGGACTTATGTTATAATGCAGAACAACACTAGCTTGATCACTTCTTGTGGCTTTCAACAAAAAAACTACTTGCATACCAGAAACATAAAATCTATCTAAGAAAACATGATGACTTTACAGCAAATAGTGTTAACATTTTTAGGCAGATGCTAAGATATTTTTTCAAGGAGCCTCTTCAAAAAACAGGGAGAGAAATGTGTGTGTGTGTGTGGGGGGGGGGGGGGGGGGGTCTTATATTCAGGGTCGTCTTGTTGTCTAGTAAATGCAGTATTTTCTGTATCACATTCAGATTTCATCAGGCAAGTGGAAAGGATTTGGATAATTTCCTTGTATTTAATGTGCATCGTGATCACATAGTTGGACTTATGTAACTTGTGACTCTATTTCTGCATCCACTGTTACTCATACAAATGCCTGTTGTACATAACCATTTGACTGCTCATTATATGGGCAATATACTAATAAAATTGTACAGAATTCATTTCCCAGCTAATCATAAGTTTTTAGTAATTAATGGGAATTTCATCTGTGGCAGTGCTGAATGTATATCAACAACACCAAGTTTATACTATTCATTTTTTAAATATAGGTCCCCTTATCAGCAGGAGAATTTCTAGTAAATCACTACGGTGTTCAAATCATCTTCAGATTGATAACAACATTACTACAGGGTGTATACGACCTGGGACAACCAGGAGATCCGGGAAAAACCCGGGAATTTTTCATTGTTTCAGTGTTCAGTTAATTTTTTGTAATTTTGACTGGTAAGAACTGATTCTCCAACAAAGGATATTACTGTATCCCACTACTGCAGAATAATACTGCAGCAATGAAACATGAACTAGAGAAAAAAAAAGAAAATAAAACTTAAATTGCAAAGGAAATATGCCATATACAACAACAAAACACAGTACCCATACAAGTGTCTACCAACAGCGAAATGTGTCGTAGTCTTTAGAGAGACCATGCAATGCTTCATAACAACAAATTGCGTCCGATGAGTGTGATGTCACAACTGTTTGCATTTAGATTTGTTTTAGCTATTACAAGTGGGCTCGTGCACATGCACAGTTGAGTCGCGAATGAGTAGTACCTTCTCCCGCTTCTGGCTACAGAAATGTGGTTCCTGGCTGTGTAAGCAGCCGAGATTCACACATGCACATCAGGCCCGGATCTATGAGGGGGGGGGGGGGGGTGTCAGTTTATATTCTTGAGGGAAAAAACATTGTTTCACAAAGTGCTTAGCATCCAGCGCACGTTGGTCTGTCGATTACTCATATGATTTTGAAATGCGTCCCTGTTGGTTGAACACATTCTAAGCCAATTTCTGAATGAATCATAAGTTGAGTTCTGAATGTGTGCATAGTGTACGTGGTGTCTACGTTGGGAATCCTCATCGTATCTAGAAATAAACTTTCCAGCAGCCAGAAGGGGATGGAGTAAAGCCGAACGGGTGAATGCCGATCGCTGTCTGATTATGTGGTTGATTGGGTTTGTGAATGACCAGTGTTGTTATAATTACTAGCAAAATCCATAGATTCAGACTACCAGAGTGGAAATAAACGACCAACTGAAATAACAGGTAAGAAAGATTACATATTATCTCCTCGGTGTATCCAAGAAAATGAAATTTTGACAGAAAATTTGTGGTCTGATCGCTACGCTAGTAAGGGCCAGTTGCACAGTCCCCAGTTAGCAGTCGCTAAGTTCTATTCTGGAAGTACCATGGAAGACGCATTCTACAAATATGTAAGAATGCCTAACTCGAGAATAATCACGCTATAACTAAACTGGTGATTCTGGCAGGGTTAGTGAAGTTAACTGGTGAATAAGTTTTGACAGGGGCAAGAATAGTTTGGAATTAGTGATGACAAGATTGTTTGTTAGAATGAAGAAGGAGAAGAAACAGGGACATCACACAAATTATGGAAGAACATGATGATTCCAAATTTATATAAAAATTTCGTACTACTATGTTTCGATCTCATGCTTCAAAAACCGGAGTGCGTGAATGAAATGTGAAACTAACAAAGCTTTTTGCCTATAGTAGGTCTAATAGGCATTTGATATTGGTACTTCATGAATTATATTCTGCCGTGTTATAAAAATGACCATTTGTGCCAAAACAGCCTGGTTTATTTGATATTTGTTACTATTGCTGCAATATTAGAAAGCCTATTTTGTTTTATGTAGCAGACAGTGACAAAATAAACGTAAACAGTTCAAGAAACCACACCAGTCTTAGCTACTATATGTATTAACAGATTTTACAGTATTAGACAATGACATTTCGATTTTTCATCTTGCAAAATGTTTGATGAATTTTGTTGAGGTAATAGATTCTTTCACAGAAAGGAAAGCACACCATGTAAAACTGTAGCAAGATAGAGAGAAAAAAATGCTAGGAGCTAAGGATTGAAAAAAAAGTGTACTGTCTTGCTTGTCTCTTGTCTTTACTGGTTTTATGTATCCTATATTTAGTTTTATGTCAGGCAAGAGAGAGAGAGTTATTGCCTAATAGTCAATAAAGAGTGTAAATTTTCTGAGCTCTTGTTCTCCCAATTACAAATAATCCCATCAACTATTAATTGCGAGGTTTTTCTTTTTAAGAGGTGCAGGAGGTCAAACTGGCAGACTGGGAGCAGGAGACGCACCACAAGACATTTTAATTTCCGTCCTGAATACAGTTTGATGGCATCCATTACAAAATATACGTGTTTCAATTCCACAGAGTGAAATACAGGGAAGTGTGATAGAAGAATGCTGTGTGAAGAGGTGTGGCACTGCATTTTGGCTGCCTTTCAAGTTCACGTTTTCATTTTCTAACACGTATGGCATTATGCCATAATAAAGAATCAGACATGAGACAATAAAGTGCTGGTACTCAAAGAAAATTTCCATCCCAAAAACCAAACTGAAAAACTTAATATCAAGTCGAGGCCTATTTCATTCGGAATCTGGACATATGAATGTGCACTTTAAGTATGCAAATTGAACGTGTACATTTTAGTATGGTTCATGGAATTCCGATGCTTTTGGAGTATCCTCTGATGTCTTGTTTCTTTTATCACATAATGTGAGATCTTTTAATGTTTTACACTTACAAACATACGGGCTTCCTGTGTCATCATAGCTCTGCAAGTATGGTGGCGCCTGTTATTTGGCACTCTCTGGCAACTACTGGAACGAATCTGTTTCTAACATGTCGTGGGAAAATATTGCAAATGGTGGTTTCAAAAGCGTTACTTTAAAAGTAAATTTATTTTTATGCAAGTTGGGCTATGTACTAGAATATAGATGAAATTCTTAAATCTCAGAGCATTTGACTCTCATTTGAAAATCAGCTCTTTGGTGATAAGCCATTTAGAGGAATTTAGAGCGCAGATCAGTTATTATGAGCAAATTTATATGTGGAAAACTTCGAGGACAAGTCACTAGACTCAGCTAAAAATTTTGCTGCCACATTTGTGTTATCCCCCTGCGGGTCCGGGGTAAGAATAGGCCCGAGGTATTCCTGCCTGTTGTAAGAGGCGTCTAAAAGGAGTGCCTCCCCCTCAAGGGGGTAGTTTGCGCCTGCATCTGGAGGCAGATGGTTCAACGACTTATATTTGTGGTCATTTTGGTTTTTCGCTTATTCTGGTTTCTTCCTTCCTTTGTTTGTTTCCTTCTCCCTCTCTCACTGTCTTCCTTACATTTTACCTTGCCTCCTCCTCCCTGCCTCCCCCTCCCTGCGTCCCCCTCCCTGCCTCCCCCTCCCTGCCTCCCCCTCCCTGCCTCCCCCTCCCTGCCTCCCCCTCCCTGCCTCCCCCTCCCTGCCTCCCCCTCCCTGCCTCCCCCTCCCTGCCTCGCCCTCCCTGCCTCCCCCTCCCTGCCTCCTCCTCACTGCCTCCTCCTCCCTATGGTCTCCACCTCGGCGTTTGAGACAGTCTGTCCTTTCTCTCCCTCTCTCCCTTTTTTTCCTGTTTTTCTTTCCTCCCTGTACGTGCCTGAAGGCCGACCAATGCATTCGCACGCACGCACCCCCTGGTAAAGGCCAGGCCGAGGGAGGGGTGATTGCCTGAGCTGACACCTTCCGATGATGCCGATTGGTCCCTCCATCCGTTTCTCCGGAGGTGTGACCAGAGGTGTAAACATTCACCTAAGGCGAAAGCGCCCTCTGAGAGGGTCCCCACAAGGAAGGAGTGCGCCATCGGAGACGTTGGAAATCATGGGGGATTCCTCCGCAGTGGATTTCTCTTCTTCTTCTTCTTCTTCTTCTTCTTCTTCTTCTCTCTCGACTTCTGCCCAAAAACGGAAACTTGACCAGCCACCAGTGACAAAAGTACTACCGCCTGCCCCAAAGTTCCTTGTAGTTTCTAGATCTGAGGACGGAAATTATTTTTCATCTGTCAACCCTTTCGTTATTCAGAAGGGCGTAGATGCCATAGCCGGACATGTCAAGTCTTGTACCAGGATGCGTAACGGTACCTTGTTGTTGGAAACTGAGAGCGCCTTTCCGGCACAAAAATTCCTTCGGGCCACACTTCTGTACACGTTCCCTGTCCGAGTGGAGGCTCACCGCACTTTGAATTCGTTGCGTGGTGTGGTATATACTAGATCACACAACGGATTGACTGACGAGGAGATTCAGTCTTTCCTCGCTGAGCAGGACATAATGGCTGTCCATAGGGTCATGAAAAAGGTCGACAATGACCTTGTACCATCCCGGACACTTTTCTTGACCTTTGATAGTGTTCTGCTGCTGTCGCGCATCAAAGCGGGCTATGAGGTTATTTCTGTTCGCCCCTATGTCCCGACAACTACGCGCTGCTACCAGTGTCAGCATTTTAATCACATCCACCAGTCTTGTTCTAATGCGGCTAAATGCGTCACTTGTGGCAGGGACGCCCATGAGGGTGACTGCACACCTCCATCTCGTTGCGTGAACTGAAGACTTCCTACGTACCCCGGACTCCCAGCCATCAACCAGTACTTCAACTTAACGACCTTCCAAGAAGTTTCATAGGAAGCAAAGTTCTCCTTCTCCACCACGGCGCGTTTCTTTTCCTGCGCCACCCAGTGGTTGCCGCCCCAGGCCGTAATCCGTTTCGCCTGGCCGCACTGCTGGTAGCCAAACATCTGGCCGTTCACCAGCGGAGGAAGCTCCCCCTCCCGGCCATCTTAACATGGTGGCCGACAAACCTATTGAAAAAATGGACGATGACTCTCCATGTATTGATAGCGGCAGCGGCAGCAGTGCTCGCTCGAAGCCAGGCCCTCAGCTGCCTTCAAGATGACCCCTTCTTGCTTCTCCTTTTTCTTTTTCTTCTCACGATGACATTTCTTCATTGGAATATTCGCGGCATTCACTCCAACCAAGAGGACTTAAAGTTGTTGCTACGCTTGCACTGTCCGCTCGTAGTAGCTCTCCAGGAAATGAAGCTACGCCCATGCGATTGAATTGACTTGACACACTATGCCTCTGTGCGTTTTGACATACCCCCTGTGGCAGATATTCTGGCTCATGGAGGGGTTATGTTGCTGGTCCGGGATGATATCTACTACGACCCCATCACATTGCACACCGATCTTCAGGCATTTGCCGTCCAAATTACTCTCCCCACTTTCACATTTTCCATTTGTACCGTTTACACTCCATCATCGTCTGCCGTTATTAGGGCAGACATGATGCAAATTATTGCTCAGCTACCTGCACCATTTTTGTTGACTGGAGACTTCAAAGCCCATCATCCCCTTTGGGGCTCTCCAGCATCCTGCCTGAGAGGCTCCCAGTTAGCGGACCTTTTCATCCACCTTAATCCTGTCTGCCTCAATACTGGCGCCCCTACTTTTCTTTCGGACACAACTTGCACCTATTCCCATTTAGACCTCTCTATATGTACTACCCAACTTGCAGGTCGGTTTGAGTGGTACGCTCTTTCTGATACGTATTCGAGCAACCACTTCCCTTGTGTTATCCATCTCCTGCATCATACCCCATCTCCATGCTCAGCTAGTTGGAACATCTCCAAAGCAGACTGGGGGCTCTTCTCTTCCAGGGCGACATTTCAGGATCAAAACTTCGCAAGCTGCGATAGTCAGGTCGCACACCTCACGGAAGTCCTTCTCACTGCTGCTGACTATTCCATCCCTCATACTACTACTTCTCCACGTCGTGTACCAGTCCGCTGGTGGACCGCAGCATGTAGAGACGCTTTACATGCTCGTCGACGTGCTTTACGCACCTTTAAATGCCACCCTACGTTGGCAAATTATATTAATTATAAACGATTACGTGCGCGGTGTCGTCGTGTTATTAAAGAAAGCAAGAAAGCCAGCTGGGCTGGTTTCACAAGCTCTGTCAACAGTTTTACTCCTTATTCTGTTGTCTGGGGTAACTTGCGCCGGCTATCTGGCACTAAGGTCCACTCACCAGTTTCTGGCTTGACGGTTGCGAATGACGTCCTTGTGGCCCCTGAGGATGTCTCCAATGCCTTCGGCCGATTTTTCGCAGAGGTTTCGAGCTCTGCTCCTTACCACCCTGCCTTCCTCCCCCAAAAACAGGCAGAGGAGGCAAGGCCACCTAACTTCCGCTCCTCGAATCATGAAAGTTATAATGCTCCATTCACAATGCGGGAACTCGAAAGTGCACTTACCTGGTCACGGTCCTCCACTCCGGGGCCTGATTCTATTCATATTGAGATGCTGAAGAACCTTTCTCCTGTGGGTAAAGGTTTTCTTCTTCGTACTTATAATCACATCTGGATTGAGTGTCATGTTCCCACATGCTGGCACGAATGTATTGTTGTCCCGATTCCTAAGCCGGGGAAGGACAAGCACTTGCCTTTCAGTTATCGACCCACTTCCCTTACCAGCTGTGTCTGTAAGGTGATGGAACGAATGGTTAACTCTCGTTTGGTTTGGCTGCTCCAATCTCAATGCCTACTTACCAATGTACAATGTGGATTTCGTAGGCACCGGTCTGTTCTTGACCATCTGGTTACCTTGTCGACCTTCATTATGAATAACTTTTCGTGGAAGCGCCGGACAGTGGCTGTGTTATTTGATTTGGAGAAGGCTTACGACACCTGTTGGAGGGCAGGCATTCTCCACACCATGCATACATGGGGCCTTTGCGGTCACCTCCCTCTTTTTATTCGTGCATTTTTAATGGATCGACAGTTCAGGGTACGTGTGGGTTCTGTCCTGTCCGACGCCTTTCGCCAGGAGAATGGGGTGCCACAGGGCTCAGTTTTGAGCGTCGCTCTCTTCGCCATAGTGATCAATCCAATAATGGATTGCCTCCCAGCTGATGTATCAGGCTCCCTTTTCATGGACGATTTTACCATCTACTGCAGCGCGCAGCGTACATGTTTCCTGAAGCGCTGTCTTCAACATTGTCTTGACCATCTTTACTCCTGGAGTGTCGCCAATGGCTTCAGTTTTTCTGCCGAGAAGACAATCTGTATTAACTTATGGCACTACAAAGAGTTTCTCCTACTGTCCTTACATCTCGGTCCCGTTGCTCTCCCATTCGTGGAGACAACAAAATTTTTAGGCCCTTCATTTGACAGGAAACTTAGCTGGTCTCCACATGTCATATTTGGCTGCCCATTGTTCCCTAAATGTCCTTCGTGTTCTCAGCGGTACGTCATGGGGAGCGGATCGAACCATCATACTTCGCCTATATCGGTCGATCGTCCGCTCAAAGCTGGATTATGGGAGCTTTGTATACTCCTCTGCACGGCCGTCCATCTTACGCCGCCTCAACTCTATACAACATTGGGGTTACGTCTGCGATCGGAGCTTCTATACTAGTCCTGTCGAGAGTCTTCATGCTGAAGCCGGTGAATTGCCACTAACCTACCGGCGCGATATACTGCTTTGTTGGTATGCCTGTCAGCTATTATCAATGCCCGACCACCCGTCTTATCATTCCTTTTTTGATGACTCTCTCCACCGTCAATATGGGTTGTATGTATCTGCCCTGCTACCCCCTGGAGTTCGCTTTCGTTGCCTCCTTAAGCACCTTGATTTTTCACTCCCTGCAACCTTTAGAGTGGGCGAGAGCCAAACACCACCTTGGCTCCAGGCTCAGGTTCGCATTCACCTTGACCTCAGCTCGCTCCTCAAGGAGGTTACCTCAGCTTCGGTATACCGCTCGCGGTTTGTCGAACTTTGTTCGAAGTTCATTACTACAATCTTCATTTATACAGATGGCTCTAAGAGCAATGACGGTGTCGGGTGTTCTTTTAGTGTCGGGGCACACAGTTTCAAATACCGGCTCCATGGCCATTGTTCGGTCTTCACAGCTGAGCTATTTGCCCTCTATCAGGCTCTTCTTTACATCCGCCACCACCGACATTCTCCGTATGTCATCTGCTCTGATTCCCTGAGCGCCATCCAGAGCCTCAGTGATCTGTATCCGGTTCACCCTTTCGTGCACCGGATCCAACGCTCTCTTCAGCAGCTGGCGGACGATGGTTCTCCAGTTACCTTTATGTGGGTTCCTGGCCTTGTTGGTATCCCTGGGAACGAAGCTGCAGATGCTGCGGCCAAGGCTGCTGTCCTCCAGCCTCGGACAGCTTCTTGTTGTGTGCCTTCATCTGATTTTAGCAGGGTCATTTGTCAGCGCATTTTATCGCTGTGGCATGTTGATTGGTCTACACTTACTGAAAACTAGCTTCGGGCCTTGAAACCTCTCCCCATGGCTTGGACGACCTCTTCACGCCCTTTCTTGGCGGGAGGAGGTCGTTTTGGCCTGGTTACGGATTGGACACTGCCGGTTCAGCCACCACCATCTGCTGACGGCTGCGCCAGCGCCGTTCTGCCCATGTGGACAATTGCTGACGGTCCGCCACATTTTAACGTCCTGTCCGAATGTAATACACTACGCATTGATCTTGGCCTGCCATGTATCCACTTGACAAACCTGTCTAAGGACATCTGATTATGCTGTTTTCTTTTAATTCCTTGCCTGTTAATGTGCCTTTTATCGTGTTGTCCTTTTTAGTTGCTATTTTAACATTCTGCCTCACAGTGCATTCATAATTTAGTGTGGGTGCTAATGCCCACTGCAGTTGTGCGCCCTAAAAAAAAAAAAAAAATCATTTGTGTGACATATTCTAAAGTGTAACACGCGCAAAAAAGATCCACATTATATATGAAAGCTTAGCTTCTCTTGCAGTATATGAAAGCTTTGCTTTTCTAGTAACAACTCTACGTATATTAATTTAAAACATTAAATTTTCCTGTTTGTGTATTCGCGCTACTTAACAGCGATGTTGCTATTGGCTGAGTACATCTCGTGTCCTATGGTCTGCAATCCGTTGTCATCAGCTGGCGAGCTCATGTGACATTAGCTATGACTGGCATACAAAAGTGCATCGCAATCTTGATTTCAATGGTTCGGAAGGTAACATGTGGTGTTTGGTGGAATTTGAATTTATAGTTTCATAATATGAAAATATGTAGCATACAGTTGCCGCCCATCAAAGATCTTTCCAAAACATTATTTTTTTCCCCCCTGAGTTTCGTTTTTTAAAGTACCGGGAAATTCTGTGACCATGTATAAAAATATAACCATTCAAGGGATTGATAAGTTTTGGATTCCGAGGGAAAGTCTACTGTCATTTCACATGGAAAAAGTGTGTTTTCAGCCAGGAGAAACTGTATTTTTAACCAGGAAGTCCGGGAATTTTTTTTCCTTGTCTGTGTATACACCCTGTACTACTACTACTACTACTACTAGTAGTAGTTGTAGTAGTGGTAGTTTATTGTTAGTTTTATTATTCAGCCAGTGATTTCATCAGCTCCAGCCTGATCATTTATTTTTGAATTTTATGCTGTAATAATATTTGTTGGAGCTCATAATGTGTTGCTTTTTGTAAGACAAACTTACATCAGTAATACTCATTTATAAAAGGGGATACAATCAAGTGATATCTATTTCTAGACCCCTCTCCTTCTACTGAACAAGAAATGTTTCCATGTTGGCATTTTGTCTGATCTTGCCACAGACTGCTTAGGTCTCTACTAGTGAAACTGAAATGTTATGCTGTTCAAAGCATTTCCCTTGCATGGGTGTAGTCACATATTTAAAGTAAAATACAAAGTACCTCATTAAGAAATGATACCACAGAAATACAACTAAATTTGAAGTGGGGAAACGATGAATATGATGTCTTGCTAGGTTCAGTGTGCTCCAGTTCTTGACCTACATAGATATAAATTTTGGAGCAGTAAAAAAAGATGGGGCATCTAGGGACAAACAAAGATTATAATATGTAATTTAACATACATTGCTGGGGAAATTTGCTGTAGTAGATATGTATTAAAAAGATCAACTCCAATTCAGAGAATTATATGACACAACCAAACCAATCGTAATACAGAATTATAAAAGAAGTAAGATTACTGCTGTTAAAATGACTGAAATGTACTAGAAAGAAAGATACTAATAGCAAGAATACAAATATTCATGGCAAATACAAAAGAATTATGTTTGTACAATTAAAAGAAAAGAAAATTATTGTTGTTGTTATTATTATTAATGGGAAACGTAGGTGATTTTGTCAGTGATGTATTGGTATGTTATACAAAATATTTCAGTCTAGGAATAAAGTCTTTATTATAATGTGTGGCAAGACTCGTAAATGAATATTAAAGTTACATATCTATGTTCCCAGCTTACTGTTGTTTTTACTGTCTGATAACAACTGTGTTCTATTTATTATCTTCTGTTCATAGATGTAAATTAAGCATTCTTAAACTCTTTCTTCTCTTGTCCTCCTCCCAACAGGTCATCTCTCTCAACCTGGGATGTGAGTCACCTTACCCCCTTTTCCAACCTTCCCAAATCTATCCCTCTTTTCTTCTTGGGATAGGAAATAATAATTCCTAAAGCTTCACTTTTAGATATCTGTGTTGGCAGTACTGTAAATTTGCCTCCAGGAAATAAGAACTGGCCAGTTGTGTCTTTTTGAAAGTTTACAGTTTTCTCAGCGAGTTTTCCTTTTGATATAAACTTAAACTAGAAGCAGTTTATATCAGTCATGTGTTACAGATTTCGAAATGGATGATCATTCATATCACTAATCTCTGCTTCAGGGGACAGCAACTTACATAGGATGTCGTCCCCGTAACCGGGAAGTTTTGCAACGCCGAATGTACCGTGCGGAAATTGAAGATTGGATGCATGAAGCTGAAATGGTAGAACAGGCCCCAACTCCAGTGGATGGCCGAAGTAATGATCATGCTGAAGTTGTCATGGGAGGCTATCAGCAGAACGTGTCAATCAACTCCTAAGTTACGGAGAAAATATTTATATTGTGTTTCATAAGGCTATTTTCTATGTATCTGTCATTTCAGTATTTAAACACTATCTGAAACAGAAGTATTGTGTCAACTGTCAAAATATAAATAACTAGAACAGAGCTCTGCTCCTACTGTTCCAACAGTGACAGTTGGCAACATCTATCCCTCTAGCTCACATAGTGTTTCTTTAATTTTTAACTATAACAAACAGTATTTTTGTGGCTTTTAGTTCCTCTGTAGCTTTTGTGTGTAATCTTTTGTTATAAGCTATGCATTCCTGTTATTGTCAAAATAGTAGCAACAGTCAATATTCAGAAGTGTTTATTATTTTATTTGTGACTGGTGGCCCCAAAAAGTGAAGTCACAGAAAATTTTTATGTAACTCAGTAAAATATGAAAATGACATAGACTGAAAACTGTAAAGCTAACTTGTTAGTAAGACTAAACGATAGCTGTACCAACACGTAGACTAATAGACAATGCAAACTCATAGAAACATTTCAGTAAAAGGCAAAATGAATTAGCAAGAAACGTAAATAAAAAATATTAAGAAGATAAGAAAGATCTGTATAAATGTGTTAGAGGAATGTTAAGTTTTTTGGAAACATTGTTGAAGGTACATGTTGAATTAATGCACAGTAACACAGATTTTCCTGTGATGGGCAGTGAGTTGAATATGTCTTTTTGGACAATTTAGTAGAAAGACGTGCTGGTCTGAAATGCAAGACTCTCCTGTAACAATCAGATTATATGCCTTTATCTGATAATTGTTTTATTATGTTGATAAAGTCTATATGGTTTCCCTGATGGTCTTTCTAATTCTATTTTGATGCTTATTAATGTCAAAGCTTTAATACTCTATTTGCATAGAAATGATACCAAATGCTCATATTTAAAATATTTATAATTATAAACTTAAAGTTGTTTCTTTTCATTAAGTATTAAATACTTTGAATGAGATTATTATTGTATAGGAAAGGTGTATGTCAAGTTTTCCAAGACAGTACATATGTAATATTGCTGTCAAAACAGAATTGTTTGTGGTAACACAACATATCTTCCTGATTAAATATTATTTCCTCTTTTTCCCAATTTTTAAATGAGCTCAAATTTTCCTATTTTTTTAAATGAGCTCAAATAATTATTTAAATGGAGCATTCACCCTGATAGTTCCAATTATTTCCCTTGTCCTCTCCAAACAAAACAAAAAATTTTAACATGTTTCTTCCATTGCACTTCTGTTAACTGTTCTTTCATCCAAAGATGAGTAACATCCCCCTGTAAGTGTCGTATCAGTGTGCAGTTTTATGGTAAACCTATTTTATATTTTTATTGTCAATGCTAGTTTCAAAAATTCCCTTGGAAGGAAGGTGGGAACAAACTGTCCTTTAAAATTGGGTACCGTCATTCATATTTTTCTCATAATCATTGTTCTGTCATTTATTTTCACATTATTGTCAGACTGCTTCCTGTTGGCAGCTGGAAGTGTTGCAGAAGTAAATAGTAGTTTATTTTTAATCTGAATTTGTTGTTCTTGTGCTACAAATACACTTACATTTTTGTATTTAATCATTAATCTGCTTCCTGCTGGCAGCTAGCAATGTTACTGAATGTTATTTTATTAAGAATTTATTGTTCTTATGTTACAAATATTGTGTTTTTCATACATATATTATGCACAGTTTTATAATACTGTATAATACTCTTAGTTACCATTGTCATATTGTGATATCGTGGCTATCAAATCAATATTTATTTAATTACATGTTTTAGAGAAATTTTTGTTATGGGACTTAATAATTATAACATTTTTGTTGATGAGTAACTAATATTAGCTCCAAACTTTTAAATAATAATGAAATTTTATATAAACCTTAATATTTTTGTGTACTTTAATAGCAATATTTCTTGTGATAGTAACAGAAAACTGTTCATGTGTAATGAACACCTTAACTGGCTGTGTAGCTTATTTGAATGTGCAAGTTACGTCTTCTGAAAATCTATAACATTCCAGTTTGTAATATGAATATAGTGTTAACTGATCATCTCTTATGTCTTTAGCCTTATATGTTCAAGTGTTAATCTGAAATGGATAAACATTTTTTTATTTTAGAGACTGTCCTAATGCAATAATTTTGCAAATATTGTTACTAGATCTCTCTTAGTTATGGCTTGGTGGACTGTTTGGTCTGAAAACTGTAATGGCCTCCAGTTGCGAGTATACTTTGCACTCGCTTATAAGTTTCATTATTTGCACCTTTGTTTAGCTTGTTCAAAGTACCATGTCAGACAGTATTATGACAGTTATCTCTAGAACATTACCGAGCGAGGTGGCGCAGTGGTTAGCACACTGGACTCGCATTCGGGAGGACGACGGTTCAATCCCGTCTCCGGCCATCCTGATTTAGGTTTTCCGTGATTTCCCTAAATCGCTTCAGGCAAATGCCGGGATGGTTCCTTTGAAAGGGCACGGCTGCTTTCCTTCCCCATCCTTCCCTCACCCGAGCTTGCGCTCCGTCTCTAATGACCTTGTTGTCAACGGGACGTTAAACACTAATCTCCTCCTCCTCCTCCTCCTCTAGAACATTATATGAATTAAGAGACATGTCTGTCTCATTTCTATTTTGAACACCTATTATGAGCTTCAACTGTGTAAAGAAATACAGATATTAGTATCGATGTGACGGACTGTATAGCAGCAATATTATAACTGGCTTTAGGGATACATCTAAAAAATTCTGGGTAAAAGTGTGTGTGTGTGTGTGTGTGTGTGTGTGTGTGTGTGTGTGTGTGTGTGTGTGTGTGTGTGTGTCGAACACACATGCGCATTTGTTTGTAGGGATCAGAGACAGCTATTTGCATATTTACAAATTTCATAGCATAACTTGAAGCAATTTCTTTCAGCTAAATACTATGAGAAAGACTTGTAACAATTATACATGGTGCTGACATATCTGGATTTATTCACTATAATAAGATTTACTGTTATTTTCATGGTATTAGACTGATTAAGAAATTGATAAACTTAACTGAAAAAAATAAATATTTCTGCATAAATGTGTGGTTTTTTATTTAATGTATTAATCATTGATCTCTACTCTCCTTCAGTCAGCAGCTTGACCAACAAGAATAAATTTTTCTCCTTTTTGTAGCTTAGTTTTAATTATTATTGGACACTACACTAGTTCCTAACCACCATTTAGTTCCAAAACTTGTCAATGGATGTTGTTTTGAATGAACTGATTGCAGAAACGCCATCAGTGGCTCACGTTTTGTATGATCTCTCAAAAATTATTTTCTCTTTCAAAGTAATCCCAACCCACTTTACGTGTAATGCAAAATGCACTAAACTTTGTAAGGTCATCACTTTTAGTGTTACAGTGTTTCATGATCATCTGTTGTGCAACAAACTGATACATGTTGGCCTTATGGAACACAAGTGACAGATAGAGCTATATGTAAAATAATGGCAGAAATGAGTGTTATACACCAATTTACTCAGAGAACACAAAACAAATAATTTTTGTCTTGCTATACCTTCAAGCATTTATCTTTTGTGTGGCTATTTCAGTCACATGGTGCAGTTTGTCATTGTAGTCCTCTTTTTGTAGTGGAGGTAAGACACCATTCATGTAAGGGAGATGCCATTAATGCTACATCATTTTATTTTACCAAGTAAATTTCAGTTTTACCCAGTATAGCCATAGTTACATATGAATGTGTAATGTGAATTTAAAATGAGCCGTTCCACATCATTACAATTAATCGCGCAAATGGTCCATGGAACATGAAACTAACAAACACATCAGAGACTTTGTCAAAATCAGATATTTTTGTTGTTTAGCTACAATAGTAATTTATTTGTAACCTTATAAATGGATTTGTCTGTAGAGAAATAACTGGAAAGAGTAAAATGTATTTGTAATTTGAGGTGGTTTGTTGTTTTCATTTTTGTATATGGGTGTGAATTCTGTATATTTCAGTCTGTCTAGGGAAATGTCCTTTGAATCACTGACCAATGACAGAGATATTTCAAGAGTGACCCTATCAAATAAGCAAAGGATGTTAATACTTTCCAAAAATCACTGTCATAGACAGTATAATTATCATTTTTAGTGACATAAAGATTTTTATAATCTCCTTATAAAATATATTTTAAGTCTAATGGTTTCACATGATACAAAATGTGTTCTGATAATAAATCTGATGTATCTGTATGTGGATGTTCATTAACATCTGTAATTACAAGGAAGTAATCATTGAATTTGGTGCCCATTGATTTCAATGTGTCATTTCTGTTACAGTAGTTCTCTTAGAATTCCGGTCTATTTGCCGTACTATATTTTTAACTCACATGTTTATGACATTTGACTATAGACTGAGAGATTCTACAAGGTTCTTCCTTCCTAATGCAAGATACTTTAATCTTGTAGATTATCGCTCCGTTATCCATTCTTCTCTTTAATTATTACCCTTGTTTGGTTTAAAACAAAACAGCACTAATGCCGAAGGAACATGTTTAGAAATAGTTAATTTTTTTACCAGAAAGATCTGCTTTGTAGATCTGCTTCCATGATTTTTCTTGTAAGCTGTTTCTTTATGACTTTTAGAGCTGGTGTATAAGTTCATCACATTTCTCCATGAGTTTAATAAACCCAACAAATGCACACACCAGAGATTTTAGTCATCAACAAGATATTCTCCTAACAGTCTGCGATGCTGGGATAATTTTTCAATTCGGTTATTGTAGAAATCACGTAGTTTTGAGGCGAAGAACTCATTGAACCATGCTAGGAGCACACTTTCATCCATAAAGGAAGTTTCTTGAAGTTTGTTCGATAGAGAGCGGGAAAGGTGAAAATCTGAGGGCACAAGGTCAGGTGGGCGCATAATGACTTCCCAACCCAACTCTTGTATAGTGGTTTTAATGAGTCTAGCAGAATGCAGGTGGGCATTATTGTGGAGTAGCTTCACTTAACACAGTCCTTCTGGTTGTTGTTCTTGGATTCTTCTGGTTGTTGTTCTTGGATTGCATCTGCAAGACATCTCATTTGTTGACAATAAATATCAGCAGTGATGGTTACACCTCAGAGAAGCAATGCATAGCACATCTCTCCATTGCTGTTCCACCAGGCGCATAACATTATCTTTTATTGATATGTGTAGGTCTTTTTACAGGGAGTTGCTGCATTGTTTGGGGTCAAACATTCTTTTCTTTTCCTTATGTCAGTGTAAAGACAGCATTCCTCATCACCAGTATCAATACAGGATAGTAATGGTCAGTGTTGTTTGCAAGTTAATTGATGACGAGCAGGCAGAGATGCTGATTTTTGTGATTTTGGCTTAGAGCATGCAGTACCCATACACCTGATTTTGCACTGCATGGCACATTTGGACACAGTGTGTATTGCAGACTGACACACACTGACTTATGCCTGCAAGCCAACAGCTGCCAACATCCGGCACAGAAGAACGGAGTGCTCAAAACTCTAGTCCACAGAGCACATACTCTGTCAGACCCTGACAGTCTGGCAATGGAAATAGAACACTTACAGTCAGTGTTCAGCAAGAATAGATTCTCATCTAGAGACATCCAGAAGGCACTTCAACTTGCCAGTCAGTCACAGGATCCAGTACAAGAACCAGAAGAGGCGAAGAGGGTGGTATACTTGCCATATCCAGGACAGATCTCTGCTAAGATCAGCAGAATTCTCATGAAACATGACATCAAGAGCGTATTTTGCCCACCCACTAAGATTGGGACAATGTTGGGGGATGTAAAGGATGACCTGGGGTTACGGAAGCCAGGCACTTAGAACATACCATGCGAGTGTGGGATGTCACACTTCGGCCAGACCACCAGGACTGTGAACATCACATGTAAAGAACACCAGAGGCACACCAGACTCAGACAGGCAACCAAATCAGCCATAGCAGAACACTGTCTAGAGCTCGGTCAATCGATGAACTACAATGACGCCAAGATTGTCAAACAAACCCCTAGATATTGGGACAGTGTCATAAAAGAGTCCATCAAGATCATGCAGAATCTCATCAACTGTGACACTGGATACCAGCTCAGCACTGTCTGGGATCTGGCTCTTGAACTTCTGAAAGCTCAACGCAAATCATATCAAGATTTCACCAGAAACACGAGTGGGAACCGAGAAAACAGCCATGAGACAGAGCACCAGACACTACAGATTTGTCCTGACACTCCCCAGATGATGACCACAACCTTAGAGGAACACCAGCGACAGAGGAGACTATTGGAGATGGGCCTAGTAGGTGCGGACCGCAAACGAGACACTCGACGTTGTGCAGACCAGTTGCGAAGCTCCCAGCAAGAAATACAAGTGGAGACCAAGGAAACAGCCAGGATACATAGCATCAGACCCTACAGATGACAATGGTGACCTCAAAGAGCGGCCGAGGTGGGCGTGGATGGCAGTGGGAACACCAGTGACCAGAGAGGGCCATGGGAGCCGTGTGTGGTGGGCGCGGACCGCAGAGGGAACACCTATTCGCACAGACCAACTAGTGAGTGCCCACCACCTTACAGGCATAAATACTGGACTCGATCCGCCCAAGGACCATTCTCGGGTAGCACCTGAAGAAGACAGCAAGCTATGCCGTCGAAATATCCTGTGAGAACGACATGAACATCTGGCAGAATCCCATTTTTTCAAAAGGTCAAAACAGCACACTGCTTGGTATTTTCCACAACCTATCTAAGGCATTTGATTATGTGAACCACAGTATTCTTCTACATAAATTGAGGTTTTATGGAATTGATGGTACAGACAAGTTACAGATAATGTTGTATCTAGCAAAAGAATGCAGAAAGTTATACTTATAAGAAGAGCTCCCCAGCAGTGGGACTGACTTTTTGAAACCATTTAAATGGTAATGTAGGTTAAGGTACAAGGTAACATACCCTACAGCCATTCAGTCTGGGACCCTCGTCTGCAAGTAATGGATGAAAAAAAAGTTTGGAATTTTGTGGTGATGCTCTATAGCTTTTTAATTAACATGTTTCAGAAAGCTGGCACAGCAGGACAGTGATCGTGCAGTCCTCATATGTCAAAGGTTGTGGGTTTGATTGTCATCAGGAGCTTCGGTATTTTTTTATTTTTTAATCTCTTTCAAAATGGCTTTGATCGTTATTTTTATTCAATTGACAGTTTAAATGTATTTTTTTTTAATTATGTTCCTTTGTTATGTCACTTTAATAAATATAATTTCTCTCTTTTTTTCCTTCCTCCCACTCTTTTCCCATTTGGAATAGTTATGCATATGAAGTTAATTATTGTTATTTATTGATTTCTTTTTTATTTCTTCCCTTTTATCATCTCATATTTTCGTCCATGTTATTTCATTCATTAAGTTTATTCCTCAGTTTGCTAGAATTTTGTTTTACTTATAGTCCCTTCTTTTGTTTAATTTTTTATTTGCGTTGTCATGTGCACAGTGCAATAAGAATTTACATTTTACTTGTTTATATGACGATTGGAATCCAAAACACTGCACATCTTGTAATGAAAAATACGTTTTTGACACCATCATACAGTCAATATGTATATATTATTTCATCTTTTGTTTTTAACTGATGAATCAGCATTTTCAAATGTTTAAATATTGTAATAGGTAAATAAAAATAATGAAATTTCCAATTGGAAAAAGTGATAGGAAGAAGGAATGAGAGCAACTAAAGCATTATTAATATGCTAATGAAAATGATGTGACACAGGAACAGAAATTTAAAAAAAATATGTTTAAACCAATTAACTGAATAAAAATAGTGACCAAAATCATTCTGAAAAAAAATTAAAAAAAAAGAAGACATTCTAAGCACCTGGCGACATTCGAACCCTTAACCTTTCGCATGTGAGGACAGCACAATAACCATTATACTACGGCAACAAACTGATTAAATGTATTAATTTTAATGCTGTGGCGGGTCACACAAATTCCTGAAATTTTTTTGTTGGTTACTCGTAAATATTGGGCCATTGGGGTGAGTGGCTTGTTTGTGATACCTTGGATCTTAACCTACATGACCATATAAACAGTTTCAAAAAGTCAGTCCCACCACTGGGGACCCCTCCTTGTTAGTAACTCAGCCAGTGTAGTTCAGAGACATTATTTTGACAGGGGAGAGATTACATAAGGGGCTCCACAAGACTCAATCTTAGGTCTGCTAATTTTCTTCATTTATGTAAACAATCTTCCATCCAATTAAGTTCATCTAATTAGTCCTTTTTTCAATTCTACCATACATATGGCAATGGAAGAAATGGTAAACAATGTTCTTAAAAATATCATTGACTGGTTTTCTGCAGATAGTCTCATGCTCAATTTAAAAAAGAAGCAAAATATTGAGTTCTGCACGCCTGGAGTTGCTACACCAATTATAAGCATAACACGTGATGAGGAAATAATAAATACAGTGGAAACTTCAAAAATCTTAGATGTCCATATTGATGAGAATTTAAACTGGAAAAAGCACAGTTTGGAACTCCTGAAACAACTTAGTTCAGCCTCATTTTCACTTAGAATCATTGTCTATTCTGAGGAGAGAGAAGTCAGTAAGCTGACAGTGTTTGCATATTTTCATTCAGTGACTGATGACCTCAGAAGTTAAGTCCCATAGTGCTCAGAGTCATTTTCATTCAGTAATGTCATATGGAATAATGTTCTTGGGTACTCATCCTTATGAAACAAAGTCTCAATAGCTTAAAAACGTGCTGTAAGAATAATATGTTGTGCTACCCTACAGTCATCTTGGAGACATCTGATTAAGGAATTTTGACTATTTCAGTTCAAAAGAAACAATGATGTGCTTAGTTACAAGACCAGAAGAAAAAAATGACATTCATCATGCCACATTAAGGTTGTATTTAGAACAAACAGTAGATGCAAAATGCTGCAACCAAAAGTTTTGATCATTTACCCACTGACAGAAAATGTAAAATTTGAAAATAAACTGAAAAGTTTCTCCTTGACAACTCTTTTTATTCCATAGAGGAATTTCTGTTATTGTAATGTGTAAAAGGTGGTGGGTAGGGATTACTATCTCACATCTGTATGTGTAGCGAGATTTTCTTTTATGATCTGATACTAATTGTGCAACATGTTTTAGGTGTTCCCTTTTGAGTATCTTGACCAATGATTAACTATCTCTTTGTCTGCCCCTCAATTGAGTGGTCACCATGTCTGATGGGTCCAGATTCAATTCCCAGCTGGGTTAGAGATTTTAGCTGCTCGGGAAGAGAGTGTTGTGTAGTCCTCATCACCATTGACACGCAAGTCGCCCAGTGTGGCGTCAGCTGAAGAGACTTGCAGTTCAGTGGCCGAACTTCCACAGAGGAAGACTCCTGGCTGTTGCTGCCACAAGATCATTGCATACTATGTCTTTTAGATCTAATTCAACCAAAATAGTTTTGTCTAAAAAGAGATAGCTATTACATTGAAACCTTCATTCATCAATGGCAACTTTATTGTGAGAAATAAACAA
The DNA here is from genome assembly GCF_021461385.2 of Schistocerca piceifrons. Lineage (NCBI taxonomy): Eukaryota > Metazoa > Arthropoda > Insecta > Orthoptera > Acrididae > Schistocerca > Schistocerca piceifrons. The sequence goes on along the minus strand of NC_060145.1, from coordinate 291,303,125 downwards.
AATTTGCACATAATTAACTCTTGCTATACTCTATCAGACAGAAAGTGTTTAGAGTTACCAAAGCTAGTGAGAGTCTAGTTAAGTCAGTGTAGCCTGTTGACATTTTCTTTAAATGCTTGATGAGATGTAAGATAGTTCCTGCTGGTGGCTTGTGAACTGCAAGCACTACTAGCATCTGTATTTTCAGATTGTTTGATTTGCCACAGCCTTTGAAGAGCTATTTTAACACACTATTTCCAAGCGTCTATGGTCCAGTACTTAACACTGCTTTTCACACACAATGCCACTGATTACATTCTTGTTTTACTAGTTGTCCAGTAGTTCTATATTACACTACATAGATCAGTTAAATTTTAGCAATCCCCAATTATGTTTCAACTAGCATAACACATCTGCTGATATTCCATTTGTCATTTCATACCTCTTTTGTAATTTCAGAAGCTCACACTTTTTATTTGTAAACCTTCTTATATTTTGGTGTAAGATGTGAAATGAGCATTCTTTCAGATGTACTGATTTGTCCACACTTTAATATTTTGCTATGTTTTCAGCTGCCTCAAGTATAATTATGTTTATTCTGCACCTATTTCTTCTAGAATAATTTGCCTTAAAATGACTGAGTGATAACAATAGTCCATTCAGTATTATTTTAAGATTGACAGCTACAAAGGAAGTAGCACAGTGAGGTTAACAAAGAAAGCACAACATGCTTTCTGACAATACCGTGATACTTGTAATTGCAGCTACCACCCATGGTTGCCAGACCTTCACTCTCATCAGTACAATATTGCAGCTTGGACTATGCTCAGGCTGCTTGCTGTCCTGTGGAACTGTTTGCTCCATGCTGAGATTTTATTTGTTTTCATAATTGCTGGTTTAATATTTTATCTAATTTTACTATTATTTGTTGTGTGATACTGAATATGTCAGAAGCTACTTAGTAAACCTTTACTCAGTGAAACGTTAGCCGTACGAAGTCAGTCAAGAGAAATGGTTTGCACTTTACATGTCTGCACCATCAAGAATTGGTCTAGGGAATATTGCCAACCATTCTGTTGTTGTTGTTGTTAAGGTACCTAACATGCCAAACTGAGAGGAGGAGATGATTGTCCTCAGCATTAAAATATTAAAGTAACAGATAAGTTTTAAAATGTGGAGCTTATGGATATAATATCTCTCCAAACACCACAGTTTTCCAGACACAAAACTGAAACTGAAGAGCTGGGAAAAGCATATGGGCATGGTGAAAGGGAGACAGAGAAGGGAGGGGGTGGGACTAGACTCTAGAGTACCCATTTTCTATATACCTGAGTTGGTCACTTTCAAAATATGTCATGCCACAAGAACTAAATTTTATAGGTGATACAAAAGGTCTGCATCTGCATCGAGTTTAGGGTCATTATAAAAATGGTTCTGTGACAAAAGACATGGCATAATTTTCGATAAACATTGTGAAAAGCAAACAAATGCAAGTGATACACCAATTGCTAAGAGCAGAGGTTGTCACACTACAATCAATGATTTAATGCTACAATCACCTAAACAAGAGGCACAGCAGAATCACTTTCAGAAGTGTGTGAAAATTCCATTGTTGTGGTCTTCAGGCCGAAGACTGGTTTGATGCAGCGCTCTGTGCTAGTCTATCATGTGAAAGCCTCTTCATCTCTACATAGCTGCTGTAACCTATGTCTGTTTGAACCTGCTTGCTGTAATCAAGTCTTTGCCTCCCTTCAGAACTTTCATCCCCTCCTTCCCCTACCCACATTGCCTTCCATTACCAAACTGACAATTCTTTGTTGCCTTATGATGTCTCATATCAACTGATCACTTCACATTGTCTCATAAATTTCTATTTCCTCGATTCCATTCAGTACCACCTCATTTGTTTTTCAATTTCCCAGATATCTCTAACATTCTTCTATAGCCAAACATTTCAAATGCTGGTTGTCTGAACTACTTATTGCCACATTTTGCTTTCGTATAAAGGTACGCTACAGACAAATACCTTCAAGAAATACTTCATAACATTTAAATTTATGCTGGATGTTAACAAATTCCCTTTTTTTCATAAATGCTTTTCTTAGTGTGGCCAGTCTGCCTTTTATACCCTTTCTACTTTCGCCATCATTGGTTACTTTGTTGCTCAGATTGCAAAACTCTATTACTTTTAGTGTCTCATTTCCTAACCTGTTGGGAGCACAAAAAAGATGAATGTATGCCTATTTAAAAAAAAAGAGGGGTACCAGCTGCCTTCCTTAGCACCTTTAAATATCTTCCCAAGAATTTTGGCATATGAACATATTCACACTCTAATATGCAACTCAGCTGTCACTCCGACAAGCTCTCCTAACTGTAACCCACTCAGACCTGCTAGCCCATTGCTGAGAGTCATTCATACCATCAACTCCCATTAGCCCATTCTCACTCATTTATTCTGCCCAACTCAGTGTTATCTCTTTGTGTCTCTCTGTCAGTGTCTCACAGTCAGTCTCCTATGTTCTGTCCTACTACTACTGTCTCCTGTCACTGTCACTATTTCCCCCTTCCCCTCTCTCTTATTACTGGTATCTCATTCATTCCTGCCCACTGCTTCTATCTCTTCTGATTGTCACTATCTCTCTCTTCCTCAGGGTCATTGTCACAGACACATTCTTTCATTATCACTGGCTCTCACCCACTTGCACTTTCTTCTTCTTATTATTCCTCTCCCACTGGCACTGTATCCTTCACTCTTTTCTTGTCATTGTTCTGTCACTAACAACTATGTTCCACTGCCAATGTGCCCCTCTCTTTCTCTCACACTGCCATTGTGTCCTTCACTCTTTCTATACTATAACCACTATCTACTATTGTTCATTACTTTTCCATCTCTTTTCCACTGCAATTGTCTCCTCTTTCAGCATAAAATAGCGCAAATATGCTTCCATGCTAAAATTTCTGAGAATTTTTTTTTTTAAGTGCTGCTACTTTTCAGCCAGTGTCTTTTAAACAGGATCATATTTGTATCTTTTGTGCTCTGATAGGAGCATTTTTCTCATTGTTCCCTTCTTTTCCTTGTTGCAACAGGGCATGTCACTCATATGAAAAAGAAATTTGTGGATTAATAAAATGTTGATAGTTTACTTATGTGAAATCAAAACAACACAAAACTAATTTTATACCTCAGATCAAATTTTATGGACGCAAAAAATTTTGCATGTGATTCAGTACTACAACATGGAGTTTGCAGAACCCTTCTGAGAATAACAAACACACCTAACAGCACATTTCTCTGTGCTACATCGCTTTATAAACTGCATTTTCACATTTCACCAGATTTTACATGTGCAAGTAGGGTAATTTGAACCTTTGTTTCTCAGAAATGAGTAAAAATATCAGCAAAATATCCAAAGCTGTTCGATATAAGGATCTTAGGAACATATGGTAAAAACTTCAGCCATTTTCTGTACGTAACTTTCTTGGAATCCACAGCTCAGTTTCAGTACCCAAAAAACCAGCTTTTGGGGTGTTTCTTGGTAATGGATAAAGATGTTTGAAAATAAGTAGACGGCACTTCTAGATAAATGCTTAGAGAGTATACTGTTCAAATTCAATCGATTTGCTGCAGTTAGTTATTTAGATATCCGTTGCTGATGGTGAAAAATACTTTCCTCAGGTTTCCTCAGGAAATGGCCATGAATTAAACTGGGTCTCCACAAGCCTCTTAAAGCACACCATAAACCACATCTAATGCAAAAAGAACCAACCAATTTGCTCCATTTGTCCAAGCTGGAGGAAGTGTGTAATATTCAGACTTTGACCCTTTACTGTAGGATAGTTGCAAAAAGACAATCCTTCTGACAGGTATACAAATGGTCCTTAGCCCAAGAGGTATCCAAAAAAACTTGACCCAACCTTTCTGGCTCTAACAGAACACGAGGAAAAAACCCCTGAAAAATCCCATTTTACATGCTGTGTTTTGGAACATATTGGTAGTGCATGTTGTGATGTGCGTACCATCTACCCTTGTTTTATTTTTACTGGTGGTCACTGTATAAGCTCTTTTCAAGGCTCTATCTATTCCACTGAACTGCTTTTCCAGTCCTTGGCTGTCTCTGACAGAATTACAATGTCATACACAAATCACAAACTTTTTATTTCTTCTCCCTGAATTTTAATTTCTTTTTCAAATTTCTCCATTGTTGTACTCTGTCTCAACTACAGCTTTCCTTTCATATCCTTCCTTATAATTGCAGTCTGGTTTCTGTACAACGTATAGTTAATTAGTAAATAACCTTTTGCTCCCTGTGTTTTATCACTGTTCCCTTCAAAATTTCAGAGAGTGTCCTGTTCCCATAGATTTTTCATGCAGGTGGCAGCTCAACTGTAGCTCCACTCAGCTCTGTGGAGTGTTTATAAAAATGAGTCGAAAAATGCAATCACAGCATTGCGAAATGCACTGGAAAGAATCTCGCCAAGAAAAACAATCGTCGTTAGCATCCCACATAGACATGACCTAATAAACAGTTCATGTGTAAATAATGAAATCAAATTCACAAACAGAATGTTTCAAAAGGTATGCAAAGCATTCAAGGACGTGAAGTTTTTGGACAGTAATTCCGAAGAGAGAAACCATTTTACTCGACATGGAATGCACAGGAACCGGCTAGGAAAACGTGTACTTGCTAAAGCACTATTAGCAGAAACATTCAAACTATTTGTAAACACCACTCCTCCAATCATTCTAAAAGCACCTGTGCCCATTGAAACTGTACCATTGGAAGAAATACAGACAGTGTCATCAAAATACTCCTTCAAACCTAATGGAACAGCTGAAGGGAAGACTTCATATGCAGCAGCACCTGTATGTGAATCAACACAAACAGGTCTTTTATACAAAAGCAAGACAGCACCAGCAGTTACAACTCAAGTGGGAAACGTTAGTCCACTGCCAACTTGTGAAGCAGCAGCATTTAAGGAGGAAGAACAGTCATCAATAGCAGAAACAGCAACACCAACCCCCACAGGATCAAGTGTACAAGCTGACAGTGTAGAAACCTCACCAACAGGAGATCCACCCTCTATGGCAAAAAGGAGCACAGTAGTGACTGCGGCTGCTCCACATAGGATGTGCCTGAGATCAAGAAAGTCCTCAGCTGCAAATGGGGATTTTTTATGGTACTGGGGCAGAAGGGGGAAGGTTCCAATCAGAATGTAAGTAATGTAGTTAATAACAACAAATGTGAGTGTTACCAGCACAACAGCTCCCTCTTCCCTGCAGAAAACTGTTCCTGTAATACTGGTATGTCAAAAGAAATAAAACTCAGTCCCAACAGTGGCAGCACCACAACCAATCATGTAATTAAAAATAAGCTCAAAATTTTTCACCAAAATATTCAAAGCCTGCTCTGTAAGTTAGACCAGTTTATTGTAAATATTGATGAACCAACAGGCGCAAATTGTGCTCATATTCTCTGTCTGACAGAACACCATGTCACTTTTGGCATCGAAATGCTCAATATACCAAACTATGTTTTAGCTACCTCATTTTGTAGAAAGCATATGTGCAAAGGTGGGGCAGCTATTTATGTGAAAAACAGCCTGTCCTTTAATACAATAGATGTAGAGAAATATTGTGTAGAGAAAGACTTTGAGGCATGTGTCACAGAAATAGTAGAAGCTAACATGAAACTGGTAATCGTAGCAGTATACAGGGCTCCATCTGGTAATTTTAAAGTATTCATGAGACAATTAGATTCTGTGCTATTGTATCTCTCAAGAAAAAATAGGGACATTACAGTGACTGGAGATTTTAATATAGATTTCCCAGAAAGCTCATCTTCTAAGACAGAGTTTGCAAATTTAATGCATACCTACAACCTTGTCTCCACTGTCAGTTTTCCCACAAGAACTACTGCCACTTCCAGCACTCTAATAGACAATATCTTTGTAGATATGAGAAAAACTAATCACATCAAAGTTGAAAAAGTCATAAATGGTCTCTCTGATCATGATGGGCAAATACTCACAATTGACAACTTTAATACAAATCAGAACAAAGCTAGTGCACAGTGGAAAACCATTAGAAACATGAATGAGGAAAATATCCAAAAATTCAAATTATGCATTCAGGAGATTGACTGGAGGTATGTTTATCTTGCAAATGATGTTAATACAAAATATAATTTATTTACTGGCAAATTATCAGGTATATTTGAAAATGTCTTTCCAAAAAAGGTCTGCAGACTACAGAACAGGCAATCAAGCAAAAAACCATGGCTTACCAAGGTCATAAAAATATCATGCCAGAGAAAAAGAGAACTGTATATAATATCTAGACAATCCAATAATCCCCTCCAGATGAAATATTATAGGACATACTGTAAAATCTTAACTAAAGTCATTAAAAAATCTAAAAGTATGTGCATGCAATCTGAAATTAACCGTTCACACAATAAAATTAGAACGATTTGGAATGTAATAAAGAGGGAAACAGGTACTACACCATCTGACAATGAAAAAATTGCTGTCCTAAAAATTAACGATTTGGAAATAACTGATAGTAAACAGATAGCAGACACATTTAACAACCACTTTCTAAGTGTCACCTCTCAAATAGGTTGCAGTGGTTACCTAAGGGAAGCTTTAGATATTCTGAAACTTAACCTCCCACAATGTTTTAGTGATATAAATGTAACACCCATAACTGTTAATGAAATAAAAAAAATAATTCACTCATTGAAAAGTAAAGGATCTTCAGGTATAGATAACATGTCTAATAAACTGTTGAAAGCCTGCAGTAATGATGTAAGTGTAGTACTTGCTCACATTTGCAACATGTCTCTTTATGAGGGAGTTGTTCCAGAGAGAATGAAATATGCCATTGTGAGACCTCTTTTCAAGCCTGGCGATGCTACAGATGTAAAAAATTATCGTCCTGTCTCTCTCTTAACAACATTTTCAAAGGTTCTTGAAAAGGCAGGGTATAACAGGAGTGTGGCACATCTTGATAAACTTAATATTATTAACCACACACAGTTCGGTTTTCAAAAAGGGGTTTCCACAGAGCTTGCCATATATTCACTCACAAATGATGTCTTGGAGTCTATTAATAGTAAGAAGTCACCAGTTGGTGTCTTCTGTGATACTTACAAGGTCTTTGATTGTGTAAACCACAAGATACTCTTGGAGAAGGCCTATCATTATGGAATCAAAGGGCCTATAGGTAACTGGCTAAAATCATATCTTGAAGACAGGAAACAAAAGATGGTTCTAAATGGCTGCAACAAAGGATCTTCTAATCTAGTGGCTTCTGAATGGGGCAAAATTCAGCTTGGAGTTCCCCAGGGATCTGTCCTTGGACCCTTGCTGTTTTTAATATATGTTAATGATTTACCCCTGTCCATTAGTAAAAATTGTGAATTCACAATGTTTGCTGATGATACAAGCATTGTCATAGATGGTAAGTCTACTGCTGATCTGGAGACTGATGTTAATGATATACTCAGAGAAGTTACAGCTTGGTTTTCAATTAATTCTCTTTCAGTTAATATTAAAAAACTAATTTTATACAGTTCCACACAAAAAATAAAACTCTAGAAAATATAGTAGGCCTAATTGCTCATGACAACCAGGAACTAGAACAGGTGCAATCCACTAAATTCCTGGGGGTTCACATTGACGGTAGGCTCAACTGGGAACAGCATGTGTCCCTTACTCTAAAAAGGCTTTCATCAGCAACTTTTGCTCTAAGAATAATTACTCATTCTGGGGACATCAACATTTTAAAATCATCTTACTTTGGGTACTTTCACTCATTAATGAGTTACAGAATAATATTCTGGGGTAATTCACCAGCCTCAAAAAAAATCTTAACTGCTCAGAAGAGAGCAGTCAGAATCATGTGTGGGGTTCCTCCACGAACCTCATGTAGAAAACTTTTTACACAGTTAGGTATTCTGACCACAACATGTCAGTACATATACTCTCTGATGAATGTAGTTAATAAAGACTATGCTCAGTATGAAACAAATTGTTCATACCATAACTACAATACTAGAGGTAAAGATGATCTACATGTTGAACTAAAAAATTTAACACTTGTACAGAAGGGAGTAAAGTATGCTGCTATAAAGACTTTTAATGCATTGCCTAATTATATTAAATGTACAAGAGAAAATGAAACGCTGTTCAAAGGTATGTTAAAAAAAATACCTGCTCGACCATCCACTGTACTCGTTAGATGAATTCCTTTCCAGAAGTAATGCCCTCCCTTAATAATAGATATATTTAGTCTCTTAGTTATTAGGTGGACGATACAATATTATGTTAATGTTATAGTTATAAGGTTATATTGAGAACTACTATACTAGTTAAATGACAGCTCATAAATGAGAAAAAGTGATACTTATAATATCTGTATCATTGTATTATATTACTATACTGTAGCATTAATTGTATTTGTACAACTGTATTGACACGTTCCACATCTAGGTGAATCACTCGCATGTACGGATCTATGGAATACGCATACCAAATAAATAAATAAATAAAATAAAAATGGTTGCCTGTCACGCCAGGGCCTACGAATCAACGATTGGCTGTCTCTGTACAGGTACATTTTTAAAGTGCTCAACAAAAGTGCACAGGTGGTGCTGAGATTGTTGCCAAACTAGTGAAATGGGAGGGCAATCTTAGAGAGACCCTTTGCTGTTTTATTCATGCGTATGTTAATATTGCATTGCCTGTGATCACACCACAGGCAGTTGTGAGACAGGAGGGCTGAAAATGCATAAACACCCATTGCAGCTACAGATCATATTACAATGGTTTTGAACAGACCCTAGTGGTTGCACCCTGTACACTAGAGCAAAATTTGCGGTTTTGCTACACTCCAAAAGGGTGCAGTCTTGCTCAGTGACATTGCAGGCCAATGACAATGTCCTTAGAGAAGGGTTGAATTGTCCAGGAGAGGGGAGCCAACAGTATCAAAGGTCATCAAGAATGTTGTCCTGCTGCTTTCTGCACTGGAAACTGTTGTTTTAGTCTGCGAAAAGTGTGGAGAATCAATACCCTAAGGTGGTTTCATTGATGCCCTTTCTACCACCCCGTGAGCCCTGTTCATTTTGATACCGAGTGGTGGCATGTCTGAAATGTTTCCTTGGCCACCCATAAGAAAACTGTGTGATTTCAACAATGTTGGGCTTGCAATTCTAACCTCCATCACAGAGGTTGCAAAAGAAGGAGTATGTGATTACTCTCCCATTGTGTGATATGCCCACAGTGGTATCAGGCAGAATTGTGTTGAAATTTGGTGCCAATGTGGCATCATTTACCCAACTTACACCTTGTAGAAACATCTGAGCTCTGGCCTTTCTTTTTCACATGTTGACACCTTGCTGTCTGAAATATTGCAGAGCCTGAGGGTGACATTGCAAGGCACCAGGCTTTTGCACCACTACAGAGAAAGGTTGTAGGCACCTTTGAGTCAAATTTCGAACTTCTGAGTCACAGTGGCATAGAATTATAGGGTTTCGGAAAAGTGACTCTTTGTGTTGCACAGTGTCTTTTTTCTGTGTTACAAGTAGAAAGTTTGATCAGAAAATGTAGTATCAGGTTAATTATAAACTTAGTCCTCTGTTTTCTGTAAGGAAACTAAACAGGTGGCTGCTGAGGTTTCCATGCACAAGTGCAGCTTCATACATCACACTTAATCCAAATTATGTATTTCTGAAAACTATCCTTATATCATCTTAAAAATTTGCTGCAAATAAAACTGAAATGAGAACATACTGCAGCTCTTCCATAAGAAACTGATGCCAGTTTTGTCTCTGTACATCAAATAGTTTGACTGAGGGATGAAATGTAGATTGCACATTTGTTGTGATCAGAACATGGCAACTCTTCTCCGCACATCCACGTGTTCCTGTTGAAATGTTGATCCTAAAGTATGGTACTTTTGAACAGACTATGGTATAGAACAGATATTACTTTGACCAGACTGGATGCTTCCAGTAATCAGCAGTCCAAGTAGCTTCCTACCACAAGCATTCAGATGTAAAGTACATTGTGTAGGATGCAATTCAGTGGCATCCATGCGGGAATGCTCCTCTTCTTTAGTGACTCTTGCATGTCTGGATTACCAAATTTCACAGCATATTACCTCTCATTTCTGATCAATTCCCTACCAACTACTACTATACAGCAGTAAGACTTATTTTTTAGTGTTTAAAACCCATCGTTTCTACACTTAGTTGTACATTCTTTCATGAACTGAGGAACTACTTCTGAACTTGTTACGGTTATCTGAGTGCTTTTGTCCAGTTTACAAATAGTTACAGCTATTGGAGATATCTAGTCTGAAGCTCTCAGTCTTGCAGCATCTCCAGGGACTTTCTGCTAGTTTAATATGTTTCTTGGCGTGCTGAATTCTTAATTGTATGTCTCATTTGGAGTCACACTGTTGATCTAAAATGGTGCCTATGCATTTGAAGATGGGCACCAGACTTCTGATCTATCTCAAACATTACTGCTGCCACCTGAAGGTGACCGCATAACAATTAACTGCCAATTTGTTAAGAAGTTTCAAGATTAACTGCTCTTTCTTGTAAAGCAATACTGAAATCACTTCATTGCCAAAAATGACAAGAAACACTAGGTTACAGCACTCCACATGAAAACAATTCTGACATTGGTATCACTGATTTTAATTCCTTATTATTTTGCATTAGTTTTCACACAATAAAAAACTGGTTGAGGTAAGTGATTAACGATAACTGTTCTGTCATCAATAAGAATTTTGCGATTCTTAACACCAGTATATTGCCTAAATAGTTAAAAAAATTAGAGTTGTCATTGTTTTGTTGTTGTCTTCCGGTTAGTCTGTTAACGTCTCTTTTCATCTCTGCATAACTACTACAACCTACACCCATTTGAACTTGCTTATTACATTTGAGCCTTGGTCTCCACAATTTTTACACCCCACACTTCCTTTTATCACCCATTAATCCATTGGTTGCCATATTGTACAATGGAAAAGACAATTCATAGTGAAATGTGTGTTATTATAACTGTATTATTCAAAATAATTCAATCAGTGAGACCTCAGTTATCACTGTTAATTAACTGATTCATGCTATCCTGCACTTCACCTCAAAGTAGTCATCATTCAATGATTTAACTGTCCAAAATGAGGTCCATATTTTGCACTTCTATCAGATCTAACTCCATTCACCAGCTAGTTATCAACTGTTATGAAAGATAAAATTGCTTTCAAAGATGAAATCGTTCTCCTTTCTCTCCACGAGATGCCGTCTCTTCGTGAAAGTTGGTGGTCCACAGAACTTGCTCTGATCTTAACAGTGCAGCATGAAAAGCTTCTTCTGTTGGTCTACTATACCATATTTGAATGTCTTTCAGCCACATATTTCTCAGTCTTCAATGGTCTTTTGCCCTGTATCATTCCTTCAGTAGTAAATTGTAATAATTTTTGTCTCACCTCTCATACGTCACAAGTGTTGCGTCTTTCTTCCTTTTACAAGGTGCAAATGTTATTTTTGCTTTTTTATCCAGTGAGGGACCTCAACGTTTTAAATATCCCTGCATTCAGGTGACATTGATAAAAATACCTTTCAAGGGCTCCAGCTTGTTTTTCAGTACTTAGGTCCAAGGTCCAACTCGTGTATCCATCAAGCAGAACACAGAAAATGTTGCACAGAACATTCTTGTTCTCAGTTCTGACCTCATGAGGAATTTTCTCATGTTGAATTGCTTCTTCACCTGTTGAATTCTTAATTTTATGTCTCATTTGGAGTCACACTGTTGATCTAAAATGCTGTCTCTGCATTTGAAGGAGGGCACTTGTTCAACTGTATTAACTTTTACTGAAAGATCTGTTTGGATCTTACTTTTAGAGAAAACCATAATTTTTGTTTTGAATGGGTTAACAGAATATCTGAACTCTTCGGTTCTTGATATAAAGTAGAATGGATTAAATACTATCAAGATATCCAGATAGAGTTGTCCGAAAATTCTTCGAACATGACAACTGGATAATGTACTGAACACACAGGAAGATTTTACGGCATTTTATTATTATTATCAATTGTTTTAACATTTTATACTGAATTCTCATATAGTTCCTGTCTCAAATTAAAATTCAGCACCTTTTAGCTTATGAGTCAATGAGTCTACTCAAAAACATTTTTCTCAAAGGTAGTAGTAATCTGGAATGACACGCCTTATAAAAGCTAGAGAAAGATATCCAATGTACTTGTAAAATGCCTCAATAATATCTGTCTCTTGCTCTTCTGCAGCCACAGTCCACATCACCTTCTGTTTTGATATGCCCTACACGTCAAGACATTATTTCTTTATTTTTCTTGTCTTTTGTGTAATAAAAACATTAAGTGCATTGCACGTAAACCAGATATCACACTATGTTGCATTTACATACTGTCATATGTCTACTGTAGGAAACTAAACAAACCTTGTGTGAATGTTATGGCTTGTATATATTTTGATTTTGTAATTAATGTCTTATTAGTCAATCATGATATAATTGCACATGGGAGTGAGGGCCCTTCAGTCAGCTTATTGCGAGTTTTTATGATGATATTTCAGGAGGACACACTGAAAAACTTGACAGTATATGTACAACTGTCTGGAAATCATTCACAGTGCCATACATTTTCTTTAGTCATCACAGTAATTGTTTCTTGTAAAATCACCACGAGTTTCTGACAATGGCCTTGGGATGCCAAGTGCAATAATATCGTTGTGGGGTAGTGCCTGACCATTAGAACATTTTTGTTTACCCTGATATTTAATTTTAAATATATTAATGTCAAAACTCTTACTAAATCTATTAATATGGTTGTAAGTGGATAGATAAAAAACATGTACTCACCAAGCAGTGGCAGGGGAACACACACACACACACACACACACACACACACACACACACACACACACAAAAGGGTTTAACTTTTACAAACTTTCGGAGCCGGTGGCTCCTTCTTCTGGCAGAAGAGTTGAAGGGGGAGGAAGAGGGGTGAAGAAAAAGGACTGGAGAGGTTTAGGGAAAGGAGTACAGTTCAGAAAAGTCACTCAGAACCCTGAGTCATGGCAGATTTACTGTACGGCATGAGAAGGAAAGATTGATCATTGGGGACTGCACCAGATGAAATTTGAAAACCAGAGAGCTTAAAGGTGGAAGACAGGGTAACATGCAAGACAGAGACTACTACTAAAACATCATGCAAAAATTGATAAGAATGAAAAGCTAAGTGCATTATATGTAACAGAGGTGGGAGGGGGGGGGGGGGTGAAAAATAGGTAGGTCAGAAAATGAAAGATGTAGAAAACTAAAATGGAGTAAAGAAAGGAGTAGTTACTGTGGAGAAATACTGAAACAGAAGGAATTAAGGCAGGTGGGTGGTGAGAACCAAGGACATGTTATAGTGCTAGTTTCCACCTGTCAAGTTATGAGAAACTGGTGTCTGGGCGAAGAATCCAGATGGCACTTGTGCTGAAACAGGCACCGAGGTCATGACTGTCATGTTGTATGCTGTGCTCTGCAACAGGATATTGTGTGTTGCTCGTACACAGCCTGTGCTTATGCCCATTCATACTGATTAATAACTGGGTGGTAGTCATGCCAGTGTAAAAGGCTGAGCAGTGTTTACGTAACTGCTAAATCATGCCCTGAAATGAGATACATTCTGTCTGAGTTTTGCCCACCACATCTCGAATAGCTTTTCATCGCCCTCCCAATCTCTGCAATATACTTATCAGACCCAATGCTCCTTCTGCACCCATCTCCCTGCCCTATAGTTCCTACCCCTGTGATCATCCCCACTGCAAGACTTGCCCTATGCAGCCTCCTACCACCACCTATTCCAGCCCTGTGACTGGCAAATATACTATCAAACGGAGAGCCATCTGTGAAACGACAAGTCATTTACCAGCTGTTATGTAAACACTGTTCAGCCTTTAACATCGGCATGACTACCACCCACTTATTAATCAGGGTGAATGGGCATAGACGGAGGATGTATACAGGCAAACCGCAATATCCTGTTGCAGAGCATGGTGTACAACATGACAGTCATGTCCTCGGTGCCTGTTTCACCTCACGCACCATCTGGATTCTTCCCCACGACGCCAGTTTCCAGAACTCCAGAGGTGGCAACCAGCACTAAAACACGTGCTTGGTTCTCGCCACCCACCTGGCCTTAATATACGTCATTTTCGTCTGTCTCAGCATTTCTTCACAGTAACTACTCCTTTCTTCACTGCATTTTAGTTTCCTACATCTTTGAATTTTGCCATCCCCCCTCCCACTTCTGTTACATACCAGGCACTTATCTTTTCACTCTTATTAACCTGTGCATGATGTTTTAGCAGTAATCTCAGTCTTTCATATTATACTGTCTTCCACCTTTAAGCTCTCAGGTTTTCAAATCTTGTCTGGTACAGTCTCCAACAATCAGTCTTTCCTTTTCGTCCCATTCAGTAAGTCTCCCCTTGACCCAGGATTCTGGATGGCTTTTCTGAACTGTACCCCTTTCCCTAAACATCTCCAGTCCTTTTCCTTCGCCTCTCTTCCTTCCCTTCAACTCCTCTGTCAGAAAAAGAAGCCACTGGTTCCAAAAGCTTGTCAAAGTTAAACCTTTTGTGCCTGTATTCCCCTGCTGCCACTTGATAAGCAGATTTTTTATCTATCCATTCACATTATATTGTCACTAATTGATTAGCTTTCGCTGTTATATTAATATGGTTGATAAGATATGACAACTATGGCCAAGACTAACTTTGGCAGACAAGTTGACTCGTTTGTCATTGTGTCAGAAGAGTAATACTACAACAGTCAAGTGTGCCTGCAGGTGCTACACAACATTATATGGCAAATCATATAATGCTACTTTGTCACTGCAGGTAAAGATAAAATGACAGCAACTCAGTATAGCATACAGAAAAGTGGAAAATTATTAAACAAGAATGTATTTCAGTTACAGAATCATAGACTTTGCACTCACAGCATACATTATTTAACAAATATTGTAACTCCTAAATCATTGTGCTTGCTGGTTTTCTTTATTATTGTTACTTCTGAAAAAGAAATCATAACAAGTTTTTTTCATAACAGTAGACTCAGACAACTACTTCACCACCTGTGAAATAATTCATCAAGAAGTCTAGTATTCTTTCTTAACCTACAACTACCAGCACGTGTCTCACCCACTCCCAATCCCTCTCTCACCCAGTCCCAATCACAATTACAATTACATCTAAGCACCTTCTAATCCCAGTCCCAATTTAATTGTGAGCCTCTCATCTAATCTCCCTACTCCGAAGACGTCCATTCTGTTGACCTCTAACTTTCAGTCCAACACTTGAATTCAGTCACATTGTTCTAACACAAAATCTCCCTCAACTGGAAATTCTACTTCACCACCCACTCCTACCACACTGACAAAAAAAGTGCATTGAACCCTGCCTCAAAGAGATCAAATCCAAATCCAATAGGGATCTCCTTATTCCTCCAAAACTGAACTGTCCAAACATTCCAAAATTTCTTACTTCCGGCATTACCTCCAAAATCTTGAACCTTGGTCCTCCAGTTTAGTCTCTTGGCAACTGTGAACTGCAGGTCATTTCCTTGCAACAGTTTTCTAAGTGGCAACTGAATGCATATTACTCGGTCCAGTCACATTAATGTGACTACAACCTTTGTTCGATGTCAATGTGCAATAATCACTCACAGATGGCAGGTGGCAGTGCAGATGTCTTCGTAATGCAGAAACGCAGCAATTTACCTGACTCCCAGATAGGCATAATTATTGGCTTTTGGACCAAGGATGAAAGTATTTCCAAAATGGCTAAGTTTGTAAACAGTCCATGTGCTACTGTGGTTAAAGTATACTGTGCATGGCAAAATGGCACTATCCAAAACCAGCTCCGAGCCAAGTGTGGTGCACCATGGGCCATGTAGAACAGACGTTAACAATGGTTGCAAAGATATGCAAGAGTGAATAGACATGCAACTGATGAGAAATTGACCATGCAGATGAACCAGGGGGCTACCAACAATGTCTCCCCAATGACTATTCGGCGAACATTGTTGCATATCGGCCTCCAGAGCAGGTGTCTGGTTCACGCACCCAAGCTGACTGCTGTTCATCATTGACGAAGGCTAGAATATGCACACCAGTACTGCAACATGACATCTGCTGAGTGGTGACAGGCGGCCTTTTCAGATGAATCATGTTTTACACTTTGTTGGACAGATGGTCGGTGGGGTGTACGGTAGGAAACGTCTGCTAGCAAACTCCCTGCAACAATCAGCGGAAGGGCTCAGGTCAGAGTAGGGAGCATTATGGTCTGGGGAATGTTTTCTTGGCATTCCGTGGGTGATATCATCCTTGGCATGATCACATTCACCAGCAGCACAATGCTACATCTTACAGTGTTTGTGGTTCTAAGAGCATCAGGATGAGTTTACCATACTCCCCTGGCCACCAAACTTCTCAGATTTAAACTCAATTGAAAATCTGTGGTTCCACCTATATCAGTCTATAAAAGCCATAGATCTTTAGCTGAAAAATGTCACCGGCATGGCTCCATATTCCTATCGGTACCTTCCAGAACCTCACAGACGCTCTTCCTCCATGCCTCACATTGATCTGCACTGCAAAAGGTGGTTATTCAGGCTTTTGACAGGTGATTGCATCAGGGTGATGAGAGAGTGTAGTTGTGATAGACTACCAATCACCCGCAACTTCCCATCCTTCATAAATATTAATAACCACTTTCTTGAAGGGCTTTCTTGTTTTATGCCATTCTCATGGGTCACATTTCCTTTTCCTCACAAAAAAAACAGGTGATGTTATAACACTATCAAAATATGCCATGATTCTGTGTCGTACAAGTAAGTAAAGTAGCCATGACTGTGTTGTAGTTAACCTGATTTCAAGCAGCCATTGGAAATAAGTCAGGTAGGAAATAAAAGAGCAAAGCAATAATGTCACTTTGGAAATGAACACATTTTTATATCATACTTGTGAGCGGGATTTGCAGCATTTTGGAAACAAAACGTTGTTAACGCAATAAAAGAGACATATGAGAATGCGAGACAGGTAACTCAATTTTTTTTTTTCAAAAAATGGTTATAAGCCACTCTGCAATTCTTTTCAATTCCATCTCACAATTTGTTATTTTCTCAATTGCATTTATTTATTTACGTTTTTAAACTATTTTTCATGTTAGGTTCACCACCTGTCATGCTATTTATGATACGTTATCTGGTAGGTTTTTGCATCTACCATTTTATTTTTTTTCCTTGCTCTTGTTAAGTTATCACTTTATCAGCCCCTACTACCATCTCTAAACAGAAACATGTACAGTGTAATCTGAATAAATGTGTTCCAGCTATGTATGGAATATACTCCCACACTGTTAACACAACCACCTCTGGCCTGGATTACCCCTACACAGTCTGCGCGTTGAACACCTCGCTGGACCATCAGTGAAAAATCTCACACATAATTTGAAAATTGTGACTAATCAGACTATACTACATGCCTCCAGTCAGCTACTGTCCAGTTTGTGTGTTGTTAAGTTTAATGTAGTGTTATGTGCCGCTGTGAGCAATGGCCTTACGCAAGGTATCAAATATCAAGTGATCACTGCAAGCAGTTCCCTCCACAATGTTCACTCAGAAATTGATTGTGATGGTCCTACATTCACTGACAACACTACTGGGTTTCAAACCAGTTGTCACTGAAAAATGTAACTCTTGTCTCCAGGCCCTGTTGGTTATGATCTTTTCCTCTGATATGTTAAACGGCTGCCAGTGATACACCATTCCTTGAAAATACATTACAAATGGTTCAAATGGCTCTGCGCACTATGGGACTCAATTACTAAGGTCATCAGTCCCCTACAACTTAGAACTACTTAAACCTAATTAACCTAAGAACATCACATACATCCATGCCCAAGGCAGGATTCGAACCTGCGACCGTAGCGGTCGCACGGTTCCAGACTGTAGTGCCTAGAACCGCTCAGCCACCCCGGCTGGCAAAATACATTACAGTCCACATTCATACAGCAAATAATTGAGAAGGTCCCCTCCTGGTGTGGTCATGAGCACCAGGGTAGTGTAGAATGGCCTGCTGCGCAGCACTCTTGAGGTCGCAGGATTCTCTGGCCCGACCTGCAGCATCTGAAGTGCCAGCTCACGGCTCTGTGCTGCCTCAGCCTGCCGCAGCCCACCACAGTGGGCAGGCTGCATCACGAGGAACTCTAGGTAGACATCCCGACTACTGAGCCCACGGGAGCAACACGTCAAACTTTACTATGCGGCATGCGTGTCCCACCATCACCTGCTCTCACAAAAAGATTTTTTTGTTCACAGTTGCCTTGCATTTGTTAGATATTTTAAATGGCCACTGAGTGTGTGATGACGACTCCCTTGTTACTTTCCATTACTGGCCCTGCTGCTCAGTAATCTGACGTAAATCAAACATACATAACAAAATGTGCAATAAACAAAAACTTTTTCACCACTACAAACAATGGAGAATGAAACTTAATGTCCAAAAATAGTTTTAGTATGTTTTTCACTTATTCTACTCTGATAGAATTATCATTAATAAAAAAGAGGCTGCAAAAGTGACCATCTTGCACTGAGAACGAAACCAGCAGAACTAAAATTTCTTTCAGATGCAGAGCTAGATGCTTGTATACAAAACCTTTTCCTCATGAGCTTCTGAAGAGTTGGAAAATTTTGCCCACTCGTTTTCCAGTAAGAAGCCACATATTTTTCCATTTTGCAGTTTTGATTGAAATATCTTTCCAGTTTGTCTATCAGAGTAAGACTGCATTTGACATCTGCCTACAAAGCACACTTCTTTACTTTCGCTGGTAATGTTTTTGTGGAAGTTGATGAAAGAACTCTCTCTTCATGGCTCATACATGCCTCTTTCACCAAAATGTCTTTTACATGACTGGAAAAATACAAAAATCTTCTAATATACCATTTTGCAAATCCGCAATGATGTGAGCCCTATTCTGAATATGGAAGTTTATTGAAAATAAAACCCAATGTCCTGTTGAAGCTATTTGAAGTATTTCATTGAATTTCAGAGCTCCACTCAGGTTCACAAATTCGATCGGGTGATCTGATGACATTTTCTCACATATTCGGCTGTTCTGTAGACAAGGGAATATCGAATCTGAGGCTATTAGGCCTATACTCGATTCTGTGAATGACCTTGTTTTTGATTGAGAGTCTGCAGTGCCCTTGAGAAAAGGCCACTGGGGAGCTAATGACGTAGCAATAAATGGACTGTATGTCTCACCTCTGCCGTGACTTCATGTCTCGTCCTCAAATATCATTTTTAAATAATGGTTAGCGAAAAGTTGCTACTTCTTGGCACTTCTGTTCAATTATCTTTACCTCTGAGTAGAATTTGAGATGTCTACACAAAGCTCCTATTTCAGAGGCTCATCTGTCCTGAGGTGCCTAAGCCAAATAATGTAATAGTGTCATCTTTCATGGCAACACAAGGTGCAGTGCATGTGAATTTTCCAGTTCTTATTTCTCGGATGCCTCCCTGAAGGGCTGCAAAAATCCTAATCTTTTAAAAGACTTGCTATAAATTAAATGATAACGTATAAAAATTACAGTACAGCAAGAAGAGAAATTAGTTTGTTCATCAGCGTAATATATATTCCTTCAATTCAAGCCTTTCATAAGCTTTTCACACACAGTCAAATACTGACTTTCCTCCTATTCTAACATTATCAGCCAGATATTCCAGAGAGTATCACAGGACTATTCCCATGATCTACCTACAATATTGAGAAGGCCACTTTTCTTTGCATAAATGACAAGTTCTTCTCCCAAAGTCAAAATACAATGATCTTGTGGACAACTGATGCATATATATGCTGGGTTAAAAGCATTTCATACCTCTGTATTTAGCATATGGCAACAATAATTCAACTACGAATAATTACGCAGGGAAAAAACAATGTTGGAACCTTGATCAGTCATAAAAGGCTTCTTGTCTTCCAAGCAGTGCCATGAATACCAAGTGGCATAAATACTCTTGACAATCCTCTTCAAATTGTATCATATTTTCAGTTCATCTGTGAACTGGGTAGTAAACAAAACACGATATCAGAGTTCAGTCAGCAAAATAGGAGACTACATGTCAGATAACGATTTCTTCTTGTGCTACATCTCCGCATGTCTGTAGTGGCTGAGCATCCATCTTTTAATATACAAGGAATTACCTCATGCATAATAACATCTCCTAGGCTTAGCACTATCTGCAATGCGTTGTGACACAGTCAAGGGATACTTTTCCATTAGTTGCACGTGTTGACTAATGTCTGAATAGTTCCATATGACCTTACGTCTTGTGCACATACATCCATGCATTTATTGACAGTTATCTTTTGAGCAGGTTTAGAAAGCATTCGTCATCCTCACAAGACCTTTGTTTATCTCTCTCTCTCTCTCTCTCTCTCTCTCTCTCTCTCTCTCACACACACACACACACACACGCACACACACACGCACACGCACATCACAAGAAATGTGCAAAGTGACACTTGGCCATTCTGCACGAGTGTAAATTTCACTGAACAGTGAACAGCACATGAAGTTTAACGTTTTTCAGATTGCCGTGCTCTATAGGCTTAAATACTGTCCAAATTGAACTTCTGAGATTTATTTCAGGATGTGAAGTTTGCACTCTGGATTGATTAATTTTTCTTTTACTTCCCTTTTTCTCAACATGCTCTCCTTCCTCCACAAACAATGTTTAGTTCCTGTGCTCATTTTCTGTGTTAAGGAACAAATGGAGAAGTTTCATCACTCCACTAAGCACTGCTGTACTCATCACTCATAGACCAAAGCTCACAGCAGCATCAAAGCTAACATTAGCCCATAGTCTGCAGCATACCAGTGCTTGCACACAGCACTACTCGGCCCACGTGGTAACATAATGGGCTTACTCAGTGCAGAGCTGTGCAGCCACAGTCTAAGGGCTACGTCTCTGTGTGTGAATACTGAACCCATAGCACACGGTTGCTTACGTGCCAGACTGCTCAGCTCATGCAGTGATGTCATGGGCTCGCCTCATCAGAAAAGATTTTAGTCAAGTGCGCCTGCAGCTCACAGGCCAGGCCTCTGTGCACTACTCTGATGAGGACATCAATCCATGACAGCTCCCATCTATTATATTCATGTCACTTGAGAACTTATGGTTGAGTATGTTTTCTAGATATACACTTCCTTGGTTAGACACCTCTACGAACAAATCACATCCAAATTAGTGGTAAAATAACAATTACTCAAATATACGAGGTATGTCCACAAAGTAAGTTCTGTCTGGTTATATACAACAAACGTGTACAGATACAGAAAAAATATTTATACTACAAAAATCTACAACTGTTGAACTACGTTTCTACATCGCTTTCGAAATTTTGTAGGCACTTGTCATAGTGTGGCACAAGTTTTTGTATGCCTTCTTCATAGAAAGTTGCCACCTGTTCATTAATCCATGTGGTAACATGTTATTTCAGCTCATCATTGTTGAAGTGGTGACCACCAAGGACAGATTTTAGGTGTAAGAAGAGATGAAAGTCGCTAGGAGCGAAGTCCAGGCTGTACAAAGTATGATCAAACATGTCCCAGTGAACCAGTTCATCAGTAACCACAGACAGGCGTCCACTTCGTTCTTTGTTATGCACTTGATCATGTCCTTCATTGAATAGTCTGACCCATCTTCTAACCACTGAATCACTCATAGCATTTTGTCCGTAAACCTCACAGATTTGCTGGTGAATTTCCTTTAGTTTAACTTTCTTTGCATTTAGAAAACAAATCACAGATCTGATTTCACATGCGGCGGCATTTTCAATTACAGCTGACATTATAAAGAAGCACTACAAAGCACATATCAGCAGCAGCAATCTGAAAATGGATTACATGTCTTCTCCTTGAGTCAGAGTAACTGCCGCATATGCTCAGAACTGCGATCGTAGTGCTGACGCGGATAGAAATAGAAACGGAGCTTACTTTGTGGATGACCCTCTTAATTGCTCAAAATTAAATCAGCTTCTGTTACACAGTCCTACTTACTACCATGAACAAAGCCTACAGCTGGAACTGCAACACAGATAAAAATGATGGTGTCTGAATTCCCATCACTATAGTACTTATCAGACAGATTAATGGGAAATACACAAAGAATGTAATGGAAAGGTAGTGGTATCATCGTGGTCCAAGATATCAGCCCAAAGGGTTGTGTGCAATTAGTGCAGTTTGTGGAATGATTCATAAGATGCGAATAATCATTGTAATATTAAATTTTTAAATTAATCAGGCCTATAAGTAATTATGCAGCCAACTGCATGTTTGTAAACTTTTAATTAGAAGTCAGGCCACAGCGGCCAGGACCAGAGACAGTGGCCATGTGGTGGGAGTTGTAAGTATGTGAGTTTATTTCCGCAGGCCTTTTGACCGAAAGCTAAAATGTTGATGTCTTTTCAGTATGTCTATCTATGACTCAGTGCCTCCTCTATGTGGTGAATAGCAATCTATCCTTTTCATAATATTGTTTTTAATAAGAATTATTGTGATATTAAGCTGACATGCCTATTACTGTCCAAAGATCTGTGGACAAATAAACAGCTAAGTATAAAATTACTATGAGAGACAATGGCTGGGTCACATTACTGAGAACTAATCCTGGCTTTCGGAACCTTTAATTCATTCCTTAAGACAGAGGACAAATTTTGGAAAGTTGGGAAGAAGTGGCAATTGCTCAGACCATGGATCAGATTATCTAGCTAAATTTTGTATTAAAATTAGTAACACAACGCACAACTGAATAATGAAAGTTTCATAGGTTTCACGCCACAATGATATTGATAGTGTTCTTTGAGTTGAACAATAAATGGAGCAATTTGAAAATATAAAAGTTTTATGAAATGAGCAATAAATTGCTCCATTAAGTTTCGCAAGCCTCTGCTAGATATCAAGATGGATTGGAAGTGGGAAGGACATCTATCGCATACACACTAATATAATTAAGATGATGGGAAGAATATTTACCACAACAGGGGAGAGAGTTCCAAGAGACTAATGATGTGACTGACCATTACCTACTTGCACATAATCAAAGGGGTAGGGATACGTATGCACTCAAAACTGAAAGTTGAATTTTATTCTGTACACTCAGACTCTAGTTTCAATTTAAACATCTGCTTTGATAATAAAATTGTTTGCTACCTCCCTCAATGACTCCATGAATGTAAGCAATCTTATTGAATACCACTTCATTAGTTACCTAATCTGCCCATCTCATCTTCAACATTCAGAAGCTTTTATTCTCTTCTTGTCTGTCCTGTTTATTGGTAAAATTTATACACAGCACAAATAAAATTTTGTACTTCACTTTGTGTCATTTATTTTAATCATGTCAGTTAAATTTATAATTTGCCTTGAATAATGAAATGGAAACATTTGATAGAAGGGATTCTTGCTTCAAGCATTTTATGCTACTACAAGAAACTTCAATTCTTCTATTTAATATAGTGAAATACTGCTAGATTTTTAATGCCATCCTGTGAATGCTATTAATCATATAATATTACATTAAAAAAACTGTAATTGATCTTGTCACCATACTGCTAGCACTGCAATAAAAACACACAGATTTGGCACAATACGTTAAACCATTTTTCATCACATAGTAACATTGATGATTTGTGTATAGAACATAGTACACAAATCATATACCACAAAATTTTGTTCTTTTCTACAGGAAAAAATGTACACTGTATAAAAGAAAAAATGCAATTAAAATAAATGCTGTTTATATGTAGCACGATTATTAGGTACATAAACAGGTTTTCTAAATAAGTGTGATTTCTAGCTGGCTCCATGCACTCAGCTTTGCACATAAAAGTATTTTTTTTTTCAAACTATTGCTAAATATTTTTCTTTTTGTTCTTTGTCTGATACTGCAAATAACATAAATGTAACAATTCTCAAATGGTGAGCTCATAGATAAAAGCCAAACATATACATGCCCCGTACATAAACACATACATACCCAGTACATCATAATTATGTAAATAACACAACAAAACTGAATACACATCAAAGGCAAAGAAATAACTGCTTGATGCAAACATCAAGTTATTCAAAGAATTAAATACACAAGTATTTTAGCATGAAATTAATATCAATATCATTAAAATTGCCATTGATATTTTGCCAGGAGCATTTTTCTAGGATTTATCTCAAACACAAAAACCTGGAAAAAATTTAATAAAATTAAATAAATGACATTCTGCTTGAAAATAAGACATAAGTTATATCAGAGGAGCAGATAAATTAATGTATTTGAAAAGCACCCGTTTCTCTGCAAATTTTGCGCCAGCACAAAAAAATTTCATTCCAAACTTCTTTATTCCTTTCTAATATTGTATATAAAATAGAAATTATAGACTCCAATTGATAATCTACAGAGGATTTTCTACTAGGTGAAAAACTTGCGTCAACTGCAAGCATTCTGAATATTAATCCATATATGAGATTGATTGGTGCCAATTTACATGATAAATGATGATACATTGCTTCTATACATAAAGCACATTTAATATTTTGACAGTCTGAAGTAACAGAAACAAATATTTTACAGCAACAATATCAAATAGTACCCTGGTCCTCCTGAAGCATAACACCTGGACCTGCAATCCCAGTTTCAGTGTAATGGAAATTATGCTGTGCAAGTAATCTTTTCAGCAGCTGAACTCTGTTGTCTTCTACTGATGGTGACAAAAACACAAAAGCATATCCTCCACCACCAGCACCAGTCAGCTTTGCATGTAATCCAGCAGTTGCAGCTAACTGCACAACTTCATCAAGACGAGGATGAGATACTCCAAGAGCTTTCAACAGCGACTGATTTATGTCAACCAGTTCCTGAAATTAATTTTTTAAAGTTGTTTCACTTCATGAAGACCGGCCATGTAACAATATTATAATTATTATTACACTTCACACAACGTTCAGTAAAACAAATGCCAACACATCCAATTCAGTGAAATAAATACACTCTTTGCTGTAATTTCCTGCTACAGTCAAGTTTCCAAACTATTGTCAGGCACAGTATGTCAGTGTATATAATTTGATGATAGAGTGATTGAAGACAGCAACTTGTGGTAGAAATAATGTGCAATGTTTTTTGGAAGCGTTAATGGTTCTTCCCTTTTTAGATATAAATCAATCACAAGGGCTCGTCAAACAGGTAGCAAGGCGAGGGGGTACTCTATTATCTCCATATGTCATCTCTCTAGTATTTTCTGCATGTCACATTGAAAATGACACTGCGATATTATGGAGGATAATAGGGAACATTTTTCATGATTTAAGTCTGTGTTATCTGTTTCACTTAACAACGTGGGAAAATATGGAGGATGGGCACAGGATATATTCTAGTATACAACAATGCCTGTTGATCCCACATGAAAAAAATGAGTACAGTGTAACATCCTGACAGTCACAACTGGTGTGATAACCATTTTCACATCTGTAGGTTCTTAGGATCAATCATTCGATTGTCAATTCAACTGCACTTCAAAAACAGCTCTAACTGCAAAAATTACAATAATTATTAAAGTAATACTTTGCTTTCTATCTCATGACTTTGCTGGTGAATGTATTAATCTATCTAGACTTTTCACCTTCTGAAACAAGACCTAGGGTTGCCAAATGTCTGGCTTTTTCCGGACAGGTCCAGCTTTTCAATGTTCCTTTTAAATTTCTGGTCAGAATTTTTGGTTTTTCGAGACATCCAGTTTTCTTGTAAAAGAGCTGCATTTCATCATCTAATGAATTTCAGTGTAGCATAATTGGACTGAATTATTAGCAGCACACATTTAGCTATATATTTTTAGTGAGGTTCGGGTGTAACTGGAGAAATGCTGCAATCGTAGTTGATGGATACAAGATCTCGATTTGAGGTACTGTAGTTTGTCAAGCACTGTCTTGATATTTCCTCTGTGTGTCAAGGACAAACTTCACAATGTGATCTTCATGAATGTATATGCATCAACAGAAGAATCAGACGAAGACATGGCAGAAGATTTCTACAATTAGCTACAAGAAGTTTCGGATAGAATACCTAGATGTGACTCTGAAACACTCCTTGGTGACTATAATGCCAAACTCTGCAAAGAAGAGACACTCAGAAGCATGTTGTGCAGTAAGGAAGGTCTGCATGTTAAAACTAGTAATAACAATATGATGGTTGCCTAATTTGCCGCTGCCAACAAGTTGAAGGTAGTGAGTATCCATTTCCCGAGGCAAAATGTCTACAAAGTGACCTGGAAAACACCAGTAAGAAATGAAGCAAATCAAATAGACCATAACTGGTACCGAAGACACAAGCATCTGGCAAGGGAAATGTGTGCACTTTTTGAGGAGCTAAATCAGATTCTGGCAGTTACCTTGCAGGAGGCAAAATGAGGCAGAAACTTGCTGTAGCTGCCAAAGGAAGTAGTACCAGAGTAAAGAAATGGAATATAGAACAATTGAAAGATAGGTCCACTGTTCAAGAGTATCAGAATGGACTGAGACAGGGGTTACAAACAAAAGATTATTAAAACAATATAGACAAAGAATGGAACTCAATCAAAATTGCCATTCTGACAACAGCACATTAAATACTCAGGGAAACACCGAGACTAAGAACTGAAGACTGCTATGATAAATGTAGACAGGCAGTGGAACAGAGAAAGGAAGCAAGACTTAAGTGCTTACAGTGAAAGACTATATCAAATTAAGCATTTTATAATGAAAAGAGAATAGAAGCAACAAGGGTATGTAGCAGAAAAAAAGGAAGCCATAAGGAGAAAGGCAGAGGAGATGGAAGAGCACTATCAAGTAATGAGAGCAGAATACTTCATACGAAAATTAAAGAAGGAACTCAAGAACAAAGACCAAAGATAACAGCATGTAAAGACAAAGAGGGAAATTTGCTGACATAAAAACAAGACTTCTGGACAGATGGAGAGAATACTCAAGGGAATTCTGGAGGGCAATCATATCAGGAGTGTGCAGCCACTCTGTCACGCTGCAGATCCAGAGATATATGAACCGACATTAGAGAAGGTAGAGCATTATCTAAAAAAAACTCCAAAGCCCCAGGAACTGATGGAAAAACTGCAGAACTATTGAAAAATGGGGGAACTGGTCTTCATAAGTGAATCCACAAACTTATGAAGTTGATATAGAAGCAGGAAAGAATCCCCGAAGGGTGGATCTTAGGGGTAATCCAACCAATCCATAAGAAAGCAGACAAGACTTCTTGTTTGAATTACCATGGAATTGCCCTGCTGAATGTAACCTATACGATTCCCTCTGGCATTACTTACAACAGACTAGTTCCATATGCAGAAGAGATTCTAGGACAATGTCAGTGCGGATTTTGGCCTAATAGGTCAACAACAGATCACGTATTTGTGCTGAGGGAAATACATGAAAAAGCATTTGAGTAGTATATTGAACTTCATAACTTCTATGTACAGCTAACACTTGGTTCAAGAATCATAAAAGAAGGCTGTATACATGGAAGAATCCTGGAGATACTAGAAGGTATCAGATAGATTATATAATGGTAAGACAGAGATTTAGGAACCAGGTTTTAAATTTTAAGACATTTCCAGGGGAAGATGTGGACTCTGACCACAATCTATTGGTTATGAACTGTAGATTAAAACTGAAGAAACTGCAAAAAGGTGGGAATTTAAGGAGATGGGACCTGGATAAACTGAAAGAACCGGAGGTTGTACAGAGTTTCAGGGAGAGCTTAAGGGAACAATTGACAGGAATGGGGGAAAGAAATACAGTAGAAGAAGAATGGGTAGCTCTGAGGGATGAAGTAGTGAAGGCAGCAGAGGATCAAGTAGGTAAAAAGACGAGGGCTAGTAGAAATCATTGGGTAACACAAGAAATACTGAATTTAATTGATGAAAGGAGAAAATATAAAAACCCAGTAAATGAAGCAGGCAAAAGGGAATACAAACATCTCAAAAATGAAATCGACAGGAAGTGTAAAATGGCTACGCAGGAATGGCTAGAGGACAAATGTAAGGATTTATCTCACTAGGGTAAGATGGATACTGCCTACAGGAAAATTAAAGAGACCTTTGGAGAAAAGAGAACCACTTGTATGAATATCAAGAGCTCAGATGGAAACCCAGTTCTAAGCAAAGAAGGGAAAGTAGAAAGGTGGAAGGAGTATATAGAGGGTCTATAAAAGGGCGATGTACTTGAGGACAATACAATGGAAATGGAAGAGGATGTACATGAAGATGAAATGGGAGATACAATACTGTGTGAAGAGTTTGACAGAGCACTGAAAGACCTGAATCGAAACAAGGCAGCGGGAGTAGACAGCATTCCATTGGAACTACTGACGGCCTTGGGAGAGCCAGTTCTGGCAAAACTCTACCATCTGGTGAGCAAGATGTATGAGACAGGCGAAATACCCTCAGACTTCAAGACGAATATAATAATTCCAATCCCAAAGAAAGCAGGTGTTGACAGATGTGAAAATTACCGAACTATCAGTTTAATAAGTCACAGCTGCAAAATACTAACGTGAATTCTTTACAGACAAATGGAAAAACTGGTAGAAGCCGACCTCAGTGAAGATCAGTTTGGATTCCGCAGAAATGTTGGAACACGTGAGGCAATACTGACCCTACGACTTATCTTAGAAAATAGATTAAGGAAAGGCAAACCTAATTCTAGCATTTGTAAACTTAGAGAAAGCTTTTGACAATGTTGACTGGAATACTCTCTTTCAAATTCTAAAGGTGGCAGGGGTAAAATACAGGGAGCGAAAGGCTATTTACAATTTGTACAGAAACCAGATGGCAGTTATAAGAGTCGAGGGGCACGAAAGGGAAGCAGTGGTTGGGAAGGCAGTGAGACAGGGTTGTAGCCTATCCCCGATCGATGTTATTCAATCTGTATATTGAGCAAGCAGTAAAGGAAACAAAAGAAAAATTTGGAGTAGGTATTAAAATCCATGGAGAAGAAATAAAAATGGCGAGGTTCGCCAATGACATTGTAATTCTGTCAGAGAAAGCAAAGGACTTGAAAGAGCAGTTGAACGGAATGGACGGTGTCTTGAAAGGAGGATATAAGATGAACATCAACAAAAGCAAAACGAAGATAATGGAATGTAGTCGAATTAAGTCGGGTGATGCTGAAGGAATTAGATTAGAAAATGAGACACTTACAGTAGTAAAGGAGTATTGCTATTTGGGGAGCAAAATAACTGATGATGGTCGAAGTAGAGAGGGTATAAAATGTAGACTGGCAATGGTAAGGAAAGCATTTCTGAAGAAGAGAAATTTGTTAACATCGAGTATAGATTTAAGTGTCAGGAAGTCGTTTCTGAAAGTATTTGTATGGAGTGTAGCCATGTATGGAAGTGAAACAAGGACGATAAATAGTTTGGACAAGAAGAGAATAGAAGCTTTCGAAATGTGGTGCTACAGAAGAATGCTGAAGATTAGATGGGTAGATCACATAACTAATGAGGAGGTATTGAATAGAATTGGGGAGAAGAGGAGTTTGTGGCACAACTTGACAAGAAGAAGGGACCGGTTGGTAGGACATGTTCTGAGGCATCAAGGGATAACAAATTTAGCATTGGAGGGCAGCGTGGAGGGTAAAAATGGTAGAGGGAGACCAAGAGATGAATACACTAAGCAGATTCAGAAGGATGTAGGTTGCAGTAAGTACTGGGAGATGAAGAAGCTTGCACAGGATAGAGTAGCATGGAGAGCTGCATCAAACCAGTCTCAGGACTGAAGACAACAACAACAACAACAACAACAACAACAACAACCACCTCTATGTAGACCCAAGCACGCCTTTGATAGTCTTGATAGGACAGAAATGCTCAATGATTTGCAACTGCTTGGTATATCACATATGTTACACTTATCTAAGAAAAAAATGGCTGGTACAAGGCTGCAGTGTGAGTGAATGGAGAACTCAGTAAATGGTTTCGCATTAGTAAAGGAGTCAGGCAAGGGGATGCCCTCTCTACAGTGCTTTTTAAGCTGACTCCCAAAGCAAGCATTAAAAAGCTTCAAATATATGGTTACATATGCATAAAATCAACCTAGATATGTGCATATGTTCCTGATGTAACAACTATTAGTAGAAGAGCTCCAGTAGAGAGAACAATATGAGCTGAAAGAAGTCACATTACCTAGAGGCCTTAGTAGTAATGAAATGAAGACCAAGTACGTGAGCTTCACCAGGAAGGAAAATAATAACTTGAATAAACTACCAGCAGCTGGTTTCAATTCTGAACATTAGCAGAACATTAACCACCCTAAGTGGTTATAGATGCTTCCATACTTTTAAGAAATTGTTGGTCTCTAGGTTATTAAATACACAACTGAAACTTCAAATTTATAAGATCAAGATCAGGCTAGTTGTAACCCATGGCTCTGAAACATGGACAATAACAACTACTGATGAGAAGCAGCTCAGGATACTTGAATGCAGTGTTCCGTGCAAGATCTATGGCACAGTCGAATATAACAATGGTTTTTGGAGATCTAGAATGAACACTGAGCTAGATCACCTCATGCAAGGAGCTGAAACTGTAAGAGCAATAAAAAGTAGGAGAACAGTCTGGCTTGACCACGTCCCTACAATGGATACTGAACACACACCTAAAAATGGTTCTGCATGAAGACCAACTGGAAGAAGGCAGAGAGGAATGTCATGAAAGTGGTGGACAGACAATGTGGAAGAAGATATAAAGTCTCTCAGAGTTAGATGATGATGACGAATTGTGCTGGAGAGGGCAGAATGGAGGAAACTTGTTGAACAGGATAACGCCATGAAAAGTAGCAGTACAGGACATACCCTAGTACACAACAATGCCTGTTGATCCCATGTGAAACAGTGAATGCAGGGTAACACCCTGATAGTCAGAACTCAGATTCTTAGGGTCATTGTCAATTTCACTGAACTTCACAGAAACAAGCTCTAATTAAAGTAATTACCAAAGAAATACTCTGCTTTCTATTTCATGACCTTGCTGGTGAATATCTGTACATCTTAATCTACCTAGCTTCTTCACTTTTTAAAATGCGATGTCAAGTGACCAACTGTCTGACTTTTTTATTTTTTTTATTTTTTTTAATCTCTGGTCAGTATTTTATTATTTTTTAAGAAAGTCCAGCTTTTTTGTAACGAAGTTGCATTTCATCATCTAACAAATTGCAATGTAACACACCTGTACTGACTTATAATCTGCACACACTCAGCTAAATAATTTTTTTATGAGGTTTGGTAGTAATTGGTGAAATGCTGCATTCGTATTTGACATACACAATATCTCGATTTGAGATGTAACAGTTTGTCAAGCATTATCTTGATATTTTCATGGCCTTGAGACATAAGCTAGTTAGTGAATATTTGAAGTTGAAGTTTTTGTAGATTTTCACGTTTAGAAGTGCTGATTCACTGAGAAATTTAGAGAAGTACTGTCACTGTGTACGACTGCATCCTACTAATTAGAAGTCTGTTGCCTTCTCAGGCAGATAGTGATACCAGAGATAGACAGTGCAAATTCTCAAACTAACAGTGATATTCTTTGTTTAAAAAGCATCAAAATGTTGAAACATTTTCCGAAATTTTGGAAATTTGCCAATTTTTTTTGCAGTTCCTGGAAGCAATGTTCCTATTGAACGTGCGTTTTCTCTCATAGCTGCTCAGTGGACCAGTTTGTTGACAGACTCAGTAAAATTATTTTTACTGGTCCAGTACAATTTCTAGGATATGGCTTGTGAGGAAGTTTGTAATTATATTATTCAACATAACATTGGACTCTTCTCCCAGTAGTGCGTTCTACTGAAAAATACACTGTCAGAGGAAACACAGCTGGAAGAGACTAAAACTTACTTCAAGACAGTTGCATTGTATTTGTAACAATTAAATAACATTGTTTAATACTACAGCACAATTTCAGAGTATTATTTTCCACTCATATTGAGATTAGAGCATGTTTATTACCCCACTTTGTAAAATAAAAACAATTTATTGTTCTAATATAAATTTCCAGGCTTTTTTTAAAAAAAATAGTCCTGCTTCTTGTGAGATACTGTCCTGCTTTTGATAATTTTGAGTTGGTAACTCTAGCATCACTCATTTCACTGTTTCTCCAATGGTTATGTCTTTCCTTCACACATAATTATAAAGCATGCATGCTACTTCACACATCCACTGTCAGTCATTACCCAAAATCTTCTGACATGCATCCACATGTGCGTGGAGCTTTTTCCAATATGATTATGCTCTCTGATGTGTTTTGTATCTGGCCACTATGGAATTCTGCCCATTTCACCAAGGTCTGGTAGCTAGACCTGCATCATTACTAATCTCCTGTCATTCTGTGTTGCTTTCGTGTTTATTTCTTACGCTTTAAAATTTAAGAGTATTTGCTTTTCTTGCATAAACAATTTTAGTGAGATCAAATATATATCAGTAATTAAGAGAACCCGATTTATAAAATTACAGTGAGACAGAACAGATGGCCAGTAGTTATTGTAAGGGTGTGAAATTCCAGTACTGTAATATTCTCTCTCTCTCTCTCTCTCTCTCTCTCTCTCTCTCTCTCTGGTGTGTGTGTGTGTGTGTGTGTGTGTGTGTGTGTGTGTGTGTGTGTGTTTGATACTTTCTGATAGAGTACATATGATTTATAAAGACAATGTAGCAATCAGCACTGCAACAAACATGTCAATAGAACACTAAGTAACAATGTATAGGATGGTTACAATTTAGGTTCCAATTTCAAAACACTGTAAAAAAAGAACCACTTCTCAGAATGGCATCAAATTTGAATGGAATATCATCAAAGAAGGGGGAAACATTGTGGAAACAAAAAAATTAACATCAATTTGATCCCTAGATGGCACTATAAGCAGCAATTAAATAAAAGAGACAGGGTACGCAGCTGTTCCCCTGTTTGCTTCTGAGACACTTGACATGACTATCTCAATGCAGAATTGCGCACTGCTGGTAATGCTCTTTTTACAAGAGGAGTGACCATGCACCAGTAGCCCTACAGAAGTTCTGGATATTCAAGGGTATGAAACAGGGTGTTGGTCAGATGTATGCTAAGGGTCTGGAGAAAACAACCACAAAATTCAAAAAAACATGTTCTTTCAAAGTGCAATGTGGCAGAGGGAGGAAAGCACTTGATTCGATGTCATTAGGGATCAAGAGGTGATGTGCAAACATGCAGTGCACAGGGAACTGCCGGAACTATGAACATGCCTATGAGAATTGCGAATAAAATTTTACAAAACATTCTGCATTGTTATCCGTACAAAATTACCCATGTCTAGGAGTTGCTTCATGCTGACCTGCCAGTAAGACAAATGTCTGCTCTATAATTTATTGCTCTCATGGAAGTGGACAATGAATAGCAACAGAACATTCTGTGGACAGACGAAGCCTATTTCTATCTCCAAGGATATGGTAATCCACAATACTGCATAATATGTGCCACAGAAAATTCACTTGCACATCAATCGTTACAGCTTCATTCTGCAAAGGTAATTATTTGGTGTAGGTTGATGGCATTATTTATCGTACAACAATATTTTTTTGAGGAGATAGATCCTGTGAGTCCTGTTACTTACAATGTCACTCTTAATTGCTATGTGAATATTTTGCATTACCAACATCATTCCAACCCCTCAACAGCTTGGATGTGTGGGTAGAACCATTTTTCTGAAAGATGGCACTCCGCCACATATTGCACAGTTAATACAGCAACTACTGCAGAGGCATTTTCAAAATGCTAGAATTATCAGCTGTCATTTCCCTACAGCCTCACTCTCCAGATAAACTTAACTTAATCTCTGTGACTTCTGGCTGCAGGGCTATCTGGAAGATGCTGTGTTCAGTGCTCTGTTTACTGATGATTTGAAGGCACACACTGTGCAAATACATTCTGAACTTGACCCCTGAGACACTCCAATCTGTTGTATAACATTTTGTTTCTCAATTTCGACTTGTGGCAGAAAACGGTGGACAGCATACCAAACACATCTTGTGCCAGTTTCACAACAATTAAAAACCCATTTCATTTGTTGCTTTTTTGTGGTTATTGGTCTCAGGACAATCTAAACCCATTTTTCCCATCCGATGTGGTACAACCTTGCCAAGGTGGGTGGGCTAACAGTGTCATAACTGTTGAATGCCAAACTTGTGCATGAGTGCAAATTACACAGCATGGTTGGTTTAATGTACAACTTTCAACACAGACATTGTATTGCGATTCATCTGTCATTTACAGCCGAACCCATTTACATTATGACTCTTACAGCATAATTTAGTGGGAAAATTTTTGTTAAATTTTTTTTGTTTCCTTAAAAATTTGTTCTTCTTCGATAACATTCCGTTTAAATTTGATGTCATTCTGAGCAGCTCTCTCTATCAACAAGGAAATAACATAGCAATAACAGACATTTTGAATTGTCTGTTTCAACAGGTGTGGCACAATTTTCATTGAGAATACAGCACTGTGCCTCCTACAGCTCAAAGCAGCCATAAGGAGTGCACAGATTTCACACTACACTGGCCTCCAAGATCACCTGAACTCACCAAATGTGTCTTTCAGAATTCTTACGACCCTGTGTATGTGCCTCACCCTACCAACAACTCCAGGTTACCACCACCACCACCATTATCCCCATCAGCTACAACAGCAAAATTCTTTCATATACCTGACCAAAAATTACATATGGCTACTGTTTACACTATATAAACATTCAATGGCCAAGACAACACTTAACTGTCAGAAGACTGAATCCAGTACTGCACAGCATCAGTGCTGAACACAGACATGCTTGTAAAAGTGTGGGGTGAGTTATCGCCTGGATGATTGTTGCACTTTTGGTGAAGGACACACTGGAGATTTGTCAAAGGTAAATGAAA
Organism: Schistocerca piceifrons; assembly: GCF_021461385.2. Taxonomy (NCBI): domain Eukaryota; kingdom Metazoa; phylum Arthropoda; class Insecta; order Orthoptera; family Acrididae; genus Schistocerca; species Schistocerca piceifrons. The sequence continues at coordinate 291,268,069 of NC_060145.1, read as the reverse complement.
ACTTTGATCATATATGCCTCGATCATTTGACTTTCATGCAGAACTACTTACTATTCTCACAGTTACAAACTCTAATATTGAACAGGGAGGGAGTCCTGAGACCCTCATGGTTACCACCTTCTCACCACACACCATAGGTATCATTTGTTTTAATGTTTGTTACTCAATAGGGGCCTAGATTCTTAACCTTCAGCTTTAATTTTGGCCCAGTGTGTGCTCCTTTTATTGTCATCAGGTCGTTTTACTATCACTAGGTCATCAGCTTTGTACCTGAAGGCTTTCTTCCAGCCTCTGTAGAAGCTAGCGTGGTTTTCTTCTCGCAACTTGCTGATTTGTAGCTTACAGTTTCCTTTAGTTTTTTGCATCTTTCTTCAAATGAATTAATAATTTTGCTCTTCAAATAAAATTGTGACGTGAAGATCAGTCTGTGAGTGCATCTTAATTCCTATCAAAAGTGAAATGGTGTTTTCCCAAAGCTTCTGTGGCACGTTGAATTTGCGGCCCTTTGGACTGACGGTACCACCTTATGCCAGTCATTGGCATTATCCCCATTAAGCATATCAATTATCAGAGCCTAAGTGGAACTAATTCTCTCAATCTGTCCATTGGCTCTAAGGAGCCCTGTCATTATTAAAATGTGCTCAATTACTTCTGTAAAGTAGTACTCCTTGAATCTTTGAGAAGTAAAGGAAGCCCTCTATCGGTAATTACTTAGATTCCAAAAATTACCTTGCTGTAATTCCACCTTACTAATTGCATCTGTTGATTTTGTAGTGTTTACAGTATATAACCGAGCAAACTTGGTATGTGTCCATAATGCTCAGAATGTGAATTGACTGAAGTGGTCCAATACAATCCATGTGATAAATATATAATAGTGCACTTTCTTTGAATAAGGGATGAAATAAATTTTCCTTGTTACCTGATTTCTTATTCACAATTAAACATTTTACACAACTGGAGATCATTCTTTTCACCTTGTCAGTCAAATCAGGTATATAATAACCTTGTTTTATTTCCTCTTCAGTTCCCTTAACTGTGTATGTCCTTTGTTATGCACAAGCTTAACCATTTTACACTGCATAATGCATATAATACTAAAACTCTTCCATCACAGAACTTTAAAAGAATTCCAACTCTCATTAAAATTTTTTCATAAGACAATTCTTTGACAATGCTCTTGATTGCTGCCAAGTTATGATCCTTCCTTGAGCTTTCTTGATTCTAGCAATTAAACCATCTGCAAAACCAAACAGTACATTCACACAATGACATAAAACATCTACATACTTATCCTAGTGCCATATTTGTGTTGGATGGTGTAGGTATGCTCTTCCAAGACTAAAGCCTATTTTGCTCTTCTTGGTGACAGGTCCTTCTCATACATAATCTTTTGGAATCCACCACAGTCCATTCAAATTAAAAACATATTCCTAGTATATACACCCAGAGTAGCATGGACAATAGGCACAACTTCAAGCTTGTAACTTCTGTATTTTTCCTCTTGTGGTGGTGGTGTTTTTTCACTCATATAGGAGACTGGATGGAACTTGTCATCATCTGGAGATTTTTGTAATAAAAAGGCTCTGAAACATTCTTTGCCTGTATCTTGATGTAGTACAGTTTTGCATTTTGGGTTGTTGATTTTTAAAACTGAATCTGATGAAACAACATCACATAGTGTCTTAAATTCTTGCCTCTGCTTTCCTTCAAACACCTATTTTTGATTATGCCTCAGTATATCACTCAGAAGCTTGGCAATTGTAGAGTAATTTAAGATGTTGTTGTTGTTGTCTTCAGTCCTTAGACTGGTTTGATGCAGCTCTCCATACTACTCTATCCTGTGCAAACTTCTTCATCTCCCAGTACTTACTGCAACTTACATCCTTCTGAATCTGCTTAGTGTATTCATCTCTTGGTCTCCCTCTACCATTTTTACCCTCCACGCTGCCCTCCAATGCTAAATTTGTTATCCCTTGATGCCTCAGAACATGTCCTACCAACCGGTCCCTTCTTCTTGTCAAGTTGTGCCACAAACTCCTCTTCTCCCCAATTCTATTCAATACCTCCTCATTAGTTATGTGATCTACCCATCTAATCTTCAGCATTCTTCTGTAGCACCACATTTCGAAAGCTTCTATTCTCTTCTTGTCCAAACTATTTATCGTCCTTGTTTCACTTCCATACATGGCTACACTCCATACAAATACTTTCAGAAACGACTTCCTGACACTTAAATCTATACTCGATGTTAACAAATTTCTCTTCTTCAGAAATGCTTTCCTTCCCATTGCCAGTCTACATTTTATATCCTCTCTACTTCGACCATCATCAGTTATTTTGCTCCCCAAATAGCAAAACTCCTTTACTACTGCTAAGTGTCATTTCCTAATCTAATTCCCTCAGCATTACCCGATTTAATTCGTCTACATTCCATTATCCTCGTTTTGCTTTTGTTGATGTTCATCTTATATCCTCCTTTCAAGACACCGTCCATTCCGTTCAACTGCTCTTTCAAGTCCTTTGCTTTCTCTGACAGAATTACAATGTCATTGGCGAACCTCGCCATTTTTATTTCTTCTCCATGGATTTTAATACCTACTCCAAATTTTTCTTTTGTTTCCTTTACTGCTTGCTCAGTATACAGATTCAATAACATCGGGGATAGGCTACAACCCTGTCTCACTCCCTTCCCAACCACTGCTTCCCTTTCATGCCCCTCGACTCTTATAACTGCCATCTGGTTTCTGTACAAATTGTAACTAGCCTTTCGCTCCCTGTATTTTACCCCTGCCACCTATAGAATTTGAAAGAGAGTATTCCAGTCAGCATGTCAAAAGCTTTCTCTAAGTCTACAAATGCTAGAATTGTAGGTTTGCCTTTCCTTAATCTATTTTCTAAGATAAGTCGTAGGGTCAGTATTGCCTCATGTGTTCCATCATTTCTGCGGAATCCAAACTGATCTCCATCGAGATCGGCTTCTACCAGCTTTTCCATTCGTCTGTAAAGAATTCGCATTAGTATTTTGCAGCTGTGACTTAATACCGATAGTCGGTAATTTTCACAACTGTCAACACCTGCTTTCTTTGGGATTGGAATTATTATTTTCTTCTTGAAGTCTGAGGGTATTTCGCCTGTCTCATACATCTTGCTCACCAGGTGGTAGAGTTTTTTCAGAACTGGCTCTCCCAAGGCCGTCAGTAGTTCCAATGGAATGTTGTCTACTCCCGGGGCCTTGTTTCGACTCAGGTCTTTCAGTGCTCTGTCAAACTCTTCACGCAGTATCGTATCTCCCATTTCATATTCATCTACATCTACATCCTCTTCCATTTCCAAAATATTGTCCTCAAGTACATCGCCCTTGTATAGACCTTCTATATACTCCGTCCACCTTTCTGCTTTCCCTTCTTTGCTTAGAACTGGGTTTCCATCTGAGCTCTTGATATTCACACAAGTGGCTCTCTTTTCTCCAAAGGTCTCTCTAATTTTCCTGTAGGCAGTATCTATCTTACCCCTAGTGAGATAAGCCTCTACATCCTTACATTTGTCCTCTAGCCATCCCTGCTTAGCCATTTAGCACTTCCTGTTGATCTCATTTTTGAGATCTTTGTATTCCCTTTTGCCTGCTTCATTTACTACATTTTTGTATTTTCTCCTTTCATCAATTAATATATAATGGTATGACAGAGATTTAGGAACCAGGTTTTAAATTTTAAGACATTTCCAGGGGAAGATGTGGACTCTGACCACAATCTATTGGTTATGAACTGTAGATTAAAACTGAAGGAACTGCAAAAAGGTGGGAATTTAAGGAGATGGGACCTGGATGAACTGAAAGAACCAGAGGTTGTACAGAGTTTCAGGGAGAGCATAAGGGAACAATTGACAGGAATGGGGGAAAGAAACACAGTAGAAGAAGAATGGGTAGCTCTGAGGGATGAAGTAGTGAAGGTAGCAGAGTATCAAGTAGGTAAAAAGATGAGGGCTAGTAGAAATCCTTGGGTAACAGAAGAAATATTGAATTTAATTTAAGATAAACTTCCTAAAGTATCCTGTTAGTCCTAGGAAACTTTGAATTCCTGAAACAGATTTTCGTTCTCGACAGTTTTGAACAGCTACTGTCTTTTCAGAAGGCTGGATTTTTCCACATTGTGAAACATATCAAGAAACTCAACAGTGCTTTTCAAGAACTGGCTTTTTGAAAAATTAATTTCCAAGTTGTATACTGCTTTAGTTTTTTAACAGTAAATCAAGCCTCACTGGCTTGCCTCATCATCACTCTTTGTTGGTCTTTTAACACTGCCCATGCAAACAAACATAATGTTCTCTTAGAGCCAATGCAAAAAAAGTATTTATAAAATGGTGGCACACTGCATGTGGATTCGATAATCAAATACATCATCTATGAGAGGCAATGGGTAATGATCTTCCACTGTGATTTTGTTTAATTTTCTGTAGTCATTGCACTCTTCATTTTTCTTTTTTACAATTACAACCTAGCTAGTACAAGGTCTGTCTAAAAAGTATCCGACCTTTGATTTTCCCGTGCACAGCAGAGACGATAGTACGGCGTAAACTGTACACAGTAAAGGAAGAGACCTTTATGAGCATGTGTGAATTTTGTCCCTGCCTTCCAGCGCATCAGTTGTTGCCTGTCGATCACTGAGTGAGGTGCTACAAAATGCGTTCGTCGGATTACCAATTCTCTCAAGATGACTGAACTTGTTGAGCAAAGATACAGCATCAAATTTTGTCAAAAACTTGGCAATTCTCAAAGCGAAACAATTCGTAAGATTCAGCAGGTGTTTGGAGAAGAAACGATGGGTAACATGAATGAAGGAGTGGTTCAATCAATTCAAAAATGGCCGCACATCAGCGGAGAGTGACCACCATTCGGGCAGGCTCCAGGCAGCTGGGAGTGCAGCTGTTGTTGAGAGAGTGCAAAATTTGGTGATGGCAGATCGTTGTTTGGCCATGCAGGAGATGGCCCAAGAGGTTGGAGTGAGTAAATATTCTGCACGTGCAATTTTGCATGATGATTTGAACACGCACCGAGTGGCTGCAAAATTTGTGCCTAAGTTGTTGTCACTGGAACAAAAAGACCTCCATTCTGATGTTGCACAGGACCTTCTGGACACCACCAATACTGATCCTGCATTTCTGAACACCGTGATAACTGGAGATGAGTCATGGATGTATGGATACGACCCAGAAACAAAAAGACAGTCGTCGCAATGGACACACCCAGAGTCTCCAAGGCAGAAGAAAGTGCAGCAGGTGCGAAGCAAAAAAGGTGATGCTGACTGTTTTCTTTGATGTCCATGGTATTGTGCATCACGAATCACACTGGAAGGACAAACAGTGACAAAGGAGTACTATCAAGATGTTCTCCGGCGACTCCGTGATGCAGTTTGACGCAAAAGACTAGACATGTGGATGGCGAAAAAATGGCAACTGCATCGCGACAAAGCCCCCGCACATTCGTCCCAGTTCATCCAAAATTTCTTGGCCAAACATGGAATTACAGCTGTTCGCCAACCTCCCTACTCTCCAGACATGGCTCCTTGCAACTTCTGGTTGTTTCCAAAATTGAAGACGCCACTGAAAAGGTCCCATTTTGAGAGCAGAGAAGAGAGAAAGCGGAACAGAACGACAGAGCTGAGCACCTTTCCAAAAGATGACTTCTACAGGTGTTTCCAGCTATGGAAGGATCAGTGGGCTAAGTGTGTGAAAGCACAAGGGGCCTACTTTGTAGGGGATAAGGGTCCCAACCCAGTCAGGTATTGGAAAAATTTTTTCTGGCCAAAGGTTGGATACTTTTTAGACAGGCCTCATATATTCACATGAGCTTTGTTATATTATTCCTTGATGAAGCCTCATGTGGACTTCGTTGTCAACAATTTCTTTTCATTCTGGTGACAATCTTCTGGGTCTAGTATATGTTGGTTGCTCTTTTCTCACAATAACCTTCATTGTGACAAGCTTTGTCTGTTGGGGTGTAATCAGTTACTAAATCATTTATATGTTCCTTTGTTTCACTACTACCACAGCTTTCAGTATCTAAATCTGGTTTGTCTGCTATATGGATCGATATAAGATGAGCTTCTCTTTCTGGCTTTCTAATAGTAACTCCATCCCAACTACCATTTCTAAATTCCTACTCTCTAGAAACAACTTAAACATCTGATTGAATTTTCATATCATCAATCTCAACAATTCCCATAAAACACCCTTGCAGATAGATGAAGTTTTGCCCAAATCATATTACACCTGTACCTTGGAAACTTGGAACACTCATAATCTCATAAATCTCTTGTCATAACAAACTACGTTGACTGCCCACAATCAATTAACATCTTCATCTCTCAGTTACTTATTTGTACATTTTTAAATTTACAATTGTCAATACTCTTCTTAACACAATTTGCATTCATTGTCACCTTTTGATTTTATTTATTTATTTTATTTACACATCAAGTTCCGTAAGACCAAATTGAGGAGCAAATCTCCAAGGTCATGGAAGTGTCAGTACATGAAATTACAACATAAAAGTAATAACAGATAAAAAGAAAATGTTTATGAACCCGAAAAAGTCAAGCCATGAGTTTAAGTAAATGCAATCAACAATACAACAAGAATCAGCTTAATTTTCCAAAGAACTCCTCGACAGAATAGAAGGAGTGACCCATGAGGAAACTCTTCAGTTTTGATTTGAAAGCTCTTGGATTACTGCTAAGATTTTTGAATTCTTGGGGTAGCTTATTGAAAATGGATGCAGCAGTATACTGCACACCTTTCTGCACAAGAGTTAAGGAAGTCCGATCCAAATACAGGTTTGATTTCTGCCAAGTATTAACTGAGTTGAAGCTGCTTATTCTTAGGAATAAGCTAATACTGTTAACAAGAAATGACAGTAAGGAATATATATACTGAGAGGCCAATGTCAAAATACGCAGACTCATGAACAGTGGTCGACAAGAGGTTCGTGAAGTTACACCACTTATTGCTCGAACCACCTGTTTCTGAGCCAAAATATCTTTTTAGAATGGGAAGAATTACCCCAAAATACAGTACCATATGACATAAGCGAATGAAAATAAAAAAATATATTTAAAAACAAAGATGATGTGACTTATCATACGAAAGCGCTGGCAGGTCGATAAAAACACAAACAAACACATACATACACACAAAATTGAAAGCTCTTGGATTACTGCTAAGATTTTTGAATTCTTGGGGTAGCTTATTGCAAATGGATGCAGCAGTATACTGCACACCTTTCTGCACAAGAAAATGGATCCCCAAACCACCTTCCTTACCCTCTGGCTCCTACCCTTGTAACCGCCCCTGGTGTAAAACCTGCCCAATGCACCCTCCCACCACCACCTACTCCAGTCCTGTAACCTGGAAGGTGTACACGATCAAAGGCAGAGCCATGTGTGAAAGCACCCACGTGATTTACCAACTGACCTGCCTACACTGTGAAGCTTTCTATGTGGGCATGACCAGCAACAAACTGTCCATTCGCATGAATGCACAGACGCAGACAGTGTTTGTTGGTAATGAGGATCACCCTGTGGCTAAACATGCCTTGGTGCACGGCCAGCACATCTTGGCACAGTGTTACACCGTCCGGGTTATCTGGATACTTCCCACTAACACCAACCTGTCAGAACTCCGGAGATGGGAACTTGCCCTTCAGTATATCCTCTCTTCTCGTTATCCGCCAGGCCTCAACCTCCGCTAATTTCAAGTTGCCGCCGCTCATACCTCACCTGTCTTTCAACAACATCTTTGCCTCTGTACTTCCACCTCGACTGACATCTCTGCCCAAACTCTTTCCCTTTACAAATGTCTGCTTGTGTCTGTATATGTGCAGATGGATATATATGTGTGTGTGTGTGTGTGTGTGTGTGTGTGTGTGTGTGTGTGTGTGTGTGTGTGCGCGCGAGTGTATATCTGTCCTTTTTTCCCCCCAGGGTAAGTCTTTCCGCTCCCGGGATTGGAATGACTCCCTACCCTCTCCCTTAAAACCCACATCCTTTCGTCTTTCCCTCTCCTTCCCTCTTTCCTGACGAAGCAACCATTGGTTGCGAAAGCAGAATTTTGTGTGTATGTATGTGTTTGTTTGTGTTTCTATCGACCTGCCAGTGCTTTCGTATGGTAAGTCACATCATCTTTGTTTTTAAATATATTTTTCCCGCGTGGAATGTTTCCCTCTATTATATTCATATCATGAAAATAAAGAAAAGTAGATTAATTTTCATGTTGAATGATCACTTACTTCAGATATCATCCGAATAGTAAAAATAGCAGCATTAAGTCTTTGAACAAAATCCTGAACTTGGGCTTTCCACTACAGTTTACCACCTATCTGAACACCTACAAATTTGAACTGTTTAGTTTCACGAGATCACATGCCCATTTCGTGAAATTAAAATGTCAGGTTTTGTTGAACTGTGTGTTACAAACTGTAAAAACTGAGTCTTACTGTGATTTAGCATTAGTTTATTTTCTACAAGCCATGAACTTATGTCATGAACTGCACTATTTGAAACTGAGCCAATGTTACACATAACATCCTTTACTACCAAGCTAGTGTCATCAGCAAACAAAAATATTACAGAGTTACCTGTAATATTATAGAGCATATCATTTATATAAATAAGTAACAGGACTGGCCCCAGCACTGCCCAATGACCTTTTGCTGTCTGTTGCGAAAGTAAGAGGTGAACCAATTGTGAGCTACTCCCTCTATTCTGTAATGGTCCAACTTCTGGAGCAATATTTTGTGATCAACACAAACGCCTTAGTTAAATCAAAAGATGTGCCTAGGGTTCGAAACCTTTTGTTTAACCCATCCAGTACCTCACAGAGAAATGAGAATATAGCGCTTTCAGTTGTTAAACAACTTCTAAAGCCGAACTGTACATGTGATAGCAAATCATATAAAATGATCAATTATCCTTACATACATAGCATTTTCAATAACTTTAGCAAACACTGATGGCATATAAATAGGTCTAAAATTATCTACATTATCCCTTTCTCCTTTTTTATAAAGCGGATTTACTACTGAATACTTTAATCATTTAGAAAACTGACCATTCCTAAAGGAAAAATTACAAATATGGCTAAATACATGGCTAACATGTGCAGCACAGTACATTAATACTCTGATAGGCACTCCATCGTAACCATGAGAGTCCTTAGACTTCAGTGATTTAATTATTGACTCAATCTCCCCCTTGTCTGTATCACAGAGGAGTATTTCAGACATCAATCTTGGAAAGGCATTTGCCAAGAGAGTTATACGATTACCTGTAGAAACTAAATTTTTATTTAATTCACCAGCAATGCTCAGAAAATGAATGTTAAATACTGTAAATTGTTGATCATTCTTCTCCTTCATGCATTCAGATGAGATTGACCAAACTTGTTGCAATTGAAGCATCTCTTTCTCTTGCTCTTGTGGTTGCAACCAGTTGACCTGTGGGCACTGGCACCACAAATGAAATACTTCCTGTTTGGATCACAAGCTGAGCTTTTAGTGTTTCTGTTACCAGTCTTTAGCATCTTTCTCACTGGAATTTCCAAAATTTCCATTGCTGTAACTTTGGTTATTTCTATTTGGCAATGATTTCACAATTCTTTTGCAATGCTTCATTTTTTCCTTAAACTCTTCCACACTTCTAGCACTACAAAGTAGAAATTTTGTGCCTGAATCTAGAAGTTTCGTACCTCAATTATCTTCTATCCTGTCAATCACATACTGCAACAGCAAGTCATTATCAATATCAGTATGGCTGGCAATTTCTTTCATTATGACAAAATATTTTTAAAGAAAGACTTCCCATTTTTCCTATCACTGAAACAGCAGTTGTGGATCTCCACGCCATTTTTCATGCCGACTTGTTCTTGCAAAGCTTTCTTCAGTGCAGCCCACAATGTAAAGCCTTTCTCACCTTGAATAAAAGGATTAGCCATATCATCAAGTGATTTTTTTGCTAAAACAAGCATTTGCAGTTGACTCCAGCCCGTTAAAAATGCTGTTTCCTCAAAATCAATGATCCACTTTTTACATGGATATCTGTCACTACTGATAAATGATGTAAGAGAACACTCAACATCACAAAATGACAGAGAAAATTTACATTGATCTAGTGAATGAAGTAAGAATTGTTTTGCTTTTATCACCTGTTTCTAAAATGGAATTTCTTCTGTCTTTTTTTGAGAGACTGCATCCTTTCTTCATAATCATTAGCATTCTCTTCACATTCTATGTCATCATCAATTTTCACCGCAAGTTTGTCAATGTTGGATAAATAATAACAAATTTCGATAGTCATTTCATTTTTTGTCCTGTTATCTATACAAAATACGATGGTTGCCTAGACATTAATGCACCCCATTTCTTTTCTTCAATTATTTTTCACTGAACATAATGAGAATACACACACAAAAGAATGGTGTTTTATGTACACACCCTATTTTTCTACATAATATCCATCCCGCTCTATGGCCTTCCTCCAGTGTGAAAAAAGGGCATGTATGCCCTGTCAGTACCAATCCTCATCCTGGTGGCAGAGCCAGTGCTTCACTGTGTGAATCACCTCCTCATCATCATCCTCAAAATATAAATGGCATCCTTTAATAGCCCAAAGAAGTGGAAGTCTGAGGGGCCAGGTCAGGGCTGCAGGATGGATGGGGTAACACTGTCCAACCCTGTTTTGCGATGTGTTCAGCAATCCTCAATTTGTGTGGGGTTAAGCACTATCGTGTTGCAGCAAAACATCTCCTGGGTTGCAGTGGTGCTGAAGTCACCGGAAGGGCGTCTCGAGTTTTGTCAATATGTTGCACACGCTTCTAAATTAATGGTACTGCCTCTTGGCATCACATCCGTGAGAATCACACTTTACCGGAAGAAGCAGTTGCTTTGAATTTTTTCTTCTGTGGGGAGTTGGAATGGTGCCATTCCATCGACTGTAATTTTGTTTCGGGCTCAAAATGGTGAACCCTGGATTCATCATCTGTACAATCCAGGCCAAGAAGGCCTTCCCCTCAGCTTCAAAATGTTGCAGCATATCAAGACAAATGTTTTTTTCTGTATGATTTGTGATCCACCATTAGACACCGCGGGACCCATCCTGCACTCTCTTTTGAATATCCAAGAGGGCGGATAATTCCAGCCACACTTGCTTTGCTGATTGACAGATGCCGTGCCCACTACCAAGTCGTAATGCATCTGTCCTCGCAAATGACTACATCATCTCACCGCAAAATGTCAGGTGTGACAGCTGTGGATGGTCTCCCCGATCGTTGCAAATCGTGGAGCTCTGTGGAACCGACTTCTGATGACCTTTGTATGTTGCAGATTGCTCCCAACTCCACTTCTGAAAATGATGCTACAATAAATGATGCCTTACCTTTAAGTTCACCAGCTACTGTCTGGAAAGTAAAATAAGGAAATTCTCTCAATCATTTCCAATTCCTTCTGTCAGCTGGAACTGTTCCCAAAATTAACTTATTTAGAGATTTAATGGATTCAAGCATCACTTTTTCAATTTCACTTAATAATGCCATTTCTAGAGTTTCTCCCCTTCTTTGTCGGTTATTTTTCCTTCCGTCGCATTGTTTAAAATTTCTCCTTGTGTAACTCTGTTACTGCTAATTGTCATTAAAATGTTGATCCTCCTTGCAGACCTAAAATCAACGCAATTACACATCGCTACATCACTGCAGGCAAAACAGCCCTCAGAAATGTTCCATCATAAAAGTCCCAGATATGGCAGCAAAAGGTATCATCATTCTTCCAGTTGATCAGGACAGACTTGCCAAAATTTGTAGGAAAAATGTTTCCAACTTGCACATAGAACTGTTAATTATTCTCTGGGTTACAAACTAATAGTGAACAGTCACATAACCAAAACTATCAAACTCAAACTCTCTCTCTCTCTCTCTCTCTCTCTCTCTCTCTCTCTCTGTCTTTTTTCATGAACATTGTTTCTCAGAGAACACACAAAACCACTCTCCAATATTTGGCTTATCCAGTGTGCCACCTGTCTCGTCAGCAGGAAAACCCATACAAATCTCACAATGTAATTGTAAACTATACCCAAGGCTGTATGGCATGGACATAAAAGATATACTCTTGTAAAATTGGACAATTCTTATAAGAATAAAAACTCTATATAGTCCTACACATAAACTAAAATTACTGCAAGTTCCTTTCTTCACTCATATGTAAATTAAAATTCTGTGAAGTCAGATGAATCTTTTTGAAATGTGCAGTATTTAAGACTGAGCAAGTCAAAGAGTTTTAAAGCATCTACAGAGAACACGTTAAACTTCAGAATTCTACAGTGCATCATGATGTCCCCTTACTCCTACAGGAAAGAACAACATATTGAGTTTTATGGCTTGTCAACAGGACAGTCTCTTAGAAAAGGATGTGTGAAGCACCAGCCACGGTACATTGAAGGGTCTCGCCTGACGACTGTCTGCACTGAGTTAAGGAAATCATGCATAATCTAAACCCACATAACTACTTGGCAATTTCAGTCTGTAAAGAGAAGCCTGAGTCTTAACCATCACAGTTTTTTCAGGCTCATAACAGTGGTTCATTTGTGGTGAAGGTTTTTACTCTTGCTAAATTCGATGAGCTGACACGTCTTATGTCAGAGACTGTAATACATTTTGCTCTACATAAAAATTATATCGACTGCATGACAGACCAAAATGCAGTTCCAAAAATTAATTCAAAAAGACCCAGGCCAAATGGCCATAAGTAGAGAAATATATATGCAAGGTAAATACAGCAGTCACACCAAATCACAGTGTAAAGGTTATTTTAGATACTAACACTGACATACAAATTTGCCAATGAAATGTGAAAGTACATTGGTTGCTAACTTCTTCAGTGTAAATGTACAACAAGCTTACAATTACTATGATGTGCAACAACCTGGTTAAAGTTGAACTTGCTATATGTGCTTCTCTGCTGGAGAAGTCAATAATGCTATATTGCACAAAACTTGTCTTTATATTCTACAAAATAACAGAAAAATACTTCTTGAAATTCTTGCAAACTGCTCTTTACCTGCATATGTAAGGAAAAATACTTACCTCCAATAATGACATGCTAGTAGAAACTATATCTCCAGCAGCGCACATGTCATTCAGTACTGCTACAACTTCAACAGCAACAGATCCCATAGCATCAAGAATTGAAGAGATAACACTGTTTAGGCGCTTGTGCTTTTCAGAAACACTAGCAACAAGTTGCAAAGTATTTCTTGGTACACCAGTATTAATGAGAAGAACCTAAAAATGTAAGATGATAAACTTCAAAACTAAGCTGCAACAATATGCTCATAGTACGTATATGATTAACATACAACTGAAACAGTTTAGTAGACTTGTTGTATCAACATTACAAGCTAATGAACACACCCTTACAAAATGCAGGTGTTTTGTCACATCTAATTTGCACAACTTCACCCATTTCATCACTTGTCTTTGATGCAGGATATCTAATTTTCTTAGTAAGAAGAGCATAGTGACCATAAGTATGCAAAATTAAATGGAAATGCAATTTATTTAATTAGGCAAACACTACTAGAAGTCACTTTTTGAAACTGAGTACACATCCTGCTCAACAAAAATGTGACAGTATCTTGTGTTAAATTCTAAGCTTTTGTGTGTTAAACTTATCAATTATCATCGATAACTTGTTAACTTATACAGGCTTTCTTAACTTATACAGGATCACCTCAGATATGATGATGCACTGGTATAGTTTAGCTAGCATTTATAACACGATTAAATATGAGGCCCTTTTCTAGCCCAAAACCCCAATAGAGTGCACTACACAAAGGAATGAAAATAAGTGAATATGTTTATTTACAACTGGATCACAACAAACAATTTTAGTCTACAATTTAGTCACATATTGTGCAGCTGTAAACACATGAAAGGACTGGAAACAAACAGCAATGATACCGTATTAAAATAATTTCCAGATGTACAGTTTCTAGGAGTGTCACCTTGCTTAACAAATTATGCTGTCAAAAGAAACAGATGACAGACAATCAGGCAAGATATAAAACATAATATAACACTCGTTTAGTTCATTTTGATGTCATAAATATGTTGTTGTTGTGGGGGTGGTCTTCAGTCCAGAGACTGGTTTGATGCAGCTCTCCATGCTATTCTATCCTGTGTAAGCTTCACATCCAAGTAACTACTGCACCCTACATCCTTCTGAATCTGCTTAGTGTATTCATCTCTTGGTCTCCCTCCACAATTTTTACCCTCCAATACTAACTTAGTGATCCCATGATGCCTAAGAACATGTCCCATCAATCAATCACTTCTTCTAGTCAAGTTGTGCCACAAATTTCTCTTCCCCCAATTCTATTCAGTACCTCCTCATTAGTTACATGATCTATCCATCTAATCTTCAGCATTCTTCTGATATAGTATAACTAAACTGTATCAAACCTTCATCTGCGAGATGAGAAAGACATTTCAGGAAGCTATTCGTAGTGAGCTAATGGCTGGGAAAAAGCTATTAACAGCTTTCAGTCAAAATATCTTGCACGAAGACCACTACATGAAGATGTAAATTGTCATATAGAATGCCCAGGTATAAATGTGCTCTTCTCTCGATATATTCTCAAGTCTTGCTTCAAACACCTAAGACATGATGATCAACATCAGCATGGCCTCAATGTGGCTTGTCATCTGCCCAGGTTTTCTTTTTTTCTTCTCAAGCTGAAGCAGGGTTCTACAAATAACAACAAATGCTAGATACTTTCTGATCATAGGCATAAAACCAACGTGTATTATCAGTGGCAATAATAGAAGTTTATATTTTTTTGAACTTGTTACTGGAATTCTCTGCAGATCTCCAAGTGACACTGCTTCTGCTAAGCAATCAGTTGTTGAAGTACATACAAACTCCACTGTAGTCCTCTATCATTCTGCTGTTTTGATAGAATTCATGACTGCATTTTAAAAATGTCTTGGATAGTGTATGTTTCAGATTCAGATCCCACATTTTATGCAACAATTACAGGTAAGATGCCAATTGAGGGTTATCCCAAACAATGACTATCAATAATCAGTGTTCAGCTGTTTGTGATAAGGCTACACCAGTCTTAAATACTGTGTGAATGCACGCCAAAAGCTCATGTCCTTTTTTTTATTTGCTTTTAATTTCTGGAATTCTTTCTCTGTAGTTTAAAATGAGCTATACAGAAGAGCCTTTGCATACTGTCACTTTTTAGGGTTCTGTACCTCAGTTGGTAAAAATGGCATCCTTATAGAATCACTTTGTCAATTAAGTCTTTTTTCCCAGCCAAGAAGTCAAATACACATATCAAAAAAAAGTTTTGCATTACCCCGGTTCCCAGAACTCCTGAAGATAGACATTGGCTGTGGATATTGCATCACAGACACAGTCCCTTTCACTATTCAGAGATGTCACTAAACCCGCCCAAAGCTGTAAACATCCATGATGAGCAGCGCCTATTAGACAGCCGATCAGTTCCAGTCATTCCACCAGGAAGGATGTACACGGCTCATGTTGTCTGTTGTTCAACCACACCTAGACAGTCAATACCATGGATCGATCGCGTCTGCATTGTTACTTTGTGCCAGGGAGGGCTCTCAACAAGGGAAGTGTCCATGCATCTCAGAGTGAAACAAAGAGATGTTGTTCGGACATGGAGGAGACACAGAGAGACAAGAATTGTCAATGATATGCCTCGCTCAGGCCGCCCAAGGGCTACTACTGCAGTGGATGACCGCTACATATGGATTATAGCTCGGAGGAACCCTGACAGCAAAGCCACCATGTTGAATAATGTTTTTCCTGTGGCCACAGGAGGTTTTGTTACAACTCAAACTGTGCGCAATAGGCTGCATGATGCACAACTTCACTCCCAATGTCCATGGTGAGGTCCATCTTTGCAACCACAACACCATGGAGTGCGGTACATATGGGCCCAAAAACATGTCAAATGGACCGCTCAGGATTGGCATCACGTTCTCTTCACCAATGAGCATCGCATATGCATTAAACCAGACATTTGTCGGAGACGTATTTGGAGGTAACCCGGTCAGGCTGAACGTCTTAGAGACACTCACTGGGCAGTGAGAGCAGCAAGATGGAAATTCCCAGCTGTTTTGGGGTGACATTATGTGGGGCCGACATATGCTGCTGGTAGTCATGACAGGTGCCATAATGGCTGTACAATACGTGAATGCCATCATCCGATCGATAGTGCAATCATATCGGCAGCATATTGGTGAGGCATTTGCCTTCATGGACGACAATTCAGACCCCCATCGTGCACATCTTGTGAACGACTTCCTTCATGATAACAACATCACTTGACTACAGTGGCCAGCATGTTCTCCAGACATGAGCCCTGTCGAACAGGCCTGGAATAGATTGAAAAGGGTTGATTATGGATGACGTGACCCACTAACCACTCTGAGGGATCTACACCGAATCGCCATTGACGAGCGGGACAATATGGACCAACAATGCCTTGATGAACTTGTGGATAGTATGCCACAACGAATACAGGCACGCATCAATGCAAGAGGACGTGCTACTGGGTATTAGAGGTATGCAATGAGTGGTTTTCATGAGCAGTGAAAAGGGTGGAAATGGTGTTTATGTTGATCTCTCTTCCAATTTTCTGTACAGGTTCCACAACTCTCACAACTGAGGTGATGCAAAACTTTCTTTAGTGTGTGCATAAATAAATTGTACCAAAAGAAGCAAAGCAGTATTGTTGAGTTTTTAATGCACACAGCAGAATCAGTAAATCCTTATAGCTTAGCCAAGTAAATTCAATGTTAATTTTTATTCATAAAAGTAACATTGTGGTGCTCAATTCAGTCACTGACATAAAATTCTGAAAAACCTTCTGCCACTGAAGTAAAGAAAAAACTAATAGTGTCATCTATGGTATTTTGGTGTACTACAAAACTAACAGTGCCATCTATTAGTTCTATGATGTACTACACTTTGATTTCATGTCACGAAACTAAACATCCGAACTACTAAGCTGAGCAGAATCCTAAAACTTTAAATGTGGTATTTTTCCCATGATTTAATTTTGATAAAATAAAGCCTATTTGATTCCCCAAGCTTCACACGAATTACCTGCAAAAACACTATGCAAATTTGTCTAGTAGTTTTTCGAGATTAGCATGTTCAAACAGGCAGACATGACAGTGTTACAGTTTTATTATTAATATCAATACAACTTATTACAGACTTGTCTCTTAAGCAAGACAATGATTCTCAAACCATAAACTCTTGACACACAACAGTAGAAATATGTTCACAATGAACATTGGAACTACATTCTGCAAACTAAATTTTGGGCATAAATGTTAACAAATATACTGAACTGCAACTACCATATGCCTCCCCATATATCGCTCTTGAATGAGAAACAAAGTTACTCATAATAAATCATTTGTACACAAACCTTAAGGTTTTATAAAATTTTGGAAAGCATATGATACTGCATGAAACTTACGTTACTCATTAATGTCACTATTTTAGCCTATCATTACTAGACTATACTGCAATGACTGACTGAACAGATCACCTTTCATAATTTAGATCAAGTTATGAGGGGTTAATTGCTAAATGTTTGATTTTTTGGTCTTTCTCAGTGAAGGAAATTTAAATCTACATGGAAAAATGACTGTGTTCAGATACCTACTCAGATGAACAGGAGCAACAAACCTGCAGCCATTGTGATGAAAGGTAAAATAAACTGTATATAGCAGAACACACTGCCAATTAGAGTACAGCATTTTCAATAGTAGCTTTACACTTGCTGCCACTTGAATAGTCCCACTCTATACCAGCTCATCTCTCTTAAAGGTAATCTGTTGTCAATTAACCCTTCACTATCTTATCTATATAGGATCAAATATTTTTTATTATCATAATACACAACAAAATATACATCACAAAGCAGTGATTTAAAAGAGGGTCATCAGAATCCATACCTTCAAGTTAGAGGGCATTAAAATTGATACTGGCTTCTTTCCTTTGCAAAACTGGACAGCAGAGCCATAAGTGCAGACACTATTATCCAACCCAGATGGTTTTCCATGCATGACTACCTCACTGATGAACGCCCATTGTGACACCACACTCATTTCTTCAGAAAGAGAACGGGGAGCTTGCGATGGACAGTAGCCATGTCTTGATATATTACCACTGGTACGACCTAGTTGCTGGGTCCTGTGTGATAAAAAAAAGAAATATATACTAATACTAACACATTATTTCTCAGAAAGGGAACAGATTTACATCCAATATATGTTGTGAGGCACTGTGACCCAAATAACTGCTGTCAGCAGTATTAATTTCAGGAGCAGTCATCTTGCTGTCTGCACTGTACTTAAATGGAACCATATATTAAGAAGTATATCGGCTGAAATGCAAAACTGACTGAAATGAACATTAAAAAAATGTTTTATAGGCATGTCTATTTCACCGGTGCTCAATGACCCCATCTGCAAATGCAGAGGAGAGATTCACAATTAACACTGCAATAACGTAAAGTATTTTGATTAGATTGGTGATTAGAAATAAACTATAAAGATAAGTAATTAGATGCAAAATGCAGAAGTAATGAATAAGGGCATATATGTATCTCTGAAATTTGAGCGACTCTGTTGTAAAATCTACCACACACCTGCAAACATAATCTGACTAGTAGTTCTGTGATATTTGTGCAATTGCTAACAAGCCTTCCCTGAGAATGAGTGGCTGCAGTAAATCTGCTTGCACTGCCGATACCCCTCAATGGAATAACCATTTCACATCCAGCTCCTTTGCGTACTTTTAAGAAACAGGTGTTTCAGAATTCCAAAGATGGGAAATGTCTCCTCAGCATATACATGGGCTATCAGTCTTATCTTAATGTAAGTTGGCCACATTTTCATTTCTCCAGTCTCTGTAGTTTTCCTTTTGATTCTGTGTTACAACTGTGTTTCTGCATCAGAGAATTTTTTTCCATCTTGTAATTTCTTTCATAGCTCTAAGCTTTGATCATTCCTATCACACACATGTATTGTTTAATCATTTTCTCCAAATATGTGTGCAACTAATTTGATTGGATCCTCTTGTTTAATTTACATCAACAGAGTAATATTTGGTTCATTTATTAGTTACAGAGTTTGATCTCTCATTTTATTATTAATGAGTCTAGGGTACTAGTGACTAATAACAATGCTGACAGAGTGAAATATCAGGTTTCTAGATGTTTATCAAACAAGATATACAATGCAAGTATGTGTGCACTCTCTCACACACTCTCTCTCTCTCTCTCTCTCTCTCTCTCTCTCTCTCTCTCTCTCTCACACACACACACACACACACACACACGTGGGGGCGAGGGGGGAGGGAGGGGGAGGGAGAGAGAGAGAGGGAGAGAATACTCTATGCTGCTGCAAATTAAAATGGCAAGAGAGTATGTCTGTGTGTCAGTCCAGCACAAAGTTTCAAACTATTAAGTATCTTCATTACTCTCACTGCTTGAAAAATGCAAAAGTAAACTCTGACTGAATCACTTCCACTCAGTACACGGAAAAAATTATACATTTACCAGTGCTAAGAGAAACTTTCCTCTTACGGCAGAGCAGTAAAAAACAACTATTAATACTCAAAATATAGTTAAATCTGTAAAAATTTTACAGAGTTGCACATGCAAAACATTTACTTTAACTTTCTGTAAATAAAGAATAAAAAATATCTTTTCTGTGCAACAAACTAGACTCAATATACAAATCCAGTTGCAGATTAAAATCTAAAGTTTGAATGTCCACAATAATATGTGAAAGCAAAGACAATAAGCTGCAATAGCAAAATACCTGTTTCGCAAGAACTCCACCAATGCTCCAGAAAGAGAAACACCATAGGCTGCAGAACTACCAAGCCCTGCACGCATCGGCACATCAGACTCCACACGGATGAGGAGGCCGCCGAACCGTGTCAACTGACCCTCCAAGTCTACTCCCAGAAGCATCCCAACAAACAGCATTAGGAATGCTGTTACAGAGTACTCTTGCTCTTCATTTGAATGCACCAAGTTATATTCTGAAGTAAGTGAAGATATGGTTTCCTTCAGGAGATTCAAATTAACACCTTCAGGACATCGCCAGGAAAATTCATAAGGTGGAATTTGAAGTATGCTGTTTGGATGGCTAGCCATACTCTCAATCTTTTCAAACAGGCCATCAAAAGTCACATTGACGTCCAACTGTGGCAATTCCAGTCTGACAGTGCCTTTCGACTCAGAAATTTCTTGCACATAGGCTCTTGTCCGTACCCCTAAAGTGGCTGCCACAGCTGGTTTCCCATATACAACTGAGTGTTCTCCAAAGAGAATCACTTTCCCTGGAGCCGAGACAGAATAACTGAACTGTCTGTGAGTAGAATTCTCCATTACTGCCCGACTGAAGTGCACCACAAAGCTGCTCCACTCAGGTAACCTTTACATCTGCTTGACAAAGGTATGTAAAGTAGGACTGATGTTGCTGGGCAGATAACTACCCGGGCATGACCTATGAACTCCCCATTTATTTAAATAAGCCTACATTAAATACAAACGTAAATTACAACATTGTTCAATAATGACACCTATTGAACAAAAAGATTATGTAGATTTCTGTTCCTGCCACTGCTTTGTTGTTAATGTCTTCTGTGAGAAAGCATGTATTGTTTTCAGTTCCTCTTCAAGTACTGAATTGACCAACCTGAAGAAAAAGCCAAACATTATAATCATCTACTTCCCAACAACAATGATAAGATGCAAACAACAAAGAAAACAAAGCAATAGCTTGTATCTTCCTTAATGAATTTGCAATTCACTTAGTTTTGACAAACTGCTCGCAAGTAGTAGATTTTTCAGTTATTATATTAATAGTCTTTTATTCCCACAGACTGTATCTTGTACAAACATCTGGGCAAATTAATGAGACAAGAGCTTAGGATAGTTAGATCAACACATAATTTACTACAAGTAATTTCTACCCAGCACAACAGATAGCAGGTAGCCTTTTACTTAAACACACCTGTGCCTTTGAAGAAGAGGCTTCCCTTCAAATTTATCTGACACTATTAGAACACTAAATTTGGCACCACAACCATCAGATTCATCATGAACTTCCTGAAACAACAATAATTAATACCTTGAAAGAAAGAATATAATGCTAATAACATAAAATATATAATACTTAGCACTTGTCAAGTGCTATACATTAACAAGATAGGAAAGTTCAAATTTTTATACTACTAAGAAATAAAAAAGGAATTCCACTTAAATGTGATATGAGCTTTCAAATAGCTTAACCAATGCAAGCATCAGCTACATGCATGGCTGTTTCATTTGGTGAGAAGGCAAATAATACTCCTTTTCAGTTCTGGAAGTAATCCCCCGGGCTCATAGCTCAGCCACTTCTAGGCAGTATACTTCCTTCCACCAGTGTTAGCTCAGGAAAGAATGTAAGAGATCTTCTGTGAAGCTTGAAAGGTAGGAGAGGTACTTAACAGCAGTGAGAAAGGGTTGTAAATTGTGTCTCATTAGCTCAGTCAGTAAGAACACTACCTACAAAATCTAACATTCTGGGATGAAGTTCCCAAGCAACATAGCTTAAATTTGACACAAATTGTTAAATTACATGCAACACATTAAGAAGCAATAGTAGCATGCACTCCCAAAGCACAGACACATAATACAGTATAAAGTCATCAGTCTGCAACCCGTTTCTTTCCCATTAATCTACATCAAATGTATCAGCTGATCTCTGGGTAAATGACAAGCTGGTATATGCTCCACATGGGAAAGTGTTTTTACTACTGATACTCCACAAAAAATCATATTTGTGGAATACTGTACAATTGTTTGTTTGCATCAAATCACATGCATAACAACATAATCACTGCTCGATCATCAATATGTGCTCCAAACTGCATGCACGAAACACTAGAATGACTGTTGGCTGAACTGTGACAAGCCATATTAGCTCTTCCTACTGTACACTTTCCCTCCACCCATCCACCCTCTTGTAAGTACACTACTAGTAAATAATTGTAGTGGTAACAACTTTCTAAAGGTTTATAAGTGTTTAATGATTACTTCACGGGACACACCAATTTAATTTTTGCACTCACGAAGTCCCAACACCTGGAATTGTTTCAGAGAACACTTCACACTGTAAGTTGCAACAACATGATTAGTTATACTTTCTGCATTTTATAACTAACCTTTACAGACTTCATGTCTAATACCATGGTGACTATGCAGCACGTTAATTTAATTTAAGTTTCACCCATTACAACAAAATGTTAGATTGCTTAATGGGAGTGTTAAAATCACACTAATACTAAATAAAAACTACAAATTATTTATGACACAGAAATTAAAAATTCTGTAGGCCAGAAACCTTTCACAGTTTAAACACATCACTGATGTATTATGAAAAATATATGCATTCTGATTCTCAAATATTTTGCCTTTCTACTAATTTTTTGAAATCTTTCTATTGTTTCACATTTGTGTTATAAATGACACCCTTTGAAATTAACAAAGTGCATCAGATAATATATAAATGTACATTTTTGCGAAATATTGAGCTGGTTGCCTTAGTTTCCAGAAACTACTGCATAAATTGATTGCTGGATACAAATATTGTACTCTTGCTACCACGTACACAAAGACTGACCTCTGTACAGTATCTTGGTCAAAATAAATTTCTGCCATGTTAAATTTATTGTAGCCTATACTGAAATCTTCAAAGTTGTTACTTTCCTTCCTTGTTTTTAAGTTAGTACACGGAGGTTGTGGCAAAGCCAGATTACTCTCCCCATATACTATGCAGCTAGAAACTTAAGATTTTTTATTCATTTAGGTCAGATATAATGAAGTGTGTTACTTTTTGAACACTGAATATCTTAACTAAAAGGGGTAAAAGCAAAGGCTATAATAAAATGTCACACTGCATAATTTCCATAACAATAATATTTAATTCATTTGGCTTATTTACATAATTGTACAGCCTTTTATGTATGTACACAACAATAATGCAGTATAAAAATAATTTTAGTTACAGAATGCTTTGGTCCAGCATATATATATCAAAATTAACTCTGACACACAAATCTGCCCATCAGCTACAAAAGTGCCCTAAACTACTGAGATCAACACACTTCAATGGCGTTTCAAATTAAAAGACAAAATAAAACAAAATTTTTATGTACTACTGTTACAAACTAGAAGGTAACATGTGATTTGCGCTAGTGGCAAATTGCAGAACAGTGTACATCAATATAAAACTACACAGATAACTTTCTATTCCTGAAAAAGTCCTATAGAAAAGTAAATAATTACCAGCAATCCACATGAAATAACAAATGCAAGTTTCTCATAGTCTTTTTCCACAGGGCTTCACCTATCTGTTCATAAATGTTAAATCCACCAATTATTACAATATTCAAAATTTATTACTGTGATTAAAAAAAAAACTAAATAACTGATCAAATAAGAATTGGTGATTGTTTTGCCCTCACAGAATGTACCGTAATCGAGAAATTCCGTGTAACAAGTTTTACTAAAACCTTAATAGTGAACAGTAAAGTAATTTTTTTAGAATAGGTATCACAAAATTCAATGATTAATCACATTTCAAACAAACATGGGTGTCTGGTGATATTTGGCGATACATGAAATACAAAAAGAAGAGCAAGAAGTGAGCACATGAATACACAGACACAATAAGGGGAAATAAATCAGGATACTTCTGGGGTGGCTTTATAAATATGCTACAGACAGTTAATACAACACAACCGATTATTGAAGCCATAAATGCATAACTAAGCCATTTTTCATTTGACAACTGTTTCTTCAATTTCACTTTTGTCTGTGATTTCTGATTCACATTACTCTTTGATACTACA
Source organism: Schistocerca piceifrons (assembly GCF_021461385.2). NCBI lineage: Eukaryota > Metazoa > Arthropoda > Insecta > Orthoptera > Acrididae > Schistocerca > Schistocerca piceifrons. The sequence goes on along the minus strand of NC_060145.1, from coordinate 291,244,068 downwards.
GGTCCACTGTCAGATTTCAACCTCATCCCATCACAACCAAATTCTATGTCAACAATAACTATTACGGACATGAAATAGAATATTGTTAATGCTACAAATGGTATAAGAACATTATCTTTCAATATTAATGGCAACATACTGAAATTTGACACTAAAAGAAACCAAAATACTGGGAATGGTTCAATTGGAAAATACAGAATAGCAGGAATGGCTGCAAGGAGGATGCTTTTTTCATGGACATGGAAAGAAAACAGGAAAAATGCAAGTGAAGAATTAATTAGTGCCAGCAAAAATTTATTTTTTTCTGGGTGTAGCAAAAGATCAAGGCAGCTAGGCGTTACAGCAAGTAGAGTGGAAACGAGGCAAATTTTTGCCATAATCAGATGGTCCACATTCCGGAGTTTGTATACAATGTTTAAAGCACACCACACATTTGCTACTTTGTCTTCAAAAACACCACGATACAATGGGAAAAGACGGCGAAGAACTTGCAAGATCACATCTATATTACTAAGAAATGGAACCCAAACCAAAATAAAAGTTGGGATTACAACACTTGCAATACACAGTAATTTTTTTAATGCTAGCAGTTTTTTCTTCGTCGATAAACAAACTCCTAACATATAGCAGAAGAAAGGCAATGAATGGTATAATTCCATTTGCTTGTAATTCAATGCCAAACAGAATGCCATTGCCGCAACCAGCAGTTTACTTTGAAGCAATGCAGCAACAGCTGCAACCATAAATCCCAGAGAGACTCCATTGTATTGAAAGTGTCCATGGTCAATAAGTATAATACCAGGATAAATTAGTGCTAGAAACAGTTCAGCAACATATGTGTCGTGCCTTGCCTTTTGGCTGCTCGGTTTGTTAAATTTGTTTATCTGGCCTCTGCTTTTGTCTGAAAAATAACAGCACAGAGCAGGTATATATACAAGGAGATCCGCTACAACTACAGTTGCTCTCATAAATAACTTGTGTTCATAGCTTTCGTAACCACGTGAGACCTTCAGGGCCACAAATTCCGGATTTATGTATCGAGCTACATAGCCGCAAATTAAGCTGTGGTAAGCTGTCAGTGGGGGATAGTCAAGCCCCCAGTACTGTAAGTCATTGTTGGAAGTGTTAAAGTACCACTCTTTCGTAGGCAGATTCAAAGTGATTTCCATCCAATGTCTTTGAGCTTCATAGTCACCGAACATAGGCGGTTTATTTTGTCCTGAGTAAGAAAACAATGAGACGCACCATCGTAAAAAGATCGCCACAGAGACGACCAAAATCAAACAAACACGTCTACTAACTCTGTCTGTCATTTTCAAAGCTGGAAAATTTCTATAAGTGTTTGAGTCTCAATCGTGAAGCTTCCACCGGCAGGACGCTTTAACACTGGTGTTCTTGAACAAGAATGTTACTTACAACATGTGATGCTTCAAGTTCTTTAATTAATTTCGATTTAATATATTCTTCTGTATAAACCATCTTACACCAACAATTACAGAAGAGCAGAAATCCTGAAAGCACGGCGCATGCAAATCTCAAATCGGTCGTTGTGGTGCAGTGAATACACGTTGCCACAACCCCACGCGCGCGCACTACTTCGTCTGCAACTATTTGCAGGTCTGCCAACATTGTGGACAGAAGTTTAATTAAGAGACATTTTGTGATAGAAAATTTTTGTCATTTTAAACTCATTATAAATATTAAGCTGTGCGGTTATATGGCTGTGAGGCTAAGAGAAAGAAGGTCGATTCACGCTCGATGGAACAATACAAATAACAAAATATTCCACAATGAGTTCCATTACAAACCGGCCGTAAACGGAGCGCAAGGAAACGTCAAGGTCAAGGTTGCACACTTTTGGCGCTGTTGCTAGCATAGGAAGTTAACCTATTTTAGCCGCTTTCATTTGTGTTATGCGAGTGGATATTGTATTTTTGGTCCTTCTTATTCTTTATTTTATTATTTTGCTTATGTTTTGACGCCACACTGTAAATATTCCACAGGAACTAGTGTACTTTTTAGTAAGCAATCTTTATACAGAGAAGCCAAACAACATCTTTTATATTTTTATTTTATTTTATTGGCTTTTAGCATGCAAACTTTTTAACCATCACAATTTAAATGTATTGATAAACATACACGCTGCAAGGTAACAAAAGGTCTTATTCATTCATACAGTATGTCCTCAGATCCAGATTGTTGTACTTTTAATACAAAGGCACAATAGATATCTAGCCACTTAGTTGTTAATTCGTTTCTTTAGTTAAGTTCAGTGGTCAAAATTCCGTTTAAATTTTTATGTCTTCATTAGCTATAAATCTGGATATCGCGTCGTAGGTCTCATTGGGTGTGCCTCTGAGAATTGGGATTGTGCAAACTGGTTGGCAGTGACCAAGTCTTAAGGGCTCCTTTAAGAGGCTGACTCTGCCTTTCTCACAATGTCTACACTGAAATAAGATATTATTTATATCACTAATTGTTTCTTGTTCACAATGACACTACGGTGTCTACGATACGCCGAGTCTATGTAAGTAGGCAGGGAAAGGTCCATGAATCAGACGCTTTCTCATAATGGATGTTATAATTTTCCTTGAATGTTTGGATTAAGCAAATCATGGCTGCCTTTGTATGAATGCCTGTAAATGTGCATAGCTTTTACCTCTCGTTCGTTAACTTTCAATCCATTCTTCCTGCCACAAGAGAAGCGCTTGTTCTTTTACTTTTAGGAGATATTCTGTGTGTGGGAGTTTAAAGTCAATAGGTCTTTCACTGCTAATCGCATCTCTCGCTAGTCGATCGGCTTTATCATTGTATTGAATACCAGAATGTCTGACCCATACAAATTCTATGATTTATCCAGTCTTCTCAGATTGGTGATAATGATCCATTATGTCAAGTGTGTATTTACTGGTTCTTTTGTTCCAGTTCCTGTAAGTTACTGCTTTCAGAACCCTTTGGCAATAGGTGATTACTACTACCTTGGGTGTTTTGAGAGATCTTGCATATTTGATTGCCTCTATAATAGCGGAAGTTTCATGTAGAAGTATGGATGCGTCGCCTGGTATTTGAAACTTTCTTTCTTCTGCAGATTCTGGGCAGAAGAAAACGCATCTGGTGTAATTATCTGTCCTCATTTTTGAGCCACCTGTATAGAGTTGAAGACATCCTGCCCATTTCTCTGGCAGGTATAATGTAGGTGAAAACTGCCTGTATCCTTTTACTTTACTGGAATAGTTGACGTTTGCTACAGGGATATTGTGATGAGAGCTGTGGTAGTCATATAGGAAAATTGAGAGGACCTCACTTCGGTTTATTTTATTTTGTAGATATTTCCAGTGCTCATAGCGACTGTAGATATAAAACTACTGTTTACTCACATTTCTGTTATTCCCGATTAGAGAGAGCAATTCACACTTCATTATCATTGGATGTTTAGTGTCTGCCATTTGCTCTAAGATATAGCGATCACACAGCATTGTTCTGTGAATATGTAAAGGCGTTTCTGATGCTTCCAGGAGAAGAGCATTAGTGAGGGAAGAATGCATAGCTCGGAGGCGGATGCATAAGCTTCTGTAATGTAGTTTGTCCGGCAATGCTAGGTACATGGTAGCAGCATTGTGAAAGACAGTGCATCTGTATAGGAGTGTATCAAAGTGTGGTATAGAGTGAACAGAGTGCTGGGGTGAGTCCCCCACTGTACACATGTCACTAATCTGATAAGATTCAATGCTTTTTCGCATGTACTGACGACAGTTTGTATATGAGGAACCAAACTCATTCTAGAATCAAAGAGAATACCAAGAAACCTAGCCTGAGTTTTAGTGGTATTTTATGACCAGAGACGCTTACACTGTTCAAGAATCTTCGTATTGTTTAGCCCATGAAATGGCAAGTACCGATTTTTCTGCGAAATCTGTAACCCACAGCTATGTAATGTTTGATCCAGTGTAGCCATCATCTTTGATAGCTCACACACAACCTGATCCATCCCAGTGGTCGACACATACAAATATCATCTGTGTACTGGAGTATTTTAACGGGAAAAGTAATAATTCTCTAATGCTTGTTATTATGTAGTGCAAAGAGTATGGAGCTGACGATAGTTCCATGTGGAAGATGTGTTATAAGATGATGTAGTCCAATCCGTTTATTTCGGAACTGAACCCAGATGTGTCCCTCGGCGAGGTTTTTTCTGCATCCATAAATCATATGTGGTGGGAATTCAATGGTTTCCAACTTCCATAGCAACACAAATATGTGAACATTATGATGAGATCCAACTATATCCAAGAAGATAGCTGTCACAATCTCTTTTCTTGTTGTTGCGTCATAAATATCTGAGGTTAAGATAATTAATCTACCTATTGCTCCTTTTCCTTTTCTAAACACGTACTGACTTGATGACAGTATGTGACTTGATTCCAGCCACCATCCCAAATGATTTTTTTACGAGACGCTCTAAGTTTGCTGATACAGAAAGACAGAGAAACAGGTCTATATGACTTGGCTTGGTCTTGGTCTTTATTTCGTTTCAGTCTAGTTACTCCTACCTCAGTTGCCCAATCTTCTATTAGTGGATCATTCATCCATATTTGGTTAAATGTCTGTAACAGTTTTCCCAGTGCTGCACTGGGAGATCTTCTGTCATCTGGTAGTGTATACCATGCTTACCAGGGGTGGATTGCACCCCCTTTTTAATGGCCTTCGTCAGTTATTCGCACGAAAACGGTACCACAAGCGGATGACTTTAAAAGCATTATTGCTGTGTGTGTGTGTGTGTGTGTGTGTGTGTGTGTGTGTGTGTGTGTGTGTGTGTGTGTAGGGGGGCGGGGGAGGGGGGGCAAAATGGCGGCGTGGCTGCAGAAACTGGTAAGATTAAATTCGCGAAATCTTCAAGCTATGCGTCACTTAATGGCTGATGCGTAGTGCAGTTCTTGTTTTTTAAACACCTAATTTCCTCCAAACATCAGTGGTACTAACATCTTTATTTAAAGATTCACATAAATTCTGCCAGCTATTCTTTTTACAGTCTTGTAACTGCCTTCGAACTTTCACTGTTATTTTCCGATATGCAATGAAGTTCTTTACAGGGTTATTACAAATGATTGAAGCGATTTCACAGCTCTACAATAACTTTATTATTTGATATATTTTCACAATGCTTTGCACACACATACAAAAACTCAAAAAGTTTTTTTAGGCATTCACAAATGTTCGATAAGTGCTCCTTTAGTGATTCGGCAGACATCAAGCCGATAATCAAGTTCCTCGCACACTTGGCGCAGCATGTCCCCATCAATGAGTTCGAAAGCTTCGTTGATGCGAGCTCGCAGTTCTGGCACGTTTCTTGGTAGAGGAGGTTTAAACACTGAATCTTTCACATAACCCCACAGAAAGAAAACGCATGGGGTTAAGTTGGGAGAGCGTGGAGGCCATGACATGAATTGCTGATCATGATCTCCACCACGACCGATCCATCGGTTTTCCAATCTCCTGTTTAAGAAATGCCGAACATCATGATGGAAGTGCGGTGGAGCACCATCCTGTTGAAAGATGAAGTCGGCGCTGTCGGTCTCCAGTTGTGGCATGAGCCAATTTTCCGCGGGCTACGCGTGAAACTTACCCGCACGCGTTCAAACGTTTCTTCACTCACTGCAGGCCGACCCGTTAATTTCCGCTTACAGAGGCATCCAGAAGCTTTAAACTGTGCATACCATCGCTGAATGGAGTTAGCAGTTGGTGGATCTTTGTTGAACTTCGTCCTGAAGTGTCGTTGCACTGTTATGACTGACTGATGTGAGTGCATTTCAAGCACGACATACGCTTTCTCGGTTCCTGTCGCCATTTTGTCTCACTGCGCTCTCGAGCGCTCTGGCGGCAGAAACCTGAAGTGCGGCTTCAGCCGAACAAAACTTTATGAGTTTTTCTACGTATCTGTAGTGTGTCGTGACCATATGTCAATGAATAGAGCTACAGTGAATTTACGAAATCGCTTCAATCATTTGTAATAGCCCTGTACATTTTGTTGTTTACAGAATTTACTGTATATAAGTTTGTGCTGTACTACAGCTCCAGAGCACTTTGATGTCTACCAAACTGGGGGGCCTCTGCTTGAGAACGATGACTTTCTGTTGTCTTGGAATGGAAGTTGTTGCAGCGTCGACAGTAATTGAAATTAAATGTTGGTAGGCATCTTTTCGAGCTAACAAATTATTGAAAAATTGACACTTCCCCTGGGCTGTAGCAGTGTACTTCAGCAGTCAGCATCCTAGATTTTCCACCTACTGTTTGTATAGATAATTTCTGCTGTATTTATAGGTTAGTCTATTGTGATTTCCAGAGAGATGATTCGAGTCAAGAGGGTCTCGTTTGACTGTACACTCCATTACACAGTTCAAGTCAACAGCACACAGTGTCAAGCTGACAGCCAGCTAAACTAAACTGAGATGTTCGAGAACTGTGACCAATTCTCTGCCATCTGTGTCATCTCTTTCGTAACCCCATAGTGTGTGATTGGGGTTGAAGTCTGCATAATAGAGAAACGGCGTTTAAGCTGGGCAATAATGTGATCCAGTGAAATATTTCGTATTTTACGTGTAGGTGGTTTGTAAATGGTGATAATGGTGTATGTGTAATTAGGAGAATGCATTACAGTAGCCACTTCCTGGCAGTCTGTTGTCCTAATATTAATGTCCAATTTTGTAAACTTAACTATATCTCTAATTAAAATGGCTACTCCTCCTCCTTTTCCATCATCTCTGTCATTTCTAAACTCTGTATATCCTTTGAAATATATTAGTTGGGTTTGTTGAAACCAAGTTTCACGAATACAAGTACCGATATTTGTTTGCTGCTAAGCTCCCGATAAAGACTTCCTCTGTTTGAGATTGCTGACTGTGCATTTCATTTTAGTACTTTAAAGCCTCTGTCAGATTTGTAAAAGTCTTCAACAGCATTATGTATAAAAGCCTGTGTCGCTACCATGTCTGTTTCATTTTTAAGAGAAAGAAAGGTCTGCATTATGAAAGCACAAAGGATTTTAGTAGCTATTTCTCGATTTGTGTGAGACGTTGCCAAAGGAGGAGGAAGGATAGAGTTGATTTTTATTGAAGTCTGTGGACCCTGAAATTCGGATAACGTATCAGAATAACCTTGCGTGTATGGACTTTGGATAAACGGTTTATTTTTGTAAGACCTGGGAGCTGGAACCCACAAAACTACATGTTTAGGTCCCTGTTGTAACCTTTTGTCTGTCATGTTCAAACTCAGTTGTTTCTCATATACAGTAGGCCAGTCACTTGGAGAGAGCCCTTGTGTTGTCGAAACGTCAGAAGTAATCTGCGCAAATGATGGTCGCAGTGACAAGATGACAATTCTGTAAGAAACTCTGTAGGCTTTGTTGCTCTTTACTTCCATGTGTTGCTAATACATTGGGCAACAGTGATCAGTGGCAATGTGGTTTCTGTGGCAGAGCAAACATGTGGGATCTACGGGATGTGAGTGCTGTGAGGTCTCATGGGCACCCATGTGCAATTATCATGTTGAGCACTACTACGACATTGAAAACTTAAACGGAAATATCTAAGGCAATTGTGACATTGCAAAACTGACTGGACATACAAGCATCACATACCCGCACAAATATACAGACTGGGGAAGTTGCTGCTGAATCACAGGGTCCTGGGTTCGATTACCGACTGGGTTGGGGATTTTATCTGCCTGGCGACTGGGTGTTTGTGTTGTCCTCATCATTTCATCATCATCATCATTCGTGACAGTGGCTAGATTGGACCGTATAAAAAATTGGACTGTATAAAAATTGGGACTTTGGACAGGTGCTGATGACTGTGCAGTTGAATGCCCTACATACCATACATCATCTCTGGGGTAGTTGCTGAGATTTAAATGTTAAATGTTACAACACATTTCGGTGTGAGGAGCACTTTCATCTCCCCATTTTCTATTATTTTCTTAGTGAACTTTCGTACATCAGTTACTAAAAATTCCGAGTTTATTTCTGCAATGATATCTTCATGGGATAATGAAATATCAACATCATTAATAACTCCCTGTCTCTTTGTTAGGTAATTAGGGATGTAAGCCTTCACATATTTCTATCGAAAAATATCTAGGAACCATAACCTATTTGCAGACAGCCCAGATTTGATTTCAATTTCATATCTGCCGCTACCAAGATCTGAGATATTAACAATTTCATGTCTTAAATTGTCACTTTCTTTAAACAACATTCTTCCAAGGGCTGTTGGATGTAGATTTCCTACATTAGCATTTCCTCCCTCTACAAAGACGACATAGGGACCAATGTCTGTTGGTTGATATGTATTCTCCTCCTTCATTAGAGCCGACTTTTTCACTTAAACATGTTATTTCCTGCAGGAGGAATCACTGTAGTCACTGAATTGTTCACGTCTCACTGAATTGTCACGTTGACTAACAAACTTTTGGGAAGTAGCCTGCCTGTTCCCATTCCTAGCTCCTATATTTAGCCTCATGTTATTTTCTACACAGTTTATGCGAAATTATCAATATATTCCCATCTACATTCCCTTCAGCATTGTTACTGTGCCTTTCATTAGCCTTTCCCTTCTTCAGTGCATTTGCAGCTACTGCTCAGCATGGCTGCCTCAGCTGCAACCAAGTAATCTGTCACTGACTTCTCCCTTGAGGCTTTTTTTTCACTCCATGCATACAGTTTGAAGTCAAACTGTTAATAATTAATCAGTCTTTTGATTTAGGTTTTACAGTAACAGCTGATTCACAATAGATATCAATAGGCCATCACATCACGTCATGTCACCATCACCTCAGGATGTATTTACAATGGACGACAAATCACATCACCGTCACATCAGGGTATATACACGCTGTACGTCACGTCTCCAACATGTTTCAGTTTGCTTAAGTCCAGTACCAACTGATGAAAGAGAGATTATCAATCACTATCCATGATACAACAAGTCGGAATATAGTACCAGAATTGAGGAACAGACAACAATAAAAATTTTAATGACCGAATCAAGTTTCATAAATTATGTTCTTTATCAGTTTTGTGAGGAAAAGTACTGAGAATGAATATAAAATTTCAAAACATCGACATTTAATTGTCAGTGAAAATATGCACATACAAACACATCGAACGATATATACTCATGTAAGGGAATAAACAGAGCCTTTTTACCTGACCTATAATATTTATTTTCTTGCATAAGTAATGACATCTAAGCAACTGTATTCTCCTCCTTCATTAGAGCCGACTTTTTCACTTAAAAATGTTGGTGCATGAAAAATGCTTCATCAGCTTATTCTTTATACATAGGTAGGTGTAGCTCTGTCCTATGATTATTAAACATTAATCAATTTTCGCTTTCCGATAACTGAATTTGCTTATGGAACAACACTTAGTGGAAATAAATATCTAAGTCGTCATGGAACATTTGCTGTTCGCCACAAAACCAACGCAAACAGTAAATTAGAGTAAGAAGATACACAAGCACGAATATAAGTGGGCATAGCGAAAGTTCATTGACTTCCAATGTTAGCAGTGGACGATATCCTCCAAACTTTCTTTCTGAGAAACAATGACAGTGACATGACAAGAGTGAGATGAGGTGACGTGACTGTGATACAAAACGTTGGAGTATAGTTTCGGATTTAAGGACCTAGTGACAATAAAGATTCGTAATGGTTAAAACAAAATTCATAAGCTATGTTCTTGACCAGTTCCGTGTAGTAAACTACTGAGAAGTGAAACTACATTTCAGAGCATCGACATTTATTTGCTACCAAAAATATATACATGTAAACACTTCAAACAAGGTTTATTAGTGAATACAAAGGATCTGTTTACCTTATCCATTGTGTTTTCCTACATAACAGAAAAATCTGTGCTTTTATCTTTGAATATAGCTGATGTTTTCACTTAACATAAGGTTCTTTAATGAAATCTGCTTCAGCAATTCATATTCTTATTTATACACAGTGTAGTCGTCAGCTTGTTTCAGCTATTCTAAAACCTACAACAGATTTCGCTTTCAGATATCCAGCCACTCTTATATGAGATCAGTCAATGGAAAAATATCCGAGTCGTCGGCGAACATTTCAAATTTGTCACGAAAATAAAGTAAAACAATACAATAAAGACTACAAAGATGGAAAAGCAAGAAATCCTTACTATAAAATGAGTGAGTGAAGCGGAACTATACCAGATGAAGACACAGCTCCCTCTATCAATGTCATGTCAGTACTTTCTTCCTGAGAAATCTTGATGGTTACAACCCATTCCTTTCTGTCTAATTGCGAATACAGGCCATCAATGGTACAGAACTAGTAGTTCTGTACCATTGATCTGTGAGAATGCTGCCATATGGACTGCACTGTGGAGTGTTATCACTCGATGCTTCATTGTGATTGACAGGCCAGGTTCAAACGCGCAACAAAAGTGTCGCTATACCTAGTGGCATACTGCAGTTGCATTGTGAACTCCCAGTCTTTACTGGCACAACTTAAGAGATGCAACTTTTGTCAGGCCACAACGTGGTTGTACTTTGCTGCGCCAATTTCCTTCCACCACTGCTCCCTGGTGGCATTATATGAAAACGTGAGTATACTGTCAGTTATCATGGATTAATTGCTGCTGTACTCCATTCGAGTTCAGTGTGTTTTCATTTTATTGCTGAAAAAACTGAAAACAGTGTGTGTGTGTGTGTGTGTTTTTAGGCAATATATGCAAAACAATGATTTCTCCTAGAATCTTAAAAGATTTTTGGATGAATAAAGATACTTACTATATGCAGGCAAACAAGCTAGCCATTTAGATTTCATGATTTGTGAGACCAAGCAATATAAAAAGTGTGTATTATATGGAGGAAATAGCTCCCGATTGTGACGTGGCAGCTGTTAAACTAAAAATTATTTATTCAGAGTTCGTATATCAATGAGTACAATAGGATTCTGACATCTTGGAAGAGTCGCCTGTCTGCAGATGATATTTACGATATGTATATGCTAACTGTTTGTTAGTTTGGCATAGTAGACAGTATTTACGACTCTGAGTGTTATTTCTTTTTTACATGTACTTGTGACCCCTGATTTATCCCTGTGCGAAATCTATTTTCGGATACAACATTTGGATTTCGTTTTCCTTGTATTTAACTCTTGTCACAGCTCCAATGCCATAACCTGCACTATAACATTCATACCCATTCACAAGATTTCAACTGACGCTATTGCAGCCACATACAGATTGTGGTATATATATATATATATATATATATATATATATATATATATACGCTATAAAATAAATGTCGATGTCTTGATGATGCTTTCATGTTGTTTAACGTTTCAAATGTTTACCATCAAACTTCATCAAGAACATCCATTATGAAGTTTGCTTTGGCCATTAGCAAACTCTATCATTACTAGTTCCTTAATTCTGATAGTATATTGATATTATATTCCGACTTCATAAATCAAAAATAATATCTCACTTTCACCATTTGGTACTGGCCTACGAAAAGGGACGTTGCTCTGACGTTCCATCTAGTTGAACATGCCATCATTAACGATGACGTTACCTGCTGTTCTCTTGAAGTCTAGTGTGAATCGGCCTTCAACGTCGCTCTACACTTGACTGAACAGAACATCCAAACGGCTGCATTCATACATGTCGTCAACAGGACAGCAAAGTTTTGCTGGGGGGGGGGGAGAGGGGAGGAGAATGGTATCGTTATATGCTACCATCGGAAACTAGGCTGCTTCTGTCCCGCTTAGTAATTATAGCAGTCAAGCAGTGGATTTTGTGCCCCTGCACCTCCTTGCTCTTCACTACTTTGTTTTGTTTTCTTTGGCACAGTTCTAATGTTCTGTGACGATTTGGAGATATTTTTAGAGAGACTAGATATCTGAAAATGGTAAATAATACAGGTTTTACAGTAACTGAATACAACTGACACATGCATTGTGTATAAAATCACCATACAGTTTTCATTAAGTAACCTTTTATTAAGTGAACAAGTCAGCTGTATTGAAGAAGAAAAATTCAGTTGTTCCTGACCTTATTTTGTGCATAGGACAAAACACTACGGTGAAGCTAAATGGCTCCATGACTTCCCTGATAAACATTATTTGATGTGCCTCTACCTTTATATTTTTGCTAGCAAACAAATGTCAACGTTTTAAAATGTTGTTTCACATCAGTTTAGGATACAAAATCTGTCAAGGACATTATGATTTTTGCTTTGACCATTAACAAACTCTAAGACTGCTAATTCTTTAAATGTAATACTATATTCTAACTTTGTGCATCACAGATGGTCTCTCATAACCTCATTTTCATCGTTTGGTACCAAGGTAAGCAAATTGATGTTGTGTTGACATTCCATGTAGTATGAACACTCTGTCATTCGATAGTGACAGTGACTGTCATTCTGTTGACGTCTAGTGTGAATTGACATTAAATCTTCCACTTTTTATACAAAACATCATATCAGTCACATGCATCCCATTAAATATTTTCCTTTCTATTCCCAAAATTTAAAAATCGCTTCTTGGAATTATAAAGCCTAAGTAAATGTGATTTTTTAGCAAACTTTGAATGGTTTGGTATTGAAATACGTATATCCAGTGAATGCAGTTACTACCATATTCTGTACATCATGGGACAAGTTTTATGTTCCTGTATTATATTCCAAATGTCTCCAATTTTCTTCACTAAAGATAAATTTTCCATATGTACAGCTAGAAAATTATGGACCAGTTTTTATCTACAGTTATCTGTTTCATCACCTCTTTAATGTGTCCAGAAAGTAAAGCTGGGTTCACACATGCAACTAATGTGTCCTCACAGTTTCTAGCTTTTGGTAGTGGCATCCTGAGCTACTCTTCACACAGGATGCCACAAATTCTACGTAGTTGGAAAGCTTTCAACTCGGTGACAATTGAAATCATATGAGTGGGCATGAATGTTATAGTGCAGGTTATGGTATTAGAGCTGCGATAAGAGTTAAATACAAGGAAGGCGAAATCAAAATGTTGGATCCAAAAATAGATATCGCACAAGGATAAATCTGGAGTCACAAGCACATTTCAAAAATAAATAACACTCAGAGACTAAAATACTGTCTGAAATGGCAAACTAACAAACAGCTAGCGCGTAAATACCATCTGCAGACACACAACTCTTCCAAGATCTCATAACCTTATTGTATTCGTTGATATAGGCATTGTGAATAACTAATTTTTAGTTTAACAGCTGCCACTTGACACTTGGGAGCTATTTCCTCCATTGTTGTCGTTGTTGTGGTCTTCAGTCCTGAGTCTGGTTTGATGCAGCTCTCCATGCTACTCTATCCTGCGCAAGCTTCTTCATCTCCCAGTACTTACTGCAGCCTACGTCCTTCTGAATCTGCTTAGTGTATTCATCTCTTAGTCTCCCTCTATGATTTTTACCCACCACACTGTCCTCCAATGCTAAATTTGTGATCCCCTGATGTCTCAGAACATGTCCTACCAACCGGTCCCTTCTTCTTGTCAAGTTGTGCCACAAACTCCTCTTCTCCCCAATTCTGTTCAATACCTCCTCATTAGTTATGTGATCTACCCATCTAATCTTCAGCATTCTTCTGTAGCACCGCATTTCAAAAACTTGTATTCTCTTCTTGTCCTAGCTGCTTGTCGTCCATGTTTCACTTCCATACATATTTCCTCCATATAATCCACAATTTATACAACGCTTGGTCTCACAAATGATGAAGTTTATACAACTCGCTTTTTTGGTTGTGTATGATATGAGGGCTACTCAGAATGTAGGGAACATTTTGGCATTAAAAAAAACTAAGTACAAGAAATACATTTTATTATATACATCTGAAAGAGCGACTGACATACTACTTTTCTACATAGTCACCAAAAATACTGAGGCAATTGTCATAGCGGTGGACAAGGTTTGAAATACCTTCGTCGTAAAATTATGCCACCTGAGACATCAGCCAGTGAGCCACAGCCACCTGGAGTTCCGTGTTGTCATCAAAGTGCTGCATTGCGAGCCAGTTCTTCATCTTGGGGAACAGGTGGAAGTCGCTTAGCGCAATATCAGGGCTGTAGGGTGGATGAGGGAAACTTTCCCATTTGAATGAATTAAGGAGTTCTTTAGTGCAGTTTGCCATGTGAGCTCGGGCATTGTCAGGCAAAAATAAAATTTTGGACGTCAGCTTTCCTCGGCGTTTGTTTTAAACTGCTCTTCTAAGGCTGTGCAAAGTTTGAAACTACTGGACAGAATTTATGGTTGCTTCACGTTCGAGAAAATCAATAAGAAGCACACCTTGCCTGTCCCAAAACACTGTCGCAATCTACTTCCTTGCTGAGAAGGTTTGCAAACATTTCCTTGGCTTTTGGGTGGACCTTGTGTGCCCCCACTCCGTGGACAGTAATTTTGTCTCGCAATTGACGTGTTTCACCCAAGTCTTGTCACCAGTTACGATTCGATCCAGTAATGAATCACCATGTTTATGGTGTGTCTCCAAAAATGTCAGCATTGCCCCCATTCGCTGTTATGGTGCTCTGCAAGCATTTTGCCCATCAAGCAAAAAATTTGTGGTAGCCCAGCTCCTGACTGATAATTTCAAATAACAAAGACCGTGAAACTTGTGGAAAAGAAAGCGAAAGTTGTGTTATTGTGAAGCGATGGTTCTCACTAATCATTTCATCAACTTTAGCGACAAGGTCATCAGTCACAATGCTCGGGCGTCCACTCTTCTCTTCATCATTGACGTTGGTTCGGTCATTTTTAAACCGAATGCACCATTTCCGGACGGAACATTCACTCATTATGTTGTTTCCATACACTTTGCACAGTTCATGATAAATTTCTATAGGTTTTAGGTTTTTAAGCAACAAAAACCGTATCACAGACCGCACCTCACAACTGGCGGGATTTTCGACTGCAGCGCACATTTCAAATTCGAGTATCGAAAAAACCAGACACATGGAGACTTGCTTCTGTCACGGATGGATGCCAACTGAGCTGCCGAGCACGCACATACCAAAATATACGCGATCGGAGCGCGCCTAGCGGCGTCAGACGGAAACGTTCCCTACTTTCTGAATAGCCCCCATACTGTTTAAGTTACAAGACCTTAAAACCCTGATATTCACTTTGAAACACTCGAAAGGTATGTGTGGAAGTATTGGTGCAGACGAGTTGTAGCTGGTGGACTTAAGCTGTTAAGTCATAACTCTGATGAGCCACTACAGTGTTTGGAGCAAGAGATAAGATTCTCTATCAGTTTGGGTTGGAGCATTTTTACGAAATGATGTCGCTGCGTTAATAAAATTGTACACAAGGATATTACAGTCCTGATTTTCGACGTAAAGCAGGGAAAGAATAAACAATTAAATAAACATTTCAAATAAAATGGAGCTTTAAATGGTACTCTATATTTAACACACAATAAGTGTCAGGAAGCTTGACAATGGATTCCTCTTAGAAATCTGAAATCATTAGTGAATCTATATGTATATCACTTATACTGTAATAATTAGAACAGACTTGAATCATCCAACAATGAATTGGGATGATCCTAGTTTTTTATGTGGTGAGTCTGAACAGACATCCTGCAAAACCATATTAAAACTGTCAGAACATACAATTCAGAAGCCTATTCATGACAAAAATATAAAGTGCTATCTATGTTCATGAGGGAGTCGTAGTAACAGTGATTACTAAAGAATAAAGGACTAATTCAGCAAGGAGAAAGATTTACGTGTTTAGAAAAAATAGAAAAAGAGGTAGCAGTGTCATACCTCAACAAGGAAGTTGAAACATTTAGTTCTCAGAAAGATACCTGTTATGATATTATTTTCTTCTAGCCTTTATTCCTACTATTTACAATGTGTTAGGGTATTTATTTATTTGTACCGGAATTCTGACAGTTTCACTCGCATTTTTATTTTAACATAACACATGAGTCTTTTGTTGTCATCTTATGTGTTGGGGATAAGTTTAGAGAACAGCTGAGTGGATACATATGTACCTCATAGAACAGTCTGCGTTGGATCAAACACACCATGGTATGCAGTCTCTGTAAAGGTACACTGAAGCTCCAAAGAAACTGGTATAGGCATGTGTATTCAAATAAAGAGATATGTAAACAGGCAGAATATGGCACTGCGGTCGGCATCGCCTATGTAACACAACAAAGGTCTGGTGCCATTGTTAGATCGGTTACTGCTGCTACATTGGCAGGTTATCAAGAGTTAAGTAAGTTTGAATGTGGTGTTACAGTCGGCACAGGACCAATGGGACACAGCGTCTTCGAGGTAGTGATGAAGTGGGGATTTTCCCGTACGACTATTTCACGAGTGTACCGTGAATATCAGGAATCTGGTAAAACGTTATATCTCTGACATCGCTGCAGCTGGAAAAAGATCCTGAAAGAACGGGACCAACGACGACTGAAGAGAATCATTCAGAGTGACAGAAGTGCAACCATTCTACAAGTTGCTGCAGATTTCGGTGCTGGGCCATTAACAAGTGTCAGCGTGCGAACCATTCAATGAAACATCATTGATATAGGCTTTCGGGTCTGAAGCCCCACTCGTGTACCCTTGATGACAGCACGACACAAAGCTTTACGCCTCGCCTGGGCCTGTCAACACCGACATTGAACTGTTGATTGCTGGAAAAATGTTGCACGGTCAGACGAGTCTCGTTTCAAACTGTATCGAGCAGTTGGACGTGTATGTATATAGAAACAACCTCATGAGTCCATGGACCGTGCGTGTCAGCAGGGAACTATTCAACGTGGTGGAGGCTCTGTAATGGTGTGTGGCACATGCAGTTGGAGTGATATGGGATCCCTGATACATCTAGATACAGCTCTGACAGGTGAAACGTACATAAGCATCCTGTCTGATCACCTGCATCCATTCATGTCCATTGTGCATTCCGACGGACTTGGGAAATTTCAGCAGGACAATGTGGCACCCCAAACGTCAAGAATTGCTACAGAGTGGCTCCAGGAACACTCTTCTGAGTTTAAAAACTTCCGCTGGCTGCCAAACGCCCCAGACATAAACATTATTGAGAATATCTGGGATGTCTTGCAACTTGCTGTTTAGAAGACATCTCCACCCTCCTGTACTGTTCAGAAGAGACTCCAACCTCTCGTACTGTTACGGATTTATGGACAGCCCAGAATGATTTATGTCGTCAGTTTCGTCCAGCACTACTTCAGACATTAGTCTAGTCCATGCCAGTTTTGCCGCGGCATTTTTGCGTGCTTGCGGGGACCCTACACGAAATTAGGCAGATGTATCAGTTCCTTTGGCTCTTCAGCATACTTCATAGTAAAGGGCAGTTACTGGACAGTAGGTGTAAAATAAAGACTAGGGTTATAGATAGAGAAATGCAAAATGAAACGCATTTGGCTATTAAAAGTAAAGGGCAGTTACTGCAGAGTAGGTGTAAAACAAAGACTAGGGTTATAGATAGAGAAATGCAAAATGAAACGCATTTGGCTATTAAAAGTAAAGGGCAGTTACTGCAGAGTAGGTGTAAAACAAAGACTAGGGTTATAGATAGAGAAATGCAAAATGAAACGCATTTGGCTATTAAAAAGACAATACGTGAAGCCTTCAATGTTTACTGTAGCAGAATGTTACTGAAAGACCTCTTATAAACTGAAAAAAATTCCAGTCACGTTTAAACGCTGTCACTGGTACCGAAGTTATTGTCCAGTCGCTCATATTATGACACAGGAACTGAAATTTTGGATAGCAAAGAAAAAGCAGAAATGCTTAACACCGCCCGCATCTCGTGGTCGTGCGGTAGTGTTCTCGCTTCCCACGCCCGGGTTCCCGGGTTCGATTCCAGGCGGGGTCAGGGATTTTCTCTGCCTCGTGATGGCTGGGTGTTGTGTGCTGTCCTTAGGTTAGTTAGGTTTAAGTAGTTCTAAGTTCTAGGGGACTGATGACCTCAGATGTTAAGTCCCATAGTGCTGAGAACCATTTGAACCATTTTGCTTAACACCATTTTCAAATGTTTCTGTACAAAGGAAGATACAGCAATACTGCTTCGGTGAAATTGTTTTACCACTTAAAGTATGAGGGCTGTAGAAATCCGTGTCCGTAACAATGAAAAGCAGCAGAGATTGGAAAAATTGAACGAGATTTTTGTGTGATTAATTTGTAAACCATTTGCAGTAGTAGGGCTATCTGCAACCTGGCCCACATTAACCTATGATTGTTGGCTTATCTGCATGCCAGAGGCAATTGTTTAATGTTCCTAAAGTATCCCATTGTGGGATGGTACATGCACAAAACATTAAGGTGCCAAGATAACAAAGACAATAGAAGTTTATTTCTACAAATAAGTATACAAGGTCATGAACAACAGAAATCGGTTCTCAGTGAAAGGGACATAAAGATCATTCAGATCACTTGAAGAAATGTCACTTATGCAGTACAGTTCTGCGAAAGTGTGGGAGAGAGCACTCAGTCTGTCACAAGTTGTAGCACTGCTGAAAGCACAGTTGGATTTGGGAGCACCATTGTTTTCTTGGTTTTGATGCCCTGTGCTGGAGATCCCGTCATGGTAGAGGCTAGATTCTCACTGGTCAAGAGCTGCAGGCAGGAGTCCTATAAATGCTGACCCATGAATACAAGGAAGTTTGCTGGAGTCATGTGACCTGTGGAGGCAAGCTAGTGCTCAGTGTTTGTGGTACCCTTGTTACCACAATGTATGTCGGCTGCAGGAATCTGACAGGGTGGCAACCAGCAGGACTATTTTGCGTGGCATGTGGCTGGATTATCAGCCACAAGCTGTATACCGGATTCCTCGTCTCTTCGGATGGAGGTGCTAAAGCTATCTCAATGTGTATATGGGGCCCTGGTGGAGGAGACGGTCGAGAACATGGTATCACAAGCTACTCCCTGCCCCACTTGCAGTATATGACATCATCATGTGACAAGCCACACTCCCATATCTACCTTATGCAAGACACTTGAGTCTTATTTTGTTTTCCCAAACATGTTGCTGCACCATTTGTGCTGTCGTTAGTGGGTTACATTTATTTTCCAGTCTTACATGGTGCTAATGAATTGCATTTGTGTTGGTAGATTTCTGACTACTACCCATCTTCTTACAGCCCATCACGAGTTATGGTTCTTCTAGTCTTTATTTCTGTTATTTATAACGCATTAACGCACTTATACTCTTTGTAACAAAGGTCTGACAGTTTCACATGCATTTTTATTTTGCCACAGCACGTGAGTCTTTTGTTGTTATCTTATGTGTTACGATAAAATAAATAAAAATTTGTGTGAATCCGTCAGAACTTCCATTATAAAGAAAGTAAGTGCCTTAACATATCATAAAAAATCGGGAACAAAGGCTGTAAGAAAATGCGTATTACTTACAACTCTGCCAAAAAAGACGAAAGTTATTAGCACGATGCAAGTTTGGAGAATACATATATCCTAATTTGATAACAAAAATAGTTCTGAAGCATGTTTGGGAAACCTAAAATAAATAAAAAGTTAGGAAGTCAGAATGTCTCACCAATTTTTCTCAGCAAGCAGAGACAGAAAGTATAGCAGTAACATCTAAAAAGGACTTTCCTATCTGAGTCATTCACAATCCAAATCCACACATCATTTGTCGTAATGCTCGCTGCCATTGAAACGAAACTGCAAATCACAATGTAGCCCCAGAAACGCCATTTTGACCATTTTCAAAAGTATTTCAAGAATCTGAATTTTCTACACCATGTTCATAAGTATTCATCAAAAAAAGTTACGTGAAGAATGTAACATTTAGTATTTCCACATCTGAAATATAAATCTGTATGAATACTCTGCAAACCGCTGTGAAGTGCGCGGCAGAAGGTACTTTCTACTGTACCAGATGTTAAGTTTTTTCCCATTCCAGGCACATATGGACTGCAGGAAGAATGATTGTTTAAATACCTCTGTGCATGCTATAATGAATTTAATCTTGTCTTCACAATCGCTGTGGGAGTGATTATACTATATTCCTATAATCGTCATTGAAAGCCATTTTGAAACTTTCTTGCTAGACTTTCTCGAGATACTCTCTGTCTGTCTTCAAGAGTCTACCAGGTCAGATCCTTCTCTGGGGTTCTCTCCCATGGGCCAAACAAATGTTTTCTGTAACTGTGGCAGTTACAGCTGTTATAAAATACATGAAACGTGTTTACAGTTGCGAATATGGACGATCATGGCAACCATAAACCAATGATTGTAGGAACTGTTGCCATGGAGCAGGTCCATTAATGCAGGTGTGGTGAACGCTGCTGTTCTTCACTCCTGCACAGATGGATCTGCTGCATTTCAATTGTTCCTACACTCACCAAGAAATGTAAGATCTGAAGATGCAAGTGTGGAAAACACTGCTTTTCTCCACACCTGCACAGATGGAACTGCTCCATGTCAATGGTTCCTACACTCGCCAAGAAATGTAAGATCTGAAGATGATCTCTTAGAAGATCGAAAGCAGTCATCTGAAAATAAAAATAAACAACTTAAATGCGATCATGACCGCGAGTACTGAAATAAGTTGTACAGATTTCCTAGTGGGGCAGAAGGCACCAATTGCCACAAATGAAACATCCTTATCACTGGACTCTGGCAGAAGGCACCAATTGCCACAAATGAAACATCCTTATCACTGGACTCTGGCAGGTTTTGTGTCTGTTTAGGCCAGTTTTTGACAAGTGATCTGACTAACATTGTCCCAGTTTATTTCAGCTTTGTTTAACATGGCGGAAAATAGAGAAATTTGTAGCAATTGTATGTAACATGAGGATGTAAGGGGAAATTTCTTACTGTTTTGCTGTAATATCATGATGTATGGAACAATTTGTTATGATTTTACTGTAACAGGTGAGGATATGTTACAACTTGGTTGTAACACAGAGATGTATAAGGTTATACATTACAATTTTGCTGTAGCATGTAATGTAAGGGCATTTGCTTGACGCTTATCTGTAACTGAGAATATTAATTGTGATCTAGTAGCTGACACTCGCTGTCAAGTTATGACACACATACTCTCAGCTTCTGGTGTTACAATACAGTTTTAAGATGCACTAGCTGACACTCACAACACATACAAACTCTCAGTTACTAGTTTTACAATATAGTTTTAAAATCCTCACTGCACATACACACTGTCAGCTGCTGATTTTACAATACAGTTTTAAGATCCACAACTGACATTTGGTGCACAACCACACAGTCAGCATCTAGTCTTAGAACACTGCTTTCAGATCTGCTGGTTGATACCCACTATCAGGTTATGGTATTAGAATAATATTTCAGTTCTGAATGGTTATTTTTTGTGCCAACTATCACTGCCTCGTCTACTAAGCATTGCAGTTTGCACTATATAATAGTATAAGTTAGCATTATCGGCAGAAGATCACACACATGATGCAATTGCAACCTAAAGTTAATACCCTATCATTGTGTTACTATAATATTTGTCTGACTTTGGAAATTAGTTGAAAGTGGACAGCTGAAGGCATAGCAACCTTTGTTTCTTACCTACAGGATCGTGTATTACCACTTTCCAATGTGCTATTTCATTGAAGTGGCATGTAGTTTGCAATGCATGACAGAATGTTTTAACAGAAGCTGACAAGCTTTTTATACTGCAAGATGAAGTTAATATCCTAGCAAGGGGACACTGTAATGCTTGGCTGACTTTGATATCGGTTTTAACTAAAGTAAGACTAGTTTTTGTTAGATTTAGGCATGGGAATAACTTCGTTTACTTTGTACAAAGATCAGACTGTTCTCGACAATAGATTCACATTAAGCTATAGGTTAGTTCAGCAATAAAGTTTTTGTGTGTTTTGTAATGTTATAAAACAAATCTTCACATACTTTGATAAATTTCATGGGAGGTACAAAGACTGAACTAAGGTCGCTGATTAATCTGAAGATTATATTAGTAATGCTAGTAAGAAAGCTACATGTTTTTGATAAGTAATACACAGAATTTAGATTTGGATACATTGAGACTTTAATGTGTCCTGTACTGTGTAGGACAATAATTAGATCATTTTTACAGCATGCATACTTTAACCTGTAAGTTACATCAGTAGAGCCAGTGAACAAACTGTGTGTATTATTTAAAAATCTTATAGAACAATTAAATTGCGAGGGTTGCATAACATGCGTTTTGCACTCGTAATTTTATGTATTTTGAGAAAGAATTATATTTTGGTGCAATATGGAATTTTCATTCTTAATCATAGATCTGTAATTGCACTTGTCTATTACAATAAACAACCTAAGCACTGTAAATAGTGCAGCCTTCCATGAAATCTTTAATTATTTGATAAATAATACTATTTTGATGCAAAGATTATATTACTAACATATCAAACTTTCTTCTCTGTGTATGGAACCTTATCCATCATTGTGGCCTTGTTTAGATGAGAGCCTCCTTGCATATAATGGAAACAGGTAATTATATGATACAACTCAATAAAGATCACCTCCAAAACACTTCCTTTCCCCCTGAAATGGTGCTTGGCTAGTTTATTAGTCTTTAGCTTTGTTGTGTGTTTACATGTGATATTCGGAGCATTACAATTAGATCCTGATATTACTGAGCAGTTTATTATAGAGAGGAAAGGAAATAAATCCTGTCAACTTTTTAGAGTGCCTTGACACCCTAGTTACAATCAGCAAATGTCACAGTCTTCCTCACAAGTTCGTTTTTATGCATAACCTGTAGTAGGCATAGATCAAATGCAATTAAAAGCAATATGATCTAGTGGATAACATTGACTATATTTTTCTAGTATAGAACATGATGCATTATCTTCTCTACCCCCCCCCCCCCCCTTAAATGAGACATGGTAAAGTGAAGCAATAATGAAAAACTTCTGAAACATCAGGTGCACATAGTACAATCTTTGTATTACGAGTAAACCTATGATCGAAATGCCAGCACTCTTTACATGTTTTGAAAGATATCTTAGTGATACGGATACCACTATAACACTTGACCTACACTTGGGCATATATTTTAGACTTGAAAGTACTGTAAGTTACAACCTTTATATATTTTTATGGACATTTTAAACATGAAAATAGCATGGTGACACTTGACATAAACATTGTGTGCTATCTTCTTCCTACCCTCCCCCCCCCCCCCTCCCTTAAAAGGGTGCTTGTACAGGTTTGTTTTTGTTCCAGTCCTCGTGCAGGTGTAGGATGAAATGTCACCTGCCTGCTTAGCTGCTACACATGTTTTGTAGAGGTACAGAACAATTTATAAGGAGAATTAGCACTGCGGCAGTTAATCTGAGATTTCGCAATCACGCTTTGTAGTCGTCACACATTAACTGCGTTCTTCCAATACTTGGCAAAAGTTGTAATTTTTCCATGTCTTAATTATTTAAAATTTACTAAATTTTTGACACACAATGTATGAGTATGATCATTTGTATTCATCAATTCAAAACACCACATAACTCTATACATGCTTATCTAAGACTCTTTATCTCTGTGTCACCAATGCAACCAACATTCACTTGACTCCATTGCTGTAGAAACCCTTTGTCTCCCTTTGCAATTTTTGTCTCCTCCCTCATGCTCCCAATATACTCTTTATTTCATTGCCACATTAACAAATCATTGTTCAGTCAGTATATGTCCTATCAACCAATCTCTGGAGTGGGCAATATATCGGAGTACCGAGGCACTGCTGCAGATTTAAAGTTCTCAATCACATACTTAACGAGTCCCTAGATGAGGGTACTGTCATAAGTAGACACAAATATGCAAATTATTAATAACAACCAAAACTGGCCAGTTCACATCCTTAATTTAAGTAAAAGACTGAATATGGCAGTTTTTGCACTTGCTTGACTGTATCTGTTGGTGATTTGGGAACAACCGATGCTGCATACCTTGGAATTTCCATTCACTTACAACATATGGTGTCATATTCAGAGGAAAACAGTGGCAAGCAAATAAAGTCTTTATGGAACTCAAGGCAGTAATCAGAACTATGAGTAGAGTATACCCTAGACGATCTTCCAGAAATTTATTCAAACTGCTTGGGATAATATTCATCCTATACCAATAAATTTTTTCACTTATGTACTTTGATAAAAAGAATCATACAATTTACAAAATAAATAAAGCACCTCATGATCATGATACATGCAGCAAAGGTTATCTTCACAAAGGCATACAATTCTTACCAGGGCACAGAAAGGAGTACATTATTCAAGAATAAAGGTATGCAATAAACTTTCAATTCACATCAGGTCGGCCAAAGGGAAACTGCTAATATTTTATCCTTTGGATCATTCTTTCTCTCATTCACAACAATATTGTGTGTGTAATACTTTGTGAACTGTGGGTAATTTTAAGCATTGCTACATGAACTTACTGTATGGCATTGGTACCTCACTTATCGAGAAAATGCTTTATATGTGAATTAGAATGCAAGCCTTTGTAAGCCTTATAGTTTTGTGTGACTATTATTACTTGTCACAAAACATTAAACGTTCAATACCCTGAGAGCCATACAGGTATGATAATTCTTAGGCTATTGTAGCCAAGCGTCATTAAATAGAACAATCATTTTACAGCATTTGTTCCCAATGATCACATTAGTGCTCTCAATTTGTAAAGAAGTCAGATTATTGTGATTCAAATGGCTCTGAGCACTATGGGACTTAACTTCTGAGGTCATCAGTCCCCTAGAACTTAGAACTACTTAAACGTAACTAACCTAAGGACATCACACACATCCACGCCCGAGGCAGGATTCGAACCTGCGACTGTAGTGGTCGCATGGTTCCAGACTGTAGCGCCTAAAACCGCTCGACCACCCCGGCTGGCCAGATTATTGCAAAAAGTGAATTATTTGATGTTATTAGTAACTTGTACAGATAGATTGGTTCTACTCAAAAATTCATCAGTGGAGTAGAAGTTGGGCACTGATAAATTCTTTAGGTTCCTGTTAAACTGGGTTTTATTAGTAGTTAAACTTTTTAAGGCTACTGGCAAGTTATTGAAAATGTGTACTCCTGAACAATGGACATCTTTCTTGAACAAAGGAGCGACATTAAATCTTTGAGAAGATTATTCTTATTTCTAGTATTGATTCCATGAACTGAGCTGTTGGTTTGAAAAACAGATATATTTTTAACGACAAATTTTGTTGAGGAATAAATGTGTATGGAAGTAGTATGTAGTTAGTATCTGTAGTTCCCTGAACACGTCTCTGTAGGATGTTCTTGAGTTCATATCACAAATAATTTTTATTACACATTTTTGGACCCAGAAAACTTTAGCTTGACTCAATGAGTTACACCAAAAATAATCCCATATGACATTGTAGAATGAAAGGAAGCATAGTATTCCAGCTTTTTTTTGTAAATGTCTGATGACATTCGCATTGGAGACCGAGATTTGTTAAGGCACTTCAGCAATTCTGTGGTACATTCTGCTCAGTTGAATTTACTTTCCAGCAGTAAGTCAAAGAACCAAACACTGTCAAATTTTTCTATCTGTTTGTCATCATAATTTATGTATATACTAGTGGAAAACTTGTTTCAACTTCTAATCAGTGTCTAAGTGTACAAATGCATGGTTTGGTAGTGATACATACAGATAAAATTCTCTCAAGTTTCCAGCTGTATCAAGTTCTTTGAAATCCACTAGCTGATTACTCCTTGGCCATTATCTTATAATTGCTGCTGCAGTCCTTCTACAGCTGTGTTGACTTCTGTGGTGTCTGGGGCTCACCACAGCACCATACATGGTAATGTTTTTGTTGCATGCTCAGTACACATATTTCAGACTTCCAATGGCCAGGTCCCAAGCTCTACCTAGCTGTAGACTGCCGTATTTATTGAGGGTGATGTCACGAATTTCTATTTCTATCGTCTCTTTTATCACGCTCTCCCAGGAACTAGTAATCCCTGTAATAATATATGTCTTGTGTAATGCAGTATGATGTCCATTTTCTAGAGCTTGCTCTGCTATTGCTGATTTCTCATGGTACCGAAGGTGAAAATATCTCTCATGTTCTACACAGTGTTCTTCAATAGTATGCACAGTTTGACACAAAAGTGTTCATACCCACACGACATTTTACCTACTGCTGTCGTTCTGAGCCCTGCATCATCTTTCACAGACTTCATGAGTTGTCGAATTTTTATGGAGCCCCTGAAGACTGAATCGATATTATGCTCCTTAGAAGCTAGCTAATCTTTCCTGTTACTGAGCCACAGAATGGCAAAATCGCAAGATTCTTTGTGTCCTCCTCAGTGTTGTTCTAATTACTCGTCTTTGGAAAGCTGACTTGCGAAACCTGGTGGTTGCTGTAGCTGTTTTCCTTGAATATTTTCTCTAAGTGCCCAGTTCCTTCGGTAGGTTTTCAGCATCTGAGACGGCTTCTGCTCGGCCCTCGGACCAGATGGGTGGCATGCTGATCTGAGTCTGTGTGAGTGGGTTTCACATACTTGATGCGAGTGGAAGCTTGAGAGAATTTTATCATTATTTATCACTGCAAAACCATGCACTAGAATAGATTACATGGAGTTTGGAACTTGTAACAGATTTCCCACCAGTATATGTGTAAATTATGATGGCAAAAAGTTTGAAGACGCTGACAGCGTTTAATTCTTGGGATTCACCAGTATGATGGTCATATGTGACCTAGCCCTTGCTACACAGAGCTCATGCTTTGAAACAGTGGAAAGAAATCTGAGAACTGCACTTAGAACACTGTCAAGCTGCTACAATCAGAACCAACTCAGACCAAACCCTTCGAAGACACAAGCGTGTGCCTTTCATTTAAGGAACAGAGAAGCTAATAGTGAGCTACATATTGAATGGTCAGGCATCCAACTCCAGCATCATCACGCCCCTACATACTTGGGAGTCACTCTTGACAGAACTCTGACATTCAAAACTCACTGCAAGAACACCAAAATGAAAATCTCCACTACGCACAATCTAATTCGCAAACTAGTGGGGGCATAGTGGGGTTCACATCCACAAACTATTCGCTCTTCTGCAATGGCACTGTGCTTTTCTACTGCTGAATATGCTTCCCCAGTCTGGTACAATCATCTCATGCCAGACAGGTAGACATCGCTCTCAACAAAACCTGCAGGTCGATCACAGGTTGGTCAAGACCTACCCCAGCTGATAAGCTCTACTACCTAGCTGGAATAGCGCAACCATGGGTACGCAGAGCAGTGGCTGCCAACAAGGAGAGACTAGAAGTGGACCAGAACAATGCCCATCCACTGCATGGACATAATCCACCACCGCAATGGCTGAGCTCGCGTAATAGCTTCCTGGGGACATCTGAAAAGTCACCATTTCACCAGAGAAGGCAAGGCTGGAGTTATGAAAGAAGATGACGCCTCACCAGCACAGATGGATGCCAGAAGGTGAAGAACTAGCACCGGGACACAATGAAAGATGGTTGTTGTGGAAATCTTTAAAGAGATTACGTTCAGGAGTTGGATTTTTTTAGTTATCGCACATTCATGAAGACCTTTTCACATGGGATCTGTGGAAAGTACAGTAGCACATTTGTTTTTTTGGGGTGCACATTTATTGTGTATTCTTGTTTTTCTGACATGTCATACATTCTAGAGCAGGGTCTCCAAACTTTTTAGTCTGCGGGCCACATTGACTCCTCCACGAAGTCATAAGGGCCAAGATCTACCTAGTGGGATTAAAGCACCCTAGCACTCCATGATCACCGTAAGGCTACAGGAAAAATGAAATCGCAAAAATCTGAGTTTGCGGGAGTAGCTAGCACTGAAACGAACGGAGAATGGTCTGTCTGTTTATTGTGGATAGCCACAAGTTTAACCATGACCTTCCGCTTTGTAAAGATAGAGCTCCGACAATGTCGCGGTGTATTGGTCGCGATAGGCCTCGAAACTCAATTGTTGGCAATATAGGTACCACCTCAAATATTTGGCGGGCCGGATACCGGGCATGTCCAGCCAGCTAACGCGTGCCGGTTTGCCGGGCCTCGTGGGCCGGTTTCGCCCCGCGGGCCGTAGTTTGGAGACCCCTGTTCTAGAGAATCTCCATTGGAACAGAATGTACTACTAATCCAACATTAAGTAAGTCACGCAGTCACCTTTGCTTTGGATGTTCCTACATTTCTCGGGAACCTCTAAACTGATGGTCTCTCAGGTCACCCTTGCTTTGGGCGTTCCTACATTTCTCAGGAGCCACTAAATCCCTCCCCCCCATGAACTATGGACCTTGCCGCTGGTGGGGAGGCTTGCGTGCCTCAGCGATACAGATGGCCGTACCATAGGTGCAACCACAATGGAGGGATTCTGCTGAGAGGCCAGACAAACGTGTGGTTCCTGAAGAGGGGCAGCAGCCTTTTCAGTAGTTGCAGGGGCAACAGTCTGGATGATTGACTGATCTGGCCTTGTAACAATAACCAAAACGGCCTTGCTGTGCTGGTACTGCGAACGGCTGAAAGCAAGGGGAAACTACAGCCGTAATTTTTCCCGAGGGCATGCAGCTTTACTGTATGGTTAAATGATGATGGCGTCCTCTTGGGTAAAATATTCCAGAGGTAAAATAGTCCCCCATTCGGATCTCCGGGTGCGGACTACTCAAGAGGACGTTGATATCAGGAGAAAGAAAAGTGGTGTTCTACGGATCGGAGCGTGGAATGTCAGATCCCTCAATCGAGCAGGCAGGTTAGAAAATTTAAAAAGGGAAATGGATAGGTCAAAGTTAGATATAGTGGGAATTAGTGAAGTTCGGTGGCAGGAGGAACAAGACTTTTGGTCAGGTGAATACAGGGTTATAAATACAACATCAAATAGGGGTAATGCAGGAGTAGGTTTAATAATGAATAAAAAAAATAGGAATGCGGATAAGCTACTACAAACAGCATAGTGAACGCAATATTGTGGCCAAGATAGACATGAAGCCCATTCCTACTACAGTAGTACCAGTTTATATGCCAACTAGCTCTGCAGATGATGAAGAAATTGATGAAATGTAAGATGAGATAAAAGAAATTATTCAGGTAGTGAAGGGAGACGAAAATTTAATAGTCATGGGTGACTGGAATTCGAGTGTAGGAAAAGGGAGAGAAGGAAACATAGTAGGTGAATATGGATTCGGGGGAAAGAAATGAAAGAGAAACCCGTCTGTTAGAATTTTGCACAGAGCATAACTTAATCATAGCTAACACTTGGTTCAAGAATCATAAAAGAAGGTTGCATACATGGAAGAATCCCGGAGATACTAAAAGGTATCAGATAGATTATATAATGGTAAGACAGAGATTTAGGAACCAGGTTTTAAATTGTAAGACATTTCCAGGGGCAGATGTGGACTCTGACCACAATCTATTGGTTATGAACTGCAGATTAAAATTGAAGAAACTGCAAAAAGGTGGGAATTTAAGGAGATGGGACCTGGATAAACTGACTAAACCAGAGGTTGTGCAGAGTTTCAGGGAGAGCATGAGGGAACAATTGACAGCAGTGGGGGAAAGAAGTACAGTAGAAGAAGAATGGGTAGCTTTGAGGGATGAAGTAGTGAAGGCAACAGAGGATCAAGTAGGTAAAAAGACGAGGGCTAGTAGAAATCCTTGGGTAACAGAAGAAATATTGAATTTAATTGATGAAAGGAGAAAATATAAAAATGCAGTAAATGAAGGAGGCAAAAAGGAATAGAAACGTCTCAAAAATGAGATCGACAGTAAGTGCAAAATGGCTAAGCAGGGATGGCTAAGAGGACAAATGTAAGGATGTAGAGGCTTATCTCACTAGGGGTAAGATAGATACTGCCTACAGGAAAATTAAAGAGACCTTTGGAGAAAAGAGAACCACTTGTATGAATATCAAGAGCTCAGATGGAAACCCAGTTCTAAGCAAAGAAGGGAAAGCAGAAAGGTGGAAGGAGTATATAGAGGGCCTATACAAGGGCGATGTACTTGAGGACAATATTATAGAAACGGAAGAGAATGTAGATGAAGATGAAATGGGAGATACGATACTACGTGATGAGTTTGACAGAGCACTGAAAGACCTGAATCGAAACAAGGCCGCGGGAGTAGACAACATTCCATTGGAACTTCTGACGGCCTTGGGAGAGCCAGTCCTGACAGAACTCTACCATCTGGTGAGCAAGATGTATGAGACAGGCGAAATACCCTCAGACTTCAAGAAAATTACAGTAATTCCAATCGCAAAGAAAGCAGGTGTTGACAGATGTGAAAATTACCGAACTATCAGTTTAATAAGTCACAACTGCAAAATACTTACGCAAATTCTCTACAGACGAATGGAAAAACTGGTAGAAGCCCACCTCGGGGAAGATAAGTTTGGATTCCGTAGAAATGTTGGAACACGTGAGGCAAGACTGACCTTACGATTTATCTTAGAAGAAAGATTGAGGAAAGGCAAACCTACGTTTCTAGCATTTGTAGATTTAGAGAAAGCTTTTGACAATGTTGACTGGAATGCTCTTTTTCAAATTCTAAAGGTGGCAGGGGTAAAATACAGGGAGCGAAAGACTATTTACAATTTGTACAGAAAGCAGATGGCAGTTATAAGAGTCGAGGGGCATGAAAGGGAGGCAGTGGTTGGGAAGGGAATAAGACAGGGCTGTAGCCTCTCCTCAATGTTATTCAATCTGTATATTGAACAAGCAGTAAAGGAAACAAAAGAAAAGTTCGGAGTAGGTATTAAAATCCATGGAGAAGAAATAAAAACGTTGAGGTTCGCCGATGACATTGTAATTCCTTCAGAGACAGCAAAGGACTTGGAAAAGCAGTTGAACGGAATGGACAGTGTCTTGAAAGGAGGATATAAGATGAACATCAACAAAAGCAAAACGAGGATAATGGAATGTAGTCGAATTAAGTCGGGTGATGCTGAGGGAATTAGATTAGGAAATGAGACACTTAAAGTAGTAAAGGAGTTTTGCTATTTGGGGAGCA
This sequence comes from Schistocerca piceifrons, assembly GCF_021461385.2. Taxonomy (NCBI): domain Eukaryota; kingdom Metazoa; phylum Arthropoda; class Insecta; order Orthoptera; family Acrididae; genus Schistocerca; species Schistocerca piceifrons. The sequence goes on along the minus strand of NC_060145.1, from coordinate 291,213,047 downwards.
AAATAACTGATGATGGTCGAAGTAGAGAGGATATAAAATGTAGACTGGTAATGGTAAGGAAAGTGTTTCTGAAGAAGAGAAATTTGTTAACCTCGAGTATAGATTTAAGTGTCATTAAGTCGTTTCTGAAAGTATTTGTATGGAGTGTAGCCAGGTATGGAACTGAAACATGGACGATAAATAGTTTGGACAAGAAGAGAATAGAAGCTTTCGAAATGTGGTGCTACAGAAGAATGCTGAAGATTAGATGGGTAGATCACATAACTAATGAGGAGGTATTGAATAGAATTGGGGAGAAGAGGAGTTTGTGGCACAACTTGACAAGAAGAAGGAATCGGCTGGTAGGACATGTTCTGAGGCATCAAGGGATCACAAATTTAACATTGGAGGGCAGCGTGGAGGGTAAAAATCGTAGAGGGAGACCAAGAGATGAATACGCTAAGCAGATTCAGAAGGATGTAAGTTGCAGTAGGTACTGGGAGATGAAGAAACTTGCACAGGATAGGGTAGCATGGAGAGCTGCATCAAACCAGTCTCAAGACTGAAGACCACAACAACGACAATTAAATCCCTAACGGATGTTCTCTCAGGTCACCCTCTAACAGTCACTCCATCCTTCTGTAGTTAACCTGTGCTATTATTCTGCTACCATGCTTATTGATTCGATGGTTTGGTAATGTTCATACCTACCAGCACATGCTTAATTCGGTGTTGGGATATTTTTACATTTTTCTTGAGGTGAGGGCATTTGGTATGTCGCAAATATCCTGCATATCAGGTGGGACAGTTTTGTCGTCATTGGTTCTACGGAGTGCGTAAAACAACCAGAAATTTAAGTATATTGTGCCAGAAGGAGAGAGCTCTGTCTAATTCAGAGGAAAGACTGCAACCTAGAGTCAAATGTACATTACCAACAGCATTCTGACACTCTCCAGCGTCTTACCAAAAAGCGAATATGCTCTCGCACGATCCTCTAAGATTAGTGGCGATTATCCAAGACGACTGTTTTGGAGATACTAAAGGGAGTTATTTGCGCGAGAACATCTGCAGAGTTTGAAAGTGGATGTTTGAGTCTTTCTGTGGATCATGCTGGGATGCTGCAATTGGTTGCGCTATGCTCGTAAGAGACAACAGATTCGGATCTGAGTTTTGGTCCAGCGTAATCCATGATTTAGAAAGGAACGCCGAAAGCATCGAAAGGTCTGAAAATCAGTAAATGGCAAGATGATACAAAGGAAGTATGTTATTTATGATACAGCAGGATCTGCTGATACTGTCTAAAGAAGTCTGCTGATCCACAATATTAAGTGTATCAAAAGTATAACTTTTGGGCAGTAATCTAGATTGCTTTGTTTTGATATTATTTCTTAATTTCAGGTTAATGTAGACGACTAGGTGATTATTGTAACAGTTTTAAGTAAGACTGATGATTGTACGATGCATATTTTACGAAATTAAAATTCGAAGGTTTCATAATTCCCGTGTCGACTTTTTACCAGAAAAAAGTATATCCTACTGAATCGAAATAGTATGGAACAAAGGCAAAGCTAGTTGAAGGAATGGTTTGACTGGATTGGAAGTCGTCTGCATTTGGCGTGCTACGACCTGACAATCAGTTCACTTGGCCAATTAGAGGGAAATTATTGTCAGAGATGCAGTGGAGGTTGGGTTTTTCACACACATAAAACATTGCCAGAGATGAACGCTGTGTTAACTGCCAGAACATAAATCGTAGTACGGATTGGTAATAGAATCCAGTACTTTTCAGTTTGTAATCTTATACCTACAGCCATCAAAGCTCACAACAAACCTTACAAGAATCTGAGTAAGCTATTATTTTCTTGATAATATAGAGAATCCATCATTATTTTCCTGGTAAGGTCATCCATATCTATATGTATACTCTGCAAGTCCCTATGTGGTGCATGGCGGAGAGTACCCTGTACTGCTACTAATCTTTCTCTTTCTTGTTCCACTCGAAAATGGAGCGAAAGTGAAACGCCTGTCTATGTGCTTTCTTACGAGTCCTGACTCTTTGTGTCTTGTCTTCGCGAGCTTTATGCGAGATGTGAGTTGATGGCAGCAAACTCGTTGGCAAATGTCGGTACTCTAAATTTTCTCAATACTGTCCTGCGAAAATAACGTCTCTTTTTCCTCCAGGGATTGCCATTTGAGTTCACGTAGCATATCTGAAAGAGTCACATGTTGATCGAACGTTCCGGTTACAAATTAGCAGCACACCTCCGAATTTCTTCAACGGCTTCCTTTAATTCGATCTGCTGGAGATCCCAAATGCTCACGCGGAACTCAAGAATGGGTCGCACAAACGTCCTGTGAACGATCTGCGTTATAGATTAGTTCTGTATGGCCGAGGCATGAGATTAACGCCAAATGATAGTTAAGTATGGGACCAAAGTTGCAGAGTACTCTCTGTAAAACTAATTGCAGTTGTTAGTGGAAGTGAAACGAAAGGTGTTACATGGTTCGGCAGAGTGAGTTCCGAGCTTTATTTGTGTTTAATTTCTCAGGCATTATAGGAATAATTTCCCTTGAACTATTTTTTCATAGAAACTGGCATGTTGGAAAGTTAACAGTAATGCCTTTCCACTTCGTTGTATCAGAAGCTCTACGACAGCCGCAAATCGTGGGATTTTGAGTGGGCGTCCTCGCATATTACAACCGAATTGCTGTGAACTGTTTCGCTCCGCATCGTACAAGGACAGCCGCAAACTCCTTGGTAAAAAGGCTCAGTGACAGCTTAACATTCTCCCTCGCTTACCTAGTAGGAATACATCATCATCTTTCTTGTGCTCTTCAAACTTAGAGAAGCATAAGCAAATTGCTCGTCACTTCTTAAAATACACTTCATGACATTAGCTGAAGAACCCAGAAGATATGTGACGCACATCTCACCGGCGAATATGTAAATGATTAGAGCTGCAATTCCCTGTAACAGGTAGACAGGCGACGAGAGTGCATTAGTGTTGTTCGCGTCAAGCGTTGTTGCCAAGCCTGGTAGGGTATATATGGAGCAAGAACAACGTCTGATGTTGAGTGATCACTGTGCAGCGCACGGAGATGCTGTGAACTCGTGTGAGAGAGTGTTACCAGCACCAGACAGAGTTTGAAAGGGGCCTCATTGTGTATAACCATTGTATCGGCTGGTCGAATCGTGCGATATCCAGATTTGTGGGATATTCTGAAGTGACAGTGACTCATTGTTGGACTGCATGGGAATGTGAGAGCAGGCATTCTTGTCAACAGGATTACAGTCGACCAAGTCTGATCAGGAAAAGGGATGATCGCTGAATTGTGCACCAAGCACACTGTAACCACTTGGCATCTGTGCGTGCTATCCAAGAACAAGTAATGGACTTCCTGTAACATGCAGTATCATCACACTGGGGCTGTTGATAAAATATTGATACATCGATACATAATTTATCCAGGAAACATAGTTATTTATCGGCGATATCCTTTTGGCCGGTATATCGATATCGGAATGTCAAGATCGAGTGCCGATATTTTTGTTTTATATTATATTTTTTTCGTAATTTTCAGTTAATATTTTAATTTGTTCTTTTGAAACTTAGCAATAGAATATTGCTTTATTTTCACTGTGTGAAAGAGATTCACTACTTTTTGAGCTTTCGTCACGTAGTCTTTCTCTTTCACTGTGTGAAGCAAGTGTACATGGCACAAAGAACAAGTCCGATTGCACTGAGGGGTGGAAGTGTGAATGGTATAACAAGTTTTCCAATGTGAAAATATAGAAGACCAGTTGTGTTACAAAAAAAATTTTGACGCAGCTAGTGTGCTATTTCTTCACATCGGCATTCTTCAAAAACTGTTGCTGAAAGTGATGAACAAAAATCTAAATGACAAGATTGGTCTGTGCAGTGAGTGGGAACGTGTGAGGGTAAATGCTGACGCAATCGGCGGTCGACGCTACCAACAGAAACCGCAATGTTTCACTTCACCACGCAATGTTGACACTTCAACTGCTGGGTCACTGGCGTTTGCTAAAATGGAAAAAAAACAAGGAAGTTGACATGAGGTGTTGTGGACAAATCAGATGTGTGACGGAACCGAAAGACGGACCCATCGGACACCTTTTATTCTGCTTCTTACATGCAGTTACCACTGTTAGCAAAGTGGTTATCGCCAAGCGTGAACTTTCAATTATTGCTCTATGGTGGATAAGCAAGCTGCTAGCTTGTTGATGTACAGAAAATCTATTCAAAAACCAATACTATTATACTAACCCATTATATAGCTCTAAAACCGGCGGTGTATTTACTATGTGCAGCAGATATTTTTATAGGCCGGTGCGTTGATATCTTTTCCGGTGATACATCGATATGCTTTACCTATATATCCATGTCTAGTAAGGACATTTTATAAATATCGATATATCGGAATCGCGTTATTTTTAAAGATCAGCAGCCCTACATCCCACACCAATGGTGGGAGACTAGCAAGAGCCGGACTAGGGAATTAATGTCTCATACACAGGTGGCAGTTAACAACATAATACAAACAGCTGCATCTGAAGTGCTGCTGTGACTGGAAAGCATGAACTGCTGATGAACGGCGTCGCATTGTTCAGCTATGAATCGCAGTTCTGCACTACCCTAGTCGATCAACGTCAGGAGTGCATGATGGCGACTTCGGGCGAAGGCCCATTCCTCCAATGTTTTGGAAAAGCACAGCAGTGTCACCCCTCGTGCCACTGGAGAGCCATCGGGCATGACATCAGATCACAGCTGGTAGTTGCTGATGGAACTCTGGTGATACAACAGTACGTCCCAGACATCCTGGGTCTTCATCAGCTACCTCTCGTGCAACGGTATCGTAGGAACATTTTTCAAAAGGAGTGTGCTCGTCCACACATGGCACGTGTGTCTATGAACTCTCTGTGTGATGCTGAGGCACTCCCATTGCTAGCAACATCCACAAATCTGTCCTCTGTCCCCAGTGAGGTTGGTGTCGGACCGGCTGAGATGTCAATTCCATCTCAGTGCCAAAATCCGGGATTTCAAGGAACAGTTACAGCAGCTGTGAGCCACTTCATCTCATTAGTAGTAGTAGTAGTAATAGCAATAGCAGTACTGTAGTAGCTTCATTCATACATAAATCACTTTTACAAGGATAATGGACATGGCTTTAGATTACAACGAAAATAACAACAAAAACAGTGTAATTCATGTATTCAGGCACCTACATACTTACAGGTATAGTTTGATAAGGATTGGACAAGCACTCTGACGTGGGTTTGTAGTACGAACCATACCAATATTTGCCTAAAGTAACCTAGGGGATCCACAAAAAATCTGAATCAAGATTGGATCCTCCACCCTTTCGAATACAAGGCCAGTCTGTCTGAAATAGTACTACATCTACATCTATCTGATTTGGTTTCTTGCTAGTGTACAAAGAAGTTATTTAATAATGTAAATGGCTAGTGCTGCTCTGTTCATCCATTTCTCACTCCCAGTCACTTCACGCTCTGCAGACATTGTTTCATGACATTACACACGCTAGCAGCTAATGTCAACACCATAACATCGATGCCTGGTTTCCATTTTGAGTACAGTAACACCCAGTCTGCTAGCCTGAAAAACTGAGTCAGCATCATCCTATAACAAGTAAGATGCTCTGTACATTTTTCCAGAAAAGAAAAAAAGAAGGAAAAATATAGTACGAAGGTGTTAGGTGAAATATTCTGTGTTTTAATATCGTTGTTATTATTGATTATATGTACTATATTTTTTACCAAACCCATACTCTGTGTTATCTAAATAATCCTTCAGTGCATAGAATGTATTACTTAACAGGTATTCTTAATTGCCTTTTTATGTAAGTTTGTTTTAATAATCTCTTTAACCTCCTTGAGAAATTTGAGTCTTGGCAAATGTAAGTTCAATCACGTTCTTGGTCCATGGTCATGGCTAGAGCTATCTGTGAAGTAATAATCAATGTTATTTTCGATACATATAATGGATTGGCAAAAGTACCCACATCGTCTACTTCAGTTCCCCAGGGTTCTGAACGCATCTTGACAATGAACTCTATTACTGTTTTGGTTATTATTCGTAAGGACCTTTTCCATAGTTTGAAACCTGTGTTTATATTTTGTGCGTTTGTTCTCCATGGAAGAATTCCATAGCTAAGAACTGTGTGAATAAATGAATAGGAGATCATACAACGGCTTCATGACACTTCCCAATGGAATCGGTGCATGTATCGAGGACATGAGCCCTTTCTGTATCTTCTGGCCGCTCTGGCGATCATATCGTTAGGTGAGAGCAGCGGGCGGCCTTGTTTTCGAAGGAGAGCCCCCACGTTTTTCTGTAAGCATTTCGGAAGCCATGCTACACGGTTCTAATCAGAGAGGGTGCAACGCTGTACCGATACATGAGCTCGTTGCACCAATTTCTTTGTAAATGTGACTCGATTATGCAATCACTGAAGCATATACCTATCAATCCGCGATTTTTCATTTTGTTTCTTCCTCAGCTTCATTGTGCTTTACTTATTTTTGTCAGGCAGTGTAGCTGATTGAGGCTCCTTCATTCGATTTAACCTAAAATGTGTGTATTTTGACTTCTTGTCTAATTAAAAGACAATATAATGTTACAGAAGGGATCAGTTGATAGAACACATACTGAGGCATCAAGGCATAGTCCGTTTGATTGAACAGGGAATTGTGTGTGTGTGGTGTGTGTGTGTGTGTGTGTGTGTGTGTGTGTGTGTGTGTGTGTGCCTGTCTGTGAGTAGTGATGAGAGGGAAGGAAAGGGGGGCTGTAGAGTTAGACCTAGGCATAAATACTGGAAAAAACTGCAAATATATTTAGATGTAAACAAGTTCAAATGGATGTAGGTTGCAGCAGCTGTTCAAAGATGAAGAGACTTAGATCAACCTTACACTATCCCCTTGCCACACATTCACTTTTTATGAGCCTCAATGCTAATACAGGTACAGGAGAAATAATACGGCATACACATTGCATCCAAAACTACCTATGAATTACAAGCAGTAGAAAACAAACATACCTACAAAAGATAAACATTTTACTTAAAGGTTTTTTAATTCTTGAACTTATCTGAGGTACAAGTTTTATTTGTGTTTACAATTGTAAGGTGGTAATGTCATTTTGATTTTTGTATGCCATCGATGCACACGTCAGAGAGAGAGAGTAAATTGCGTTACTGTTAAACAATCTTTGGTTTTGTCATGGCACAGTCTTAGCATATGCGCAGTCTGATATATTCTTAGCTGAAGTGTGGTAGGTGATGGACGTATTTAGCAGTGCTATATGGACTTGTGATTGTATCTGTTAGATGAAGGAAGATGAAGGGACAGCCATGATGAATATGTTGTATTTACTGGAAGGCCAAAAGGACGTAAATTTTGAATAATGTCATTATTTTCGAAGAGAAGCAGTCTGAGGTAATACTACAGCATTCTGCAGCTAGGAGTGGTTATTGTCAGCTAGTTAACTTGCTCAGAGCTAAAAGAAAGGTCATCCCACTTCCCTGAGTCATGCGTTAACATATTAATTGATTAAGCTGTTTGATTTTTATAGAAATTCTCTATTAATATTGTACCTATTTAAAATCATTATTCACTTGGTTCAGAATAGTACTGTTCAGATGTACGTTATGTGTGATGATTATGAGAAGTATTACTGTCTTTTTCAATAAATATTTCATTCTAAAATCGCTGTCTTGGAATATCATTTCATAGGAATAGTTACTGTCGTCACCCCACTCTTTATAACTATGCTTTACCACATCCAACAGTTTGAATATGAAACAGAAATCTAGTTTAGCCGATTCCTGCTTTCTCTTTGCTGTTGTGCTTTCGAGAAATCTGCAACAATGTTGTCAAGAAGCGAAGTAAGTGGATATTTTGATTATGGCCAGATAATTGTTTTACTTCAGTTGCAACGACAGAACAAAAATCCCCTCAAGAATTGTAAAGCAACTAGGGACAATATGGCTACACAAATGAAGAATTTTATAGAGTAAAAGGTAAAGTTGAGCTAAATTTCATACAGAAACTAATATAGTGGGGAGGTGCACAATCTTAATTAATAGCAACTAAGGAAAGATTATAGCAGAAAATATACATTCAAGAAGAAGAAGACGAATTCCGTATATCTTGACCTCTGTTTTTTGGAGAAAATTGTAGTACCTGTTTGGTACCGCAGGAGTCCTTAATCAGAGGAGAGATCAGATCAACCATATTACAGAAAGATAACGTTCATCCTTGCAGATCAGAAAGTGAACCTGATAATGTATTAGTTAACTGCATGACAAGGTCCTGGAATTAACCCTATTAATAATGGTAATAATACTTACATACTTTTAGGAAAGAAAAGCTGGCTGAAACCACACTCGATAATATCACCCTATTTTATTAAAGATTACGAATGTGAAATTAATTGTGGGAAGGAAAGTGTAAGAATTAGGGACACACATGATATTCGGTTGTGTTTATAGACAACCAGCACCAGGAGCCTTAAGCCGTCCTCGCACGGGACGAGGCAGCTAACGTTGACATGGACACGGATGGGACATATCTCACGAGAGGCAGCGTCGTCGGCACACGGGATGGGTTGGTTAACGTGATTTGCGCTCTCAGCGCTCTCTGGAAGCCGTTGTCGTCTTTATTTGGTTTGCAAATCATGCACGTAAAACAGGTGCGTTAACTTTGTCAGCAACTGTCGAAGATGAGTGGAGAAAATCGCAAAGAAAATTCTGGACTCGTCGCTGGCTTGAACAGCGAACTGGTGGTAGTGGGACACTACATAATGCTGTACAACGATCTGAGGTACATACAAGTAGAAGTTATTAATTAACTCAACTGAATTTCATTTTCGTTTTTAAATTCGGTATAGTTAAGGTATAGTTTCTAATGTCAGACTGCACATGCATAATACACATATTCTCGATGTTTCATTGACTACATACACTCTGAAATAAAGTGCTTCATCACATAGATTTCATGATCGAGATTCATTTTGTAATTTCATTCGAATGCAAGAGGGGATTTTTTTTCTAAGCTGCTCACCATCATTGAAAAAGATATTTACTGGCGAGACATAGGCTTGAGCCAGACTATAAACCCAGCTATACGAGGGCTGAATGAAAAGTAATGCCTCCACCTTCGTTAATTGGGTTTGGATGGGAATATTTTAATAAATCAAATGCAGAAATAATTCTCAGAATGTGGCCTTTAATAACGAATATTCACTTTCCCACATAATCAGCAGCCAATTGGATAACGATGAACAAGTTTTCTGAAGCCGTCACGGAAGAAGTCGACACTCTGTTTCCGCAACCACAGTCTCACAGTTCTCTCGACGCCTTCATGTTTCCGCAAACACAGTCTAACAGTTCTCTCGACGTCTTCATCAGAAGCATAATGATGCCCCGCAAATCGACTTTCGTTATCGGGAAGAGATGGGGCTAAATCTGGACTGTATGGAGGATGCCGTACAGTGGTGAGATTCAGTCTCTGAAGTTCTTCTGTGGTGACATGTCATGCAATGCAATAGTGTCACCTACATGTTCTTGTGAAATGCCGATTGTAATTGTAATTTCTCTCTGAGTGATACTACGATCGTCCTGAATCAATCTCTCAACTTTTTGCTTGTGAAGCTCGGTGGTTGCTGTCACTGGACACCCAACTCTTTGTTTGTCACTCTTTAAACTCACTTGCCCAACGACGCACAGTGCTCACATCAACACAATCACCATAAACTGCTTTCGTTCTCTAATGAATCTCCTTTGGGGTGACACCTTCTGCTGTCAAGAATTCAGTGACTGCACGTTGCTTAAATCGCATTGATCGTCCGTCTGCACAGGGTTCCATACTTTACACTGCAACAACACAACCGCTCAATGCTAAGGCTTCCCGCCAACTGGAGCTGTAGAGAAGGGGCTATCTACAGTACAAGCCAGTATCTTCCACATACCAATGCTTTTAACTGCTGAAGAGTTACGAAGGTGGAGGCATTACTTTTCAGTCAACCCTCGTATATAGAAAGACAGTCACTTCAAGATTTCGGGGCACTAGGCGAACATGCCAGTTATTGGCTTTTGTAACAAGAATTGCAGCAAATATATTACTTATAATAAACAAAGCCGACTTTTGAGATAATGCGTCTATTAAATGAATAAGAAAGACCCAGAGTCATTTAGAAGACAAAAGGTGAAAAAAATTGTAAGTAGGTGGACGCAAACCTGCTACCTCTCCCTGCAATACGATTTCACGACGTATCAACTGCGCTACAACCATATCTCCGTAAGCAGCATACATTATCTGAAGGCTATGTCTACAAATGTCATTACTAGATATTTAATATGCTAATTGTATCAAGCGATGCGCTTTTGATAGATCATCTCTGGGCAATAACATTAAAACGTTATACTTTCATAGCACATCAAGTTATAACACTAAAAATAAACTACAGAAGGTCTTTACCTACCGATACGTAGTTTCCTGTCAATTGATTATAACCAATCGTAGCTAAAACGACGCATTTTCGATAGATCCTCAATCTGCTTATGCTTTGAAATAGCTTATATTTATATTAAGTACTCTATGAGAAAGAAAACCCACCGAATTCGGTGTGTGACGCCATACACTATTGCGGCTACTATTTTCTGCTTGTGATGTGAAATGGTATTGCATCTTAGTGGCCACATTCCTCACCATGACGCAAAACATCAGAAATTCCAGGTTCTTATATCACGCTACGAAGTGTAGTGGAACGAGGAATTCCACGCTACGACGTCGCCAGCTCTACGTCCACGTGCGTTTTTACGTCCTGTGAGAGGACGACTAATGACAGAACGCATCAGAGGAACCCTGAAGAGTATCGCTGTTAAATGTCATGACTGTGTTAATATAATCGCCTTTGCAATTATCTTTATCAGTTAGAGTACTTCCTTGTGAGGGCAACGTGTTAAAACTAGTAACTAACAAGACAAGAGTTACGTTAAGAGGATGATATCAATGTTTACAAGGCTTTTATAACATCACTGACTGTGAAGGGAAGTAGAAGAAAAGTTGCTTCAGGACGACACTCTTACACAGTTAAAAACACGATACGATTTCACCATAGAAATTCATGGACAAAGCCTGCATTATCATGCAATATTTACTGGAATTATCAAATGCCCTTGTTTCTTAATGTATCAAAACTAGGCGACGCTTACATTTATGTAAAACAATGCATTTGTCGATTTAATCACTCAGACATGACTGACAAGTTGTTCCCACAGCTTCAGTTCTTCCATTATATCTCTGACACTATTTAAGCTGTACCTTGCTTGAACTATCAGTGCCGATTGAAGGGACATAACAAAGAACGGTTTAACTACAGCCTAGGATTTGTTTCCAGAACTTGTCTTTGACTCGACAGGGAATGCAGTGCCTCACTCTCTAGGGGTGATGAAATTTATTAAACTTTGAGTCCAGTATGGTTTACCATGGAGGGAAACAAAACAAACATGGAATATCGTCGACATACTGCTGTACTGCAAGGGTGCCGTGGATGACAACCAAAGGGATACTACTATGAAAAGAAATGACACTCCAGACCATCACTCCTGGTTGGTTGCCCGTAAGGCGGGCGACATTCAGGCTGGTACCCAACTGCTGTCCAGAGTGTTTCTAGAAACGTCTTCGGCGGTCATTGGGGCTCATTTCGAAGCGGGACTCATCGTTGAAGACAATTCTACTCCAGGCAATGAGATTCGAGGCCGAAGACGTGTCTGCAGGCGTCTCGGACAGTGGTGGGATATCAGCCTATCATCTGCTATAGGGCTCGACAACCGAGAGTGATAGTCTGGGGTGCCATTTCTTTTCATAGCATGACGCCTTTGGTTGTCAGCAGCGACACGTTTTGTTACCCTTCCTGTCAAGCCATCCTGGGCTTGAATTTCAACAAGATAATGTCTGCGCGCACATGGCGAGAGCTTGCCGAACCCTATCTTGGCCAGCAAGGTCGTCCGATGTCTCCCCAACTGAGAACGTTTGGAGCACTCTGGGCATACCCCTCCAACCAGCTTGGGATTTTCACGCTCTTACGCGCGATATTGGACAGGATTCGTAGGTCAAACAAACCTGTGATCATTCGTGCTCGCCTTCTTTGTCAAAGTTAAATATTCAAATAGATCTATTTGGTTTAAGTTCCACACCCCTGAGAAATATTCCAGGATGGGCCACAAGAGTGTTACGTAAACAATCTCCTTTGTAGATTGCTTTCATTTTCCCAGTAGAAGTCTGTCCGCGCCCGGTAGCTGAGTGGTGCCGGCACGGTAGCTCAGCGTGTTCGGTCAGAGAGATACCTGCCCTCTGTAATAAAAAAAAAACTGAGTTAATCGATCAACGACGAACTTAAACGGGTGTATTACGACGTCCGCCCCCAGCAGATGCAACGACGAAAGCGAACAAAATGAGATAGGTCAGCGCGACAGAATGTCAATCCTAAGGGCCTGGGTTCGATACCCGGCTGGGTCGGAGATTTTCTCCGCTCAGGGACTGGGTGTTGTGTTGTCCTAATCATCATCATTTCATCCCCATCGACGCGCAAGCCGCCGAAGTGGCGTCAAATCAAAAGACTTGCACCCGGCGAACGGTCTACCAGACGGGAGGCCCTAGTCACACGACATTTTTTTTAGTAGAAGTCTGTCACCTGGTTTATCTACGACTGAGCCTATGTGATCATTCCGATTTACATCCCAACCAACTTTTATACCCAGATGTTTGTATCAGTTGACTGATTCCACTAGCGTCTTGGTTATATTTTTGCGTTCGATGAAGTGCACGCTTTTATATTTATGAACTTTTAAAGGAAGCTGCCAGTCTGTGCACTAGTTTCAATCTTATCAAGATCGAAGCACTTGTGCTGCTTCATTTCAAGTAGTCTTCATTATCAGTAACTGCATCATCTGTAAAAAGTCTGAGATTACTGTTGTCTGCCAGGTTATTAACATACAATACGGACAGCAAGTTTCCAAATACACTTCCTTGAGGAACACATGAAGGTACTCCTACATCTGGCTATAATTCTCCAGCTAATATAAAATGCTGCGACCTGCTTCAAGAAATCCACAATCCAGTTGCAGTTCTCGTTTGGTACACCATGTGATCGTACTTTCATGAACAAGTATAGGTGTGGTACTGTGTCAAATGTTTTCGATTGTGGATAGTTACTTAATCCGTGTGAATCCTGGATCCAAGTGTATCAGGACGTCATATGTGAAGAGTTCGAGCTGGTTTTTTGCATGATCGCTATTTTCGAAATCCGCACTGACTGGCAGGGAGGTAGTCATTCTGTTCAAGATACCTCGTAATGTTTGAGCTCGGAATACGACCTAAGACTAAAAAATGGTTCAAATGGCTCTGAGCACTATCGGACTCAACTTCTGAGGTCATTAGTCCCCTAGGACTTAGAACTAGTTAAACCTAACTAACCTAAGGACATCACACACATCCATGCCCGAGGCAGGATTCGAACCTGCGACCGTAGCGGTCTCGCGGTTCCAGACTGCAGCGCCTAGAACCGCACGGCCACTTGGGCCGGCTAAGACTAAAACTTCAAAGAAATGAAATGTCTTACATAAACCTGTATCAATGTGATGGTCTACGACAAGCAGGAAGAAAGGTTGCCAGCAAGGAAACAACAGCGAGAGCGATATGCAGCGTGTCCAGTAGACAGTTTTGTTGGAGCTGAAACGGAAAGTGAAGAAATTTGCACTCATCACCTGCCGAAAACAGCTACAGAAATTGCCAAAATATCGTGTAAGGCAACTGAGACTTACGCTGCTGCAGAACACAGATTCTGAGAAATTGTCAGTTTCACCGACGAATCTTCCACTACGCTCATGTTAGGAGAAAAACAGAACACCTTGAACATTTTAATAGCTCATGTTCTGCAGAAATGGCTAGCACTTCATTCACCTCGATTCAGCATGTGCCCTGTCGCCCGAATAGCGTCCTACAGTATAGCCATCCACGCTGAATTCACCTGGTCCTAAAGTTCATCTGTGGTGGTTAGCATTGGGTCACGGCACCGTACCCGTCATTTCACCATACCCCATACATTTTCGTTTGGTGATCAGGCGGGCTAGACCAAAAGTCTGACAGCCTATGGTACCAAGAAGTAATGTGTTCATGCATCAACATGTGGTCATGTAATGTCTTTCTGAAAAGTGGCGTCTGGGATGTTGCGTAGAAAGGGTATGGCCACGGGTCACAAGATGTCATTCACATAGGTCACACTGATCAAAGTGTCCTGGACACGCACCAACTGTGATTTGTGGTTGTACCCAACACACCATAATGCCTTGACTTGGCACTGTATGTCTCGTGCGAATACAGTCAGTACAATGCAGCTCCCCCTTTATGCGGCGAATCAAAATGTGGCCATCATTTTCAAACAAACAGAACCTGTATTCCTCCAAAAACGCTATGTGATACCATTCCTGTCCCCAGTGATGACGTTCTATAAACGCATGTTTCTGCACATTCGTCAAAGGTAGGTGGAGAAGTGGACGACGCACATGTAATCCCTGCCGTAACAAATGACGATGGACTGCCACCCATGACAGTGTACAATGTGTTACACTGATCCACCGGTTTGCCAGAGCTGAGGAGGACGCAACTCTGTCCTGCAATGCCATTTGGATGAGGTGTCCATCTTTCAGTGAGTGGTCTGGGTGGTGCGACCTGCCCCATGTCATCGTGTTCTACAGACTTCCGTGAACCATTCTGCACAAACCCATTGCACTGTCGAAACATTTCGGCCGACATGAGCAGCAATTTTCCAGATGGATGTATCACTTTCTCTCATGCCAATCACGAGGCCTCTTTCAAACTCGATAAATCTGACGGTATGTTTCGTGAAGACGTCTACGAGGCATCCTGCACGTCTGCTCAAGTCACACTGATCCATTATCTTCGGTTTATAGTGACAACAAGAACTGCAGGCACTTACCGGTAGGTACCGTTGCGCAGCGATTTCGATGTTGACATGGTTCAAATGCTAATCGTTTCTGCAGAACATCCTAATGTATACGTGCTGTGAATATGAACGTCCTGTCTCTACTCGTTCAAGGTGTTCTATTTTTTCTGAACATGAGTGCATCACGAATAATTAGTATTTTAAGCTATGGAAATGCAGACTATGCTGGGAGCAGATATACGGCATTGTAACCTCTGCAGTTAACAGAGAGACGAAGCTTCGAAGTGTGATGGCCTTAAAACAGCCAAAGAGGACAATAATTAATGGCTGCAGACAATATCATTCAGGAATACAGGCACAATGCTGTCCTCAAAGAATAAACCGTCATCAGGAGAGGCAAATTCCGGCTTTGCAGGTAATTAAGTGGCAACACTCCAGTAGAAAGATTAAGTGGGGTAAAATGACAAGAAAACTATAGGCAGTTTAAGTTAATAACAATGCAATAATGTGTTGAGAAAATTTAATTAAGTACTCCATTTTCAACTTACGTCAAGGGCAGAATGCTTAACACAGAAGTGTTAGATACATATATTCCAATGCACCGAGTCACCCATGACCAAATATTCTACAGCTGCATTGCATTTGCTCTATTTTCTGTATGTCTATGTCTATAACTGTATTGTGGATGGATCCCATTATCCAGGGTACACCTGAGTTAGTGTTAGGATGTGGATCCATCCCGAATTATATCTGGAACGACGTCTGGATGTTGGTCCACAATCCGCTATGTCTGGGACAGGATTCGAAGATGGATCCACGATGCATTATATTCGGAACAGTGTCTAGAGGATGGTCTGCAGTGCGATACGTCTGGGATAGATGGATCCATCCACCAGCGAGAGGACTGGGTCAGTTTTATTGGAGCCGTCACGACACACACACAGACACTGACATACAGAAAATAGAGCAAATGCACTGCATCTGTTGAATATTTGGTTGTGTGTTACTGGAAGCATTTGCGTACAGTGTTACACTACACTGTCCGACTAATATGGTGTTCTGTCTTGTACATAAGACTAATACTCACGAAACAATATCTCCATCCTTCCAACGGACATGTAGCACACAAAATAGCGGCATTGGGATCATGTGCCGTCATCGTGGATGTTCAAAGAGTATAAAAGGAGGTGTGTTAGCGCAGCAGTGTAATGGGGAAAGAGGAGGGGACAGTGTGGATGGAGTAGGAGGAGAGAAGAGGGACATGATGACATGAATTTGCCCCTGCCTTTGTATGCAGCAATATTAAGGTTAATGGTCAATTTATATCCAGAAAGTAGTTTCTCTTCTATTCACAGCATTTTCTAGGTATATTTTTCATTGGGATTTGCACCAGCGTTGTCTTATAAAATTAATCAAGCCATTTTTTCACCTCATAAATGTTTCAACTGCAGCGTAGTAATGTGTTTCGTGCAGATTACAATAACTTTTATATAATGTTCCGTTTGGTTTGTTACATCAACAGCAGTGTATATTGCCTACATTTTTCATACATAAGCTTTATTTTAAACACTGTTATATGAGCCTGAAGAGGGGCAGCAGCCTTTTCAGTAGTTGCAGGGGCAACAGTCTGGATGATTGACTTATCTGGCCTTGTAACACTATCCAAAACGGCCTTGCTGTGCTGGTACTGCGAACGCCTGAAAGCAAGGGGAAACTACAGCCATAATTTTTCCCGAGGGCATGCAGCTCTACTGTATGGTTAAATGATGATGGCGTCCTCTTGGGTAAAATATTCTGGAGGTAAAATAGTCCCGCATTCGGATCTCCGGGCGGGGACTACTCAAGAGGACGTCGTTATCAGGAGAAAGATAACTGGCGTTCTACGGATCGGAGCGTGGAATATCAGATCCCTTAATTGGGCCGGTAGGTTAGAAAATTTAAAAAGGGAAATGGATAGGTTAAAGTTAGGTATAGTGGGAATTAGTGAAGTTCGGTGGCAGGAGGAGCAAGACTTTTTGTCAGGTGAATACAGGGTTATAAGGGGTAAAGCAGGAGTAGGTTTAGTAATGAATACAAAAATAGGAATGCGGGTAAGCTACTACAAACAGCATAGTGAAAGCATTATTGTGGCCAAGATAGACACGAAGCCCATGCCTACTACAGTAGTACAAGTTTATATGCCAACTAGCTCTGCAGATGATGAAGAAATTAATGAAATGTATGAGGAGACAAAAGAAATTATTCAGGTAGTGAAGGGAGACGAAAATTTAATAGTCATGGGTGACTGGAATTCGAGAGTAGGAAAAGGGAGAGAAGGAAACATAGTAGGTGAATATGGATTGGGGGTAAGAAATCAAAGAGGAAGCCGCCTGGTAGAATTTTGCACAGAGCATAAGTTAATCATACCTAATACTTGGCTCAAGATTCATAAAAGAAGGTTGTATACATGGAAGAATCCTGGAGATACTAGAAGGTATGAGATAGATTACATAATGGTAAGACGGAGATTTAGGAACCAGGTTTTAAATTATTAGACATTTCCAGGGCAGATGTGGACTCTAACCACAATCTATGGGTTATGAACTGTAGATTAAAACTGAAGAAACTGCGAAAAGGTGGGAATATAAGGAGATGGGACCTGGATAAACTGACTAAACCACAGGTTGTACAGAGTTTCAGGGAGGGCATAAGGGAACAATTGACAGGAATGGGGGAAAGAAATACAGTAGAAGAAGAATGGGTAGCTTTGCGGGATGAAGTAGTGAAGGCAGCAGAGGATCAAGTAGGTAAAAAGACGAGGGCTAGTAGAAATCCTTGGGTAACAGAAGAAATATTGAATTTAATTGATGAAAGGAGAAAATATAAAAATGCAGTAAATGAAGCAGGCAAAAAGGAATACAAACGTCTCAAAAATGAGATCGACAGGAAGTGCAATATGGCTAAGCAGGGAAGGCTAGAGGACAAATGTGAGGATGTAGAGGCTTATCTCACTAGGGGCAAGATAGATACTGCCTACAGGAAAATTAAAGAGACCTTTGGAGAAAAGAGAGCCACTTGTATGAATATCAAGAGCTCAGATGGAAACCCAGTTCTAAGCAAAGAAGGGAAAGCAAAAAGGTGGAAGGAGTATATAGAGGGTCTATACAGGGGCGATGTTCTTGAGGACAATATTATGGAAATGGAAGAGGATGTAGATGAAGATGAAATGGGAGATGCGATACTTCGTGATGAGTTTGACAGAGCACTGAAAGACCTGAGTCGAAACAAGGCCCCGGGAGTGGACAACATTCCATTAGAACTACTGACGGCCTTGGGAGAGCCAGTCCTGACGAAACTCTACCATCTGGTGAGCAAGATGTATGAGACAGGCGAAATACCCTCAGACTTCAAGAAAATTACAGTAATTCCAATCGCAAAGAAAGCAGGTGTTGACAGATGTGAAAATTACCGAACTATCAGTTTAATAAGTCACAACTGCAAAATACTTACGCAAATTCTTTACAGACGAATGGAAAAACTGGTAGAAGCCCACCTCGGGGAAGATCAGTTTGGATTCCGTAGAAATGTTGGAACACGTGAGGCAAGACTGACCTTACGATTTATCTTAGAAGAAAGATTAAGGAAAGGCAAACCTACGTTTCTAGCATTTGTAGACTTAGAGAAAGCTTTTGACAATGTTGACTGAAATACTCTCTTTCAAATTCTAAAGGTGGCAGGGGTAAAATACAGGGAGCGAAAGGCTATTTACAATTTGTACAGAAACCAGATGGCAGTTATAAGAGCCGAGGGGCATGAAAGGGAAGCAGTGGTTGGGAAGGGAGTGAGACAGGGATGTAGCCTCTCCCCGATGTTATTCAATCTGTATACTGAGCAAGCAGTAAAGGAAACAAAAGAAAAGTTCGGAGTAGGTATTAAAATCAATGGAGAAGAAATAAAAACTTTGAGGTTCGCCAATGACATTGTAATTCTTTCAGAGACAGCAAAGGACTTGGAAGAGCAGTTGAACGGAATGGACAGTGTCTTGAAAGGAGGATATAAGATGAACATCAACAAAAGCAAAACGAGGGTAATGGAATGTAGTCGAATTAAGTCGGGTGATGCTGAGGGAATTAGATTAGGAAATGAGACACTTAAAGTAGTAAAGGAGTTTTGCTATTTGGGGAGCAAAATAACTGATGATGGTCGAAGTAGAGAGGATATAAAATGTAGACTGGCAATGGGAGGGAAAGCGTTTCTGAAGAAGAGAAATTTGCTAACATCGAGTATAGATTTAAGTGTCAGGAAGTCGTTTCTGAAAGTATTTGTAAGCAGTGTAGCCAGGTATGGAACTGAAACATGGACGATAAATAGTTTGGACAAGAAGAGAATAGAAGCTTTCGAAATGTGGTGCTACAGAAGAATGTTGAAGATTAGATGGGTAGATCACATCACTAATGAGGAGGTATTGAATAGAATTGGAGAGAAGAGGAGTTTGTGGCACAACTTGACAAGAAGAAGGGACTGGTTGGTAGGACATGTTCTGAGGCATCATGGGATCACAAATTTAGCACTGGAGGGCAGCGTGGAGGGTAAAAATCGTAGAGGGAGACCAATGCTGAAGATTAGATGGGTATATCACATCACTAATGAGGAGGTATTGAATAGAATTGGAGAGAAGAGGAGTTTGTGGCACAACTTGACAAGAAGAAGGGACCGATTGGTAGGACATGTTCTGAGGCATCAAGGGATCACACATTTAGCATTGGAGGGCAGCGTGGAGGGTAAAAATCGTAGAGGGAGACCAAGAGATGAATACACTAAGCAGATTCAGAAGGATGTAGGTTGCAGTAGGTACTGGGAGATGAAGAAGCTTGCACAGGATAGAGTAGCATGGAGAGCTGCATCAAACCAGTCTCTGAACTGAAGACCACAACGACAACAACAACATATGAGCCTGATAATGAGATTAACCTCGAAAAAAATTCGACAAGTAATTAGCTTTAAGGGACTCTTGAATTTTATCCCACGGTTTTCTCTCATCATTTACACAAACCGCATCTAACGTCAGATCTTAAATGTAACTTGTAGTGCTTGTAGAGTAACAGCACTGTAGTTAAAATAATACAAAAGACTGTAATTTAAAGTTAATTGTTTAGTGTTCAGCTAAACATTGCAACAGTCAGAATGCAGCCCCCTTTTCGAATGCTGTTCTCGGGCACGGTGATGGGCTAGTTGCTGTTTATAAGCAACTGGAAATTCTTCTCACAGCTGTCAAGTGACTGGAAGCTGCTCGACTATATTTGTTTGGCGAAATGCTGAGTGTCAAGTACATGAAGTATCAAATGTGCCTCAAGTATTATCATCTCAATGGATACTGTCTTGTCCGGAGGATGTACAGGGATTATTACTGTTCGTCCATTTGGCTACGGGTGATGTGTAAGTGGTAGGTCTAGTGGACCTGCTCAAGAGAGGTAGGTACCAGGGACAACTCAGGCCGTTATACTCATCCACATAATCACCCAGTTTGAGGTAATGTCTTCCACTGAAACTGAGACAGTGAGCACACGTCACCTGCTGTGACAAGTGTCAGGGAAAAGCAAGTGTTAAAGTTTAGGGGTCTATCAATAGTCGCCAGTTCAGACCTAAAGTAAATAATAATAATATACCTTAGGAGAATAGTAGGAACTCAAGGAAGGGAACACTTCCTTTTTTTTTTTTTTTTTTTTTTTTTTTTTTTTTTTTTTTTTTTTTTTTTTGAGTCATCAGTCTTGTGAATGGTTTGATGCGGCCCGTCAGGAATTCCTCTCCTGTGCCAACCTTTTCATCTCAGAGTAGCACTTGCAACCGACATCCTCAATTACCTACTACCACCTTCCTCCATTATTTGCTGGATGTATTCCAATCTTGTCATCCTCTACAGTTTTTACCTTCTACAGTGCCCTCTAATACCACGGAAGTTATTCCTTGATGTTTTAACAGAAGTCGTATCATCCTGCCCCTTTCTCTTGGTAGTGTTGTTTCCCATATATTTCTCGCCTCGCAGATTCTGCGGAGAACCACTTCAGTCCCAACCTTTGCCAGCCCACCTAATTTACAACATTATTCTGTGGCACCACATCTCAAATTCTTCCATTCTCTTCTGTTCTGGTTTCCTCGCATTCCATGTCTCCAAACGTATATTATCAGGAATTTCTTCCTCAAATGAAGACCTATCTTTGATACTAGTGGACTTCCCTTGGCTAGAAGTGCTCCTTTTGCCAGTAATTGTCTGCTTTTTATGTCCTCCTTGCTCTTTCCGTTATGGGTTATTTTGCTGCTTAGGTAGCAGAAGTCCTTTACTTTGTCCACTTCGTGATCACCAATTATAATGTTAAGTTTCTCGCTGAACTCATTTCTACCACTTTTCATTACTTTCGTCTTTCCTCGGTTTACTCTAAATTCTTATTCTGTACTCATTAGGTTATTCAGTCCATTCAAAAGATTCTGTAATTCTTGTTCATTTTCATTGAGGATAGCAAGGTCATTAGCGAATCTTAACATTGATATCCTTTCATCTTGAATTTTAATCCCACTACTGAATCTTTCTTCTATTTCCGCCATTGCTTCTTCGACACACAGACTGCATAGCAGGGGAGAAAAGCTATACCGGTGTCTTACGCTCTTTTGAACCCGACCTCTTCGTTCTTGGTCTTCCACTCTTGTCGTTACATCTTGCTTTTGTACATTACTGTGTGTTAGCTGTCTTTAAATATTTTCAACATTTCGCGGCCCTGTCAGCAACTGTAAAAATATTAATTTTAATTTTAAAGACCAACAGCCTTAGTTGCAAAGTTTACCTAGATTTACCTAAGTTTCAGTCGGGATAACCCAACCTTCTTCAGAATAAAAGTAACTACCGTTTGTGTATAGTGGACATCGTCAAGCTAAAACTACAAATCCATAAATTATCGTCAGACTGTAAAAACTTATCTGAAACTGCCTCCGGACCCACTTCGCGACCGCGATGCGGCAGCCACGAGTGCTGTACTGGAACTGACCGTAGCGTCCTGCATGAGGCCCGCCTAGGCGGACACAATACCTTGCGCCTGTGCATAAACTGTGTGATGGGTACTTGTTGGGACCAGACGCGAACCTAACTCCTAACCAGCTGAGGAAAAGGGCGTATATGTTATCCTGTGCAGAATGTACTTAGGTCGACTGTCTTAACATTTATGAAGCATTCGTTGGTCATGATATGAGGAAAATAACACGTGCTTACAACGTATGGCATGTCTAGGAAAATTTTGTGCTTAAGCACGAAGTTTTATCACCTAAAAAGAAGTGGCAAGGATAATATAAAGCCAACATCGTCATTATTATGACTAGGTTTAATTTTTTTTTAATTTTTTTTTCTTTGGGATGTAAATGTTAAGCATTTGCTTAGCTATGGTTACAACGCATGAACATCCTATTGGCTTAACACACAAATGGTCATGAATGAACTTATGAACAAGTCTACATCTAATCTGTAACATCTGACAATACAGGCCATATACATATATATGTGGACTCTGACCACAATCTATTGGTTATGAACTGTAGACTAAAACTGAAGAAACTGCAAAAAGTTGGGAAATTAAGAGATGGGGCCTGGATAAACTGACTAAACCACAGGTTGTACAGAGTTTCAGGGAGAGCGTAAGGGAACAAATGGCAGGAATGGGGGAAATAAATACAGTAGAAGAAGAATGGGTATCTTTGAGGGATGAAGTAGTGAAGGCAGCAGAGGTTCAAGTAGGTAAAAAGACGAGGGCTAGTAGAAATCCTTGGGTAACAGAAGAAATATTGAATTTAATTGATGAAAGGAGAAAATATAAAAATGCAGTAAATGAAGCAGGCAAAAAGGAATACAAACGTCTCAAAAATGAGATGGACAGGAAGTGCAAAATGGCTAAGCAGGGATGGCTAGAGGATAAATGTAAGGATGAAGAGCCTTACCTCACTAGGGGTAAGATAGATACTGCCTACAGGAAAATTAAAGAGACCTTTGGAGAAAAGAGAGCCACTTGTATGAATATCAAGAGCTCAGATGGAAACCCAGTTCTAAGCAACGAAGGGAAAGCAGAAAGGTGGAAGGAGTATATAGAGGGTCTATACAATGGCGATGTACTTGAGGACAATATTATGGAAATGGAAGAGGATGTAGATGAAGATGAAATGGGAGAAACGATACTGCGTGATGAGTTTCAAAGAGCACTGAAAGACCTGAGTCGAAACAAGGCCCCGGGAGTAGACAACATTCCATTAGAACTACTGACGGCCTTGGGAGAGCCAGTCCTGACGAAACTCTACCATCTGGTGAGCAAGATGTATGAGACAGGCGAAATACCCTCAGACTTCAAGAAGATTACAGTAATTCCAATCCCAAAGAAAGCAGGTGTTGACAGATGTGAAAATTACTGAACTATCAGTTTAATAAGTCACGGTTGCAAAATACTAACGCGAATTCTTTACAGACGAATGGAAAAACTAGTAGAAGCCGATCTTGGGGAAGATCAGTTTGGATTCCGTAGAAATGTTGGAACACGTGAGGCAAGACTGACCCTACGGCTAATCTTAGAAACTAGATTAAGGAAAGGCAAACCTACGTTTCTAGCATTTGTAGACTTAGAGAAAGCTTTTGACAATGTTGACTGGAATACTCTCTTTCAAATTCTGAAGGTGGCAGGGGTGAAATATAGGGAGCGAAAGGCTATTTACAATTTGTATAGAAACCAAATGGCAGTTGTAAGAGTTGAGGGGCATGAAAGGGAAGCAGCGGTTGGGAAGGGAGTGAGACAGGGTTGTAGCCTATCCCCGATGTTATTCAATCTGTATATTAAGCAAGCAGCGAAGGAAACTAAAGAAAAATTCGGAGTAGGTATTAAAATCCATGGAGAAGAAATAAAAACTTTGAGGTTCGCCGATGACATTGTAATTCTTTCAGAGACAGCAAAGAACTTGGAAGAGCAGTTGAACGGAATGGATAGTGTCTTGAAGGGAGGATATAAGATGAACATCAACAAAAGCAAAACGAAGATAATGGAATGTAGTCGAATTAAGTCGGGTGATGTTGAGGGTATTAGATTAGGAAATGAGACACTTAAAGTAGTAAAGGAGTTTTGCTATTTGGGGAGCAAAATAACTGATGATGGTCGAAGTAGAGAGGATATAAAATGTAGACTGACAATGGGAAGGAAAGCGTTTCTGAAGAAGAGAAATTTGTTAACCTCGAGTATAGATTTAAGTGTCAGGAAGTCGTTTCTGAAAGTATTAGTATGGAGTGTAGCCATGTATGGAAGTGAAAATGGACGATAAATAGTTTAGACAAGAAGAGAATAGAAGCTTTCGAAATGTAGTGCTACAGAAGAATGCTGAAGATTAGATGGGTAGATCACATCACTAATGAGGAGGTATTGAATAGAATTGGAGAGAAGAGGAGTTTGTGGCACAACTTGACAAGAAGAAGGGACCGGTTGGTAGGACATGTTCTGAGGCATCATGGGATCACAAATTTAGCATTGGAGGGCAGCGTGGAGGGTAAAAATCGTAGAGGGAGACCAAGAGATGAATACACCAAGCAGATTCAGAAGGATGTAGGTTGCAGTAGGTACTGGGAGATGAAGCAGCTTGCACAGGATAGAGTAGCATGGAGAGCTGCATCAAACCAGTCTCAGGACTGAAGACCACAACAACAACAACATGGTCATTATTCAAGATTAGTATATTTAACATGAAATGGTCTAGAATCAAGTCAAAATAAACTAATACACGTGCCTGATTGAGCTTCATGACGAAGTTATAGTTATGAGTCTTCATGGAGGTGACCCACACACATACTGCAAAACCTGTGTGTGGAACACTGCCATCATAATTCAGGCCTGGTGACCACTGCCAGCGGAATTATATTTAAAGCTAAATTTGTCCCAACAAGTACCCATCACACAGTTTATGGCGCACGCGCAAGGTATTGTGTCCGCCTAGGCGGGCCTCATGCAGGACGCTACGGTCAGTTCCAGTACAGCACTCGTGGCTGCAGCATCGCGGTCGCGAAGTGGGGCCGAGGCAGTTTCAGATAAGTTTTTATAGTCTGACGATAATTTATGGATTTGTAGTTTTAGCTTGGCGATGTCCACTATACACAAACGGTAGTTACTTTTATTCTGACTGAAACCTAGGTAAACTTTGCAACTGAGGCTGTTGGTTTTTAAAATTAAAATTAAAATTAGCTGTCTTACCCTGCTGCTCTCGCGCACGGTGATAGGCTAGTTGCTGTTCATAAGCAACTAGAAATTCCTCCCACTTCTGTCAAGTGATTCGAAGTTGCTTCGACTAAATTTGTTTGGCGAAATGCCGACATTCAAGTACCTGAGATATCAAATGTGCCTCAAGTATTATCATCTCAATGGATACTGTCTTGTCTGGAGGATGTACAGGGCTTCCCTATGCGTTACCCCTATTTTTCACGTGATTTCGAACGTCTCGCGCCAGTTTACATTATCGAGTGCTTTCTCCAGGTTGACAAATCCTTTGAACGTGTCTTGATTTTTCTTTAGTCTTGCTTCCGTTATCAGCCGAAATGTTAGAACTGCCTCTCTGGTGCCCTGGTACCTTTACCTTTCCTAAAGCCTCACTGATTATCATTTAACAGATCCTCAAATTTTTTCCATTCTTCTGTATATTACTCTTATCTGTAATTTGGATGCAGGAGTCGATAAGCTAATCGTACGATAATTCTCGCACTTATCAGCTCTTGCAGTCTCTGGAATTGTGCGGACGATGTTTTTCTGGAAGTCTGATGGTATACTGCCAAACACATACATTCCACACCCCAACGTGAATAATTGTTTTATTGCCATATCCCCCATTATTTTAGAAATTCAGGTGGAATGTTATCTATCCCTTCCGCCTTATTTAATTTCAAGCCTTCCAGCTGTTCTAAATTCAGATTCTAATACTAGATCACCTACCTCTTCACTATCGACTCCTGTTTCTCCTTCCATCACGTCATCAGATAAGTCCTCCCCCTCACAGATGCCCTCAGTGCACTCTTTCCACCTATCCGCTCTCTTCTTTGCGTTTAACACTGGAATTACCATTGCACTCTTAATGTTACAACCCTTGCTTTTAATTTCACCGGAGACTCTTTTGACTTTTCGATATGCTGAGTCAGTCTCAGCAATGATTGTCAGAAGACAATCATTTCTTTTTCGATTTCCTAACATTTTCCACGTAGAAATTTCGCTTTAGCTTCCTTGCACTTCCTATTTATCTCATACCTAAGTGACTTGGATTTCTGTATTCCACAACATTTTTGAACTTCCTTTCTTCGTCGATTAACTGAAGTATTTCTTCTGTTATCCATGGTTTCTTCGCAGTTACCTTTCTTGTACCTACGTTTTTCTGCCCAACATATAGATTTATTCTTTTTTGAGATATCAATTCCTCTTCAACTGAACTGCCTACTGAGCTATCCGTTATCGCAGTATCTACAGCCTTAGAGAACTTCAAGCGTACATCTTCATACCTTAATACTTCCGTATCCCACTTCTTTGCACATTGATTCTTTCTGACATGTCTGTTAAACTTCAGCCTACTCTTCATCATTATCAAGTTGGGATCTGACCCTACATCTGCCTCTGACTACGCCTTGCAGTATAATATCTGATTTCGGTATCTCCGCCTGACCATGATGCAGTCTAACTGAACTCTTCCTGGCCTTTGTAAATATACCTCCTCATCTTGTGATTCTTGAACAGAGTATTCGCTAATAGTAACTGAAATTTGTTGCAGAACTCAATTAGTTTTTCTCCTCTCTCATTCTTACTACCAAGCCCATATTCTGCCGTAACCCTTTCTTCTACTCCTTCCCCTACAACCGCTTTCCAATCCCGTATGATTATTAGATTTTCATACCTCTTTATTTACTAAATTACCCGTTCAGTATCCTCACACACTTTCTTCATCTCTTCATCTTCTGCTTGTGACGTGGGCATGTATACCTGAACTATTGTTGTCGGTGTTGCTTTGCTGTTGATTCCAAAGAGAACAACCGTATCACTGAACTGATCACAGTAACTCACTCTATGTCCTACCTTGCGATTCGTAAGGAATCCTTCTGCTGCTGTTGATATTACCCTATACACGTCTGACGAGAAATCCTTGCCTTCTTTACATTTCACTTCACTGACGCCCGCTATATCGTTTTTGAGCCTTAGGATTTCCCTTTACAGATTTTCTAGCTTACCTACCCCTTTCAAGTGTTTGACATTCCACGCCACGACTCGTAGAACGTTACCATTTGGGGAAAAACGTGCAACCAACTGTAGATTGTTGCGCTTTTTGGAATTATCGATGCATTGGACCGACTTGCGGATATGGCTGCAAATACCAGCCTCTCTCAGTGAGTTTCAATAAGGCTTAGAACCTGTAGGAAGTTATTGGGGCCCTCTGATTCTGAGCCAAGTAAGAAGGCTCGGAGCACAGTCTTCAAAAATTCTGTGACAAGGAAGACTTTGACTACTTGAACTTATTTCATAGCGTTGAGAACTGTAGGGGTCCCCCTAAATGGGTCATGGTACACCAAAGGTCAGGGGCTACTACCCAAGTAGCTGACCATGTGTGGAGGGTGCATAAAGAATTTTTAAGCCTAAGCCACTGTCCATCCAGTACCGTTAACGATAGCTGTAGGAGAAACTAAGATCAAAATCCTAGTCATCGTTTGCCAAGGCAATAGCAACAAAGTCACAGAGTTTGATGCAGTCCCGTAAAGAAATGGAGCTCATGCGATACGAGGTACAGAAAGCTGGCTAAAACACAAAATAAACAGCACTCAGTTTTTGGTGCAAATCTGATACTAAAAATAAGAAAAGAAGATACATACCAGTCTTTTATTGAAAATACGGTCTACATGATAGCTCGAAGGATTACGGGATCAGACTTCCTCGAGAAATATGGTAGCGGACTGTACAACTTTTAACACACAGATATCCATGAAGTGTCATGGGAATCTCCAGGTGGAAATGCTCTCAACCAAGTCGACCATCTTCTATCAGATGCAAGACATCTGTCGAACGTAATGTATGTCAGAAGCTATAGGAGTGCTAATACTATATCTGAGCAATACCTTGCAATAGAAACAATCAGAAACAGGATATGTCTAATGTAAGGAAAGGTACGTGGATTTCATGGAAGAAAATTCCGTATTAATAAGCTCAGAGAGCCCGTGGTGCGCAATGTTTTTCTAACATACTCAAGGAAAACCTGGCACACTTTCCCAACATCGTGAGAATCGAGGAAATATAGAAGAACCTAAAAGACAAATGGCTCACGAAAGTCTAGGAAGAGAACGAGCCATATAAGGCGAATATGCCTGTTACCTACCGCATATAAAACAGTACCCAACATCCTCTTTAGTTCTGTGATCCCTGATGACTGATGATGTACTTTAGCTGAACAAACGAAGTTAATTACCAATCATCTTTACTGCACTTGCACGTTAAGTTGAAAACACTATTAGTGACTATCAACGTGGATTTCGCCAAGGAAGATCTGATGATCACATCTTCACACTACAGCAAATACTAGAAAAATGTAAATAATTTGGGATTCGTGTACAGCATCTTTTTAGATCAGAGAATGATCAGAATTTTATGGAAGAGTTAGAGATTCCAGATAAACTGACTGCCTTAGCGAAAGCTACTATGAAAAACAGTAGGAGTCAAATTAAGATGCATAATATTTTTTCAGTTTCTGTGACCATAGAAACGGAGTAAGACAGGGAGATTCATTATTCTGCTTTATATTTAATATAGCCTTCGAAAAAGTTATAAGAGATATGAGCATCAATACAAGGGGGAATATCCTATACAAATCAGTTACGGTGCTGGCTTATGCAGATGATACTGATATAATAGCAAGCACGCCAAGAGCAATGAAAGAAGCTTCACAGGTATTGAAGAGCTACAAGAAGAATGACATGTAGATAAATGAAGAAGTAACTAAAGGTCTGTAACTAGGAAAGATTATCTCAATGACTCCTTATTCAGAGAAATTGGTTTATATAATTTTGTGTCGTGCGTGATTTCACTTAACTTGATCAGAAGTAAACTATAAGAACAATCTCAGCTTTGAAACCCAAAAATTCATATTGTCTGCCAACAAGTGCCACCATGGCCTCGGAAAAATCTGAAATCCCAGTGCCTGTTGGAAAGCTAAAACGATGATGTATAAAATTTTAGTGAGGCTGGTACTAACATACTGCGCTGGAACCTGGACACAACGAAATTTGACGAAAATCAACGTGGAATGTTTGAATGCAGTGGCAGCAGAGAGAAAAGAAGGGGAAGTGGTTGGCAGATTTGGATTGGGATATAGGGACGATAGGTGTGAAAGGCTGATTAATTTCTGCAGATAAAATTCTCTTGTGATTTGAAACACATTGTTTGAACATCACAGAAGACAATGATATTACGCGGATATCTAGGTTGAGTTGCGACAGATACCAAACTGATTATATCATGATTCTGAATAGGTACAAAAACTGCCAGAGAATACTCTAATGCAGACATAGATTCGGGCCGGCCGCTGTGAGCGAGCGATTCTCGGCGCTTCAGTCTGGGACCGCGCTGCTGCTACGGTCGCAGGTGCGAATCCTGCCTCGGGCATGGGTGTGTGTGATGTCCTTAGGTTTAAGTAGTTCTAAGTTCTAGGGGACTGATGACCTCAGAAGTTAAGTCCCATAGTGCTCAGAGCCATTTGAGCCAATATTCCGACACTGTTTGAGAATGAGAGTAGTTAGTGACTTCCAATAAACATTACACCACATAATTCCAAATCCTTACGAGACTTTTTCTCTCTGACTCCCGACTCTCCCCCCCCCCCCCCCCCCCTCAAAATGATGAAAGAAAAGACGTTTATCGATTACTACATTTTCGGTGCTCGTGCAGTAAAACGGCCGCGTCAGGCACGACGTTTCAACTTATTACTTCTTTAGTACCAACTCCATTTAGCAATACATTTTGCAGAGAGTTTCCACATATTCCACGGTGTATACCTATGAAATCATATCGTTGTACTGTCACAGTTCAGGAGCTGTGACATCGTAAACATCGAGACACACGGAAAACCAGTTTTACATGGATTACATTCGTTCTGTGTTTGACAGTGAGAGCACTTAGCGACTTCCAACATACGTTAAATATAACTCCAAACCCTGCTTAACGTCAGATATTTAACTCATTAACTCATTTGCAAAGTCGCCAGACGTCTGAAGCTGTTTTATAAACGAGAGTACGATTCTTTAAAGAATCGATGGTAGGGGTTTAATGGCGGGTGAGGGTGCCCAGTCGTCGGGACTCTGCAGTCGTATTTGGAGTGGGCGCGTGTTCCATTCTCTGTCTACAGTCGAGACGGGGTAAGAAGTTACCTGACAACTTGCAGCGCCTTTGTGAGCTTTCAACAGCGAAGCGCTAACGGCTGCAGGCGGAAACAGCAGCCGTCTCCAGAGCTATGACAACACTGATGCGTTGCCATAGAGACGTTTACAAAACCAAGTTGTATTGTTGGTTGAGGTAGGCTCGCGAAGCTCTCACGCCGAGCCCACAGCAACTGTGGGATAACGACTTATAGCCGACTCAGCTATAACTATTCTGATTTAGGGTTGAGATAATTACACTATGTGATCAAAAGTATCCGGACACCCAAAAAACATACGTTTTTCATATTAGGTGCATTATGGCGCCACCTACTCCCAGGTAGTCCATATAAGCGACCTCAGTAGTCATTAGACATCGTGAGAGAGTAGAATGGGACGCTCCGCGGAACTCACGGACTTCGAACGTGGTCAGGTGATTGGGTGTCACTTGCGTCATATGTCTGTACGCGAGATTTTCACACTCCTAAACATGCCTAGGTCCACTGTTTCCGGTGTGATAGTGATGTGTAAACGTGAAGGGACACGTACAGTACAAAAGCGTCGTCTGTTGCCTGATAAGAGACCGCCGACAGTTGAAGAGGATCGTAATAGGCACACATCTATCCAGACCATCACACAGGAATTCCAAACTGCATCAGGATCCTCTGCAAGTACTATGACAGTTAGGCGGGAGGTGAGAAAACTTGGATTTCAAGGTCGAGCGGCTACTCATAAGCCACACACCACGCCGGTAAATGCGAAATGATGCCTCGCTTGGTGTAAGGAGCGTAGACGTTTGAAGATTGAACAGTGGAAAAACGTTGTGTGGAGTGACGAATCACGGTACACAATGTGGCGATCCGATGGCTGGGTGTGGGTATGGCGAATGACTGGTGTACGTCACCTGCCAGCGTGTGTAATGGCAGCAGTAAAATTCGGAGTCGGTAGTGTTATTGTGTGCTCGTGTTTTTCATGGAGGGGGGCTTGCACCCCTTGTTTTGCGTGGCACTATCACAGCACAGCACCTTCTTGCTTCCCACTGTTGAAGAGCAATTCTAGGATGGCGATTACATCTTTCAACACGATCGATCACCTATTCATAATGCACGGCCTGCAGCGGAGTGTTTACACCACAATAACATCCCTGTAATGGACTGGCCTGTACAGAGTCCTGACCTGAATCGTATAGAACACCTTTAAGAAATTTTAGAACGCCGACTTCGTGCCAGGCCTCACCGACCAACATCGATACCTCTGCTTAGTGCAGTACTCCGTGAATTTGCTGCCATTCCCCAAGAAACCTTCCAGCATCTGATTGAGCGTATGCGTGCGAGAGTGGAAGCTGTCTTCAAGGCTAAGGGTGGGCCAACGCCATATTGAATTCCAGCGTTACCGATGGAGGGCGCCACGAACTTGTAAGCCATTTTCATCCAGGTGTCCGGATACTTTGGATCACTTAGTGTACCTGACGCCAATACCGGGATGGCTGCAATTGAAAGGAAGCAACCCATTTCCTTCACGCTTGTCCTATCGAATTTATGTTCTGTCTGAAACCATCATGCTGTTAACAAAACGTAACTCCGTAAACTACCTTCCTTTTTCTATGAATAGTGTCGCGGCAGACTTTTCGCAAATGCGTCAACGTCACCTCCAGGCTCCTATGTATGTATTAGGTCACCCAGCTTCCGTGGAACGTCCTTGGCCCGAAGGAGGGGGGCGTAAGGGGGGGGGGGAGAAGAGAGGACAGTGTATATACTAGCCAACAGCTAATGTTCGTTTTTCTGTTTCTTGAAACTTAGCATGCTGGTGACGCATGCAATACAGTGTCAACACTCAGTTCACAGAACACGTTAGTCTGGATGGTGAGTAATAATAAGTTCGTGCGTACCTCAAAGGAACGTGTCAGAACTCACTACAGCTGTAAAATATGTGTTTAGATATGAACTTCAGACCTTTTACAAATTAAACAGTTATCTGTGACTGCGTGTTTTCCAGAGAAACTGATCTTGACAAGATTTCAGCCTCATGTAAAGATCGGCAACTTCCCGCAGCTCGTGGTCGTGCGGCAGCGTTCTCGCTTCCCGCGCACGGGTTCCCGGATTCGATTCCCGCCGGGGTCAGGGATTTTCTCTGCCTCGTGATGACTGGGTGTTGTGTGATGCCCTTAGGTCAGTTAGATTTAACCCATTACTGGCCATTGTCCCTTTTTTGGGACGCGTATATTTTACTTATTTCTACGTAACCAATGGAGCTTTTAGCCGTTACTGTTGTACCTGTACGTTCATCTAACTGCTATAATGCCTGTAAATGTAAAATAAATAATTTTTTTCTGAGTGCTTCATGTCAGGAAAATTATAAACTTGCCGATTTTTTGTTCTCGCATTTGGCAGCACTGTGTGTCTGCTGGTAGTTCCTGGACGATAATGAGCAGTGATATAGTTTTCTGGGCGTATTTGTTATGAACTTATGGATGTCCGTGTAAGATTATGTATACTTCAGATTTTTTCAAGTAAGTGCAATATCGATATATTTTATGCGTCCCAATAATGGGACAATGGCATGTTACACTATCATTCATTGCTGATGTGCCCATATGGGTGGCGTAGAGCTATTGAACAAGCAGATATCACTTTATAGGACGAGGATAAGGTCAAAGAAATGGTGGTGGCCATTATTCACACAGATGATAGATATCTACGTAGTAAACACATGGCGTGCATACCCAATTGCTAACTCTAATGAGAAGCTCTCACTTTTGGATGTCCGACGGAGAATAGTGATGTTTTACCTATCAAAGAAAACAGGATCAGTACCAAAACACAGAGGACTACAAGGAAGCAAATTGATGGGAGGGCGGGTGAGCACAGATGTACGACTAGATCTTGGAAATTATTTCATTGTGCCAAGTAAAACACAGAAGAGATGTGCTTACTGCAAGGAAATAACAAAAATTTGTGATAGGTGCAATGTTGGTGTACACAATTGTTTTGCTTCATTTCATACCGAATAGACATTCAATAATATTAAAACATTCTTTATTTATTGTTTGTGTTGTTTCTTACAATATTATGCATGGAAATAAGGTTGTGAATTTGGATAGCGCATTTGGCCAATGTCCCAAAAATGGGACTGTCTATAGTTTTTGTTCTAATAAACTGAAAATTTTCAAAACAACTTTTTTTTTCAATTAATCACTCAATGTAACGTATTTATGTATAAAAGTTTGCAAAAATTATCCGATAGAGTTTTGGCCAGTAATGGGTTAAGTAGTTATAAGTTCTAGGGGTCTGATGACCATAGATGTTAAGTCCCATAGTGCTCAGAGCCATTTGAACCATTTTTTTGATTGGCAACTGGCTAGCGTTTACTTACACTCTCCTATCGAAGTAATAGTTCTGACTGCTTTCCAACGGTTCCTACCTGGAGATGACCGTTTCATGTGGCAACCTGGTCATACATCTCTCTGCTTGATCTTCGTCACTACATAGCCTTGTTAGTTCAATACCACTTAACGATGCAGTAAAGGGTTCACATTTCAATAACTCTTGTACTGTCTGACATAAATCAAAACATGGAAAACACTAAGTCCTGGCAGAAGTAAAGCTGTGAGTACCGGGCGTGAGTCGTGCTTCGGTAGCTCAGATGGTAGAGCACTTGCCCGCGAAAGGCAAAGGTCCCGAGTTCGAGTCTCGGTCGGGCACACAGTTTTAATCTGCCAGGAAGTTTCATATCAGCGCACACTCCGCTGCAGAGTGAAAATCTCATTCTGGAGACTAAAGTCCTAAGTCGCATTGATTGCAACAGTAACGCGATTGCTTTTTCATTCTTTCACTGTCAATAAATGGAAACCCGCAACAATTAAAACAATATTTCCAAAATACGCTGTTCATACTTTCGTTTCGTTGGCATGCTTACCATGAACGAGAGTAGCTCTCTAGCTCCATCTAGCAGCTAAAACAGAGAAACAAGCTTTTCCTAGCAAAGAGAGGTAGATCTGATGGAACCGTTACTCAACATAACCCAATCCTAATCTCCTCATGATTTCCTTCCACACAGCCCACCTTCCCATTTGATTCCCTAAAAATTCTTTTCCTTCTTCTTCGGTTTCCCTTTCTTCTTCTTTCTCTCCCTCCTACTTCCCTCTTTTCCTTTTACCTTGCCCTTCCTCATTTGTTTCGCTTCACGAAAAATGCTCCCATGTCATGAAAATGTCTCGAACAGTAGTCCGAACAAATATGAAATAGAACGATACGTCTGTGGGAAAACAAATGGCGCTTCTCTTCTTTGGTTGCTTGTACAGAACTAAAATACGTATATGAAATACCTTCTTATAGGACATTTGTATTACATGGTGGAATACTGCTTCAGTTTGTGGGTTCCATATTGTCTAGGACCAGTGTCAGTTGTGGCCCACATAACAGAAGCGGCACTTGAGGCGCAAAGCTGAAATTAGGGATGGGTAAAACCGACCGGTTAAAACCGACACCGGTATTTTAGTTCTGAGTGACAGGTATTTTTCGGTTTTTCTTCGGTCTCGTTTGTAAAACAGGTTTTTTTCTATTTTTCGCTAATGACCGAGTAAAACACAGAAGTATCGACTAGCCGTAGCAGCAATGCTTAAATTTTTCATTTCTGGATAAACTTTTTTAAAAAAAAGAGTAATTTTTATTTGTGAAATGTGCGTTGGTTTGAAATACTGCGCCATAATAGAATATGGGAAAAGCGAGTACGTGCATTTTGCAAGACTTTGTAGTATTTCTGGTTCTGCAGCCATCATATTGAGGTACAAGAAGCTCTTCTTAGTGCATTTGAGAAGGCAGAAGTGGCAAGATGACGTAGTGTTGTGTGAGGTACCGATGACAGATGGTGTGTACGGTACGGATATCGTGAGAAAAACAGCCTAAATTGTGGTCCTTCTCCGCGTTTGGCTGATGCATTCGGAAGTTGCGCACCAAAATGATAATTTTTTGTTATTAATATTAGACGAACTATACCACGTATTTACTTGCAGTTCAAATTAAAGCATCTCTCAATAGCGTGCTATCACTCCATTGTTTCACAAGTATTAACAACCAGCAGATCTTGGAAATCGACATATGGCCGGCTGAGCGATGTGCTGACCGCATGCCCCTCCAAATCCGCATCCAGTGACGCCTTTGGGCTGAGGATGACACGGCGGTCGGTCGCTACCGTTGGGCCTTCTTGGCCTCTTCGGAAGGAGTTTAGTTTTAGTTTTTAAAATAGTAAACAACTGATACACGAAAAGGTAGACGAAGCACTTCGGAGATTTTCAGAGAGCGCCCAATTGGCAGTGTTGGAGGACAGACATGTTGTCTGCCACGGTCTGTGTCAGTTAAGACTTTATTAGTAATGTACGGTTATATGGAGAACAGTGTGACAGTTATTACGAAAATACGCAGTTCATTATTTTGTTGAAGAAGTGACTAAAGCGGAATGTAATCGTGCAGTTTCTCGTATTCTGTCAACAAAAAGCGAGGGCATCCCATATAAACAAACTACTTGGAGATTTAATTATTCACATAATACCAATTCCTCGCTAAGAGTTTCTTACAGCCTCAAGATAACGGATTCACAATCTGTGTTCTGTATTCTGCGCAGGGGACATCAACTGTAGAAGACTACAGGTTGGTGAACATTTATTAGAACCTATGCGTTCCACTCAGGGCGGTGGAAGCAAATAGGCACCTCCCATGTACTTCAATGTTAGTACATATGAGATCAGTGACACGTCATCTGTGGTAACACAGAGGAGGTATGAAGGAAAAAATTTTCGAGAGATACGATTTATGATTCGCACGTATATCTGACACTCTCTCCCTCTCTCTCGTTTTCAAGTTGTAACCTATCCCAATCTAGTCTATATGGTAGTTCCTAGCTGTCGTCACTGGACATCCGTCGCATTGCTGAATGGCAACAATCCTAGATTGGATTTATTTTTACCAAATGACGTAGCTGTGAAGTACAACGCTTTATTTGCTTTAAAAGATTACAGATTTGTCTGCCATTTTTATAAAATAATAAAAGAGGACGGAAATCTTGATAACAGAAAAAACTTAACAACAAAATGGTTCAAATGGCTCTGAGCACTATGGGACTCAACTTCTGAGGTCATTAGTCCCCTAGAACTTAGAACTAGTTAAACCTAAATAACCTAAGGACATCACACACATCCATGCCCGAGGCAGGATTCGAACCTGCGACCGTAGCGGTCTCGTGGTTCCAGACTGCAGCGCCTAGAACCGCACGGCCACTTCGGCCGGCACTTAACAACAGTTCAGTCACAGTACACAATAAAAATAGAAAGTAGCTGATCTGCTGCTTGTGTCTATGTAATATGCCTTTACGTGCTTGTAGCCCTTGAAAACGGACAAATTAATGCGGAAAACAGAGTTCTTCAACCTCAGTTTTCATCCTTTAGCACTGATTATTCGTAATGCAGAAGTAGCGGTCCCATCCCCGATTGAAACATGATTTTTGAGCAGAGTTCTACAAATTAGAATCAATAGGAGATAGGCGATTTTTTTTGGTAGTATTTAGCCACTTATCATTTTTGGAGAAAAGCAGCGAATGGTGGACGCACTAAGTTTGCCGGATCTGGCAGTCATGTGTGCGTGAAGTGTGTTTGCTTGTGTGTATGAATGGTGTGCATTTCTCTTTCGCTGATGAAGGCTGTGGCCGAAAGCTTTATGTATGTCTCTTAATTGTGAATTCTGCCTGTCTGCAACTTAAGGTGTCTTCTTTATGGGAAGTAGCAATCTATCTCTTCCTACATTGTTGATTTTCTTTTACTTGCCTATTTAATTTAATATTTTGAATCAATATATCTTGAAAGTGAGGGAGTCAACATTTTTCAACCTCTGTTCAATTCCTACATTTATTACAAGAATAATAGGAATAAAAAAACTCAAAATAAGTTATTTCAGGAACCGGTTATTTTGAGCAGTTTTAACCGTCAGGTTAAACTGGTGTGGAATAAAATCGATACAACCTATAACCAGTTGTTACAGCGATGATCATCATTCCTAGCTGACATGGGCGCCAGAAGCGGCCAAGTGCAAAATATGTCTACAGGGTGTATCATAATTAGTAAAGGAAAGTGGCAAGCTAAAACGTTCCAGTAAATAAGGGTCCTCAAACGAGCCGTTTACGAGGTATTAGCGAATTTGCTGGCTACAAGTCGCCATTGACTTCGGTATCAAATATTGTCCTAATTAATACGAATGAATATGAAATGGAAACTTTTCGATTACATTCCATATAACGATGAAGTTTTGAACTTAGTGTCCATCATTTTGCTGGTAGTTCTTCGCGAATCTAATTACAAAAAGCAGTTTTTTGACATATTTTCCATTACTTTTGTAAAGCTGTGAATCCTCTTGACTTTACATACGAGTATATTTTTTAGCCAGTGGTGAAAGCAATTTTCCGAAACTCAATACTTACCTTAAATCAACACTTTCTCGAGAACAATAGTATCGACTGTCAACCTTAGCCACTGAAAGCAATGATCTGTACGCAAGAGATTCAAATGCTATTTTGTGAAAGTTTTGCTCAGTTAAAGGGTAGAGAAATGTCGACATTTTTAATCCAACGGAAATAACTGACAGTAAATATACTGAAGAACTGTAGGAATAATACGTGACTTTATTAATAGGATATTTCTCTTTCGTAGCGCATACAAATTTGTGTTTTCCTTTTCAGATGCAGAAATAGAAATTTTGATCGTATTTTCAATTTTCGACTACTTTCATAAAAAATTTCAAAAATTTAATAACGTTGTGGTGAGTTTTCTTCACATGTAATATACAATTTACGCTAACAGTGTTATATTTAACATGTCAATATAAAATTAGATGATACTTTTGTATTTCTGTCCCACTTTTCCCGATGAAAAGTGAAATGATTTGTAAATTATAGTTTTAAAAAGTTTCTTTATTAAACTAAAAAAATACAGAAATTTAATACTGTTATTCTATCTATCACTCGATGCGATAATGGAGCTACAACACTACAAGAAGTCTTATTCTCTCTGCTTACTCTAAAAGCTTTTAAAGATCTAAGCCATTCCCTAAATGGAAATGAATTGTTTCTTCTTTTAAGATTTAGCACGCCAATAAGATTCAGAAATTTATTTCTGTTACAGAGGCATGCCTCTGTGACACTTGTTTCAAAGCGAAAAACAACATATTTGCACGATCACTAGGGAAAACAACAACACATTTGCACAATCACTAGATTTAGGTTTATTTTTAAAGGCCTTATCAAGAGCCCAAGGAAAGGCAACTAATGTCTGAGGAAGGAGGGAGAAAGCCAAATGAAATGAAGCTTGTTTTGAAAAATATTGTCGAACTGGCTCTGTATAGGAATAGCGTACATACTCAAACAAAAGCAGACGTTCACAGGCTCCTCTTACTCGCGAGAGAATGGCACGGAAACACTAAAACACATGAACTGTTGAACACTCAATTAGAGCTGTCTCTTATCTCGTGAAATCTACAAAGAAGATGTCATGAATGAATGATTATCAATAGTTAAAGAAAACAAATATTTATCGAGAGAAGTTTCAAATATTACAAGACGGTACATATAATTTTCATGCTAGGACGTAACCCATGATAGCTGGATGCTTTATTAAAGAACTGTATTTGGTTCAAATGGTTCTGAGAACTATGCGACTTAAACTGCTGAGGTCATCAGTCGCCTAGAACTTAGAACTAATTAAATCTAACTAACCTAAGGACATCACACACATCCATGCCCGAGGCAGGATTCGAACCTGCGACCGTAGCGGTCGCCCGGTTCCAGACTGTAGCGCCTAGAATCGCACGGCCACTCCGGCCGGCAACTGTATTTGGTATTGAATAAAAATATAGTCCTGAGATCTTACAGGTCGGAACTTATAGCTCTACCCACCATAGACAGTTTAATACCGTGTTGTTGTACTTTTGGCATGTACATGAGGTGTATTTTCCAATAAAGCAGATGAAAAATTAGTAGAATCTTACCACCAAAGAGAACTTCTGGTACATATGTGCATGTTGCTTCAATTTAAAGGAAGTATAGAGGTAAAGATAGCTAACTGAATTTTTATACATTCAAGATCCTCGCAGATTGTTTTCAGTGTATATTTTGAAAGTTTCACGTAGCATATTACGCAAACAGTATTAAACTAGACCCACATCCAAAGATTTACTGTACACAAACACGCTTTATCAGACTCGCACGATACATTTCACAGCGTGTGCATGTCTTTACGACACATTAATACAATAACAGCATTCATACAGACAGACATTCTACACGCCAAAACAGGTACACACCACAGTGTACTACGTCAGATCAATTTTCTCGAGATTGATGACAATAAACCTTCACTCAGGTCTAAAGAAAAATTCAATATGATAGCTAAATTTCATACGCAGCAACATACTATGAAATATGCACCAGACGCAAAATCATACGGATCCCAATTTGTCGTTGCAAACTTTTTCGAATTTGGCGCGGTGTCTTTCTTTCACGCAAATGTCACAATAACTATGAGCACTAACGGAGTGATGGACATATCATCGTGAACCTGACATAGCAGGATATAAGTAACGCAAAATGATTTTTTTTTACCGAATAGTTTCTGCGAAATAGTTTGAGGAAGACTGCAGGGCGTGCACTCGGTTGACCAGCCGAAAGGAAGCAAGCACTGAAGACCTCCGCTTCCGAACAAACGAATGAACTCGCTTAGCGCTTTGGACGAAAACTAGTCACTACGCATCATCTGTCACCGGATCCTGTGCAGACTCTACAGCGTCCACTCGTGTTGTACGGAGGTCGGTAGTTTCCAGGTGGTCGGATTCCGAGTCGTGATGCAATTCAGAAATTAGTGTACAAATTTCACGGAACAGGTAGTATTCATGACAAGAAACGTAAACGACGACGTACAGTGCTCACAGAAGCTCTTCTCGATGACAATGCATACCTCC
Organism: Schistocerca piceifrons; assembly: GCF_021461385.2. Taxonomy (NCBI): domain Eukaryota; kingdom Metazoa; phylum Arthropoda; class Insecta; order Orthoptera; family Acrididae; genus Schistocerca; species Schistocerca piceifrons. The sequence goes on along the minus strand of NC_060145.1, from coordinate 291,172,656 downwards.
TGGAAAAATCCTATAAAAAGTGTCTTTGACGTCTTTCACAGCAAACGAGAATTTCTTGCAGCTTTGTACAAAGAGCTTCTACTTACCTGGGCTAAGACCCTACAAAGTAACAGTAGTACAAGAACTTAAACCTGGTGGTCCCGCACATAGGATTAGGTTTTGCGAATGGGTTTTGAAACAATGTATGACGGTTAAATGGATCCTTACCTCATTCTGTTTTCAGACCAGGCTTGTTTCCATTTATACGGTGTGTTAATTTGCCAAACTGTCGACAGTGGAGCGCCAATAAATCTACTCTGCTTAGTGAGACTCCCTTCAGAAAATAGGAATGTGGTGTGCATTTAGTGGTGACAGAGTAATAGGTCCGATTTTTTTTGATGACACAGTTAACAATGAAAGATATGTGCAACACATTTTGCACCTGTATTCTAATGTACTGAGTGAAAGAGAGCGAAGCTTCGTATTTTTTTTTTTTTTCAACAGGCTTCGGTACGGACTCGTACGGCCAACGTTTCTTTGCACGCAGTTAACTATGTGTTCTGTGACAGAGTCATTAGGAACAATATCTGGCCTGCTCGAAGTCCCGAATTAACTCCGTGCGATTTCTATGTGTGCGGTGCACTAAAGGATAAAGTGTACAAAACAAATCCATACACGTTACAAAAAATCAAGGATAATATCCGCGAGTCAATTAATTCAATTTCCCAAAGAGAATTACATTGTCCGATGAATAATTTCTTGAGTATATGTCAGAAATGCATGGAAAACAATGGCAGGCAGTTCCAGTGTCTCTTTGCATAACATGGATGAATACGAAATTTATTTGCATGTATTTTAAATTTGGTAGTGCGGCAGGAGACGGGTGACACAGCACATGATGCGCCGGGGCGACGGAGCGCGCACTGCCTGACGTCTACTGCGCCGTGCGTGTGTTCGTCAGGTAAATGGAACACCCTATACTAGCATTAACATGTGACAGTTTGTTGGAGGCTACGGCTTGTGAAACGAATGTATGAACGTCTTCCTCACATACTGTACCCACGACAAGCATACTTAATACGTTGTAGCATGCATACGAGGTGGAATCCAAAATTTTCTGGACTTGTGCTGCTATCTGGGTAGTAAATTTTTGCACCGCTAGGTGACGAAAGATGCATATCTGACGAGTCAGTGTGCGGAGTGGCATTCGGCTGGGAGAACGTGTTGGGTGTCCACAGTGATTTCCATAACTACGGGCGTACTCCCCCCCCCCCCCCCCCCCGCCCCCGGGGAGATATTCGCAGTTTGTCACTAGTTTACTGTTTTATTTAATAAGAACTGCTGCATGTTTTCTCGGATTGTACAAGTGCATTCTTGTATTTAAAATGTTTATTAAAAGCAGTTTTTCACTGGTTTACTGTTTTATTTAATAAGAGTGCTGTATGTTGTCTCGAGTCCTTGTTTCCTGAGACTAATATGACCTGCCCCCCCCCCCCCCCTCCAGTTCAGATCCTGGGTACGCCCTTGTCCGTAATACTCTTGTGTTTGGTGTGTGGCGATTTTACGATGGATCTGCGAACAGAACTGCGCGTGTGTATCAAATTCTGTGCGAATCTCCAGAAAAGTGCTACAGAGACGAGAGCTGGATTTACGGTTATGACCCAGAGACAAAGCAACAATCATCCCAGTGGAAGAGCCCGGGCTCTCCAAGACCCAAAAAAGCGAGACAGGTGAAGAGCAAAGTGAAGGGCATGATCATCGTTTTCTTTGATACCAAGGAAATTGTGCACAAAGAATTTGTTACACTTAACCAAACAGTGAATTCCGCGTACTACTGTGACGTTTTGCGATGGCTCTGCGGAAACGTGCGGCAACGACGGCCCGAACTTTAACGTTTAGGGAGCTGGCTGCTGCATCACAATAACGCGCCCTGTCTCACGTCCTTGCTCACCAGGAACTTTCTGGCAAAAAACAAGATGGTGGTTGTACCCCACCCATCATACTCGCCAGATTTGGCACCTTGCGACTTCGCACAAAACTGAAACTCAAGTTGAAAGGCCGTCGGTTCGACGCTCGAGAGGGGATTCAAGAAGCATCGCTGGCGATGATAAACACGCTCAAAGAACAGGACTTCCAGAAAACGTTTGACCAGTGGCAGAAGCGTTGGGACCGGTGTGTACATGCGGATGGGAACTACTTCGAGGGTGATAGTGACCATTAGTCCAAAGGTCAGGTTTTGAACAGATGGAAGCACCAATCCCGAAAAATTTGGATAGCACCTCGTACATGACAGCAAACCTGAGACATATATGTCATATATTATGTTTAAATATCTCTTGAAAATGCCTTCCTTTAGTTGTAAGTAGTTTCCGCAAAGGACTATAAATTGCTTCATCATTGACATCGCAACAGTTAAAAGAACTAATTGATAGTATAGCATAACAGTAACTGTGTAATACTTACTACCCTGCTATAGGGCTTTCACGGTCTTCATATTATTATTAGTGGCAATGGCCAAACAGAGAGCATTGGCAACCTGATTCTTTCAGCCGGCCGCGGTGGTCTCGCGGTTCTAGGCGCGCAGTCCGGAACCGTGTGACTGCTACGGTCGCAGGTTCGAATCCTGCCTCGGGCATGGATGTGTGTGATGTCCTTAGGTTAGTTAGGTTTAAGTAGTTCTAAGTTCTAGGGGACTGATAACCACAGCAGTTGAGTCCCATAGTGCTCAGAGCCATTTGATTCTTTCAATTGTTGCCAATTCATTCAGAATTTAGGATTCCTGCAGTCAAGTGATTTGCACATATTTTAAAGTGGTTGATTTTAAATGGGGTGTTGTGTGTAGGTGTAAGGGAGAGGAGTGATGCAGAAGAAGCACGTTTTGTAACAAGTGTCTGCTAACTCTTATTTCCGAGGAGTTGTAAGAAGCACTTGCGATACACTGAGAATTACTTCATCATTCTGTAAATAACGTTGTTATAAATAAGCAATATTAATTGTCTCATTAGTTCATGATTTAATAAAACATCTACTAATTAAATATCTGTTAGCTTCAATCGTTCTAAAAATGAACTGTTCAAAGAAAATTCTTTTTCATTCTAAAACTTAGCTAGGTGTTGATGTTGATGATGCTTTAGGGTGAGGGCGGGTTACTATCTAATAGCTGACTGGACTCAGTGGTAATGAAAGATTGGGAACTGCTGGACTACAGTGACAGTTGACAGTTGCATGCCCTTCCAGAAGCCACCACTCTGCCTGGGAAAGAATCTGTGTACCCCATCTGGATGCGACTAGCGTAAATCCAGTTTTGTGTGTGAACATTTCCTTAGTTTTTGTGGCACATGTATCTTTGGCTGGATATGGGTACCAGCCAATTATTTACTTATTTGGGCGTGAGAAGCCGCATAAAAAGCACATCCAGGCTGGCTGGCCCACCATCTCTCATTAACCCACGATGCGGATTCGATCCAGTGCGGACTCATCTCCCCTAATCCCTAAAACGGCGCGTTAGCGCTCTCAGCTACCTGGGCGGCCCTTTCATGTTCACTTATTTCGCATCTCATTTTTGAGGTCACACTGTTCTTCCGCGAACCCAAATTCTCCCTGCGTTTTGCAGTTCTTATGGATGAGAGGGGCAGCCAGATGCTGATGGTTGACTGAATGTCGGATCCCAAGCCTTGAGGGAATTGAAACCCTCATCTTCGACAAGGCGCTCATTCTCTTACAGCTTTCGTGCTCTATGTATCAGTCTTTAGCTAGGAATTTACTTATGAAGAATACTGATGGTTCAGGGTGAAGAATTACGACACTTCACGCTTGGTGCTTGGAAGAAATTGGTGTACTGCTCGATAAACTGAACAGGCGTTGCAGTCAAAAACAACAGTAGGGGAACTTGGGGCAGAACGGGATAGTGGAGCACAATGGGAAATTGCTCTTTTCTAGACTGGACAGTGCTGCAACATGTTGTATGGGCATGTAACTATTTCTCAGAATGGAAGGGAAGTCAGGGCAGCCATTTTGATTTAGTTTGAAGTGCGAGATCTAAGTGAACTGTTGTCCATCATGTTACTGCTTGCGTTGTTCTAACGTTTGGTGAATTTCAACGCCAGGTAAGCTGTTAATTGTTAATTGTATACCCTAAAATGACACATTCCCTTAAAGTGCGTGGCATTTATTATACTTAAGTTACTTAATGCTGTTAAATACGTCAGTTATTACAGTCCATAAAAGTTGTTAACCTTAAAAGTGCTCTTGGGGCGGAACAGGACGGGGCAGAATGGGATAGTGTCCTGTTCTGTCCCGTCATATTTTGATGCAAGTAGAAAGCAAACTGTATTCTTTTTTCTTTCCCCCTTGCTGTTCCAGATGGTGCGAACGTACATGAAAAAGTCTGATAGACAGCAATGGGACGTAAAAGCGATGGAAATAACAGTTTCAGCCGTTTCATCTTCCCAAATGGGATTTTTCAAAGCATCTAAGCAGTTCAATGTACTGAAATCAACATTGGAAAGATATGTGCGTAAAGCTATGAATAACCCTGACTACATAATTGACAAATAAGATGGGAAATTTAAAAAGGTGTTCACTGCAGAACAAGATCATGAGCTGGTAATATATCTCAAGTCAGTGGAAACAACAATGAAAAATCTCAGATCACTAGCCTATCAACTAGCCGAAAGAAATGGCTTACCACACAGATTTGACAAACAAACTTGTCTATCTGGGAAAGACTTGGTTAAAGGATTTATTTTACGAGGCATCCTACACTGTCTATTCACAAGCCAGAAAATACTTCTGGTGCTCGAGCAATGGGATTCAACGAAGTAGCAATTTCACAGTTTAACTCTCTTCTCAATAATGTTACTGATAAGTACAAGCTGACTCCTGACGAAATATTCAACGGTTAATCCTAAAAGTCAGTCGAAAATAATAGCACTTAAGGGAAACGGCAAGTAGGAGAAGTAACATCTTCAGAACGTGGAGAAACCGTTACAGCAGTCATATGCATGTCTGCATCTGGGTTATACATGCCGCCCATGCTTATTTTTCCAAGGGAGAAGAAGAAACAAGAATTTGAGCTTGGATTGCCTCCAGGAGGCTGGTCTGAAGTTCACTCCTCGGGGTGGATCACTAGCGAATTAATTCTGGTATGGTTTAGAAAGTTTGTGGGATTTTCTAATGCCACGAAAGAATCACGTGTGCTTCTAATTGTTGATGGACATTCAACTCACACTAAAATCGTGGATCTGCTTGATATGGCTAGAGACAATGGTGTAGTCCTCCTTTGCTTACCGCCACACACTTCACATAAATTACAACCTCTGGACGTAACGTTTTTCAAGCCCCTGAGTTGTTATTAAAGTGAAGAGATAAAAAAATGGCTATGGAGCCATCCAGGAAAAGTTGTCACCCTTTTCCAAATATCATCGCTATTTGGAGCCGCGTTTTTGCGTGCTGCAACGATGCCGACGATTATAAATGGCTTTAAGAGAACTGGAATATGGCCGTCTGACCTGAATGTGTTTTCAGACGCAGACTACCTCCCATCAGCGCCAACAGATATTCAGCTCGAAAACTGCGAAAGTCCGGCTACAAACTCTAAAGATGGACAATCTAACACATTGATTACAGGCTCTCTAGTGTCTACTGAACCTGTCACTAATAAGCCTACGACTAAGACTGACCAAGGCTCAATCATTGACCCCCAGCCTGGATGTTCATAGATGCCAGACTCTCCCAACCAGCTATGTTCGCCGAACAACTCAGCTTTCTAGATATCGCCCGAGGCTGTCATTCCAATCCCATTAATCTGTCAAAATAGTCGGCGGACTACAAGACGAAAAGGAAAAACCGTCGTATTCACAGATTCTCCTTATATGAAGGAACTGCAGAATGCTGTCACACGTAAAGTAGCCTACAGAAATGAGGAGAGTGCACGAATATGAACAATGTCAGGACAGAGACGTCAAGTGCAATGCAACTTAAGGCAAAAATATCAAACTGTACACACAAAAAAAAGACATCAAAGACATTAAGAAAAATAAAAGGAAGAAGATGATGGAGAACAAAGAATCAGAGAGAGAGGATGCTGAGTGTCTCTAGTGTGGGGACTTCTGATCCGTTTCTAATGAGGGTTGGTTCGCATGCCAGAGGTGTTTCAAGTGGGCACACAATTCATGTGCTGGCATAGACAGTGAAGTTGAAGAGGAAATACTGATTTGGGACTATTGTCGAAAGCACTAGTAGTTAGTGGTTTGATGGTTATTAAGCATTGTACATTTTTCAAAATGAGATTAAAATATTTTCTTATTTTGAAGATTGACTTTTTAATTATTTAAATTACTCATTCCTTAGTCTGAATTTCCTTTTATACTACATTTTTAATAGTTTAATACGATATTCGTAATTTAAATTCAACGTTTTTTAACAAAAAAGCACCTTATCCCATTCTGCCCCGTGGGTGGGGCGGAACGGGAAATATGCAAGACTTTCTTTGAAAAATTGTAAAAATGCAAAATGTATTGTTTTAAATGATTTTAAAATAAGGTACATTAGGTTACACTACAAGGTGTTTTTTTATAACTTTAAGAAGTGTTTCCTTGTGATCCCTTATTTCACACAAATTGTTAAACATTAAGTATCCCATTCCACCCCTACCTAGGAAAGAGGTTGAATGTGACAAACAAAAGGAAAGACTCGCTGAACTGTCTTATGCTGGCCCTGTCTCCCGAAAGACTCAGGAAAACATTGCATAGAATGTGTTTCCCTCCCATCAACAAGCTTAAACAGCCTTGTTTGGGATGTTGCCAGAAAAGAATTGTCCACGTTTCGCATTTCAGTCAAGTCGCGAGTGGCGTCAACGCTTCGCTGTTTCTGTGCGGTAGTCAGGGGGCGCGGGATAAACTTGGAATAGTTCTTCAAAACATTCTGGAGCATATTGTGAACATCTCATTTAGAGATACTGGTCCATTGAGATTAGTGAGACGACAGCATTGACACTCTATGACCACACGCCCACTACTTAATACTGCCTGCTCACAACTGACTTGTCGAATGCACATCTGTTGTTTACAGTTGTTAGTTCAAGCTACCGCCGTAATTACTGCGCTGACGTCTCTTATTCGCCAGGAATAAAATCAGATGTGGAACTTCTTGGATGGATAATGTATTTTATGTCATGAAGACCATTAGAAAAGTGAAAGAGAGGTGCAAAAAACATATGCGACGCTAATCAAGCAAGTCAGCTGTCACCGAGTAGAATTATGATACATAATATGACGAAACCAGTATCTTGATGCAAACGCTAATTTTATGGGACAGAGTAATTAACATGCCTATCGAAATAAATACATATAAAAACTTAATTAACTGGAACGGAGATTTCAATATAAGCAAGTTTTGGGATACAGCACTCAAATTTATTAAGATCTCGCTGGACTTTCTAATTTATTAGAGCTGGAAAACGCTGGCAGAATGTGCATTTCGTGGAATAACAGTGCAGATTCTTTAAACAGATGTCTAATACACAAAGATGACACAAGTTAAGGGATAGCGATATGTACATATACAGATGCCGGCAGTGTCGCGTAAACGAGGAGGGCAGTGTGTTGGCGGAGCTGTCGTGTGTACTCAGGTGATTTATGTGAAAAGGTTTTCTGACGTGATACTGGCCACATGTCGAGAGCTACTAGATTTTGAATGGGAAATGGCAGTTGCAGCTAAAAGCATAGTACATTCCATTTCGGAAATCATTTGGGACTTCAGTATTCCGAGATCCACAGTGTCAGGAGTGTGCCGAGAATACCAAATTTCGAGCATTAAATCTTATCAAGGACAATGCAGTGGCCCACAGACTTCAATTAACGACCGAGAGCTGCGACATTTCCATAGAGTTGTCAGTGATAACAGACAAGCAACATTGCATGAGTAACCACAGAAATCGATGTGGGACGTGTGGCAAACATATCCGTTAGAACGGTGCAACGAAATTTGGCGTTAATAGCGGACGACCACTGCGAATACCTTTGTTAATCGCATGAGATTGCGTGCAGCTCCTCTTCTGGGCTCGTGAGTAGTAGGGCAACAAGAATGCCAGCGCGTTTTGTTAGAGTTGTTGGCTACATCAGGGTCAAGTATACACTCAGGGGCAAACCTGTTGTTCTCCTTTGATTGACAGGTCATTAAACTATTGTTCTCCTTTCACTGACAGGTCCTTAATCTATTTTTCTGCTAAAAGGATCCTTCCTCCTGATTGACAGGTCCTTAACCTATTGTTCCCCTGCCCCCTCCCCCCCTCCCCTCAGGATACCTCCAACCCACGCCCTCCCCCTTGCTGCTACAGGTACACTTTCATGTCTGAGTTACTGGAATAGCACCTCTCACTCTTAATAATTTGAATGATTATTTAATTAAATTGATCAATTAATTAATCCCTGCCACTGTGCTAAATCACCCCTCCAAGAAATTGGCAGGAAAAAGACTCAGGTGATCAGTCATTTGGAGGAAATTCGATTGTAGTGCATGGAATACTGTTTAAACAATTTAGACAATGTATGCAATATTGTTTAATTGTTTATGGCAGTGTATGGAATATAGTTAATTTATTTATTTAATTAATTTCTCTGGCATTCGATTGCAGTGTATGGAATATTGTTTAAACAATTTAGACAATGTGTGAAATATTGTTTATTTAAACAATTTAGCAGATTCAAGATAGTGCATGGAATATATGGGAATTGGTGGCTCTCTATTGGAAAGGAAGGATCTCATAACAGGAAATTCAAGGGTATTTTGTTTATTTATAAAAAAATTCAGTTTGTGGGGTTTGGATTTCTCTTGCTCATCATTCTCTGCTGTTTGGAAAGATGTAGATCTTCTAAGAAGTAATTACATGGAACAAACATGTTGCAGATGCTAATGTTTGGCTCTGTACTCTGAGTGTCTTAACCTAATGTTCAGTCCTTTGTCAGCACTTAATGTATTGTTCTGTTAAGTGGTTTTCCCTGTCACCCCCATCTCCTTAAACTATGGTACCGCCTTTGATACCAAATTAAGTAATTAGTTATGTCCTACCACCATTTACTGTTACACTTTTCGAATTTCACGCACTTTTGAACGCCATTTCTGGCCCACTCTCCTTTGTTCTCCACCCCCAGCCCCTTAAACTATTGTACCACATTTTATATAAAAATTATGCAAATTAACCTAGTGTTCTGCACTTAACCAGCTGTTCTGCTCCATGTCACCCATTCACTCACCCCCTCCTCCTTAACTATTGTACTGCTAACATCTCATTGATATAAAAATTTATACAAATTAATTAAATCGATGTCCTTCACATGTGTGGGGTAGTTTTTTAATTCCCAACATCCCATTGGTGGGGGAAATCCATGGAATGTAGTTTAAACAAAAGATTGCTAGTAAAAAATACATTCTGCTACCAGATGCCGGCACTGCCAACTTCACACAAGTGCTTTGCAGGGCCAGCCAGATGCGAGTCACCACAGAGGCGATTAATGGTGGGATGCGAGCCACCACTCTCTCTGCTGCCACCTGCAGCCAGCATGTGAAAGTCACATCTATTTTCGGGTATACAGTTAGAATTCTTCGAGTGTTATATGGATGCCACTTGTCTGTGTACATAACAGCCAAGCCTCCCTCTGGACACACTATAGAAATATGTTGCAATGCTCGCCAGAATAGCACAGAGTGCATTCTCCCTAACGATCCTAATGGGACATGCAAGACGCCTATGACCGCGTACGTTTTTACGCAGCCACCATGCATACCTGCCAGTCCAGTACATGCCTAATTGCCAAGTGAGAGACGTCTACATAGCAACTCACCTGCGCAGGCACAGGTAAAAAAGGCTGTCAGTGTTATACTGATGTCTCATGTCTATGTAAATAACACCCAAGTCTGCCTCTGGATGTGCTATAGAAATCTTCTACAATGCTATTAGAAAGTGTTAACGAAAAAAGTCCAGAATAACACCGAATGCATTCTTCCTGATGCTCCTAAGGGCAGAGCCCGTCCATCACATATCAGTCCTTCATGGAAATCTTAAAGTGTTGCAGAAATAGTTAATGGTCACTTTTGTTGTTGGAGGAGCTTTTGTGATGCCTCGGCTTGTCTGCATGGAAATTCTTGCCCTAACAGGAGTTGTTTCCGAAAATAGTTCAGAATCACACCGCATGCATACTTCCTGATGGTGCTAATGAGACATCCGGTGCCACCCTTCCTGAGAATCGTAATGTCCTGCTTTCAACATATGTCTCAGAAACGATAAACGTTCTCACCACTAGGTAGAGGCTCCTGTGTCCCAGTACAAAGGATTTCTTGTGAATGAATGGAGCATTCTGACTGGCTCTTACTGAATTTACCCACCTAATTACTGATGCTGCCAGTGTGGAAACACTGTCCACCTTTTTTTCTGCAGACAAGACTTTTAGTGGTAAAAAAACTATTTTGTACAGATCGCCTTATTGCACTGACAGTTAAACCCTGCAAAAGTGGTCTACAGATCGTCAAATACTGAAAGACAGTTCCTCAATTACACTGCTCTGCCATTGAGGACGGAAGCTTGAATATTACAGCGTGAAAACGATCTCCATATACCATATCGATGTAGTAAATTTGTATCCTTCGCCATACAAAATCGCCACTTCTGCATTCTGCATATAGCTAACGACCACTAGACACTCGTACATATACCACAAAGACAGCCAGCATAAGCACATGCACCATATATACTCATTGTAGCACTAGATATTTCCGTGAGGTTGAGTGGTCATCCACTACAGCCAATGGTCAGAAGTTATCTGCCCCCGATGCGTGACCAGAATGCCCTCAGTGGACCGAAGTGACTCTCCGAACTGTTGTACAAAGTCGGGGTCGGTTCCCATCAGCACAATGGCGTTACTGTTTCTGGCCCAGACCTGTTTGCTTGCCTGCTTTTTACACCCATCTCCAGGCTGTGGGATTACAAGAACGTATGTAACTTCACATGGTTTGCCAGAATATCATATCATTTTTGCGATACTTCTCGATATGAAGCACATAGCAATATTGCTTGCATAGCAGTATCGCATGCACAGTATAATTCCGAAGATATAGACCAGAAATTATTTCTCTAGAAACTCGAAACTTTAGCGAGGTGGAGCGTGCTGTAAACCAATGAGTAATTAGAAACTTATCTCGTCTGCAAAGACCTTTACATGAAACCTCGAAAAAAATTGAGGAAACTGATATTTCCACTCGCAAATGTCGACGTTACTGATATAACAGATTCCAAATCATCCTTGTAATTTACAAAGTCAACTAAGGTGTTTCTCATATGTAGAGAATCAGGAAACGTGTCTTCCACCCGTCCTTCGCCTGCTATATGCACACAACACACACCATAATCGATGTTCTCTCAACCAAATAAAGATGGGAAATGTGCAGAAGCAGTCAACTGGACAACTTACACGGGACAGAATAATGGTCCAGCGCAAACACACGTCCATATTGAATCTTCTCAAATTTCAATCAAGAACACACGTGATCACGAAGGCTGTCCAACACGTAGTGAGTATTAGTTCGGCATTCAGCCGGCTAGAGGACGATACGGTTAGGTCAGGAACATTCCTGCATCCCAACAGGCCCTTCCATTCAGACAGCTCCTGCCATTAGCTGGAAACGTGAATCATTCTGACCACTAGCCACTGCCCCTACATGCGACACACCATCAGACAGAATCGTCCTAGGAAACCAGCTACATATATACTTTATCACTGTACTTACACTTAAATATTACGATCGTGGTCTCAATCGGACAACATTCGACAGTGAGTGAAGTGTTACGACTTCTGCACCACTTGTTAGCAGCAGACACAGTGGCTGCGCCAAAGACTGAGACGGCGTGGAGTTTTACAATTATTTATGGAACTTTCTTTACAATTTCTTCCTCGTCATCACTGCCCAGCCCTGCGGCTCCCTCCGCCTGGCTGCTGCTGTGTAGATTCTCCGACAACGCGCGCAACGCGCGCCGCTGATCGCACTCTGGAGCCTCAGGCCACCAGTGCTCCGCTGAAGCTAGGATGCCCTGTGGTTGAGATGAACTCATCGCCGCTTGGCGCCCCAGTACGGGCACGCCCACGGAGCCACGTCGCTGTGAGGTCAGCTGCCGACGCTTGCTGCACCAGCGGCTGGAAAGCCGTCAGTTGCGACGTCCGCGAGGTCCCGTCATGGACGGACCACGCGCCATGGGGCCGGGTTGCCGTGAAGTCCGGGCGTCAGTCCCCGGCGGCTCCTGTGACCAAGACCGCGCTGTGGCCGGTCCTGCTGGAAGTTCTCACTGTAGTTAGTCAGCTATGGTGCCGACCGAACTCGGGCTGACCTCCAGAGCTGAAGTTGACATCTGGCGGCGAACGGATGTCTCCTGCGAGCTTGAACAGACTTCTGGAATCGTCACCTACGAAGATTGAATATTTGGACACGGACCACATCCATCCTCAGATCCGAACTGCTTCCTAATGGCTTCTGTCTGTTGCTGCCTGCGCTCCACTATTTATATCCAGCAGGAGGACGTTTCTTACCCTCGGTGGTAGTTTTTGTTATTACTTCCACAGTATATTGCAGCGTAACTTAACGTGCTGGCCTCACTTCCCCTTACTTAGCACTCTCCAGGCTTCACTCAGCGCTCGGTCTGTGTGCGTCCTTGCTTCTGCCTGCTGGTAGACTGCTGCTGTCAGCAAGGCTATCTGTGCCTGCCTACTTCGCAACGCCTCGGTCGCTGGCGTGCCTCTGCTTTGCCATTCTCCACTGCGTGAAGCAACGCTTTCTACATGTGGCCGCAACAGAAGTATCGTCAATGCACCCAGTTGAGAGCTATGGCTCTGGAAATAGAAATATCTACAGCATTCTTATGAATTGACATACTATTCCCTTTGCTATCACAGTATCCCATGGCAAATCTGTACCTTCCTTACGATTGAACATGGTTATTTTCTTTGCACATGTCGGAACACACACACATACTTAATAAGCCTGATGCTCAAGGCAAACCTATCACAAACCCCATATTACTAAGTATAATACTTCACCAATAAATGACTGCTGGCGATAAGAAACAATACTGACTGAAAATCGGCAATGGGTGGACATGTCTCATAAGTTCTTCTTGCGAGTAGTACCACAGTGTCTTAGAAAGAAACGTCACTGTCTTACAAGCCGCCAGGTGTTAAAAACACGATCACAACAACTATGTTACTGTCAGAAGCGGTCTTGGTTCTACATGCGCTCACAAGTATCGCTAATGATATCCATGTCAAAGACTATACACTCCTTATAAATCGAGGTATGGCATTATCTCCGAATGAAGTAGTTTTTCCAGACAAATTCCGCGGCACCAAATATACAGGGTGTTACAAAAAGGTACGGCCAAACTTTCAGGAAACATTCCTCACACACAAAGAAAGAAAATATGTTATGTGGACATGTGTCCGGAAACGCTTACTTTCCATGTTAGAGCTCATTTTATTACTTCTCTTCAAATCACATTAATCATGGAATGGAAACACACAGCAACATAACATTCCAGCGTGACTTCAAACACTTTGTTACAGGAGATGTTCAAAATATCCTCCGTTAGCGAGGATACATGCATCCACCCTCCGTCGAATGGAATCCCTGATGCGCTGATGCATCTCTGGGGAATGGCGTATTGTATCACAGCCGTCCACAATACGAGCACGAAGAGTCTCTACATTTGGTACCGGGGTTGCGTAGACAAGAGCTTTCAAATGCCCCCATAAATGTAAGTCAAGAGGGTTGAGGTCAGGAGAGCGTGTAGGCCATGGAATTGGTCCGCCTCTACCAATCAATCGGTCACCGAATCTGTTGTTGAGAAGCGTACGAATACTTCGTCTGAAATGTGCAGGAGATCCATCGTGCATGAACCACATGTTGTGTCGTACTTGTAAAGGCACATGTTCTAGCACCACAGGTAGCGTATCCCGTATGAAATCATGATAACGTGCTCCATTGAGCGTAGGTGGAAGGAACTAAAATGAGCTCTAACATGGAAATTAAGCGTTTCCGGACACATGTCTACATGACATCTTTTCTTTATTTGTGTGTGAGGAATGTTTCCTGAAAGTTTGGCCGTACCTTTTTGTAACACCCTGTATACAGTGATCGCTGGAGTGTATATTATCAGACCACCAGTGCGGTTACACATCGCCAACGAGTTTAAGCTCGTAATAAAATCACTGAATTTAGAAACTGATTCATCTAAGGAACACGGCATGAAGCTGGTATCTGCAGCTCCCTTACGCTGCCACTAGATATTCCTCCAGTATTTGTAACGCATTCTGTCTCGATGCCACGTCAGATGTTCTGCAATATATCCACGGGGTTATAGGCAATGGTTAATTGAGAAGGATCACAAACAGTAGAGGGTGTGCTGATTGAAGTCATAAGAAATGTACAACAGCTTTTCAGATCTCTAGTACTATGCTTTCCGGTAGAAATTGTGTCTGTAATTTGGTATCAAATCTTTCCATTCAACCACATACCTGCATTGGATCCTATGGAGAAGACTTTTAATGATTACAGCCATTAGTGAATCATACTTCTGGCACTCTCATATCTCGAAACGAGTCCCCTTTTTCGAATCTATCTGCTACAGTAAAATTTTAGATAGTCCCCATGCATCTTGCAACTGCCTGTCAGACTCTGTGCTGCCATCCCTGCTGCTTTGCGCAGGTGATCGTTCCAATTTAAGTCAGAACTGAGCAGAAGTCAGAGAAAGCTACATCTGCCACTTTCTGCAGTCTATGTAGAAACAGGCTAAGCTGAGTTAGTGGAACAGGACCATGTTTTGACCATTCGATGGTAAAGGGAGCATGTTGTCATGGCTCCGCCAACAGTGTAAATGTGTAAGGTCAGCAGCAAAGGAAACCCGCTCATGCAACACAAGGTAGTATAGAGACAGAACGAACAGTTACGGTGGTGTTTTTTATTGGGAAAATTAGGAAGACTCAACATCATACAGGTACTGCAGTCCAAAGCAGATCCGTTTCCCTCAGATTCCATTCACGTCTATCAGCGCAACATTCTATCATCGTTATTCCATACCATCCAACAGAGAAAAATTACGGATTTTAAAATCTCCACTAACTTCATCCGCCGGCCGCGGTGGCCGAGCGGTTCTAGGCGCTTCAGTCCGGAACCGCGCTACTGCTACGGTCGCAGGTTCGAATCCTGCCTCGGGCATTGATGTGTGAGATGTCTTTAGGTTAGTTAGGTTTAAGTAGTTCTAAGTTCTAGGGGACTGATGACCTCAGATGTTAAGTCTCTTAGTGCTCAGAGCCATAACTTCATCCAATAGGGAACTTGACAAGATTTTTACCGCATCTCCCTCTTCCCGTATATTGAAAACATATACCGTCTGCATGCCAGCATCGAGCACATGTGGCGATCCTATTAAATATACAGGTATTGATCCATTGAAGCAGGCGGCTAGTGGTCGAAGCTGCTTGCACAGACCAGTGTAAGGTGTCAACGCCCGTACTGTAGGAGGATGACCATATCCCACAGACTATTCTGTCAGTCGCAATAGCGGCCCTCTATGTCATTGTTTGAAACATTGCTTTTTTCTGCTTTAACACGCTTTGTACGCTGTCATACATTTTGTTTTTACTGCCACAACTTCGAGGTCTGTGTTAGGTTCTAAACTGACATTAACACGTTCTGATCCATTGCCTCTCACAGAAAACTAGACGTCACAAAGTGTAAATCATGTTGCTGCTGCTGCTACCGCAACACGCACACATAAACACACACACACACACACACACACACACACACACACACACATTGGATGATTCTAAATACAAGTCGGCCACGACATAAGGAAACTGGAAGAGTTTTATGATGTTGTGAAGCGTTTCGAAACTGATGTCTGAAGGTGATTGACGACCTCTACATTTAAACTCATCCGTCACAGTGACAGGCTAACTGATGACTTTTTGTTCCATTTCTATTGATTCATCATATTGCAGTCATGTATGTGATCATTGTTTCGGTGCTAGTCACCCCCAAAAGGTGTTGCCCCTCCACCAAGACTCTTTCTCCATCTCAAAGAAGCGATGTCAGTCAATCATTATGTGGTAATCAACAGCATATCAGTGGACAGATGGGATGGAAAAGACACTGTTGATGTACTGTAATAATAAGCATCACAGTTGATAATGCCAACAATTTTAGCAATTTTACAGCAATTTCAACTACGACCAATGATGCCGACAGCATGCTACCCAATTTCAGTATCATCGCTAAACCGCCCCTCTTCTACGTTGCGAGTACCATTGATAATGTAGATAGATAACTGTGCAGTACATCCATTCATTATTAACTCTCGAAAATATACATAATCAAAGTACGCCAGACAGCTATCTATTTATTTCTGACACCTCGAGCATAGTGCGTAATTTACGATCTGTCTCTATGCAGATGGGAGTCACAGGGCATTATCGCATTCTCAGGATAAAGTCAGACTGAAAGACCCCCTCGCACTGTCCTTGACTAACCCGCCCTGAAGCACCATCACCGATTTAATCTGCAGCTGACCAGGAGTAGACCACTACAAACCGTGTCTCGTGAATGAATGGAGTATGCCGAGTCTGCACCCATCCAAGGTCACAAGATTTCTCCATATGCATGCATGTCAAGGAGGTTAGCACCCCTCTTCGGTGTATAGTATTAGATTTGAAAGTATTGTGATGTAATAGCAGACAGTTAAGAAGGACAAGAAACGAGTGGTTTTTATGCATGATGGAACTTCAGACAGATTGAGTTCAAAGCATTTTATGTAAATCAACTACGCTACCAATTCTAAAGTATTGTTCTGGTGTCTGGAATCAGTACCAGGAGGATATTGGTAAAGAGCGTATTGGTAAGAGAGAACATAAGCACATGCTTTCCTAAAGCTACACGGTTCTGCACTTAAATCAACTATAATGTTAGATCACTTCAGTTTCCAACCTATTAGTCATGTGGAATGCAGTGCTGTTAACATTCCAGTGCAAGAAATATATTTACAGCGCATGACATACATCCTTCTTGCAGGTTTCTCTACGATAAACTATGGTAACAAACTGTAAAATGAAAAAACTCCTTCCTTAAAACATTGGTTCTGCGTGGTACATGCACAATATAGCTTTTGCAGCAGGCGAACGGTCTACCCGACGGGAGGCCCTAGCCACACGACATTTCGTTTTATCATTACCTCAATAGACATACAGTAGGATGCTGCCCTGACGAAAAAAATAACTGTTTCCAGGATATTAGGAGGTATTCTATGAATTTTGTCATATCAGTGTAAATGAACATCAAAGGACCTAGCGGGGAGCAAGAATCGAGTTCGGCTATAATTTGGGGCGCCAAAGCAACAATACTTCATATTCGGGTTGGAGTCCAGGCAGCCAGTACGCATAATAACAGCTTGCAGCACCTGAAGAAACTGACTGAATTAGTGGTCAAAATATCGAGCACAAAAATGGAACCAACCACTGAACAGTTAAAAGCGAATCCATTTATCCATCGCACCGAGGAAGCTACGTAATTACAAATATGCTGGAGCATTTTAGCAGCTATTTTCCCACGTCTCGTCTTTAGATAGAAGCATAATGCATCGTGCGATCGAAAGTACCCTCTGACAGGAAATAGGGCCTATGTAAGGATGTAAGGACTTTCGTATGTGTTTATGCAAACATAAATGAATGGGAAAAACCTATTAACAGTCGTGGAGAGGATGGTCTATTAGACCTGTTCCAATAAATCGAATATGAATATCTTACGTCTACATCTATACTCTGCAAATCACTATGAAAGGCATGGCAGAGGGTACAACCCATTGTACCAGTTATTAGGGCTTCTTGCCGTTTCGTTGACAGTTCGAGCGCAGGAAAACCGTTTAAATGCCGCTGCGAGCGCTGTAATTAATCCAGTCTTGTCCTCACGATCCCTGCGGGAGGGATACAAAGATGGTTGTAGTATTTTCCTAGTATGATACTTTACAGCCGATTCTTGAAACTTCGAAAACAGGCTTTCTGGTGACACTCTGCGTGTATCTTAAAGTGTCTGCTAATTGAGTCCCTTCAGGAATTCTCGCTCGGGACAAACCAACCTGTGGCCATTCTTGTGCCTCCCTTCTGACATTATGAGTCTAGCGTGAACAGTTACGCACCACGTGTGCAATCTGCTCCTCTCCTCCCTTTCCCTCCCATTTAAAGGTCTGAAATTTGCGATATGGCTAACAATATCCCCTACTTATTAACTGCATGTTTTAGGTAAACTGAGACTTCCGATTCCCTACCACATTGTCGACTAATGACTAAATTCCGAGTATCTTTCGTGATTCCAATAACTTGTGACTGTTTGACTTCAATTACGTATTTTGGACGTCGAAAGTTCATGGCGAAAGAAAGTCACAGCGGTTGTGTCTCAGAATGCGTAAGATTGGTTCTGAGCTCTACAGGACTTAACATCTGAGGTCATCAGTCCCCTAGAACTTAGAACTACTTAAACGTAACTAACCTAAGGACATCACGCACATCCATGCCCGACGCAGGATTCGAACCTGTGACCGTAGCGGTCGCGCGGTTCCATTCTTAAGCGCCTAGAACCGCTCGGTCACAACGGCCGGCTGATGCGTAAGAGAAGCGATAATGTTCTTACTATACGTAAATTAGTTGTCAGGTATATTATTAACACACTAAGACTCTGTGATAAACAATACCGTTGCCGGCCTGGGTAGCCGAGCGGTTCTAGGCGCTACAGTCTGGACCCGCGCGACCGCTACGGTTGCAGGTTCGAATCCTGCCTCGGGCATGGAGCTGTGTGATGTCCTTAGGTTAATTAGGTTTAAGTAGTTCTAAGTTCTAGGGGACTGATGACCTCAGAAGTTAAGTCCCATAGTGCTCAGAGCCATTTGAACCATTTTGAAAAATACCGTTGCCTGGGAATACCGCTGTCTGCTACAGAAGTATAGTCAATGGATGACTGGAATGATATAAAAAGTGACTTAGGCGGCACTTTCTCATGTGTGCCAAATAACATGTCTTTAATGCGGATGAGTTAAAGATAACACGTATATATATGAAAGAGATTGTGGTAATATTCTATCAAGAAAAATCTATGGAGCCTAGCACATTGCTGAAATATCCATGGGTAAAAATACGAAGTCACATTAAGTGGAACGCACTTGCAATTAGTGGCAGAACAAATGAATGGAGGCGTATAATTTTGGAAGAGTTTATCTGGAGAGTTTATCTGTTACGAGAACAGCATGCACAAAAAATTATGAGCCATTTTGCAGTAGCGTTCCAACATTTTGGGTACTTCCCTAGTCACCCCGGTTAAAGAAGTCGAAATAACTGAGAGAGGAAGTGCAAAGGAGTGTAATATGTCAGAGTAGCCAATACGAAAGTCTAACAGAGGTGTTTATAGAACTTACGTGGGGGAGTGGAGCATGTTTTCGAAGTCCTTCGGGGTGGAGTAAGATCAGATGTACGAGGCAGATTGTTCAACAATATTTCTGCTTCCTTCGTAAGATAGTTTAATGCGTATGGACGCATAAAGACAGTCATTTATCCCTCTGTCCATAGGCGGATGGAATAGAGCACGAAAGGATTAATATTACTTGTGTAAGGGCTATGTAAAAGTGTAGAAAGAGGTGTACCTTGGAGGACTAGCCAGTGGCAAGTATCACCTTAAATTTCCATCTATCTTGAATAGTGTCAGGGCTACAGATTTCCAGGGGTCCACATTACAACAACCAATACGGGATCTGTTCAACAAATTCCGCAACTTCCTTCACAAAATTTTTCTACGCTTCGAAATACTTTCCTTCACAATTGATACACCGTTCCCAACGCCGCTTCCACTCGTGGAAGCAGTCTTGGTAAGGTATGCCACTTGGCGATCGCGCGAAGCGCCGTTTGCGACTTTCCTTTTACCTCGTCTATCTTTGCAATTCTTCGTTCTTTCAACGGAGTTTTCAACTTTGGACATTAAAAAAAAAGTCCGCCGGGGCCAGGTCTGGAGAGTGCGGAGGATGAGGCAACACAGTGATTTAGTTTTTTGTGCAATAGCCACGCACCAACAGGGATGAACGTGCGGATGCGTTATAGTGATGCAAGAGCCATTTCAGGCCCTTTCTGTCTCACATTTTCTCGCTGGCGTCGCAACACGATCTATTAACAGTTCATGCCTGTGTCCGTCCCCGGTAGCTCAGTGGCCCCCGGCGTGTTCGGTACGAGAGCCGGTTGCTCTCTCTAATTAAAAAAAAAAAAAAAAAAAAAAAATACCCTGAGTAAAAGGATCAACAACGAACTTCAACGAATGTCATGTGACGTCCGCTGTGAGCAAATGCAATGAACCATAACGAACAAAACGCAATCAGCGCGATAGAATGTCAATTCTAAGGGCCCGGGTTCAATTCCCGGCTGGGTCGGAGATTTTCTCCGCTCAGGGACTGGGTGTTGTGTTATCCTAATCATCATCATTTCATTCCATCGACGCGCAAGTCAAATCGAAAGACTTGCACCCGGCGAACGGTCTACCCGACGGGAGGCCCTAGTCACACGACATTTATTTATTTAGTTTATTCCTGTGGCACAAACTCATGATGAACTAATCCTTCAAAGTCAAAGAAAACTATCAGCAAGGCTTTGACATTTGTCCTTATCTGACGAACTTTTTTAGGTCTTGGAGAATGTTTCCCGACTCACTGTGAAGACTGAATTTTGGTATCAATATCACAACCGTAGACACACATCTCATCACCAGTTATGATTCTTTTAAGGAACATCTCGTTCTCATTTGCGCGATCCAAAAGCTCTACACATACAAGTTGAAGGCGAAGGTCCTTCTGGTCTTGGCTCATGAGCCGTGGGACGAACTTGGCGACAACACGATGCATCCAAGATGCTGTGTCAGGATTTTATGACACGATCCAACTGAAATGTTACTTTCTTCTGCAATCTCTAGGGCAGTCAGTCTCCAGTTGGCACCCACAATATCATTGACGTTCCTGACATGAGAGTCATTGGTAGACGTTGAAGGAGTCCTGAAAGAGAGTCATCTTTAACTTTCGTCGGCCCGTTTTTAAACCATGTGAACCGTTTATAACACGGAGTACGGTTTAAGTACTCATCACTGTAGGCTTTCTGCATCATTTGATGTGTCTATAAACGTTTTCGCGAGTTTCACGCAAAATTGAGTAAAGTCACGTTGCTCCTCTAACTCTACCATCTCGAAATTCGCAAACTGTGCGACACAATGTTCTACTCAATACAGCACTGAACAATAGCTAACAGACATACAACAATGAAACTTTCGGTAGTTACACATTAAACACAGGTGTGTGAAGGGATGCCAACCGCATTTCGCTCCAACATACCATTGGCGCGAAACTACGAGTGATCCGGAAGTTTTTGAAGAGACCTGGTATATCAACTATACATCTACACTATCTGATGAAAAGTATCCAGGCAACCCTATGTAATGTGGAATTGACCACTAGAAGTCACGAGAGGCACATCCGTCAGTATAAAAGGAGGTGAGGAACGTTATGTTGTCAGTAGAAAAGCAGTAACAGCAGAGTGTCAGACAGTAGCGCTCGTTTACTTCGGGTGCGGGCTGTTCGCTGGCTGTAACTTGAGTAACAAGTCCATCAGGGATATTTCACCACTTCTAAAGCTGCCCACGTCGACTGTTAGTACTTAAATATAAAGCAATAGAAGTTAACGTCTAGACGAAATTTGAAATAAATATTAACAGTTAATTACCAACCCTCGCCTCGACATATTAATTTGAATGGTCGAAAGTTCTTACTTGACTCTTCTGTTTCGTACTCAACGTCTAGCTTTAATGGAATATCCCGTCGGTACTTGGAGGAACTTAATGATGTTCCACAACATCAACTAGCTCTTTCGCTAACGATGATTATGGTAGTAACGAGAACGATACCGCTACTAATGACATCGCCCCAACAGAAATCAGGCCGACTGATGCTTCTACAAGTAATCATCCTAGAGAAGCCTTTAAATAACTTATAAAATATGATAATCGTCTGTATGTTATATGCAGCAAATTCTTCCAAACAGCTATTTGACTCCAGCTAGAATGCACAGTCATTTAGAATGCGTTCATTGCGATCTTAAAGAGAAAAAAAAAGGTTAAATTCTTCATTCGAAAATATGGCGAACTCTTAAAATTGACTACGTTTATGGTTAAAACCACAGAAAAACGAGGAAATCAGTAAGTAAACCTATTTAGTTATTCAGCTATCAGAGAGCTCCTCATTTATCGAAAACATTAAAACTTGCGCTATGGAGACTGTAAAATGGATTTTTGGTTAAAAGTACGGAAAAATTGGCTAGGATGACATGTTATGACATAGTAGCTTATCGCCAGAACGACGTCCTGGCACCACCCAGGGAATTTTTGCGACGTCAACCGCAACTTTCCGCTGCGCCGGCACCGGTGAGTGTGACAATGGGTGGCCAACGTGATGCGATGGGCGGGAGCGTGGGCGAGGTGTATGAGTGTGTGTGTGTGTGTGTGTGTGTGTGTGTGTGTACAATATAAGCAAGACAAGGCGAGCTCCGATCCAAAGCGATTATCGCTTCATGTTCACCGGGCAGCTACAGTGCAACTGTTTGAACGTTACGGCTGGCAGCAGTTGAAAATATGACGTCATAGTCACGAAGACTACTGACTTTTGCCGATATTGTTTCTATTGAATCCTGTGGTTTTATTGTTTTCATTGGTTTTAAAAACCCGAGCTTCAGAAAAAAATAAGTATTTGGCCTTATAAGAATGCTCCTGACGAGTTGATCAAAGTCTTTAACTGCGTAAAATCTCGATCAAATAATCATTTATTCCGTATACTTTATGACGTCATGGGCCGTAGTCATACACATCGTCTATGACATACTGAGGTCAGATATTTATCTCTATAAAAGATTTTTGAGCTGGGAGACGAAGTGCTTACTTTTTTGCGGGGCAATTTCGAACTGAAGGGTAGAACACTTGACAGAAATCGACTGCCTCAAATTGCCTATTTAGGCGACATTTTTACAAAGATCGATGGATTTGATTTAACACTTCAGAGCAAACAAGTGAAAGTATTTACTACTCACTAAAAATTATTTCTTTCAACAAAAATATAGATCACTTGTTTTGTAAATAGTTTGTCTGCTGCCACGATCAAACACAATTTCAATAAAAAGTTATGAAATGCTCCTTTTGAAAATGTGTCCCTGTACAGTCACACACTGTCACAGTCACAACAATAACAAACGTTTTAAATACGACCAAAATGGTATTCTTTCCAAAAGATAGAATCTGGACAGTTTGCGTGAGCTCCTGTGAGTTTGATTGCATCCTTACAAGAAAAGGCATTTTGAAAGAGGAGGGAGTTGAAATCGGAAAAACATATATTGAATAAGACATTCAACACCTCAAAGACTCGGAAGAAAATTATAATCCATATTTTCTATACGAACACAGATTAGATATTAAAATGAACTGTGGATTAAAAACGCATTTATAGCCAATGAGCGGCCAATGACCGTATCAGCAGAGGAATTATTGAGATGGCATCCGATTCATCGTTGAAAAAAAAAATGCCACTTCGCGAAATTCTGTAAAAATTTAAAAGATGAATATCCACAGTGGTCGCACAAGGCTTTGTAGCTACTATTACCATTTACATCTATATACAGGGCTTTACAAAACGAAACCGACAAACGTCTAGAGGTTGTAGAGGGTGTCATGAGGAACAAATTGAGGATAGGAACCTACGTCCAGAAATGTCACCCATCAACGCTACAGAACATTGAAGTTATAGACGACGGCGTCTGCGACTGGGCCACCAATTCGGCAGCAAACGTGACTTTGTGCTCGGACGGAACATAGGTGGAACGTCTCGCAATGTTGTTTGTTTATTCAGTGATCGCGACTGATTGCTACGATCATCAGTGGAGAAGATGGAGCTAGCTGTTGTGTAGACAGCCCTTGTCTCCTAAGAACGAGATGTTCTGTTGCTGCGGTGGAAGGAGGTTTTCGACACAGATTTCATTCACAGTTCATTTTTTTTACTGTGTACCGAAAAGGTATAGAGATTTTAGAGGGTTCCAGGAGAAATATAAACTATGGATGGAAAACTGTGTCTGAAACCATCATTTACGGAGGAAACAGAGCATCGCATTCGTGGGAGACAAGAGCTGTCTACGCAGCAGTAAGCTCCATCGTCTCCACAGGCAATAGTAGCAATCTGTCGCCATCACTGGACAAGATGGCAAGATATTCCGCCTACGATCCGTCACTATACAAATTAAGTTTTCTGTCGAAGGATTGGCCTAGTGGCAGATGCCGATGGTTATAGCTTCGACGCTCTGTAGCGTTGTTGGGTTACTTTTCCGGATATGTGTTACTACCTATCCTCAATTTGTTCCTCACGACACCCTCTACAAGCTCTCGAAGTTTGTTTGTGTTGTTTTGCTACACACTCTTTGTGTGCAGAACAGAGTTCTCAGTTTACACGCCGGCCGATGTGGCCGAGCGGTTCTAGGCGCTACAGTCCGGAACCGCGCCACCGCTCCGGTCGCAGGTCCGAGTCCTGCCTCAGGCATGGATGTGTGTGATGTTGTTAGGTTAGTTAGGTTTAAGTAGCTCTAAGTTCTAGGGGACTGGTGACCTCAGAAGTTAAGTCCCATAGTGCTCAGAGCCATTTTCAGTTTACGCATCGACAAGAAATAAATACCACAACAGACTTGATGCCGAACATGTCACGAGAATTCAACATTCATCCATAAAGCCTAATGTAAAGTATATCTGCGAACATAAGAAATAGTACCACTCATCTCATTCAAATTTAAATTTCAAATGTGTGTGAAATCTTATGGGACTTAGCTGCTAAGGTCATCAGTCCCTAAGCTTACACACTACTTAACCTACATTAACCTAAGGACAAACACACACACACCCATGCCCGAGGGAGGACTCGAACCTCCGCCGGGACCAGCCGAAATTTAAATTTAAAAGACCTTCTCGATTACGTTACTTTAAATTATGGCCATTTTAAGAACTTCTGGGTTAGTTTTGAAATTACTTTTTGGAACGGATATTTGTTATTTGAAATAATTGTCATTTTAGTTGCAACTAACACATTTGCAGAGAGTTTCACATTGAAAACATACTATAGAAACAAACTGTAAGGTTCTACAATTAAAATGGATTGTAAAAGGGTTTCTACAAATTGAGACGATTGGGAAACGCTGCCTTACATAATTACATAGCATACTGTAGGCAGTAATGGCCAAATCACCTCTGTTCGGGTACTCTTAAAATTATCTTTTCTAATAGATTGTAGATTTTATCCCATTAAGAATGGCGTGTTGAGTTTTATCTGCAAGTAAGTGCTGAATCTAATCACAAATTTGGTCCAATGCTCGATAAGCTCGTATTTTGTCTCTATGGGAACTGTGGAAAATGTTTGTTGCTTTCTGGAGAATAGCAGTGGGTGGACTAGTTTCACTCAGTGTCCACATCCCGCATCAGCCTTCATGCCACTAGGTCCTCAGTGGGTTGCTACGGAAGCATGGAGACGAAGAAGACACGTAAAGCGAGGGGAGGTCCATGCGTCCGACAAGATCCGATACTCGTAAGAAGGTCAGTCTGCCATCGCAGTTTCTGGTCGACAAAGAAGGTGCAAATAAAGTGTGTTCCAGAACTTAGCTTTGCCATACGAAATATAATAGTCATTAAGTAACCTGAAGAAAAAAAGCCTGCTGATAAATTTCTATGCATCTGACCACGTCATCAGTTTCAGCTAACAGTGAGAAAAAGAAAGAACAAAAAAGAAAAAAGGAAAGCAGGTGACACATACAGTTACATAGATTATTTAGGCATTATCAAATCATAGGGTGCCATTGGACTCCGATGCCAATGAGCGGATAAAAACTGTATGCCTATTTACTTCGGAAAGGTGGATATGGAGACTAGGAAATAGGCTAACAAAAAGAGAATTTAAACGGAGAAAACACAGCTCAAAGACACATACTATAAACACAGAATACCCACGAAACACACTTAAGGTCAATACAAAGATTTTTCTGCTCATCAAATACACAACTTCTCTCCCGATGCCGTCTGCTGTAAAACTGAAATTCCGAAGATCTTAGACAAGGAGTCCGAGACTCAGAAAGCTGCACAAATGGCTTCCAAGCTAGATTGCCAATAAAACGAATTTGTACGCTATGTAACCAATCTCGATTCCAGGAATCTTAAGAAGGGAGCCGCGTTTGTTTTGACTCCTTAAACGAAACTCTGTAGTGTGTGAACGCAGTTTCTCTGTCATTAACGTTCTCGATGTTACTTTAATTAGCGAAAATACTTATATGAGACGGACATCGGTGATCGCGTGGATTGTATTACAATGAAATTGCACACTCACAACCGTGCATGCATTTACCTGCAACGAGCGCCGACTCCCACTGGAAGACAGAATGACAAGCCGCAACGTCAAAGCCAGCAGCGGCGTCTACACTGCGTGTGAGCGCGTTCCAAAGGCGAACACGGGCCGCCGGGAGAAATCGCAGCCCTTGTCAGATGACGTCACAGGCGGAGCGCCGGAGAAACCACGTGGAATACTTACGTTCACTGTCATGCGTCGCGAGACAACGCAACTCAGTGTTGCTAGGTCCTCAGAAGTTTCGGAAGATCTTCCGATTTTTCGAATTATTCCAGAAAATACGAACTTTTACGTAAATCTTCCAATCTTCCTGAAATTCTGCGTAAATCTTCCGAAATTTTCAGATCTTCATTCGTGGATAGTATGTGTAGCTACTAACAAACCAATTCGATCACTTTGCGTTAACAATGGCTTCTGCTGTACTGTTACAGTATTGTTCGGACATAAGCGCCGGCAAAACCACGAAAAGCTGACACTGCCGAGCTGATATATTCAACTTTTTGCCGATTCAACAAAGGAGCGTATGGGCAACAAAGTGCGTGCAAGGCACTGGGCATTTCGTGACTGTCACCAGGCGACAGATGCTAGCAGAGGGACGCTAGGTCGTATCTACCAGAGGGTTTACGAAACAGGCAACTTGTGACGCCATTTGTTAATAATAGCTTAGTTCTCAGCGGGAAATAGTCATTCGAAAGAATGACATCGTATGAATAACTGCTTCTCCTCACTCTTCTAGTAAAAAGAGAAAAGCCGGAAGCGTAGGAGAATGAGAAAACATCGAATGTGTATTATTCTATTGAGCAAAGGTTTGTATTACACATTGTTTGACGACCGAAGTGCGGTCGACAGTAAATTCTGCAGATATCATCGAATGTCGAAATCGTCGTGTTACAAGTTGCTTGGCTATGTAAAAAAATGGAATTGACACAGAACTAAACAAGATTTTTTCAGCAGAAGAGAAACTGATCCTCGCATTGAGATAAGTAATGATGTAGACGATGCTTTAATTCTCATAATATATCTTAAGTAATTTTCTATAGTTTCTACTTTTTCCTCCTCTGTATTTTTTATAATACAATTTCTAAAATATTTTGAAAAGTACACTTTGTGAAGACTAATAACAGTGAACTTGTGGAAAATAAGGTAGGCAGAAACAAACAGATAAGTACCGGCAAGAGGAAACATGGTTCTCGGGCGATACGTCGGGTGACGTTTCCACAATATATCGTCGGCGCTCTGCAGTGTGTTCGCCGCACCCGATGTCTGTCAGCTGCGTCGACGAAATGTTGTGGTACTTTCAGAACGACTTCTTGCCCGAGAAGCACATTTACAACTAGTCCGTCGGGAAAGTCTCAAGCAGCACACGCTAAGTAAGCTAAGTCTTTGACCATGTATATTACTTATAAATTAAAAAATCAGTAGCCTTTTTTACGTGGTATAATTTTTGTTTCAGGCATCTGGCTAAAGGTATTACAACAGCTGACTTACAGTTTCAGTTTAGGATAAGCCAGCCTTCGATATCTATCATCATTCGTCAAGCATGTAAAGCTATTTGGAAGCGTGTCAAACCAGCCTCGTTTCTTGAACTGAACGAAGGATTGTGGCTGGAAATTGCCACAGAATTTTATCAAAAAATTCATTTTCCTGGGTGCTATAGCAGGTAAACACGTGACAGTTGTGAAACCTGTGGCTAGTGGATCATAGTAATACAATTACAAAATCCATTTTTCTATGTTACGTTTAGCCTCAACGTTGCAGCATATGGAAAATCTGTTGATGCTACAATTTTCGCCTTAATGTTAAGAAAAAGAACAATATTTTAATGCACTGCAACGAACACGATGTTCACTGCATTGTAGTGACAAATGATTGAAGGACTGCGGGGCTGAGAGCACCTGCTCGAGTGATGTATCCATGGAGGTAAGAATAGAGGGAGACGCCGTGACGTCACAGCTGTGAAGCTGTGTGAAGCCGAGGGTAGCCATCTTAATCCGACCAAAACATTGCTGCTGTAAGCTTGTGTGCATAGGCTTGTCGCTCGCTTTTGGAAGGATTTTGCGCTATTATGGTGACTTGTGTGGTGTTCGGATGTACGAATCGTTCTGATTGTGATGCGAAATCGAAGGGAATAACATTTCATGTGTAAGTTGTCTCGTTAAGTGTGATTTTACAACTTCATTGTGAATGAATGTGTGCTACATCGGTACTTGTACTATAGCGTGTTTTTCTCCTGTATGATTTTAGATTTCCTAAAAATGAAAGTCGGAAAGCTCTGTGGGAGAATGCCATGAGGAGGAAGAATTGGCGTGCGTCTAAATGGAGCACTATATGTTCTCAGCATTTCCGAGAAGAGGACATAGACCAACAGTAAGGCTCCGAGAAAATGCTGTACCATCAGTTTTCACTACACACCCAAAACATTTGCAAAAGGTATGTTAATTCAAAGAATTAAATTCTTAGTTTTCAAGTTCACATTTCAGTATAATACGTACGTATCGTCGATAATCGAAGTGTTGAGTAACTCACTTTGTCTTCATCATGTACCAAACTAAAAGCTAACACTACATTAACTGGCGTAAAGTATAGGCCTAAACAGGACACTGTGTAGATTTGCCATTCTATGTACGGTGTTTCAGTAAATATTGGTGGTAATGAACAGTGTTTCCCAGTAGTGTAACGTAACTGAAATGTCCCAGTACATATTACAAACAAGGTGTATTTATGGGGCTTTGGAGGGAGGGTATAGCTAACTTAGTTTTCAGTTTCTATTATTTAGTTTGTGATACACGTTTATTACTGAATTAACAAAATTGTATCGTTTACATTGAAGACTAGCTATTCGTAATATTACATTAAAAACTATTTTTAATCAGAAGAACACGGAATTTCGCCTTTATGAGATTTTATTTTAAACAAAAACTTTGAAACAACCAATCCGATGACGTTACATGCGTATATGGTGCAATTAGCGACTGTAATACACGCAGCGCCATAGCACACTGGCACTGTTTTGGTCAGAGTGTCATGGCAGCGAGCCACGCCCCCATGGCTTCAAAACG
Organism: Schistocerca piceifrons; assembly: GCF_021461385.2. Lineage (NCBI taxonomy): Eukaryota > Metazoa > Arthropoda > Insecta > Orthoptera > Acrididae > Schistocerca > Schistocerca piceifrons. Next base: position 291,143,094 of record NC_060145.1, on the reverse strand, counting down.
TAGTACGGCTGGGATACGTAGCGCCATCTCCCCTTATTCTTACCTCCATGGATGTATCGTACGCACTCACAGGTCCATCGAGCGAAAAGTGGCGCCACATTTGTCCCTCGGCTAATAGGCACACTGCAAAGTCCCCTGACGGTCTTGGGTAACCCCAGTAGAGATGGCAAAGTCGTTCATCCTTGGGAACTAGTTCATTGGTGATCGCCCTTTTTTGGGAACCGCTCATTTTTACTTGTTCACCGTTCATTGTGCTTGGTATATGGTTCTTATGAAAAACTCAAAATTAGTAGCATAGGTGACTGAAGATGGAAGGCGCCAAGAGGGGGCACTTGTCTCCCACCTGGAGTACAGAGTTTTTATTCATAACAGAATTCTCAGACACTTGTAATTTTCGTGTTTCTGCAAAACATCTCGTTTAGCCAACTGTAGCGTTATGTGGCTGACCGCAGTGAACTAATATAAGGTGGCGAACGAAAAACAGGCCCCGAGTATAGACTGCTCGCCAATTACGGTCGATTTGTTGACCGCTACGAGAGAATAGATAAACATGTAATAATTAGGCAGTGAAGAAATAACAAATAAGCTAATGCAAACAACTTCGAAACATTAGATGAAGACTGGTAAGTGACAATGAGCAGTCCAGTACTGGGGGCCGATTTTTCGCGCGTGGTCCTGTACCACTGAAATAATATTGTAGGAGTTATCATATTCTCTTTACAAAATGTAACACCATACACTCGATTGCGAAGTGCGGGCTTCATTCGGTTGTATGTCGGTCTGCCTTCCATAACAACGAACTTTGTCTTTTACCTGGGATCAAAAAAAGACGGAAAATGGCCACTCGTGTGTGCCGTGCCGACGTCCTTTGCATGTCTAATAACAAAGGCTCTTGCCTTTTTACAAATATTTCTTCTGCTGTTTCTCGAAATAGTGAAGTAAGCTGATACGCCGTTCTGTTGCCTGAAAAGATGTATGTATTACATACCACGTAATTTTTATGTAATTTACGTAATTATAAAATACATTTTAATTACCGATCGTGGACGCTGACTAGAATACGAAAAGAACCAGAAGTTCAGAGTTCAAAAAAGGTTTGAAACAGATCGAGAATGTGCGTCCGAGGCGAACGAAACGAACCACAACTCGATACTGAACTGTGAGCTGTCGGCAGTGGAACTGCGACGAGTGGCTACGCGAAGAAGGACGAGTCCGGCTGAGCGAGACCGAGACAGACGGGAATGGGACCGAGACTGGAACGTGTCGTTCGGGAACCAGACCGACCGTTTCCCATTCCCGGGAACTATAAGTAGAAAGCCGCAACCAAAGTAAACTATGAAAGACCGTTCCTTAGAACTCGTTCCCCACTCGTTCCGTTCACCTTGGTGAACCGCTCTTTTGGACCCATTAGTTCGTGAACGATCCACCTCTAAATCCCAGTGGACAGAGCTGCTGGCGGGCCCGGCGGCAAGTGGATCAGCGGCGCTGCAACTTGCATTTGGCTCGATAATCTCTATGCAACCTGGTTGTAGAAGTTTGGTCTCTGAGCATAGAACTGCGGCGTATTTGTAGTTTCATGTGCTTTGCATCGTCCGCCTTGTAATTTGGCAAACAAATTTCCATCGGTTTATACACGACAGAGAACTCTAGACTGATTTCTTGTTTTGAACTTTATGTCAACGTGTGATGCAATAGGCTGATGTGGGAGCGGAATCGAGAAGTATTTTCTTTTCGTGTTCTAGTGACATTTACTAGCAGTCATGTTGTAGTTTGGAAAGAAACTAAATATGAGCATCTATGGTTGGCACGATCAGACAGCTAAGGTTCAACGTCCAGGTAGTATAGAGATCACTGAGTCGGCTAATGCCCTCCCGCCACTGTACGTAAGACACAAAGTACCGAATCCTCTAACAGCTAGCAGGGCCTCTCATGATGCCACGAGTGGCGTCAGTGTTGTCTCTCGGGTGGAGTGTTGTGCTTGTTTAGATGAGTCCGAAGTCGAATTATCTGAATCTGTTGTGATTGCGCTCAAAAACGGTAAAATACGTTACCCAATATAATCCACGGAAACAACGTTCACGGCTTGCTCACTAGCAACATCGATGGTCCTTACAATGACGCGCGGTCTGGGGCGTCTTGTCACGGTCCGTGCGGCTTGCCCCGTCGGAGTTCGAGTCCTCCCTAGGGGCATGGGTGTGTGCATCGTCCTTAGCATAAGTTAGATTAAGAAGTGTGTAAGCTTACTAAGCTTTTGGGAATTGTGTTCAAAAGAAAAACCTTAACAAGTTGCTGATCCTTCGCTTCCTCGGAATAAAGTATACCAAAGAAGTATGAAAACAACGAAGCCAGCTCACCACATACTTTCAAAACTCCAAAGGAATACTAAAAAGCTATTTACATTGAAGTTTGCAAAACGGTGCAATCTTGCATTACTGAGCGGTTTGCTTCAACTAGACTCAAATGTCATTGCAGTTGAACAAGAGTGCTTGCTTTTAGTAAGCAGAGGTGAAACAAATTTGGAAAAATCAACTGAGGTTTTTTAAAAATGACCTAGAAATTGAGAGACTGCGCTTACACTTGAATATGTTAGCCGATATCGCTAGTAAAAAACAACTGGTCTTAAAAAATATGCGTGATGTAAGAAAGTACATTACAGAAGAGCCTGCAGTTGGAGAATTATTATGTGAAGTATGAAGTGCATTAAGCTTCTCCAAGTAGTTCCAATCGCAGCAACAACAGCAGAACGACCATTTAGCGCCTTTAGACGTCTGAAGTCGTATCTCCGATCAACAATGGGACAGAAGTGCTTGAACAACTTGGCTGTTCTTCATGCCCACAGAGATGTTTTGGACGAATTGGACATCTGACTAGTTATAAGCGACTTCATATTCAGTAACTCAGTCAGATGGTCGACATTTGCAACTTTCCAAAGACACTCTAGCCCTAATAACGGCATTTAGATAAATATTAAAAATCTTTATAAAATAGAGAATTAAATACATACATAATGTTAAATTTTCAGGTTCGAAATATTAGTACTAGTTTAGTACTGTATTGCTACATTACCATAGTACTGTCTTAGTTATTTTCAAATACTTAAATATTTTTAGGGTGTAAGACTCAATTAAAACCCGCTATTTACATACTTTTTGACTAAAAATACAGGGTGATTCAAAAAGAATACCACAACTTTAAAAATGTGTATTTAATGAAAGAAACATAATATAACCTTCTGTTATACATCATTACAAAGAGTATTTAAAAAGGTGTTTTTTTTCACTCAAAAACAAGTTCAGAGATGTTCAATATGGCCCTCTCCAGACACATGAGCAATATCAACCCGATACTCCAGCTCGTTCCACACTCTCTGTAGCATATCAGGCGTAACAGTTTGGATAGCTGCTGTTATTTCTCGTTTCAAATCATCAATGGTGGCTGGGAGAGGTGGCCGAAACACCATGTCCTTAACATACCCCCATAAGAAAAAATCGCAGGCGGTAAGATCAGTGCTTCTTGGAGGCCAGTGATGAAGTGCTCTGTCATGGGCTGCCTGGCGGCCGATCCATCGCCTCGGGTAGTTGACGTTCAGGTTTCATAACTAACCTTTTTCGTAGGACTCTCCATACAGTTGATTGTGGAATTTGCAGCTCTCTGCTAGCTCTGCGAGTCGATTTTCCTGGGCTGCGAACAAATGCTTGCTGGATGCGTGCTACATTTTCATCACTCGTTCTCGGCCATCCAGAACTTTTCCCTTTGCACAAACACCCATTCTCTGTAAACTGTTTATACCAACGTTTAATACATCACCTATCAGGAGGTTTAACACCATACTTCGTTCGAAATGCACGCTGAACAACTGTCGTCGATTCACTTCTGCCGTACTCAATAACACGAAAAGCTTTATGTTGAGCAGTCGCCATCTTAGCATCAACTGACGCTGACGCCTAGTCAACAGCGCCTCAAGCGAACAAATGTACAACTAAATGAAACTTTATAGCTCCCTTAATTCGCCCACAGATAGTGCTTAGCTCTGCCTTTTGTCGTTGCAGAGTTTTAAATTCCTAAAGTTGTGGTATTCTTTTTGAATCACCCTGTATTAGGCATACTGTGTTAACTTTATTAACTGTATTAAAGGATTAACTTTGAGATATTGTTTTTATTTAATGATCCTTGAGCCTTATTCAAAGTAAGCTTAAATTAGCTATTTCACTTATTATCAATGTTCTATTCCTGTGCGACAGCAATATTTTATGTTTTATTCTTTCAATGAGAGTTTAGGTTTTATTTAAATATAATTTCAGTCTTTTCAGAGCTATATATTCACTGCTCTGTAATAGTCTATAAGCATGATTATCACTGTAAATTAAATTAGCTTTTTACAAAAATACCGTGCGTGTTTATGTTTTGTTTCTTTTTTCAAAGCCATGAAATTTGTCAGGCTTGTCGAGTTTCCCGGAGTGTCGAGTTATCGAGAGTCCAGTTTTCGGACTTCTAATGTTGGTCATATGACTCTAAAATGCTTAAAAAACTTTAAAATTCACTATTTTTAATCTGAAATCTAGAAAATTTCCCGGGGCAAGACGACCCCCCCCCCCCCCCCCCAGTATGGGCCGCCTCAATATTTTTTACAAGTCGGCGCCCCTGAAGCTTAGGGACCGATAACCTCAGCAGTTTGGTCCCATAAGACCTTCCCACAAATTTCCAAAAATTGCCTTACAATGCCAACTGTCAAACGAGAGTTAAGAAGCATAGCATGCTGTTAATTCTGTTGCTCAACAAAGGCTACCCAAACTTATTGAGATGTCGTCATCAGTTAGTGGCAACAAGGTCTGTTGCCCCTTCCCCCATCACCACCAACATTCAAGGCCACAACAATGCAAATCATTGAACTAAGATGACCAGACGTCCTCATTTCCTGGTTTACAGTCCTCGACTTTCATTCTTTGTCCTCCATTCCTTTAAAAGTGACTGAGGATAACAAATGTCCTCAATTTCTTTGTCCCCAATTTTAATTTGTTTGAGAAAAGACAGCGAATCTCGGACACTCAGAGACAGACTTCTAGAGACACCAACTCAGTTTTACATATAATAGAAGAACTAAAAATATCAACAGAATCACTCAATACAACTGACGCTTGACAAATGATCTGCAGAGACAAAAACTAAATGAGGGACTGAGGGAGGCATGATATAGACAAAAACTAAAAGAGGGACTGAGGGAGGGATGATATAAGGTCGCAACATGATCGCAAGCCAGCGCATGGGCCCAGCTTCCACGCTCCACAGGGATCACGATCATGTTTGTTTCCGTTTCGTGTTGAGTAGCAGCTGCTTTATTTTTGTTAGGTACAGGCAACCCGTTTCCTATCATCGAAGTAAGTGAAGACTTATTAAGTAACTGCTCCGTATGTTTTTGAAAAAAAATCGGGGTTTTAATTTTTCCTCTTTTTCATTTTTTCACTCATATGCTCAATTTTTTCTCTATTTGATTTGAAATTAATTGTTTCCACCTTTTACCGCCAAGTCTTGCCTAATGGTAGAAACGGCCCTGATGGTAACAAAGACACATGACACAATTAACCGTTGTTATGTACGGCTCTGAAAGTGTCGCACGAAATATACACCAGGGTCACTGTGACCGTCAATTATTTACTGTAAAAATTGCCCGAAATAGAATATTTTATAATGAAATTGGGCTCTTATATATTAAACTCTTTTGGCTTCATCTCTGCCATGTACTTTTTCATTCATTTTAGAATCAATATATCCAAAATTCGAGACTAAGTGAAACCTGCCGTGGAAGCTTTTCAGCAATGAAACTTGAAAGTGATCCGGATTTAATGATTTTATTTCCAGTTTAATTAAATGAAGATGCTATTCATTTAATAAAATGCACGTATTACACAAATATTTTGAGGTGTTCTGAATTATCCATAAATCGATTCATTTATATCATTTCCATACGCTTGGAATATGGGCTACAGCGTTATAGGAACTGGCAGCCCTCTTCAGTTGTGTCCCACAATGAGCATTCTTACCGTTCACGGCTTTATTTTCTTCATCGCTGTCTGAAATTCAACAGACTGATCAGTTTCGCCATTGTCCGTATCTGCTGCAGGAGCATCAGCTTCAGAATCACTTTCATCAGGGAAGTCGATTACTTTCACTATCGAGTGTTTCTAACAATGCTTCCCGTATAACATCTTCTGTTAGTAAAATGCCATTCCTGCGTATCATTTCCACATAAATATGCTACACACTTGGCTACAGAATAGTTACACAACGTCGGCTATGTGTACCCCAGGGTCATAATGACACTTCAAAAAATATTTCTGTCAAGTTAATTGAACAACGTTGTCTCACAACTTCGAACGTCCGTCCTCTACTAGGTCGCAATGCTGAATTTACAATGGGTGCAGCGGTCTGTGTATGTGCAGTTGCACGTTCAGAGTAACGGACAAAAAGCTCTGGGGTTCAGGCGGCGTGTCGTTATTTAGAAGTTGCAAAACATAGGTATTCATTGTGGCAGATGAAAAGTGGCTGGAATTATAAATAATGTTACAGGTAAGGCAAGTTTCGTTAAACTAACTGACACGCTTAAGACAAATAAATTTAGTCTCGTTGTTCATGAATCTACAGATAAGGGAAACATAAAACATTTGTGTTCGGCAGCATGCGTTCTGAGTGAAGGAATCGAAATAACTGATGCCTTTCTAGGACTAATTCCACTTACTGATGCTACTAGTGATACACGAGGTGTGGCTAGAAAAAAACCGGACTAGTACTGGTGAAACAATAAAACGAATGCAATAAGGCTGAAAGCCGCGTGGCCTGTCACGTGACTCTCGCTCCGCCTACTGCTCGAGTTTCATCTGCCTCCTGCACTCAGTCTGCCGGTGGCGTCTGTTTTAAGTAGTTGACGTTTTGTCTGTGCGTCGGAAAATGTTGAGTGTACAGAAAGAACAGCGTGTTAACATCAAATTTTGTTTCAAACTAGGAAAATCTGCAAGTGAAACGTTTGTAATGTTACAACAAGTGTACGGCGATGATTGTTTATCGGAACACAAGTGTTTGAGTGGTTTAAACGATTTAAAGATGGCCGCGAAGACACCAGTGATGACACTCGCACTGGCAGACCATTGTCAGCAAAAACTGATGCAAACATTGAAAAAAATCGGTAAACTTGTTCGACAAGACCGCCGTTTAACAATCAGAGCAGTGTCTGAGTTAACAGGAGTTGACAGGGAAAGTGTAAGGCAGATTCTTCATGAAAGTTTCAACATGAACGAAGTGTGTTCAGAAATGGTTCCAAAGTGTCTCACAATTGAACAGAAGGAACGCCGAAGAATGATTTGTTCTGACAACCTGGAAAACATTGAAAGTGATCCCACCTTCTTACAAAATGTTATTACTTGTGATGAATCGTGGTTTTTTACTTATGATCCCGAAACTAAACGCCAATCGATGCATTGGAAAACTCCTGGTTCTCCACGACAAAAAAAAGCACGAATGTCAAAATCGAAATTCAAGGCAATGATGATTGTTTTTTTTTTTTATATCAAAGGGATTGTGCACATTGATTGGGTACCAGAGGGACAAACAGTGAATCAGCATTACTACATTAGCGTCCTGGCTACCCTACGTGAGCGAGTACGGAGAAAACGGAACGATTTGTGGAGAAAAAATTCATGGATCCTTCACCAAGACAATGCCCCAGCTCACAGTGCGTTGTCAGTGAAGACGTTTTTGGCAAAACACAACATTCCCATCTTAGATCATCCACCCTACTCACCTGATTTGGCCCCCTGTGACTTTTTTCTTTTCCCTAAAGTCAAGTCAGCTTTGAAAGGAACTAGATTTGAGACTGTTGAAGCAGTAAAAGAAAAAGCGATGGAAGTAATGTATGGACTTACCGAAAATGATCTGCAGCATTGCTATGAACAGTGGAAAATTCGTATGGAGCGGTGTAGAGACCGAGGAGGAGAGCACATTGAAGGAGATAACATGAAATTGTAAATAATTGTAAATAAATGTTTTTTCCAGCATCAGTCCGGTTTTTTTCTAGCCGCACCTCGTATTAAGAGGTTGTGGAGTTCTGCTGTGACAGTAATGTCCCATATGAATATGAATGATTTCGCAGCAGATGAAGCGAATGCTATGTTATGGGCTTGTCATTCCTTATGCACTTCCAGAGCTATTCGTAGTGAGATGTTTTTGCCATTCATTTGCGGTAAGCGCTTCTTACGTGTTCTGAACCCTTCCCACAGATATAGAAGACCTAGTGAGGGATGTGTATAATTATTTCCACCGTAGCCCTAAAAGTTTCGGTAAACTGAAAGAGTTTCAGAACATTGTAAAAGTGAAACCGCACGAATTACTTCATCCCAGCCAGACTTGCTGGCTTCTTTCACACATGGTTGTATCTAGGTTTTTTGAGCAGTATGACTCCCTGAGACTATTTTTTATCGATGCTGTGGCTGATAGAAGAGTTCTGGCAATTGACACAATTCTGCAGAAATTAAATGATAATACTAGAAGGCTGTTTCTTAACATTTTTGATTTTTTTGTTGCCTATGTTCAATAAATTAATCTTAAGATGCAATCAAAGTCTCCTCAAATCCACGTCCTGTACCGTGACGATGAGGCAATACTGAAAATGGTTTTAGAATGTTACGTGAAGGGACATTATGCACAATCAGCCAGCCCCCTTGAGATACGTTCAGTATCGAAATCACACTCATTTTAAATCTCTTTATGAATTACATTTAGGAGCAAAGATTTCGTTGAACATTGATAACAATACAGATCTGACATGTGATCAACTGAAGATCTTTAAACTTCGGTATTTCTACTTTTTGATCAAGAGTGCTCAACAGATATAAAAACTTTTTTTCAGTGATAATGTTCTAAAAGATTTGGGGCACTTGATCCAACTTGTCCAAGAGACAAGAGAATTCCATCAAATGGCAGTCTTGGATCAAAGTCTGTAAGTTTAATTAAAAATGACATTCAAGAAATTCACGCTGAATGGAGACTATTGAGAAGTACCGAGGCAGGAACGAAGAGTATAAATCCGGCTGAGTTCTGGAATGCTATCCGTAAGCTGAAATGTGGAGCTGGGACACGTTCTCCAAGTTATCATCCATTGTGATGGCGCCGATGTGTTAACCGCATTCGCCGGCTAGTGTGGAAAGAGTATTTTCGGCAATAAACTGGTTGAAAACCAAAGTGCGGAACAGACTGAGCATTAGAACGACAGCCAGCTTAACATTCCTTGAGGAATGAGATTTGTGCCCTGTTAGACTTTCCTAGTGATGACTAATAACGTTTACGCAGATGGTAGGGGGGAAGTAGAAGAGGCCTAGATAGGTGTGTGAAAAAGAATTTTGTTAAAAGAATCAAGAGCTTCCGGAATTTTTCCTATATATTCAGAAATTCTTAAGCTCCATTTCCCAAAACAAACATTTCGGACCTGATAACACTGCTGAAACTCAATCAAGTTTTGCTACTCACCATAAAACTACGAGTAATCGCGAGACGTCTCGATTATGCTTACGGCTGAGTCGATAAAAATTCTCCGTAAGCCTAGATAAAGTGTGTGGCAAAGAGTACGGACCTAGTCCAGTTAATAATTTCCATTTTCTATCCGCTTCCGATAGTGTATGACGCATAGGGGAAAAAATGACGCCTTTTATGCTTCAGAGCACGCCCTAATCTCTTATCTTGTCCTCGCGGCCTTCACGACAAATTTAGTATGAAAGCAATAGAACTGTTACGACATTATGTGAAGGCGATACAGTGGCTAAGATACTGCCTACTAGACTCGTACCTGTTTTACTGCTGACGGCAGGTTGCCTTTTAAATGACTTTCAGGGCCAACAAGCATTTGATTTAATACTGTAATTATGGACCGAAATTAAAAATTATAATTACTATCATTATCTACTCATTAAGAAGTACAATCTTACATTAGTGATTTAACGCAAGAATTTAGAAACTATGTATACTGAAGTTTGTAGAGGTAGCATAATTCATGGCATGAAAGTTATGTATAGACAAACTACACTCATCCTCTGGCAGATCGTGGTCTTACGAATTGTGGTACTGACTGTCGATACGGAGCCTCCTGAACGATGCCTGACCGGCTCGGGGTATTTTCTTTGCTCGGGACCAGGGTGCGATTTGTGCATTTACCAGTGGGGGGGATGTCTTAGGGGGTTAGCAGAATTATATACACTCCTGGAAATTGAAATAAGAACACCGTGAATTCATTGTCCCAGGAAGGGGAAACTTTATTGACACATTCCTGGGGTCAGATACATCACATGATCACACTGACAGAACCACAGGCACATAGACACAGGCAACAGAGCATGCACAATGTCGGCACTAGTACAGTGTATATCAACCTTTCGCAGCAATGCAGGCTGCTATTCTCCCATGGAGACGATCGTAGAGATGCTGGATGTAGTCCTGTGGAACGGCTTGCCATGCCATTTCCACCTGGCGCCTCAGTTGGACCAGCGTTCGTGCTGGACGTGCAGACCGCGTGAGACGACGCTTCATCCAGTCCCAAACATGCTCAATGGGGGACAGATCCGGAGATCTTGCTGGCCAGGGTAGTTGACTTACACCTTCTAGAGCACGTTGGGTGGCAAGGGATACATGCGGACGTGCATTGTCCTGTTGGAACAGCAAGTTCCCTTGCCGGTCTAGGAATGGTAGAACGATGGGTTCGATGACGGTTTGGATGTACCGTGCACTATTCAGTGTCCCCTCGACGATCATCAGTGGTGAACGGCCAGTGTAGGAGATCGCTCCCCACACCATGATGCCGGGTGTTGGCCCTGTGTGCCTCGGTCGTATGCAGTCCTGATTGTGGCGCTCACCTGCACGGCGCCAAACACGCATACGACCATCATTGGCACCAAGGCAGAAGCGACTCTCATCGCTGAAGACGACACGTCTCCATTCGTCCCTCCATTCACGCCTGTCGCGACACCACTGGAGGTGGGCTGCACGATGTTGGGGCGTGAGCGGAAGACGGCCTAACGGTGTGCGGGACCATAGCCCAGCTTCATGGAGACGGTTGCGAATGGTCCTCGCCGATACCCCAGGAGCAACAGTGTCCCTAATTTGCTGGGAAGTGGCGGTGCGGTCCCCTACGGCACTGCGTAGGATCCTACGGTCTTGGCATGCATCCGTGCGTCGCTGCGGTCCGGTCCCAGGTCGACGGGCACGTGCACCTTCCGCCGACCACTGGCGACAACATCGATGTACTGTGGAGACCTCACGCCCCACGTGTTGAGCAATTCGGCGGTACGTCCACCCGGCCTCCCGCATGCCCACTATACACCCTCACTCAAAGTTCGTCAACTGCACATACGGTTCACGTCCACGCTGTCGCGGCATGCTACCAGTGTTAAAGACTGCGATGGAGCTCCGTATGCCACGGCAAACTGGCTAACACTGACGGCGGCGGTGCACAAATGCTGCGCAGCTAGCGCCATTCGACGGCCAACACCGCGGTTCCTGGTGTGTCCGCTGTGCCGTGCGTGTGATCATTGCTTGTACAGCCCTCTCGCAGTGTCCGGAGCAAGTATGGTGGGTCTGACACAATGTGTTCTTTTTTCCATTTCCAGGAGTGTATGTTACTAGCTTGGACCGTGGCGTTACGCATGGTTAAATAGCTATTTATAAATAGATGTTAATGCCGAAACTCACTATTCACGCATATGCACTATCAGAAAAGCCATCCCTTGTTATATCTTTAAAAGTACATTATAGGTAAAGCTTATTTACAAAATCATCTACATACAGGTATACGAGGCGAATTCAAAAAGTAGAGGCACATTTGTGAAAACTGTACTTATTCTGATGATAGAAAACTGAAACATATTAATAGTATTAACGGTAAGACTTATTAAAAACTTTCAGCGTTCGGCTCCACAAATTTAAATTATATGTAAAGTTTTACTCCAGTGCGTGGGAAATAAACATCCCAGGTTGGGATGCATAAACTAAAACCAGAGGAGGGGATGGTCTGATGCAGAGGGGGGGAAATCCCCCCCCCCCCCCCCCCAAATCGCACACTGCTCGGGACTGGGTCGACATAGACAGGATTTTGTCAAAGAGGGTTGAAAAGGGGGGGCGGTGCAATTTGTTAAAGAGGAACTTAAAAAGGCTCATGTTTTTATTCCGCTGTGAAAAAAACATTTATTTATTTATTACTGTGCGCTACAATTTTGGGATCTTAACAATGATTCCCACATTAATTTCAATTCGATTTCTAATTTATGCGACCTCGTAAATGAGTTTGTACTTATCCATGATAATATAGTTATATAGTCTTTGATGCTAATAAACTCCAATTCTGAGTTGTGACGGCTGGACTCACTATTCCAAGGATATTACAAATAAGACGTTTTACGATAGAACGTCGTTCTTGTCGTAAAATTTGAAAGCATGATGTATTGCCATTCCCTATGTGAGCTATCTTTATTCACAGTAGTACAAAATGACAACCCCAAGCCGCCTTCCAATGTAAATGCGGCTTATAGAGTCAGGAATCTCCGAAGACAAGTTTAGCTCACCTTCGAAGCAGCCTTTTTCATTTAAGCAGAGAGGTTATATCTTTAAGGGAATTTGTATCTGTCAGGAAAGAAAGGAATTCCGAAGGAATTGGCAGTGGCCTATAGTAAGGGATCAACCCTTGCATTTGCCTTAACTGAAAATGGGAAACTACGGACAACCATATTCACTGTTGCCTGCGGAGAGATTCGAACTACCTCGCCTCCCGCACCTGAAGACTGCTAGATCAGCAGCTCAAGGCGCAGAGTTACGCTGGTCGGTGGATAATGTGAAAAAACTGGTTCTTGTACATTGTTTTCAAATAACATAAAATGCTCAGAACAAAAGATGGAATTCTGGTATTGCATGTATTTCGTTTCATTGTGCATTTTTCGTCATTTGATAGAGCATGAATGCAAGGAATTCGTCTCTTCAGTTACTATAGTATTACTAGAGCATAAATACACACATCAAAAAAGCTTTTCCATCACCCCAGTTCCCAGAAGTCCTGAAGATAGACATTGACTGCGGATACTGGATCACAGACACAGTCCCTCTGACTGTTCAGAGATGTCACTAAACCAGCCCAAAGATGTAAACAACTATGCATGAGCAGCGCCTATTAGATGGAAGGGGTCCGACATTCGATCAGTTTGAGTCATTCCACCAGGAAGGAGGTACACGGCTCATGTTGTCTGTAGTTCAACCATGCCTAGACGGTCAATACCACAGTTGTATCGTATCTGCATTGTTACATTGTGCCAGGAAGGGTTCTCAACAAGGGAAGTGTCCAGGCATCTCGGAGTGAACCAAAGAAATGTTGTTCGGACATGGAAGAGATAGAGACAGGAACTGTCAATGACATGCCTTGCTCAGGCCACCCAAGGGCCACTACTGCAGTGGATGACCACTACCTACAGATTATGGATTGGAGGCACCCTGACAGCAACGCCACCATGTTCAATAATGCTGTTTGTGCAGCCACAGGACGTCGTGTTACGCCTCAAACTGTGCACAATAGGCTGCATGATGCGCAACTTCACTCCTGACGTCCATGGCGAGGCCCATCTTTGCAACAATGCCACAATGCAGTGCAGTACAGATGGATCCAACAACATGCCGAATGGACCGCTCAGGATTGGGATCACGTTCTCTTCACCAATGAGTGTCACATATGCCTTCAATCAGACAATCGTCGGAGACTTGTTTAGAGGCAACCCAGTCAGGTTGAATGCCTTAGACACACTGTCCAGCGAGTGAGGCAAGGTGGAGGTTGTTTTGGGGTGGCATTATGTGGGGCTGATGTACGCTGCTGGTGGTCATGGAAGGCATCGTAACGGCTGTACGATACGTGGATGCCATCCTCTGACCAATAGTGCAACCATATTCGCAGCATATTGGCGAGGCATTTGTTTTCATGGATGACAATTTGCATCTCAGTCGTGCACATCTAGTGAATGACTTCCTTCAGAATAATGACATTGGTCGACTAGAGTGGCCAGCATGTGTCTGGACATGAACATGCCTGGGATAGCTTGAATAGGGCTGTTTATGGACGATGTGACCCACCAACCACTCTGAGGGATCTACGCCGAATCGCCATTGAGGAGTGGGACAAATTGGACCAACCTTGCCTTGAGCCTCTGTCATCTGGATTATTCTCACCAACTTCAACTTTTCTGAACTGCACAATTGGGAATTCTCCCTGCAACATATACTTTGTCCCTGTAGCCCCACTGGCCTCAAACTTCACTAGTCTCTGTCCTCCACCTGTTTCTGTCCCCTTCCTGCTCCTACTCCAGCCTCTCATATGTTTTCTATGCTCAAGCACACCAGCATAGTGCTTTCCACTTCTCTCCTTGGTTTTCCCTTCCCCCAGCATAGCCTCCCAGTGCTGTGGCCAGTAGCCCACCACCCTGTACCCGCTAAGTGCCTGCAGACTCCCATGGGCAGCAATTCAGCATCTTCTTCTATCCCTGCCCTCCATCCTACCCTCCTGTCTGCCCATTCATCTTCTGTATCCCAACTATTCACCTGAGCGACAGTGGCCATGTGTTTGTGAGTTGTGTGAGACTGAATATGTGTGTCCACATCTAAAGGAGAATTTTGTCTGATAGCTTAATAATATCCAACAATCTACTTCCAATGTACCTGTCTGCCACTCATGTCTCCTCTAGATGGTGAGTACTAATCTGTCCGATTCACATTGTTATTCCATTCTGAAATTTTCATTGTTTAATATTGAGTTTTAATTTCAATAATTCAGACTTTGCATTGTGATTTCCAGGGATAGTCATTGTGATATACCAATGTAAAAACCTAGAATACTTGTTTGTAGGTGGGATGCACAATTTTTCAGGGGTACTGATATTAGCTGCAGTCATTTTCCGATAGAAAACTTGTTTTCCTGTGAGATATTGATCATATGCTGATCATGGGTGCAAAATTTTGTAGTCAACTATATAACATTTCCAGCAAATGTATTCGATCATTAGATAATTTTCTTAGTGGTGTCATTCCAGCTGCATGGTGATTTGATCTATTCCAAGTTTTCTGTCTGCTATGAATGATAATTTTCTATTTGTTACCTAGCACTTGTTTTCCTGAAATGGCTGTTGAGCTTTCACTGCATACATCTGATGTCTCCCTCAATAGCTTATTTGCTGTTTGGGTTAAAAGTTTTTGGAGGACTAAGAAGCTTGTGTACTGTGACATGTTTTGGCTGTCTGTTGCTTTGGCACTTCCAAGATAGATGAGTCTTCATTAATGCTGCATTTTGTGAGGTATTTAAAATATGGGTATCATCCTGACTAGGTTGCTCATTTAGTGTTGCTTCTGTTTGCAACATGGTTATACGAGGGTTGTTTTTTAAGTAAGGGCCGTTCTCGCGTATAGTCCCGTAGTTCGCGCGGACGCCGCAACAAGCCAACGCGCCACTTGCCGGGATCCTTCCCGTTCATACTGATGCAAGTTGCAGCCCTGTAGCTGACGTGTACGCATCGCTGTGCTACTTTATAATGTTTACGATTATTGAATCGCCCGCTGCGTGTGAGATACGGTCAGTGATACGTTTTTTGACCGCTAGAAGCCTATCAGCTGCAGAAATTCATCGTCAGATAACAGAAGTTTATGGCTTGAATGCAATGAGTGAAGGTAAAGTGCGTCAATGGGTTAGAGAGTTTAAAAATGGCCGTCAAAAGTCCATGACGATGAATGCTCAGGCCGGCCCTCTGTGATCACTGACGATTTGGTGGCTGCAGTCGAAACAAAGATTCGTGAGGACAGAAGATTCACAATTTCCACTCTTTCTTTGGAATTTCCACAAGTTTCAAGATCGGTTTTGTACAAAATTGTGTCTGAAAACCTAAACTTTAAGAAACTATGTTCTCGGTGGGTACCCAGACTCCACACAGAGGATCACAAAGGGAAGAGATTTGCCACTTGATTGGACTTTTTGATTCGTTACGAGGAAGAAGGGGATGACATGTTGAGTCAAATTGTCACTGGAGATGAAACATGGGTATCCCATATCACTCCCGAAAGCAAGCAACAATCGATGGAATGGCGACACACAACCTCACCTGTCAAGGTCAAAGCCAAACAGACGCTGTCAAAGTGCAAGATTATGGCAACTGTGTTCTGGGACCGGCGCGGTGTTTTGCTAGTGGACTTTAGGCCACGAGGAACGACAATCAACTCAGATGCCTACTGTGCAACTCTAAAGAAGCTCCGTTTGATTGATTCTTTTGGCTGGGGAGTTTTGGACCATGCACCATACAGCCCCGACCTGGCTCCTAGCGATTTTCACCTTTTCCGGTACCTGAAACACCATCTTGGTGGGCAGTGCTTCAATGACGACGATGAAGTGAAAGCGGCCGTGAACTCTTGGCTGTCGGAGCAAGCGGCCGAATTCTTTGAAGAGCGAATTAAAAACTTAATTGTACAGTATGACAAGTGCTTTCATAAACAAGGCAACTATGTAGAAAAATAGGTAAAAGTGTGTAGAATCAGAAAATAAAAGTTTTTTTACAAAAATATTTGAATCTTTTTTAAAAAGTAAAAACGGCCCTTACTTTAAAAACAACCCTCGTATGTGCCTGGATGATTTGCTCATTTGGTAGTGGTTTTATTTGAGTTTGTAACATGATTATTTGCTCCTGATTCAAAATACCCAAGACATTGTCGTTATTGGTATGCTGATATGAGTACCTTATTTATGTTACTGTTATATTCTTTGTCTTACAGAGTGTTGTCTTCCACCATGTATGTGTACAAATGTTATATCAAGATACATTTCTCAGACCTTCTGAAATCAATAGTACATTTTTTATCTCTAAGTTCCCACTTAAAAGCCTTCTGGCACATCATGTCTTTGAGGCATACTTATGACAGTGACTGCTGGTATTTTTAAATTATTCATGAAATTTCTCAGAACTGAAAAGAACACATTCATTCTTTCATTTCTTCCCATTAAATAATTAAGGGAATTACTGTTCAGCAAGACTGTATGACAAGCCACACAGTGTAATGAGTCTGGCTACTTTCTGTTTCTTGATAAAGTTTTTATTTATTTTCTTCAACCCATAATTAGTTGTGGAACTGTAACCACAATGAAAATCAAATATGTTTTATTTACATTTAACTGCACTGGGAAACTACAGCCAGTACAGAGGCTTAATGACAATCGTACTTCCCATGTCTCATTCATGAGGGGAACAGTAGAGGGGGAATCAGTTTGTGGTACCAGACATAATCTCTGCCACACACCATTGGCTGGCTTGTGGGGTATATTGTATACACTCACAGTTAGTTCAACACTTGGTGTGACATGATGCAGACTGACATCATTGCAGGTTTTATCTTCAAAATAAACAGTGACTTTGTGGACGGGTTATCATTCACCTGTATAATGAAGTGCTGATTGGTGGATAATAATATAAAAAGCCGAGATAATGCTCGTTGATCTGTCAACACTATACAATTATAAAAGCGTACTAATGTGTGTATTGAAACGTTTTCAATCTCAAACAAAAATTCATCACTCAAAATGGAGTGAATTTAATGTCTGTCTTTCTATATTGAGCACTTCAGTTCAAGTTCAGTGATTGATCATGCTAAACATAGTTCCTTAATCATCTGTAGCATATGCTTTTTCATGTTAATATAGTTTGCAGCCAACCTTAACCTTATACACAAGTTAGCCAAATGTTTGATGTTAACACTGTAGCAAAGTTTGCAATGATAATGTAACAGCATTCTGGCAATTCTGTCGAAGAAATAACAGTTTCTTTCTTGTTGAGTTAATTTTCAACAATTTTTGTTGCATTCTTTAATTTGAATGAAGTGACTAGATCTGAAGTGCCTGAAAAAAAAAAAAAAAAAAAAAAATGTATGTCAGTGCTGAAAACTAGAAGGTATGTACTATGTTTTCTCCTGTGGTGTGCAAACTATAAAGTGGTGCATGAAGTACCTACTCAGTTAACACAATATGCTAAAACTAAACTCTGCCCGAACAGGCCATGAAGTCCCAACAGTATCGACCAGCCGCTATGTCATCCTCAGCCCACAGGCATCACCAGATGCAGACATGGAGAGGTATGTGGTTAGTACACCACTCTCTCAGCCTTATGTCAGTTTACGAGACTGGAGCTGCTACTTCTCAATCAAGTAGCTCCTCAGCTTGCCTCAGAAGGGCTGAGTCCACTCTGCTTATCAAAAGCACTCAGCAGATTGTATGGTCACCCATCCAAGTGCTAGCACAGCCCAACAGCACTTAACTTTGATGATTTCATGGGAACTGGTGTTAACACAGAGGCAAGGCCATTGGTCTAACCCAATATTCTGCTAGTGCTAAAATTGTTAAAGTTGTATATTGCATAATAATATTTTAAAACAGATGGACAGTTACTATTTCCTGTAGTAAAAGCACACTGAAGTGCCAAAGAAGCAGGTATAGACATGCGTATTCAAGTACAGAGATATGTAAATAGACAGAATACAGTGCTGTGATCAGCAATGCCTATATAAGACAACAAGTGTCTGGAGCAGTTGTTAGATTGGTTACTGCTGCTACAGTTGCGGGTTATCAAGATTTAAGTGAGTTTGAAAGTGGTGTTATAGTCAGTGCACAAGTGATGGAACACAGCATCTCTGAGGTAGCGATAAAGTTGGGATTTTCCCATATGACCATTTCATGAGTGTTCCATGAATATCAGGAATCTGGTAAAACATCAAATCTCTGACATCGCTGAAGCTGGAAAAAGATCCTGCAAGAATGGGACCAATAACAACTGAAGAGAATCGTTCAACATGACAGAAGTGCAACTCTTCCGCAAACTCCTGCGTATTTCAATGCTGAGCCATCAACAAGTGTCAGTGTGCGAACCATTCAACGAAACATCATCAATATGGGACTCGTGTACCCTTGATGTCTGCACAACACAAAGCTTTATGCCTCGCCTAGGCCCATCAACACCAACATTGGACAAGTCTTATTTCACATTGTATAAAGCAGGTGGACATGTAAGGGTATGGAGAGAACTCATTAATCCATGGACCCTGCATGTCAGCAGGGGACTGTTCAAGCTGGTAGAGCCTCTGTAATGCTGTGGGGCATGTGCACTTGGAGTGATATGGGATGCCTGATATGTCTAGACAGGACTCTGACGGTAGACACATGTGTAAGCATCCTGTCTGCTCATCTGCATCCATTCATGTCCATTGTGCATTCTGACAGATTTGGGCAATTCCAGCAGGACCGTGTGACACCCCATACATCCAGAATTGCTGCAGAGTAGCTCCAGGAACACTCTTCTGAGTTTAAACACTTCTGATGGCCACCAAACTCCATAACTTGAACATTATTGAGCATATCTGGGATGCCTTGCAATGTGCTGTTCAGAAGAGATCTCCACCACCTCGTACTCTTATGGATTTATGGACAGCCCTGCAGGATTCATGGTGTCAATTGCCTCCAGCACTACTTCAGACATTAGTTGAGTCCATTCCATGTCATGTTTCAGCCCTTCTGCATGCTCGCAGGGGCCCCACCAATTTCTTTGGCTCTTCAGTGTAAATTCAAAAAGTCATGAGGATCTCTATTACCTATCACTTCATTTGACTTCTTCTATACCTCACTGTACCTAGGTTCATAAAAAGATGAAAGAGGACAAATAAAGTAGTGTACTAAACTATTCTAAAAAGACTGGGTCCATTCAAATTTTGATGCAACTCATATTTTTACTTTCATTATGAAAGCTATCATGTACATCTAGCAGTAATTTCTGTTTTGACAGTACTATTAATAAATGGTTACAGAATACCATTCTGTCAGCTTACAGGGATAGTAATAAGTATCAAATTTTAAACTTTAAAACAAGTTACAAATTTAATGTACAACAGTTACATCAGCAGAAAAAATCAACAACTTTATTTTCAGTAATATTAAACTTTTAACAAATGTTTCATTGTAATGAAAAATATACAACATTTTTATTGTAAATACAACACTGAATTTTCTTGCATTTTAAAGAAGCATAATTACTTAATATAACAGCATTTATAGTACAATGGAAATAAAACCTCAAACTTCTTTAGAAGATGTAAATACAGAATGCCTACAGACCTACAGAACACCTTTTAAAAAATTAAAAAATGCAAAATATACAAAACATACTATGAGCAAATACTGCTGTTGAATGTCAGATTTTGTAGATTGTGGTCCCAAATTGAGCCTAATAATTTCCCATCATAACATACATTCTCCATGGACGGAACTTCTGTAACTGTCATAAGGGCTTTAACATGAGCGAATCATTTTTTTGAAGTTATGATGTGAATTTTTCAATCAGATCTCATTATCTACAACACCACTCAGTAAATGTGTCAACAGCAAAAACTAATCAGTAACACTTTACAACAATATGCAGTTCTACAAATACAAACCACTCTTTCTCAAAAGTATCTTTGAAAGTATTATTTCTGTAAGTCTGAAATTATAGTTTTGCATAATTTTAAGAACCTTTTTTCTATTTGTGTATTTAGAACAGTCCCAGATGACATCTAAAATTACATCTCACTTTGTTACATAAACACTGTGGTCACAATTATTTCAAGATTTTCAACAATTCCATAAAATTATCTATGCAGATTGATAAATATGGCACAAAATTTTTTAATCAGTAGTCACTTACAGATAATTGTGATTTATGGCAATTATCTGTAAGTGCCTCTGCTTCACATTTCTTAAGAAAAATAACGAAATATGCTTTTTGCTACAAGAAAATACATGAAAACAACTAATCTCATTAAATAATATTGTGCATTCACAAGTAACTTTAAAATTATTTTAATTCAGAGAAAAGACATGAACTCATTCCTGTTGGATTGTATAAAAATTGGGCAAATCAAGTTTTTTCTTTATGTAGGTTACAATTTTAATGTAAATGAAACCATTGAACAGACCAATTGCATGATTATTATATTCTGAGCTATGGAATAACAATTTTGTTTCTGACAAAAGACTTGTGCATTCATTATTTTAAACTGACAATCCAAGATTCAAACAAGCTTGGAGGTTCACGAACACCCGATACCATAAAAGCTGCTTTACATTTTTCTACTCGTTTTGCCACGATTTGCTACACTTTCCATCTCAAAAATATACACTGTTTAAACCACATAAGATTTTGATTATATGTAATCTCATTTGGAAACACCAAGCCATGCCACTCTGACATTATATAATATGTCAACAGAAGTTTTATAAGAAATCAAGAATCCAGATATAATTTCAGACAACATATATGGGATGAAACTTCCAAATATTTCGAAAATGAAATGATTTTAGTCTCGATACAGTCCACATTTTGCCACTCATCTGTTTCATAGCCATGCTAAAACAAAATGAAAGTATTTTGACAAATGAATCTTAAAAACAGTAACATTAACTATAAAGGTTTTTTTCTGATTAGTTTTTTATGTATTATCTATAAACACTGATTAATCACCTCTAACATTATCGCTTTGTTACCAACACCTAGAACATCAGCAATGAAAAATCTACTTAAGTTGTGAGCTTTACATTTAGGTATTTACTTTTGAGCTTTGTGCAAGCCATAATGTACAGGAACTTAGTTTGCTTGATAAAAATAGAGTTCTGCTTTGTGCATAATTATTTGCATAGCTACAGTACAGATATTTTAGTTTTAAAACTGCAAATCAAAGAAGTGGTTTTTCATTCCAGCAAAAACTTTGTTTTCAGAATGATGAAATTCTTTTAAAATATTATAGAATGGAACTTACCAATCTCCATTTTTAAACACTCAGTTTAATAGTATTTTTTTGCCTGGGAATCATTTTACAAACACTTTGTTTCAATTATTTATTAGCTGCCATCTACACAGTTGAGATTATATGCTGTTCGGGTTCAAGGATTTCATACCTCTCAGCGCTACTGTTGCTGTCATCAGTAAGTGAATTTTCTAAGGAATCTAGATAAGTCTCTATTTTTTCCAACAAATTTGTGGCAACTCCAGCAAATTCTTCCCACTGCTGGTAGCTCAGTGATTCAGCCACTGCTTCTGCAGTCTCTGTTCCTTCAACAACACCAAAGAGACGCTCTTCATCTGCAAATGATTAAAATGCACATAACCACATTTCTGTTGTACAATTATGAGTTCAACATGAATATTTTCTATTGTATCAAGGCACCTAAAAGAACTATAGAATTACGAGACAGAATGGTGAACCATAAGGAGGCAGAATACTTAATACTGACAGGAAACACAAAAGTACAATAAAATATGCTAGCTGCTGGAACTATTAGTCACTTCCTTGGGAAGAAAAGAGGGATAACATGAGGACAATTAGAAAGGAAGAAGAAGCCACTCATATCCCATGAAGAGAGCCACTTGTTGTGAACATGAGGGGAGACAAAGGTTCCTGTAATGTTATATGTATTTGTTGACAGTATTAAGCATTCACTAGCCATTCTGTCTCATAATTTTATTGTATACTAGCTGAGTACCTGGCACTGCCTGGGTAAAGCATTTCTTTCGGTTCTATCAGTCCATCTCCTTCTTCTCCTCCCCCCCCCCCCCCCTCCTCTTTGCCTATCTCCTTCTCTCACCTCTCTGTTCATCTCCTTCTTCCCCCTCTCTATGTCCACCTCCTCCTCCACCCACCACTCTATGTCCATCTGCTCCTACCCTCTTTCTGCTATCTGCTCTTCCCTCCTCTGTTCATCTGCGCCTGCACCTTCTATCTCCTCAACCATCTTCTTCTCTGCCTTTTCCTTGTCCACCTTCTCCCCCCCCCCCCCTCTATCCATCTTCTCCTCCCTCCTCTTCTGTCCATCTCCTCCTTTTCCCTTTCTCTGTTCATCTCCTCCTTCCCCCTCTCTGTCTGCCCATCTCTTCCTTCCACATTCTCTCTCCATATTAACATCCCCACCATATTAGGAGGTTTCTGGTTCTTATATCCACAGCATTTCTTTCCAGATAGTATGTAACATGTGTACCAAGCTTGGTTGAAATTGATCCAGGAACATAGGAGGAGCTTTCTACCCATGGCTTACCCCACATATGAGGTACAATTTTGCAGGTAGTATTAGTCCAATTCATGTGGTTTTTCATTGTTGTGTAGGCATATTGGATGTTTAGTCTGCCATCAGTTTTTCAAGAAGGTTACATGTGTTTGCTTATGAGCGGCAATTACTGATTTCTTTTAAAAACTGATCAGATAATTTGCATTAAATTTTGATATAAACTGGAATAAAATCCAAAAATGCTTTAGAATGTTGAATATTGCTTTTGGTGAGTAAAATGAGGGTTTATGAGTGGTATAAGCATTTCTAAGATGGCCATTAAGAAGTTCTAGATGAGAAGCATTCTAAGATATCCCAGCACATCAACAACTGATGAAAACATGGAGAAAGTGAAATAAATGATCATAAACAATCATTGAATCACAATCAGACAAGCTGCTTATGATGTTGGCATATCAACTGGCTCATGCCATGCTAAAGATGGTGATTTCTGAGCAAAAGCAGTGGTGAACTGAAGCAGCTTAGGAGTCACTAATACGTTAACAATGATACAGAACTACTGAAATGTGTCACAACAGGTAACAAAACGTGTGTGCTGGTATAATGCTGAAACTAAGTTTCAATGATACCAGTGGAGGCATTCTGGATTGCCAAGACTGAAATAAGCTCAGTAAGTGTGGTCATATGTGAAGGTCCTTCTCACCGTTTTCTTTGATTTTAATGACGTGGTGCATCATGAGTTCTGACAAAAGGTCAAATGATTATTAAGGATGACTACTTATAACTTCAATGTCATTTGCAGGAAGCCACATTGCTGCTGCATCTGTTTGGCTAACTTTTCAGGAAATAACATATGGTTTGTGTAGTGGCACTATTTGATGTCACTGTGGAAATCAAAAAGCTGGTGCAAAATTATTGTCAACTGCTGTGATGCCACTATCCAAGGTGATCTGTCATCAGAAGTGTGCTCTGGCAAGACCACCCTTGAATAAGATGGCCCAGGACTAAATCAGACCTTGAACATTTTCTTAAGTAGATGAGATTGCAGGCTTTCAACCATGGAACACTTACAACTACTAATGCAAATCAGGCAGGGTAACCAGGAGCTATGCCTAATGAAAGCTGTATAAGAGACAGTGCAAGGGTTAGTGAATGGAAGAGGAACGTCTCCTGCACCACTGGTGTTTATGACTTCGCCACAATGTAGTGACTGATGTGAAGTGTGGAGTGATACCATCAATGACTGGGAAAGATTTCTGGTCAGGAAATCCTGAAAAGTGTCACCTAATACAGATAATGGAGCAATGAATGAATCAGGTGCAACTTGAGCTGCCTGGAATATTTTTTTTACTACAAAAACATTCTTCAACAAAAAATCATTATTACAGCCAAGTCAAATTTTGGCAGCGGCAAAAAAGCCCCAATCAGTCTTATGCTGACTGGTCTGCTGACCTAGATGGATTACATAGGAATTACAGTTTTAAATTTTTGTGCACAAGTAATTATGTGGATTTTTTAATAAGGGAAGTTGTAGTGTGGCTTACTCCTAACTTGAAAGCGAGAAATCATGTACTGAGAAAATGGGATCTTTCTCTGATAGAATTAATGTGAGTAGTTCAAGCCCATGAAGATACCTACAAAGATAAAGTCTTTATATGACAGAAGAAGATGTCATGACAGTAAGCTTTCTGGTACCGGTCATCTGGGATGTCATTCCACCTCCAATGGGGCCCTATTTTGCTCTGCAATCTGGATGGCTCTGTAAACAACAATACCAGTGGGAACAGGCCTCATCAGCAGCAGCACCACTGACCAGAATTCAATGTCTTTCCCTTCGCCATGCACGCAGCTCGTGCCCACATCAGCAGTCAACATGACATGAATGCTGCAAAAAGGGAGACTCACATGACATATGTTTGAATGCTTTCACTATAAATATGTGGAAATGAACAAAGTGAGTGATCAATCTATGGAAGTGCAGACTTCCCAGAATGCAGCCCAGAAAAGGTACTTAAGATATGTTCAATGGCAAACTTCCCATGAGATTACTCTTGGACACCAGTGCTATTGTGTAATTTGTTAAATCAATCTGCAGTGGAACTTCTCTTGATTTTACATTATTCACCATTCTACACCATAAATTCATAGCCCCTGTGAAAAATCCATAAGATCGATGTTAAAAATTCCTTGATTTCACATTTCTGACGAGTAAGGTTTACCTCACTTCTACGTTCTTACTTGACTTCTTCCTGTTTTTTTCCTATTGACATTTGATGTAATTGAATGAGGTGTAAGTGGCACAAAAGATGGGAAGTTTGCACTGTGGGTGGTGGTGGAGTTAAGGGAATATGATAGGCCACTGAGGAGAGGACAGACATGAAAGAGGAAATGTTAATTTATTTAATTATTTTTGTTTTATATACACATCAAATTCCGTAGGACCAAATCGAAGAGCAAATCTCCAAGATCATGGAATGTGTCAGTACATGAAATTACAATATAAAAGTAATAACAGATAAAAATTAAATGTTTATGTACCCGAAAAAAGTTTAAGTAAATGCAATCAACAATACAACAAGAATCAGCTTAATTTTTCAAGGAACTCCTCAACAGAATAGATAGTGACCCATGAGGAAACACTTCAGTTTTGATTTGAAAGCATGTGGATTACTGTTAAGATTTTTGAATTCTAGTGGTAGCTTATTGAAAATGGATGCAGCAGTATACTGCACACATTTCTGCACAAGAGTTAAGGAAGAGCGATCCAAATGCAGGTTTGATTTCTACCAAGTATTAATTGAGTTAAAGCTGCTTATTCTTGGGAATAAGCTACTATTGTTAACAAGCAATGACAGTAAGGAATATATATATTGAGAGGCCCATGTCAAAATACCCAGACTTGTGAACAGGAGGCAACAAGAGGTTCATGAACTTAAGACACTTATTGCCCAAACTGCACGTTTCTGGGTCAAAAATATCCTTTTAAAATGGGAAGAGTTACCCCAAAATATAATACCATACAACATAAGTGAATGAAAGTAAGCAATGTAGACTAATTTTCATGTCAAACAATCACTTACTTCAGATACTGTTCAATAGTAAAAATGACATCATTAAGTCTTTGAACAAGATACTGAACATGGGCTTTCCATGACAGCTTACTATCTATCTGAACACCTAGAAATTTGAACAGTTCAGTTCCACTAATCATACGCCCAGTCTGTGAAATTAAAACATCAGGTTTTGTTGAATTGTGTGTTAGAAACTGTAAAAACTGAGTCTTACTGTGATTTAGCATTAGTTTATTTTCTACAAGCCATGAACTTACATCACGAATTGCACTATTTGAAACTGGGCCAATGTTGCACACAGCATCCTTTACTACCAAGCTAGTGCCATCAGCAAACAAAAATATTTTAGAGTTACCCATAATAATAGTGAAAATATCATTTACATAAATAAGGAACAGGACTGGCCACAACACTGATCCCTGGGGCAGCCCCCACTTGGACCCCACATCACAGCCATTCTCAACACTATGAATAATGACCTTTTACTGTCTGTTGCTGAAGTAAGAGGTGAACCAATTGTAAGCTACTCCCCGTATTCCGTAATGGTCCAACTCCTGGAGCAATATTTTGTGACCAACAAAATCAAACGCCATAGTTAAATCAAAAAATATGCCTAGTGTCGAAACCTTTTGTTTAATCCATCCAGTACCTCACAGAGAAAAGAGAATATAGCATTTTCAGCTGTTAAATGACTTCTAAAGCCGAACTGTAAATTTGATAGCAAATCGTGTGATATTAAATGATCAATTATCTTTACATACACAGACCTTTCAATCACTTTAGAAAACACTGATGACATAGAAATAGATCTAAAATTGTCTACATTATCCCTTTCTCCCTTTTTATAAAGCGGATTTACTACTGAGTACTTTAATCGCTCAGGAAACTGACAATTCCTAAAGGAAAAATTACAAATATGGCTAAATACAGGGCTAAAATGTGCAGCACAGTACTTTAATATCCTACTAGGCACTCCATCATATCCATGAGAGTCCTTAGTCTTCAATGATTTAATTATTGACTCAATCTCCCCCTTGTCTGTATCACAGAGGTGTATTTCAGACATCAATCTCGGAAAGGCATTTGCCAAGAGAGTTACACGATTCCCTGTAGAAACTAAATTTTTATTTAATTCACCAGCAATGCTAAGAAAATGGTTGTTAAATACTGTACATATATCTGATTTATCAGTAACAGAAATATTTTTACCACGAACTGACTTCATATCTTCGACCTTGTGCTGCTGAACAGACACTTCCTTCACAACTGACTATATGTTTCATCCTGTGAATTAGCTATTTTGCATACCACATACTGTTACTGGGTGTTGATTTGTTATGTCACACAACAGCCAGCACAACCGCCACACCATGCTTACACACATAAAATGAACTCACCTGCTGGATGTGTGGAGAGGGGGAGTGGCTGTTCAATGACAGGAGTAATGTAATCCATGATTGGTGTTGCCAGCACAACTTGCATCATTTGACTTCACCATACAATTAGAATACAACTACTGCTACGTTGTGGCAACAATGAAAAAATAGGACAGTTAACGCAAAGTGTTCCAGACCGAGCCAATATGTGATGAAGGGGCTCAGCTGCCATCTTTTCATGTGCCACTTATAACTCAGTCTGATCTTTTTGCATGTATTTCAGATGTACTGTATTCAGCAACAATATTGATCATGAACCTTTTAAATGCAAACACTGAGTCTTAAAGAATATGCTCAGTCAGACTCAAGGAAACCACAGTCATTTCCAGCTAGTGAGCTGTTATTGGCTGGCGACTTGTTACATCACACAACAGCCAGCACAACCACCACACCGCACTTACACACATAAAATGAGCTCACTTGCTAAATTTGTGGAGAAGGGGAGTGACCGTTCAGTGACGGGAGTGCAGGTAAGGGTGCTGAAAATATACTTTTTGTATAGATCATATGCTATGGAAGAGATGTCACATGGAAATAGAACAAAGGTTTTGCAAAAGCACATTTTAAAGACTTTCATGTTGCAACAACTACATATACCACTCACATATATACTTTGCACCACACACTGTAGATTGTAAAGATTGGCAGAAGTGATACAAGGCAGGCAGCAAATCGGTAGCACCTGAGCTTTCTTTTAAATTTATATTTTACAAGTGTAGAGAAATTTACTGAGCTGAATTCTAATAAGATTGTAACATCAATTGGGGAAGTAAACTCATTTTTTCACATCTCTGTTTCTCTCATCGACTCTAAAGTAACATTTTGATGACACTGATTATATGAAATGTGGCTCGTAAGAAAAGCATTAAATAATAACAGCAATGGTGACAAAATTTGTCATTAAGCAGATGTCCACATTTATGTTAATGATTTAACCACTTAGCTGCTGTGATATTTTTGGTTTAATTCACTATGTTCATGAATTTTTGCTTTTTTCTGAATGAGCACAAAGGAAAGATTTCTCAAAAATGTGAGTTTTGATGCATAATTTGTGGTCATAGCATATCAGAAAATAACTTGATTGCCTTGTATCCAGATACCAATTTCAATTTTTTGACTAGTTTTTACTTGCTGTTACATATTGTGATTTTTTAAGAACTGATGAAATTCATTACCACAAATTATTCTATGAATATAATCCTGTACATTTAATTTTCTTTGCTTACACAGAGTTTATACATGGCATTAGAGGGGATTACAATTTTTTAATAATATATGACAATTACATATGTTTTTGCTCCTATTTTGGAGGTTTTAACGTTTTCCTTGATTCTGCATTTTCCTCGGTTTTGAGTTTTTAATGTCTGGACTGCACAGAAACATAAAATAAGGGCTTCACTCTACTTACTTAAGTTTAGGGTTAGCACCCTCTTTCTCTCATCTGAGACAAATCTTTGGGACTACAAAAGTGATTGTGTTCCTTTGCTAGGAAAATTCTGCATATGCCATCTGAAGGGCCTGAAAGACTCTCTAGGATAGATATGCATACATCTTCTCATCTGGTTTTGGGAAGACAACTGATTTTGAGGTTCACATAACTCTTAAAGTAATGGCTGCACCATATGTTTTCATCTTGTCACTGATAATAGTCCATTGCTTACCTTTTTGGCCCTAAGCATCACTGACTAGACTGGAGCACCCATTGCCTCCAGTGGTGGATGCTGTACTTGTCTAAGATTAATTATACTATCCACTACTTAAAAACAAATGTGGATGCACTGTCCCAATTCTGCATGGGATCAATCCAGCCTTCAATGAATATGGGATTGTTTCAAGCTTGTTTTAGATATGGATTTGGCCATTTCAACACTTCCTTAAAATTGCATGATATCATGGCAGAACCCACAAGAACCTGATGTTATGTCGTCTCACTCATTTTCTACAACACAGATGGGCAGACACGCCTTCCAGGTCCAAATTACATCCCTGCTGGCCATGGGGGCATGAACTACACCTAAGCTAAGAGGTTGTTTGTGGGTTTCAAATGAGGACCACTGCCTCATCCTAATTCTTCCCTCTTTTCTGCCATGAGTGCCGTGCCTCCTGCACTCTGTCCATTGGGTCATATCCTTGATTAAAAGTTTGATGTGACAATATGCATTCAAGCCAAATATTGATGCTGGCTTCAAGGACCTGGTCTGCCAATTTTTCCCCTGTCAGCCCCATAAATCTGCACCTCCACAGCAGTTCCCTCCCTGGCCGTGGCAGTTTATCCATTTAGATTTTGCTTGTCCACGTTTGGGCTCTATGTGGTTGGTTGTGATTAATTCCTTTTCTCATTTCCATTTTGTGCTCTGCATGTCTCAGGCCACTACTGCTTCTACTATCATGGCCTTACAAAAGTACTTGGCCTTGAAGGCAATCCACACACCTAAGCTTCTGATAATGGAATTGCATTTACCTCTTTCAGACTTTATGCCTTCAACTGATACCTTTTACGATTTTAAATGGTTTTGTGTCTGTAACAGGATTCAGCACACCAGCACCATGAATGTTCACCTGTCTTCTAACAGTCATGCAGAATTCTTTATCAGCACTTTCAAAACCTAACTCCACAAGGAAATGACATCCAACACCACATCTAAAGCCTCTTTAGTTTACTAGCAACTTGCAGTGCCACTTTGATTGAGGGCCACAGCTTGGCAGAGTAGCTACATTGCCACCTTCATCACACCTTTTTGGACATTCTGTACCCATTACCAGTGCACTTGTTGCTGAGGTGCTCTTCTGTGTGGGCACCCCAGTGTGAGCCCGTCAGTTTGGTTTGCAACTGACTTAGACCGACAGGATGATCTTTGTTCCCCATGGGTCCATGCCGTATATTTATTTATTTATCTTATTTATCCATCAGTTGACAATAAATATTGTATGGATGTTGTCAAGCCATTTCAAAGAAATGGACACAAAAAATATATACGTAAAAAAGTACAAAACAAAATAATACAATAAGGTTAATAATAATACAATGAAAGTAATATAGCCTAAATACATCCCTGCTTGTTATTTTAAATGCATAGTATGTTTTTCATAAGGCTTTAGTTTTGTCCTCCCTAAACGGCAAGTCCTTATATACACGCCGGCCGGTGTGGCCGAGCGGTTCTAAGCACTTCAGTCTGGAACCGCGCGGCTGCTACTGTCGCAGGTTCGAATCCTGCCTCGGGCATGGATGTGTGTGATGTCCTTAGGTTAGTTAGGTTTAAGTAGTTCTAAGTTCTAGGGGACTGATGACCTCAGATGTTAAGTCCCATAGTGCTCAGAGCCATTTGAACCTTATATACACAACATTGCTTAAGTATATATTTACATCACACAACAGCTGTCCTTAAAGTATGTAAATGTAATGAATAATTAGGTAATGAATGATTAGGTACATATTGAGTATTTTCCATTTTGCCTTTATAAATATCATCAGAAAAAATTTATTGACCTACATAGCCATTAACACAATAAAAACATTGTTCTACTAGAAATTTTTTAAATTCTGTTTTAAATTTGTTATCATCTTATAACTGCCTGATGTTGACTGGCAGAGCGTTGTACAGTTTTGCACCAATATGGCTCACATGCCTTTGTGTATTCGTTCTTTTTGTTCAGTGAGTATGGAGTGCTGCGCTATTATGGGTATTGTCGTTATGAAAGTCGTCATTTGTCTGAAAATCTGCAATGTGGGTCCTGACATACAATACGCATTTGTATATGTATAATGATGGTATAGTATGTATTCTAAGCTTTTTGAATATGGGTTTGCAGTGTGTCTGTGGATGACTGTGAGTTATTATTCAGATGGCCCTCTTCTGCAACAAAAAAATTTGTTTTAGGCGCCCTGTTGTGGAACCCCAAAATATTATTCCGTATGTGGCAAGAGATTGAAAATAGCTGAAATATGCCATTCTGGCACCCTCTGAGGTACAAACATTTGCAATAATTCTGAGAGCAAAACAGGCTGAATTAAGTTTCTGTGCAAGTTTTATTACGTGGTCATTAAAATTTAAGTTTTCATCCACATGAATCCCCAGGAATTTTGTGGATGTCACTCTGTCTAAGGCTTTGTCACCCCACACCAGATCGAGATTTACATTTTGACATCTTTTCCCAAACTGCATATAATTTGTTTTATTTACATTCAATGTCAACTTGTTTGCATTGAGCCAAGAGTGGATGTAATTTAGTACTTTATCAGCAGTTGTTGGTAGCCATTGCTTTGGTGCACTTATTATCACACTAGAATCATCTGCAAATTTTATTGCTTTGGTTGCATCATCTGAGGTGTGAAAATCATTTATGTAGACAAGAAACAATATGGGCCCTAGGATGCAGCCTTGTGGTACTCCTATTTCTACACTTTTTGCCTCTGATACTGAATTTATTTTGTGGTTGGAGTAAGTTGATGTCAGTCCTACAACCTATGTTCTGTTTTTTAGGTATAATTCAAACAATTTTTTTCCTATCCCATGTATACCCAATTTTAGGTATAATTCAAACAATTTTTTTCCTATCCCATGTATACCCAACGATTCCAATTTTTCTAAGAGAATGTCGATTATTTGTTCAGTGTAGCACATTACTGCTGTTTCGGAATTTTTACGTGCTTGGAAACCATGCTGATTTCTGTTAAGTAAATTATGGTCATTTAGATATGTGTTGATTCGGTACTTCATCAGTTTTTCTAATATTTTTGAAAATGCTGGGAGGAGATATATTGGGCGATAGTTTTCTACCTTATACTTGTCGCCGTTTTTAAATAATGGCTTCACTTTTGAAATTTTCAGCCTTTCTGGAAAAGCTCCTTCACTGAATGATAAATTGGCTATGTGTGCAAAGGGCTTTGCGATTTGTGGTGCTGTCCTTGTTATGATTGACACAGGCACCTCATCTATGCCCGCCGGCATTTTGGGCTTCAAGCTTTGTATCACTTTCAACAATTCACCCTCATTTGTTGGCTCTACCCTCATCCTACAAGCTGTTTTTGGATATTCAGGTTTTTCTTCGTTTGTAAATTTTAAGCTTAATGAAGCTGTTGCATTTATGAAATAATTGTTAATATAATTTGGCAAATCTTGTTTATTAATATTGACATTTTTTAAATTTTTGAGGCTAATGTCTTGGTTTTCACAACTATTCCCCGTTTCAGTCTTCACAATACCCCATATGGCTTTTGATTTGTTTTCAGACTGTCTTATAAAACTATCATTACTCACGAATTTTGCTTTAGCAATTACTTTTCTATATACCCTCTTGTAATTCCTGACATATTCTATGAATTGTGGGTCTGTGGATGTTTTCATTTTAGAAATTAGTCTCTTTAGAGTTCCACAGGAAGTTTTGATGCCAGCTGTGATCAAAGAACTTGGATCTGTATTGCCAAGTGACCTGTTTTTTGACAGCTTTTTTGGAAAACACATTTCAAAATATCCCATGAAAATGGAAGAAAATGTGTTATATGCATCATTTGTATTTGTTAGGGATAGCACTTCTGCCCAAGCCTCATTAGTTAGCATATTTATGAATTCTACACAGTTCTCTGTAGAAAAATTTCTTTTATACATGAGGTGTGTTTTTTTCTCTTTCAGTGGCCTTGAAGGGATTTTGGGGACAAGAGCATTGTGGTCTGATTATCCCAAATCAGCATTTATTACTTCAACTTCTGTGCGTCCTACGTTTGAAAATATATTACCAATAAGACTGACTGTATTATTTGTTATTC
This sequence comes from Schistocerca piceifrons, assembly GCF_021461385.2. Taxonomy (NCBI): domain Eukaryota; kingdom Metazoa; phylum Arthropoda; class Insecta; order Orthoptera; family Acrididae; genus Schistocerca; species Schistocerca piceifrons. Next base: position 291,109,707 of record NC_060145.1, on the reverse strand, counting down.
TTGTGGGTGTGTGTATGTGTGGAAGCAGGTTGAAACTACATAACAGATTTAGGAACTGGTCTTTTAGCCTACTTTCACTCATAAGATTAATATTGAAGTCCCCACACACAACTACAGTGGCTCTATCGGTGAACAGAGTGTTAAGCAATATTTCTAATTGGTTAAAGAATATGTCTGCATCACCAGTAGGTGGTCTGTATATTGCTATGACTATGACTTTTCCCTGTATTTCATTCAACTGCACAGCTGCAGCTTCAAAATGATTTTCCACACTCAATGATTCAGCTTCACACCTTCTTTTACAGCTGATACTTGGTTTGGTAAATATACATACACCTCCATTTTTGGTATTTTTCTACAATATTGGCTTGCCAACTTAAACGGATGAATATTAATGCTACTTAGTTCAAAACTTCTGCACCAATGCTCCACAATGCACATGCAGTCAATATTTGCACTGTTCATAGCTACCTCAAGTTCTAATGATTTATTTCTAAGACACTGAATGTTTAAGCTTAGAATCTGCAGGTGATGAGGATGAGAACTGGTTACATTTGTATTTACATTTTGTGGTGTCATACTCCGTTCCTTGCCCTGGCGAGGTACCAAAAATCCTCCAGAAGGACAGGTTTTCTGCACCTTGTAGGTCGTTCACTGGGATATGGTGAGTTGCTTGCTGCTGCTGCTGGTGTAGCTCCCGGTGTCATTGATGCTGTCATTTCTGTTGTTGTTGTTGTTGTTGTTGCTGTTGATGATGATGATGATGGTGTAGCTGTTTCTGATGCTTCAGGTGTTGATTCTGTTGTTATTGATATGCTTCCTTGTGAACTGCTAGCACTTGGGGTGTTTTCTTGCAATGTCAGAACATCACACTTGTCTTGTAGTGGTGATGCTTCATTTTCAGATTCACCAAGTAGTTTGTGGGTCTTGTCCTTGAGGGTAATTATGTTTTAAGTGTCACAACTTACTTTCGTTTTGGCATTTACTATTTCTATTATTTTTGCAATTACGAAATTTTTTCCTAATCTATTTAAGTGGAAACCATGTCTAGTATGGAATCTCCTTCTTAGTTTGCTTATATCAATGAAAGTCACATTTTAGAATCATTTGCATATCTGTTTCATCTCACTATTTGCACATTCCACTTCTTTGTTAACGCAGGACCATTCCGATAGGTCATGATGATGTGGTACTGAAAAACAATGACGTTAGTACATCTTAGTTCATACAGTCGCCTTTTTAGTGAAAGCAACAGATCTTGTTTTTCGTTTCTTGCAACGTCGTTTGTTCCTGCCAGGAAAACGGCAAAGTCTTTGATGCTTAAAGTGGGAATTTGTTTGTGGCTTATTGCAGTTGCTGTGCAGAATTTCACACCTAGTTTCACCATGGAAGTTAAGTTCACATTGCTTTTATTACGAAAGTCAGTAGCTATGTTTTGCCCTTGGCTGTCTGAATATATTTCGATTTTTGTAATTGTTTTGGAGCTACAAAATGTAGGCCTAACTGAGCTGTTTATTTCCTCTTTCTTTTTCACACAAGCCGATAATCCATCGGAACTACATAAGGTCAGCAGATGTTTGTTTACTAAATTTACGTCGGATTTCTTATTTTTCTGCGTCAACGAATTCTTTTGTTCTGGCTTATTTACAAGATCCTTTTGCTTTTCACATGGTTCATGAGCACTATCACTAAACACTGCACTTCCACAATCTGTTGTGGAAAGTACTTGAAATAAGTTGTCGTGCACGAAGCTTACATTTATTTCACAGTTCTCTTGCTCTTGTACTTTTTGTCTGCGGCCATTGCACTTCACCTTTGTCCATTTTTCGGAAACTGTCGAACTATCTTGCAGAAAACGTGGCGTGTTCACTTCGGATTTTCTTTCTTGAATTTTAGTAATATCCATTTTCAGGGCACTGATTACGAACTGTAGGCTACTAATTCGTTCATTTAGCTTCATAATTTTGCCCATGCAGTTTTCACACGATTTCTTTTTTGTTGCAAAATTTACGTTTTTGTGGAGAGACACATTTCGAACTTTTACCTTTGACGCCATCTTGCAATTGGATGATACTGATGAGATAACACCAGAGTTTGGCATATAAGCCAGACCTGGTCTGGTCTGAGCCGGTTGTGATGTGACCTGTGGAGCACATGTTGAACATGCTACTGGTTTGGCTAAGGTGTTTATATTGTGGACTCTATTTGTCATAGATAGAAGTTTGATATGGTGTGGCCTCAACTTTGCTTTGGAATATGTACTTCAGGTATCTTGCACTGTTTTTTTAAATTATCTTCCTGTATATCATTTACATGATGTAGGAACTGTCACAACAAAGTTATCATACTAGTACAAGTACTACAGACATAATAATGGAATATCACTTTCAAGGCATTTTTTAAAAGTACAAGTTTAGGCATACAAATTAAAATTTTTGGCAATAAATTTACACACAATCAAAGTACTCATCTATGTCATAGAAAGTTTTGCTTAAAAGGTAATTTTTAAGTTCAGTCTTAAATTTTACTTCATCTGTTATTGCCTTCATGTACACTGGCAGAGCATTGTAGAGTTTTATTGCAAAATAACTTACATGCTTTTGGGTTTGTGTTGTCCTTACCCTTTCTACATACAAATTCTTACGAGTTCTAGTATTATAATTATGGCAGTCCTCATTTGTGCGTAGATTTTTCATATGTGCTCTTGTACACAGAATGCTTTTAAAAATATACAGTGATGGTATTGTGAGTATATGCAGTTCTTTGAAAAGGGGCCTACAATGAGTTCTTGGAGAGTTATGTGTTATGATTCGTACAGCTCTTTTCTGAAATTTGAAGATATCTGTTAAGCTTGATTTAGTTTTACCCCAGAACACTATGCCATAAGACACGATGGACTGAAAGTAAGCAAAATACACTAGTCTAGTACAGTCTGTGCTGCATACTCTAGATAATATCCTCAATGCAAAACATGCCGAATTGAGCCTGTGGGATAAGTACTTGAGAGGGTCTTTCCAGCTTAAGTTTTGATCAATGTGCATGCCCAAAAACTTTGTGGATTGTACACTCTCTATCTTCATATCCATTAGTTTTAACTGGAGGTCCATATCTTGAGTTGCTTTGCCATACTGTATATAATTTGTTTTACTTAGATTAAGTGTTAACTCATTAGCATTAAACCAATGTTGAATATATTTCAGGACTATATCAGTTGTGGTGGTTAATGATTTTTTATCATCACTTATAATTATGCTAGTGTCATCTGCGAACAACATTATTTTGGTAGAAATATTAGGATTTTTTATGTCATTTATATAAAGCAAGAATAATAAGGGACCGAGAACACTGCCCTGTGGGACACCTATTTCCAATTTCTTTGCATCTGAGACCCACTTGATTTTCTGATTTTTATGCTCTGTGATGATTTCTACCACCTGAGTTCTATCTTGAAGGTAAGATTCAAACCACTGCTTCACAACTCCCCTTACACCTATTGCCTCCATCTTGTTTAACAGAATTTTGTGATTTATTGTATCAAAAGCTTTAGATAAATCTAAGTTAATTCCCACTACACATTTTTTAGTGTCGAGACTCCTGACAATCTCTTTGGTATAGGCATGGATAGCTGATTCTGTGCTGTGGCCTGAGCGAAAGCCATGTTGATTGCAGTTTAGAAGTTTGTGAGCATCTAAGTAATTTATGAGTCTGGTTTTCATTAATTTCTCTAGAATTTTTGAAAATGATTGGAGAAGGGATATTGGTCTATAATTTTCTACCTTGTATGGATCTCCTTTTTTAAACAGAGGTCTAACCTTAGAGATTTTCGACCTTTGCTGAAAGACAAATTGGCAATATGTACCAGGGGCTTTATAATTTGTTGGGCAACTTTTTTTATTATTGACACAGGCACTTATCCACACCTGCAGACATTTTTGATTTTAGACTCTTTATCACCTTTAATATTTCATTATCATTTGTGGGAGTTAACAACATACTACTGTCTACTTTTGGGGCTGTTAATTTCTCATGTTTAGTAAAGTTTTTACTTAATGACACTGGTACACTTAAAAAGTAATTATTAATGTAATTTGCCAGAGTTTCATCTTTTAATTCAATATTTTCACTATTTTTGAGTACCATTTCCTGATCCTTGAGGCCCTTACCTGTTTCCCTTTTCACAATTTCCCAAATAGTTTTTGATTTATTGCCTGATTTTCTTATTAATTTATCATTACTTAGTAATTTTGCTTTTGTAATTACTTTTCTATATATTTTTTGTAATTTGTTACATATTCTTTAAACTTGGGGTCAGTCCAACTTTTCAGTCTATAGTTAAGCATTTTCATGGTCCTGAAGGAATTTCTAATACCTGTTGTGATCCAGGAGTTAGCATGTGTATGCCCATATGTGTTTGTTTTGACAAGTTTCTTAGGAAAACACATTTCAAAATTCAACATAAACAGGGAAGAAAAAACATTATATGCAGTGTTTGTGCTAGTTTGTAACAGTACTTCTGCCCATGATTGGTTAGTCAGTGTATTTATGAAGTGACTGCAACTATTTGTGGAGAAGGTTCTTTTGTACATTTGGTATGAACTATTTTTGGTCACAGGGGCTATGGGAAATTTAAGGATAAGTGCATTGTGATCAGATATTCCTAGGTCAATATTTATTACATCTATATCTATGGCATCTATATTTGTGAAGATATTATCTATGAGACTTTTTGAAGAGTTTGTTATTCTTGTAGGGTTAGTTATATGTGGATACAAATTGAAGCTATGTAAAACATTCAGGAACTGATCTTTGGATGCACCTTCAGTCAATAAGTTGACATTAATATCTCCGCTTATGATTATTGTTGATTTTTTATGATGTAATATTTTGAGCAATGCCTCTAACTTATTTCTAAAAATTTCAGGATCACCACATGGTGATCTGTACACTGACATTATTATTAATTTACTCTTTTGCATATTGAACTGTATTGCTGCAGCCTCAAAATGTTTTTCTTCATTCAAGGATTCAGTTACAGTCATACTCTAGGTTTTACATAAATGCAAACACCGCCATGTCTTGTTTCCTTCCTGCAAAAATGGCTTACTAATTTGTATGGGGAAATGCAAATATTTTCTAGTTCATAACTCATGCACCAATGTTCTTGAATGCAAATACAATCTATACTAGCTTCACTGGCTGCAATCTCAAGTTCTAATATTTTATTTTTAATGCATTGTATGTTAAGGCTCATTATTTTTAAATTATTGAAATTAGATTGAGAGGAGTTTGTACTCATGTTTCCCAATGTTACCGGCTGTTCCTTGCCGAGGCTGGGTACCAAAAATCCTTAAGAATTAAACGTTTCCTGCTCCTTGTATTTCTTACCCCTGGACGTGCCACCATACTTCTTGTATCTGTAGTTGTAGCTGCTGTTTCAGTGGATGCTGGAGGTGTTTCTGAAGTTGATGATTCAGTGGATGTTGGAGATGCTGCCAGTTTTGATGCTGAGTCTGGTTTTGTAAGTGATGTTCCAATTGATACTGGAAGTGATGTTCCAATTGATACTGGAACTTTTGCTGAAACTGTATTTTCATTTAAATCTTGAACTACGGTTGGCACTGACGTTACTGTGGACGTTGAAGCTGCGTATGAAGCTGATAAATGAAGCTCCAATGGTGTTGATTTTTCTTCTGTTGATGATATCTGAGTGGCATTTTGTACCACTGTTCTTGCCTCTGTTCTTCTGATTGATGGACTAGTCACAGATTCTGGACTTGATTTTGAACCTGCTGGGGAGGGTGGTACATCTGCTGCTGATGATATAGGTTCAGCTGTTTTTGATGATTTCGACATTACTGACAATTTGGCTGATGTGGCTGCTGTACTCGACGACACTTCAGATTTTTTTACTTCTTCTAACGTCAAAGAATCTTCTGTTGCTACCAATGATTGTGGGACATCAGCTCTTCCTATTTCCGCTAATGTTGATACTTTAATAAGGCCATTTTCAGACAGTGTAATAGTGTTTCGTTCTACTTTAGAGTCTTTAATAGCATTAGATATTTCAGCACTCATGGCTTCTTTCCCTTTCATGTTTCTGTGAAGTCCATGCTCTGTAAAATGCTTTCTGCAATCACTATTTATCCCAACATATGTAGCATTAGGATAACCTCGACATATCTTATCGAAAAGTCTGTTGGCAGTAATAATCTCAGTATTCAAGGAACATTCCATACGTATCTCATGTGAATAAATCAAGGCAGGTGGTAGAGTGCCTAAATTGCCTTTTGCAAAAGTTATGATATTGATATTATTCTCTATTTCAAAAAGTTAAATCTTTACGGTAATAGAGTTACTTTATCCATAGTATATCTCAATTCATTGTTAAAAATAATTAGGACTGTAGAAATTGAAGCAATCAGTATACTTTACACAAAAATTTAATAAATTAAAAATACCACAATTATTTTAAGTAGTGCATCACACGAATTTTCGAGTCAAGTTGAGGCTTACATACTCAGTGTAATGTTGATAGAATACTGACTAAATTAGGTGTACAAAATCACAGATGACAATAACCACATCAGAAGGCTAGAATAATGAAGCTGCAACAAACCTTTTGATGATACAGAATTTTGTATCACAATTTTATGTCATGAATTTTTTAACTATTTTTTTTCTCTTTCTGTAAACATAGCAGAGATTATGACTGCAATAGTTGGAAACTTGAAGTGCCAACCTAATAGTCAAACTGGAAAGCATGCCACATTGCTGGCTGTAGTCTTCTGGAGTCTTAATGGTCCAGCAATTATTACCAATGAAGAATGAAATAAAATACTCTTCTTTGTGAATAACAGTGTCAGTCTGGTCTTTGACACTGTTCAGCTAACCAGGAGCACTGGAAGATCCTAATAGAGGTGGTTAAAGCAATGTGTAAAAAGAAATTAAGGAGGAACATCACATAGTCAAACAACCTGGAAGATTTTACCTTCAGTGACAATGGCTACAAAAGACTGCATATTTACATAAAATGCTTTTATGGGCAAAATGTTTATACCACCCTTAGATGACTGGAAGACCTGTGCAGAAGAAGAGGTAAATTATTTACTGAACTGTCTTTTCTCTCCCAGTGTTGTGATAATGGTGTTATCCACAATGTTGTCAGAATTAGTCAACATTTGCAGACAATGAAAGCCATGAGGATCTACAAAAGGACAATCCAAGCCCTTGTTCGTGTAAAGAGCCATAAAATATGCATGGACTTCAATTATGTTAGAACGTTCAGTCATAAAGAAAGGTTATAATATTTCAATTCAGTGAAGAGAAAAAGTAGTCCAAGAAACAGATGGATAAAGTGCATGGAAAAGACACCATTCTGGACCCAAAATAAGTAGACATGGACCTTTTTTCTGAGGAAGTTGATGGAGAAGCCATCTCAGGTAAGGGTAAAGATCTGAATTTCACAACTCCACCCTAAAGCATTCCAGTTGAAAAATTATCAGTGCTGTCAAAGCATCATTGTTTTCTCTTCTGAATCTTCAGACTGAAGAAGTAAGAGAGAATGTACTGAGAATTCTGTGGAATACAAAACCGACCAAAGTTACATATCAGTGCAGGAAACGAAAGCTCTTACTGACCACAAGAGAAATGCAAACATTGTGGTTGCCAAAGCAGGTAAAAGAAATGCTACTGTTGTTATGGATGCTATGTAACACCACAAAAATATAAATCATGCTCTCTCTCTCTCTCTCTTTCCATATGAAAATTCCTATATCATGTATACGATAAAATGGATGATAATGAATTGAACTGAATATGATGGAACAACTATTTGTTGATCCTGTATGCTATGAGTTAATAAGCGACTCAATGAACAGAATTATTCAAAACTTGAATTTGTTATCTGACTCCAGAGTGGATAGCTCTATTACTAAGAATCTAATGCCTTGAGCAGCTGCCTCACCCAGGATATATGGTCTGCCAAAGACATACAAAGAAGGGTACCTGCGGAGACCTAAAGTGAACAGAATTAACTCAACTTATTTTTAGCAAGTCATTTATCATGGAAAGAAATGTATGGTTGGGAAACAAATGCTTCTATGAAAGGTTCAAAACATGTTTTAAAAATTTTATATATGATGAAGATATCTGCATGTAACATTCCTGTAAGCTTTGATGTGAAATATTTATTTACCAACATCCCGTAGCAGCTACTATGCAGAATGTGAATTGAGTTATGGGCACTTTAAGGTCATTTTAACATGTGCTTCTACAAGCTTTCTCGGTCTATATGATTTACTACTAAATGCACTAGATCAGATTCAGAGTCTTTATTGCCACTGACCACATACAGTAGAGTTGGCTTTTACAGTGATAGCAGTTTACAACAGCAATCAAAGTATTAAAATTACTATTCATATTACATGCACATATCAAGTACCTTGTATACAGCTATAATCTTAAACATTAACATCAGCATTGTCCATATCATAAAACCCTTTTCTATTGTAACTTTAATTTTTTTTAGCAAGTCGTGCAATTTAAATTTGAATGTTTTAAATGGCAGGGATCGATTAGTGAGAGGAAACTTGTTAAAAATTTTGAGGACAATCACTTTATGGGGGTTTCCTGTTATTGCTACCCTGTGCCTTGAGATGTCAATATTTGTCTTGTTTCTAGTGTCATGTTTATGAAGTTCTTCTCTGATAACACATTCCTTAATGTTGTTCTTGACAAAGAGTGTAGGCTCACAGATGTAAGACTTGCCACTGTTAGTAGCCTAAGCCTGGTAAAGAAAGGGTGGCATTGCTCTTTAGGAGAAGCCTTGTATATTAAATGGATATTTTTTTCTTGGACTTCAAAATGTTGCTGGTACAAGGAGAATGTCCCCATTTGAGTAGGCTATATGATGTATGTGACTGAAAGAGCATGAAATGTGTCATAAAGATATAATTATTGCTGACCATATCTTTCTCAGTTCCCACATGAGGTAGGAAACTCATGAAATCTTTTTACAGACTTGGTTAAGATGTTCTTCCCAACTGAGTTTAGCATCAATATGTATCTCTAAGAGTTTGGCACATTTATTGTCTGCATTCTCAGACAGTCCTAACATAAGCTTTTGTGTTTTGTCTGGATTACAAATAAGTTTATTGGCTGCAAACCAATTTAATGCAGAGTCAAGAGTTTTTTCAGTAATCTTATCAAGAGTTGAGATGCCACGGTGCGAAGTAAGTAAAGTTGTATCATCAGCTTAGCAGATAATCAACTGTGATACACAATGGGGCAGGTCACTGATAGTCACAATGAAAAAATTTCTACTAAGGGTGAGTGTCTATTTTTCATTGAGACAAACTTTCTTCTGTTGTTCATGTAAGAAGAAATTAATGCTAATGTAATTTTTGTATACCATAATATTATAATTTTGTTAGCAATATGTTAAAAGTAATACATTCAGATGCTTTACTTATATGACATAATACAAGTGAAACTGTTTTATTATTATCAAAAATGGTTAAAGTCTGATCAAAACAATTTCCAGAAGAGCTGCAGTGTTATTTTTACATGGGCAAAATCTGTACTGACTATTGCTCAATTGAATGTATACAAGTGGTCCAAATATCAGCACAAAATAAATTAGTCAGTCACTCTGGGAGAGTTGTTCATCATCCTTTTTGAATATGGGGATAACTTTTGAGATTTTGAGTGAATCCGTAAAAACTCCATACTCTAAACATTTAAAAAAATAAAACTCAGTGGCTTGTTTATCAAGTGAAGCATTTGTTTAACAGGATAATTATACATCCAGTCTGCCCCTGATAGCTGAGTGGTCAGTGCAACAGAATATCAATCCTAAGGGCCAGGGTTCAAATTCTGGCTGGGCTGAAGATTTTCTCAGCTCAGAGACTGGGTGTTGTGTTGTCCTAATCATCATCATTTCATCCCCATCGACGCACAAGTCACCGAAGTGGCATCAAATCGAAAGACTTGCACCCGACGAACCGTCTACCCAATGGGAGGCCCTAGTCACATGACATTTACAATTATTTATTATACATACAGTAGCAATACATACTTTTGGAATTAGACAATTTGGAAATATTTTTGTAGACATCATCGGGTATGATTTTATCCCAATGAAACAAAGGCCTTTCAGAAAATTTGGGACCAAGCAGATCCCTTGCAGATGTGTCTGTGAACTTAATTTTGTCTCCAAGATCTCTGAGTGATATTCAGAGTATTCATTCCATTCTCTTGGATTAAGCAAAGTTTGGGCTGAAAGAATTATCTTGTCCGATAACTTCCCATGCTGCCTTACACTTATTTGAAGCACCTTCTATGCAGTGGTGGCTGCTGAGCCATTCCATTGGTGGTACCAAAGAAAACTTAGTTTGGTAGCATTGAACGTATTACGAAATTTTGTCGATTATTCATATATTTCACAAGATATTATATCAAACAAAACGTATAGGGAAACAGAAATAAACACTTATTACAATAGCACCCTCCTTATGCAGAGTAGGAAATTGATATATTCCTATAGAACATGATAGCAAGTGTTTGTATAAGAGACAAAGAGATAGATAGATAGACAGAGAGAGAGAGAGAGAGAGAGTTGGGAGCTGCTTTAGCTATATTTTTTGCATGTCTGCAAGAGATATAAAACATAAGACTAACTCCAAAAAGCTCTCTTGCACACACAAATGCACACATATCAACAGCACAGTTCTCCACCCCTCACAGGGTATGTTCAGTCATTTTAACGTGGCAGTCATAAGCAGGGGGTGTTTTGATGTATAGTTGTTTAAGACACTGGTGGAGATTGGGCCTGAACTACCACATAATGACACCACCAACCTCAGCCAACAACTGCACTCTAGTTGTTACCAAATGATTTATGTGCTCTGCTATGCTTTGACGTGTGCTTGCTGGTTGTTTCCTTTTCTTGTTTTGAAATGAATGCAGAGACCAATCTTGCTCTGTCACAGGCTCTCATAACACCAGATGGAGTCAGCAATCCATATGTCCCTTATTACATTGGTTCTGGCTTCCCTGGAGCACAGAACATGGATGTAGGCTGCCAGCCCTGTGAGAGCGAGGTGGGGCTTGTCCCCCCCCCCCCCTCCCCCCCTCCTCTCTTCTCCCCTGGACAGCCACAACTCCTTGTTTGTTTTATGTTCGTGGCCGACTATCAGAAAAGTGACTGCTACAACATGAGTGCCAGTACAAGAAATAATAGAGCATGTATAGTTATTCGAACTTGTAATATGGATTTCGAGAAGCAAATTTAATCAAATTACCAAAATTTAAAACTAAAAGCATTGTCCTCACCAAAAGCAGCAAGTCCACAACTTTGGGAAGACAGCTTCAAAGTAATTAGTAGGAATGATACTGTAAATTGCATCTTCTTGTTGGCAATAAACCTGTCATCTCAGACTGAAATGTTTAATTTTACACAAGAATGACATTTCACAGGATAGCATCCCTAAGCACCCATTCTTCTTTTATAGTGTTTCATAGGAATGTTATTATTATCTTGAGCATCGAAAAGCACTGCTCAGCTTCTGATGTTGAGATAGGCGTCATGATTAGCAGTTTCAAAACTTTAACAGTCTCATCGCTGAATGTGTCAAGAAATTCATCCTCTAGAATCAGAAAAAGAAATGCAACTGTTCTCAACTAAGGCTAGCATAGAAGACTTGCAGCTCACCCTTCAACTTCCTTTTTTCCAGAAATGTGTGTGTTTAATTTCAAGGTATTTGTCGGGGAAATCTGTGATGTATTTGTCAAACTGATTTAAATTGAATAAGTTGGGTGCAATGAGGTGTCCAGTGAACTGAGAAAGTAATTTTATTTCAGAAAGGATGGCATCACACACTTCCAAAGCATCTCATTTTTTATGCCCATCAAGAATCCGTGGCTACTTGGCAGGCATTGTTTCATAATTTTCGAAAGGAATCTTGTTAAGGATGGAGTCAATGTCATTTCTGATGTTTTGCATTATTGCTTCAATGTTCTGGTTGTCTTGCATTGCTGTGGTTGGTTCAGTTACCTTCTTCTGAAGCTGATTAAAAAGTAAGTCTGCATGAAGCATTATCTTATAGAAAAATGATAGCCAGAAAATGACTTCATTATCTTGCAGTCTTTGTTTGTATGAACTAGCTTTTTCAATAACTGGAGATAGTTTTATGCTCTCACTTGTTTCAGTGACTTCAATAGCAGTAATACAACTTTTCCCCACTTTAAAAAACATCTTTTACTGAAACTTCCTGGCAGATTAAAACTGTGTGCTAGACTGAGGTCTCGAGTTCGAGTCTCGAGTTCAAGTCTCAGTCCGGCACACAGTTTTAATCTGGCAGGAAGTTTCATATCAGCACACACTCCACTGCAGAGTGAAAGTTTCTTTCTGGAAACATCTATCTCGTCACACAAATGAGGCAAGCTTTTTTGTATAATGCTATGCAATACTTTTGATCTCTGTGATGAGTTAGAAAAGAAAGAAGAATTACCTGTAAGGTGTGCAAAACAGATACAGGCTTTGTGATTAACAGAGGCTGCCATAGACAGAAGGTTGAACTGATGTGCATAACAATGGATGTAGTTTGCCTTTGGATATTTGCCTTTAATTTGAACCATGTTCGACTTGCCACTCATAACATTTGCACCATCATAACTCTGAGCTATTAGTTATGCTCCATCACTGCCAATTAATTGTTCAGTTTCTTTCAGAATACTCTCAGTTATACAATGAGCATGCTGACTTTCTGGATTAACAAAGTTCCAAAATCTTTCAACAGGTTTTCCCTCAACAACATAACATGAAACAATAACCAACTGAAATTTGCAAGACACATCTGTGCTTCCATTCATGACTATTGCAAACATAATCAGCACGTTTTATTTCTTTACGAACTTCATCACAGTACACTTCCAACGTGCATTGCAGTAATTCATTCTAAACAGTCTTTGAAATGCCTTTGAACACTGATAATTGAATAAGATGAACTTGAAGATGTTTATCCAGTTCAGTGCTGAACTGAATTGGCTCATAAAAAACCACCTTATTTTGAGAGGCCTTTTCAGTAGTTGCAGGGGCAACAGTCTGGATGATTGACTGATCTGGCCTTGTAACACTAACCAAAACGGCCTTGCTGTGCTGGTACTGCGAACAACTGAAAGCAAGGGGAAACTACGGCCGTAATTTTTCCCGAGGGCATGCAGCTTTACTGTATGGTTAAATGATGATGGCATCCTCTTGGGTAAAATATTTCGGAGGTAAAATAGTCCCCCATTCGGATCTCCGGACGGGGACTACTCAAGAGGACGTCGTTATCAGGAGAAAGAAAACTGGCGTTCTACGGATCAGAGCGTGGAATGTCAGATCCCTTAATCAGGCAAGTAGGTTAGAAAATTTAAAAAGGGAAATGGATAGGTTAAAGTTAGATATAGTGGGAATTAGTGAAGTTCGGTGGCGGCAGAAACAAGACTTTTGGTCAGGTGAATACAGGAGTATAAATACAAAATCAAATAGGGGTAATGCAGGAGTAGGTTTAATAATGAATAAAAAAATACATGTGCCGGTAAGCTACTACAAACAGCATAGTGAATGCATTATTGTGGCCAAGATAGACACGAAGCCCACGCCTACTACAATAGTACAAGTTTATATGCCAACTAGCTCTGCAGATGATGAAGAAATTGAAGAAATGTATGATGAAATAAAAGAAATTATTCAGATAGTGAAGGGAGACGAAAATTTAATAGTCATGGGTGACTGGAATTCGGTAGTAGGAAAAGGGAGAGAAGAAAACATAATAGGTGAATATGGATTGGGGCTAAGAAACGAAAGAGGAAGCCGCCTGATAGAATTCTGCACAGAGCAAAACTTAATCATGACTAACACTTGGTTCAAAAATCATAAAAGAAGATTGTATACATGGAAGAAGCCTGGAGATACTGACAGGTTTCAGATAGATTACATAATGGTAAGACAGAGATTTAGGAACTAGGTTTTAAATTGTAAGACATTTCCAGGGGCAGATGTGGAGTCTGATCACAATCTATTGGTTATGAACTGTAGATTAAAACTGAAGAAATTGCAAAAAGGTGGGAATTTAAAGAGATGGGACCTAGATAAACTGAAAGAACCGGAGGGTGTACAGAGTTTCAGGGAGAGCATAAGGGAACAATTGACAGGAATGGGGGAAATAAATACAGTAGAAGAAGAATGGGTAGCTTTGAGAGATGAAGTAGTGAAGGCAGCAGAGGATCAAGTAGGTAAAAAGACGAGGGCTAGTAGAAATCCTTGGGTAGCAGACGAAATACTGAATTTAATTGACAAAAGGAGAAAATATAAAAATGCAGTAAATGAAGCAGGCAAAAAGGAATACAAACGTCTCAAAAACGAGATTGACAGGAAGTGCAAAATGGCTAAGCATGGATGGCTAGAGGACAAATGTAAGGATGTAGAGACTTATTTCACTAGGGGTAAGATAGATACTGCCTACAGGAAAATTAAAGAGACCTTTGGAGAAAAGAGAACCACTTGTATGAATATCAAGAGCTCAGATAGAAACCCAGTTCTAAGCAAAGAAGGGAAAGCAGAAAGGTGGAGGGAGTATATAGAGGGCCTATACAAGGGCAACGTACTTGAGGACAATATTATGGAAATGGAAGAGTATGTAGATGAAGATGAAATGGCAGACAGACACGATACTGCGTGAAGAGTTTGACAGAACACTGTAAGACCTAAGTCGAAACAAGGCCCCGGAAGTAGACAACATTCCATTAGAACTAATGACGGCCTTGGGAGAGCCAGTCCTGACAAAACTCTACCATCTGGTGAGCAAGATATGTGGGACAGGCAAAATACCCTCAGACTTCAAGAAGAATATAATGATTCCAATCCAAAAGAAAGCAGGCTTTGACAGATGTGAAAATTACCGAACTATCAGTTTAATAAGTCCTGGCTGCAAAATACTAACGTGAATTCTTTACAGACGAATGGAAAAACTGGTAGAAGCCGACCTCGGGGAAGATCAGTTTGGATTCCGTAGAAATGTTGGAACACGTGAGGCAATACTGACCTTATGACTTATCTTAGAAGCTACATTAAGGAAAGGCAAACCTACGTTTCTAGCTTTTGTAGACTTAGAGAAAGCGTTTGACAGTGTTGACTGGAATTCTGAGGGTGGCAGGGGTAAAATACAGGGAGCAAAAGGCTGTTTACAATTTTTACAGAAACCAGATGGCAGTTACAAGAGGGACACGAAAGGGAAGCAGTAGTTGGGAACAGAGTGAGACAGGGTTGTAGCCTCTCCCTGATGTTATTCAATTTGTATATTGAGTAAGCAGTGAAGGAAACAAAAGAAAAATTTGGAGTAGGTATTAAAATCCATGGAGAAGAAATAAAAACTTTGAGGTTCACCGATGACATTGTAATTCTGTCAGAGACAGCAAAG
Source organism: Schistocerca piceifrons (assembly GCF_021461385.2). Taxonomy (NCBI): domain Eukaryota; kingdom Metazoa; phylum Arthropoda; class Insecta; order Orthoptera; family Acrididae; genus Schistocerca; species Schistocerca piceifrons. The sequence goes on along the minus strand of NC_060145.1, from coordinate 291,094,246 downwards.
GACTTGGAAGAGCGGTTGAATGGAATGGATAGTGTCTTGAAAGGAGGATATAAGATGAACACCAACAAAAGCAAAACAAGGATAATGGAATGTAGTCGAATTAAGTCGGGTGATGCTGAGGGAATTAGATTAGGAAATGAGACACTTAAAGTAGTAAAGGAGTTTTGCTATTTGGGGAGCAAAATAACTGATGATGGTCAAAGTAGAGAGGATATAAAATGTAGACTGGCAATGGCACGGAAAGCGTTTCTGAAGAAGAGAAATTTGTTAACATTGAGTATAGATTTAAGTGTCAGAAAGTCATTTCTGAAAGTATTTGTATGGAGTGTAGCCATGTATGGAAGTGAAACATGGACGACAAATAGTTGGGACAAGACGAGAATAGAAGCTTTAGAAATGTGGTGCTACAGAAGAATGCTGAAGATTAGATGGGTAGATCATATAACTAATGAGGAGATACTGAATAGGATTGGGGAGAAGAGAAGTTTGTGGCACTTGACTAGAAGAAGGGATCGGTTGGTAGGACATGTTCTGAAGCATCAAGGGATCACCAATTTAGTATCGGAGGGCAGCGTGGAGGGTAAAAATGGTAGAGGGAGACGAAGAGATGAATACACTAAACAGGTTCAGAAGGATGTAGGTTGCAGTAGGTACTGGGAGATGAAGAAGCTTGCACAGAATAGAGTATTCATGTGTCACTTTGACATTTAATGAATATTCATTTTAGACCTTATAAGCCCAATATCAGTTATTCCAGTCTTACACCAATTAAAATCCCTCCCCAAATAACACACAAGGAAAACAAAAAACAGCATTGCTTTCTTCACAACCACAAATTCATTTATATTCAAATTACATATAGCTATTTGTAAGAATATTTAATTGCATTGTTTCTGTATTTGATTTAATTAAGCTTTAATTAGTGTTTAGAAATGCATTAGCATTAACTTGCATACAGATTTTAAAATTGAATTAGAAGAAATCTGCACCCCGATGTATTTTAACATGATCGCTAGATGGCAGATTGTTCTTCTACAGGTACTGCACTTTACTGCTCTCTGGCAGAAAGAATGTGAAGCTCTGAGCCAGACTACATCCGGCTGTTCCTACATCATACAAAGCATGTAGAAGCCAATGGTTGAGCCTTTCACAGAGCCCTTATGAGGGTAGATGGTGCCAATCTGCAGTTGTCTCCAAGAGTGCCGCGGTGAAACGTGTGTCTTCAAATCAGAGAATACAAACTCCAAAACAATGTTTTATGTGCAGTTCACACAGATTTCTCTTCCTTTCTTTTTCTTATAAGTAGTGCCATGGCACAGCAGCACTACCTCAGAAGCCGCTCCTGCTTCTATGTACTTTTCACATGTTGCTTTTTTTAGCTTGTACAAGCTTAGTTTTGCAATATTTTCAATCCAAGATAAGCATTGTTATCAAAACCCCTCTGTTCAGTCCCTTGATTATCCTCATTTTTATTTATTTGATACAGTACGAGCACGTTTTTTCTAATTTCTGTCAATTTTTTTGTATACCAGGTAAATATTAAATTTTTATGTTTTTTTGAGGAGATAATTTTTATTAATGGGGAACGTGAAAATCATAATTCCCTATATTTTTTTTAAAGTCATGAAAATCATTTTCTTTTCCAGTTTTTCTTTTTTGATGCTCGTATACAGAGTCCCAGTTTGCATTTTTTAGCTTGTCAATAAATAACATAATGTGCTCCTCTCTCTGACCTGATGATGACTATACTGTAGCTGAAATTCAGCTATGTTTGATAAAATGCGGATTGATACATGACTGATTGCTGAGTTCATCACTGATGATAATCATTTCACAGCCACTGAGTACAATGATTCCTAAAGTAATTGAATTTGCTATTTGCTATTTTTCCAAGGAAAATAGGCTATAGCAATAAAAGTGTTTACATCTTCCATACAGGCAAGTAGATCCATCCAAAACTCATTAATTATATTGAAAATGTTATTGATTTCCTTCTAGAAATCATAGATCCTTTGCACAGTACTGTGTTTTACAATTTACATTCCGTAACAAGTGCAGAGTACATTTTTAAACTGTGGCAATGGAAGTACAAAAGTACAATAAGTGCTTATTTAGCATATCAAATTACTTGCTTAAGTAGTGTAGAAATGTTGTTAACTGTATGGAGTGTTATGGAGACTCAGAGTTTGAGGTCTACTTCCTCTGTGGACTAACACTTTAATAAATGCAATAAAGTGGGCATATTAGTAAAGGGCATGACTTTTTTAATACCGTGAGACATCCAGATTGTTTTCTTTTTAAGCCACATCAATTCTAGCAAACTGATAATAGTCTAATTAGTGAGATAAACTGTGGGTAAATTTGTGGGTGTTTTTTACTTTAAAATAATTTTAGTTAAAATGCATAATGAGTCATTTAAACCAATATATAAATTCAAAATCATGTAGAGACATATATACAGACTTATCCAAGTCATCATGAGAAAAAGTATTTTGTTCAGTGCAGCTTCATACAGTCAGTTATTGGGGCAACATATGCAGAGAAACAGATTTCTTATCATGAAATTATATGACAAGTTAGTTTCACTGTTACTGCCTCAGTTAAGAAGTGTTGTAGAAATTGATACATAAGTTTAAAGAAGCACCTGACTTATACACATTTTTTCATTCTGAAGCTTGTGTTTCAGGAACTTACCATTTTTGTATGCATTTGAATAGATACTCAACATTTCTGGTTGCTAACAAGAGGTTTTTCCTATCTTTTTTGTAATTACAACAGTTAATAATGCGAGATAAAAATACTCGTACTGGATACTTCCTTGTTCAAAGGTACGTAAACAGTCAAAATATTTGTGGAAAGGTCAGTATCAGGAAAAGATAAAAATTGTGTATTTTACTCAGTTAAGGTAATGTGCTGCAAACTGTTGTGCAAGTGTTCAGACCCAGTAATAGTTGAATAATTAATGACTTTCTAAAACATCAAAACTAATTTACTAAATCTGAGTTTTAAGCAGTATCATTACAATTTTGTAACAGAAAACATGATTATTCGTGTAAGTAAATAACTTACAATGTAATAAAACATATAATTATCGTAATGTAGCAAAATTAGTTGTAAGTGACATAAACAAAAATGTAATGTTTTTATTTGATTAATATTTATGTAGGTAACAGAGGCTGCAGGACTGTATATATGACTTAGGTTTTCTCAGAACTATCTATGACTGCCTCACGCATGAATAAAATAAATAAAGAAGTTTGAAGCAAATGATGTCACATTATTAGGAATAATCACTCTGGACCTATTAACCCTGCACCAAGATGTGTATCCCTTTGAAGTGCAATAATATTTATTAATTCGTTTGCGCGCGTGCGCGCGCGCGCGCGCACACACACACACACACACACACACACACACACACACACACACACACACACACACGTGCGCGCGCATGCACCCAGCACCTAAAAAAGACTGTGTGCTCTGAAGAAGGCCCCAAGATCAACAACTGAACTACCCTGATCTAATGTGCATGTCTATTGCTCGACACCACTACACATGTTAATCAGTTATTTTCATTGATTCCATTATTCATTACATTCTACTCAGTGTTTTATTATATTATACAAACACATACCTAGAAAGTCAGCAAGGATTTTAAGCAGGTCAGATGTTTCCTCGTGGCCAAGTGCAGCATGCACATCACTTGATTCTGTACAGAAGTTCCATAATGCCTGGCACACAAATGTTGCCAGCTGCCAGTCACTTTCACCATACTTTGAAAGTATAGCTATCAATCTGCAATAGAAGTGTACCACAGTCGTGACTACATTTGACGTGCAACCCCATTCTAGTACACATATCAACTCCCCTTCCCACACACACAGAGTTACATTGTTCCTATAGTACGTAATAACAGAGAAGCATAAATTTAAGAACTGCTTTGTCTTTAGCTACTGTGGTGATTTAAAGTAACAACTTATTGTGACTATTGACATCAATAAGCAGATTTTCCGGCCTCATTCATCTGTACTAATAATGTTTCAAATTCCAATGTGGCCTGCTCTCAGGGGATCAATTATGACCTGTACTATTTTCCAAATCTTACATAATCTCTCCTGCCTATCTAGATAAACTACCATTGCTGGAAGAAAGAACACTGTGGAGAATTGATGTGGATCTGGACCTGAGTCTCAATTATACAGTTTTAATATTGTAACTTTGGAAAAAAAACCAGATGTGTACAAGTGTTCTTATGTATAATGGGTCATCAAAAAGTTTCCATTCAAAGGCCATACAGTCCAGAATCAGTATTCTAATCAGGCAAAACTGATGTGAGTACCGGGGCAATCATCTCAACAATGCACCAGGTAGAAGAAACCCATTTTGTAAAACACCCTGTCTTGCTGTCTGAAGTCTGTAACTGCCTGCTGCTCATCCTCATTCAACTGGAATCATCAACCCTTTAAGGTCTTTTTTTAAGAGGGCGAAGGTGTGATAATCACATGGGGAGAGATCAGGAATGTAATGATGTGTGGGAGGGTAAGATAACAAGTAATTAACAACTGGATAAAATCATACTTAAGCAGAAGAAAGCAAGTTTCAACATATTAACTCAATGTTATTTAAAGCATGAAGCCATTAAATATGGAGAGCCACAATAGCTTGGAGTTGAAACCTCTCATATTTCTATTACATGTGAATGACCTAGACATATTCTGTGAGAACATCATTAGTTTGCTCATGGCAGTAGTGTGCCACTTATTGGGAAGAAATGGAAATGCTTCAGAAGACTCCAGAAGAGACGCTGAACAATGTTGAAAACTATTAGTTACCAAATTCTGTCAAAAGCTCATGAAAACCTAATGAAAACGTTTCTAAACCCTACTCCCAACTATCCACCATGAAAGCCAGAAAGCACGTTAGTGGGCAGTGTGGACCAGTTTGACTACCACTGCTACAAAGTATGCAGCAGTAAAGCCATTATTCAAGAAAGGCTAAAATGAAAATTTGGCATCCACCAACCAGTAAGTCTTCTTCCAGCATGCTCAAAAGTATTTAAAAAAGTTGTTCCAGTCACGATCCAAAATTTGATAGCAAAATTTACTGTATTAACCTATTATGAGACGACATTTTTTCCCAAATTCATCATTAAAAAAAATACATGGTCATCTTATATTCGGAGATTAAACTATTGCTACTAAGGTCAACAATTTTCTGTACTTATTACAGTATACAGGGGTAGTCTTACATTTACAGACGAAGCTTCAGCTACTGAGTTCACCTGCAGATTTATTTTGAAGAACTCAGAGGGGCAGGACTTGGCAAACAATACTCATGCTCCAACAGGCTTGAGATTTTTCGATACACAGAAGTGCTTGATATAGCATCGATGTTGCTCAATCAATCATGCGACCCTGACATGCATGGTGCCAGTGCAAGAGACATGTGAGAAACTATGAACTAGCCACTACAACAGTCTATCAATGTGATTAAAATTTGGCAGTTTTGTGAAACCCAGGAGAAGATAGCATTAAATTCTATTATCTTACAAACTTTTGTTGAACAAGTTTGCAATAAATGTTGTCATACATGTGTGGATACTGTGTACAAACATTAATGCCACTTTTTAAGTAAAGGTAACATTCAAAACTGGAAATATTGTCCTTCAAAAAAATTAGCTGATTTGGAACCCAGACCAATGTTTTATTCGGTTGTGAGAGTCTGTACTGATTTACTAAGGATTGTAAATGGGAAATTTGGTCCCTGCTCATGCATTAAAATACTGGATAAAAGTGTTACCAGCTTTTAATCAGCTTTAGAATGTGATGGCAACATTCAGTTGAAACAACAAGGAAAATTAATCCAGAGTGGAATGTCTAACAAAGAAAATAAATCATATTAAACTGATTGTAACTTTTATCATGAGAATAAATTACAGAGGCAAGACTAGTTGTGGGGATAGTACCAATGGATGTAACTAGATTATGGAATGAGCAACAGTTCAATAATGGGACTGAATTGTAATTGCAATCTTTTATTTATGTAATAGTTTGTGTTGTTACACGTGACCTCCACACTAAAAGATACTGCAATCTGTTTTTCACAGTTGCTCAAACTCATCACTACAGAAGAGATGAAAGAGGAACAGTGGCACCAGCTTGGCTGAGAGCTAGGATGATCGCAGGGAGGAGAACAGTGAGCAAGTAGCAAATTTTATCATCAAAATATCCACGGGTGTGCTGCCGGTATATAGTGTCCAACGGGCACAATATTTCAGCGATCATACATGTCGCCATCACCTGATGATGGCAACATGTATGATCACCAAAATATTGTGCCCATTGGACACTATAGACCAGCAGCACACCCGTGGATATTTTGATTATCAAATACGCCGGGAGAAACTCAAGAATCACAAATTTTATCATGTTTCCAGCCATGTGAATCTATATCATGCACTTTGGATTTTTGTGAACATCTACCACAGGGCCAGCCATGGTGTGCCAAACTTCACCTGTTCAATGTGTGTGGGCCTTGTGTGGGCCAAGGCCCAGCCTGTCACTCGAAATTGCAATAATCAACAGATGGGATTCATCGTTCCATTCATAAGAAAGCACTTTGTGCTAAGTTTGCAGTCCTGGAGAATGTAAAGAAATTGGTGGTCCAAATAGTAAATTTTCTGAAGTCATGCAGATTATTCCCAGGTGTTCACAAATCAAAATTAGAACTTCAAAAATAGTTTGCAGACTTTGTATTTTAAGTGGACTTGACTGCAACATTTCCCACAGTAAGACATTGCAAGGAAACTTCTTTTTGATTTGGTGGGGATACTTTTAAAAAGAAAATCCCATTGTAGAAGGGACATATCCTGGTGAACACAGTCCCTGGCCTTAAAGAAAATGCAAGGTTTGAAGAATTCATTGTGGCCTTGAAAGAATTACAGGGATAGTTTTACCAAGAGTTTGCGGATGCTATCAATCTTAAATCTGCTACTGAGCTTTTTTCGAGACCATTTCCAGTTTCAATTGAAAGCACCCCTATGCATGTTCAGATGCAACTGATTGACCTGTAAGCTAACTACAGTTTTAATGGCAAATCTTTTTATATTAAAACTGTCCAGGGTGTCTACACTGCTTTCCTCAGATAGTTTTCAGGTCTCCACGATGAGATTGAAAAAGTGCTAGGTATATCTGTACGAAAGAACCTTTTTTATTTTATTATGAAAGTAAATAAATCATGATTACATGGCAACATGAATGCAAAACTCTATGAAATTATCTGCATCTGTCAGTACACCAATAGTCTGTGGAAGATAAAAATTAAGTTATGCCTTCAGTGCACCAAAAATAATTAAATAATACTGAAAATGTTTTTTGTTTGTGACCTGTGTTGTTGAGAAATGCAAAATATAAAAAGCAAGTAGCATGCAATGCGATTGCACTGCCATTCAAGTGAAACACATTCACAGTTTTCCCCTGTGCCCCCTCCTCACACTCAGACAGTGTGGTGTAGCTCAGGGAATTTGAAGCGAGGCTGAGTACTTGGGAATGGTACCCAGCCATAGTCTGTGAGCTGAAGTCTTGGCCACTCCTGGTCTACCATATTTAAACTGCAGTCTGCTTGAATCCACTTGTAGGCAGAATTCAACTGACTTTACAATTGAACAAATACTAAAAAAAAGTGTTCATTTCTGCAGGAGATGATAAAAGTTAAATAGGGGCCAGTGTCATACCTACATGTTTCTTGCTGCAGTGTTGTTGACTTACCATGACATATGATGGGAATGAAAGGGGATGTGTCAACTAGTTCTGCACAGCCAATGACAGAACAGAGGGCTAGCAATACGTCTGGAAGCAAGAGACATTGTAACATTGTCACATCAGCACAGAAGCGAAAACTGATATGTATTCAGAGGACACAGCTGTGCTCTCAGTTTCCATCATAACAATCACCTCAGAAACAGCAACATATTCTGAAGAAATAGCCAAATATTTGTGACAATGAAGATAAAAATTTCACAGCTGTGCTATGATGATGATGATGATGATTAAAAATAGTGATGCCACAGACTACAGGGTCAGTAAGGAAAAAACGTAGAAAATAAGACTGTCCAAAATTAATATAAACCATTTCTTTTTTTTTATTTTATTTCTCCCAGTATTATCAAAATGTAAACAATCAACAAATGGCAGATACTTTATGTCAATAAAATATTGGCAGATACTTTATGCCAATAAAACAGTCTGTAATTTTGATTAGTGAAAATATGTTAAAAATAATTTTTTCTCAAGGAGCATCTTCAAAAACAGAGGTTCATCTGATATTGAGGGGCATATTATACTCAGATGAATACAGTAATATCACCACATTAAACCAGTTCGGCTTCCAGAAAGGCAAGATTACAATATGTGCCCTCAACAAATTTGTTGGGTCCCGAGTTCGAGTCTCGGTCGGGCACACAGTTTTAATCTGCCAGAAAGTTTCATATCAGCGCACACTCCGCTGCAGAGTGAAAATCTCATTCTGGAAATCCCAAAAAGTCACAAAACTTTTCTGTGACCTTACAAAGGCTTCTGACTGTGTAAACCACTGTTTACTGTTACATAAATTAGAAAGGTACTGAAAAAAACGGTAGTGGCTTGAAATGATTCTAACCATATTTAACAGATAGAAAGCAAAAGATGTTGTAATGTCAAGGACAGGAAACTGTTTCACAGATTGGAAAATTATTTCGCAGGGAGTCCCACAAGTTTTTATTTTCGGCCCAATCCTGTTTCATGTTCTGTAAACACTTTACCTCTAAATTTAACACTCCACTCAGTTTTATTTGCAGACAAATGAGAAGACAGAACAAATTCCCCAAAGTGTAATTGACATCCTAAATAGTTAAAAATCGGGGTTGTCAACCTTTCTTACCTACTGCCCACTTTATGTCTGTTAGTAGAAACAATTTCTAACCACCCACTGGTTCCACAATAATGGTGATTTATGAAGTAGGGAAGTAACTTTACATTATCAAATTTATAATGCAGAGTTACAGCAAGCTAAAGCATATAATGATAGTTACTAACAAAATACTTTATGCCAGAATTCTCTGACAAAGTAGTGGAAATATTTCTAAAAGCCCCAGTGCCTACCGCCCACCATGTTAGCTGAATGCCTTGTAGTGAGCAGTCAGGACCATGTTGTCTAACGCTGGCTTAGAACACTGGTTTGATGGAAATGGATTACCGTATTTACTCAAATCTAATCTGCACTTTTTTTCTGGTTTTTGTAATCCAAGAAGCCGCCTGCAGCTTAGAATCAAGTGCAAAGTTAGCGGAAGTTCTGAAAAATGTTGGTAGGTGCCGCCACAACTAACTTCTGCCGTTGAATATACGCACCGCTACACAGGCGCCAAAGCCTCTGCATCAGTTAAGAAATTAAAAGAAAAGGTAGAAGAATGTAAACATTATGCCATGTATTTTTTCGTGTTTGCTGCTATCTCATTTAAATCCTGTCTGCCTAATAAACTACAAAACTAGAGTGAGACGACAGCAAATGTGGAAGAATATACATATCTTGTCATGTTTATATTCGTATTATTCTTATGCTCAATAGTGATATAGTCAGAAATGAAGCACAGCAACTGACTAGATTTTTAAATCTAAGATGACTCTAATTTCTGTGCAGAATGTAATGTACTAAAGAGGCGTCTGCAAAGATTTTCAAATGGAGAAAAATTTTTGCTAAACTCTCATTCAGAACATCATCTGTCATACACAGTCTATTATTTGGTTCTTGTTGATCATTATCAAAGAAAGCAGCAGTGTAAGTAACAACAAATAGCAGTCTCTTGCCATTGTTTCGCTAATGAGACAATTCCTCTCCTTTTTAATTGTAAGCAGCGGTAGTGTGCACAAAAGCAAGCCATGCCGCGAGCAGTGACAGGTTGTAAACACTCATTATCAGAATGCAACAAACAATGCATGACACAGTACAATAATGCATTTTCAGCTTAGAGTGACGCAAACACCTATAACAAAGAGAATGGCACTTATCAGATCAAAGCAAAATAAGTAATCGCTTCAAACTAGACGAAGCACCTGAAAAAGGAAGGGTACCTGTAACAATACTGACACATAGCAATAGCTACTTGGTAAAGCTTAACTGTTAAGATTACGACTCGAACCAAACTACTGTAGCTGTATCTTCAGCCATTCGACCTAAATTGTGTCTCATGTTACAATGGACCAACTTTGTTTCGACTTGGAGGTGCGGTCTAAAACTTTTCTCTCCCCTTGAATTTCGAGTCTCAAATTTCAGGTGCGGCGTAGATTCAGGAAATTTTTTTTCCATTGATTTCGAGTCTCATTTTTCAGGTGCAGCTTAGATTCGAGTGCGGCTTAGATTCAAGTAAATATGGTAAAATTAAACATGAAAAAAGAAACTAACACAGTTTAAAACCAAAGAATCAAAATCACATAGCTCTCAAAAAAACCCACAAAAATCAGGAACTTTGGGAAGCAGATTCTGTGAAATTTCTGGAGATATTTCTTGAAAGAAATTTATCCTGGTGTTCTCATATACGCTACTTGGCAAACAAGCTAAACAATCTTGCATTCACAATGACAATATTGTCCCATACAAGGACATGAATGCTAGTAAAGTTGTTTACCACAGTTATTTTGAATCTATTGTAAGTTAAGGAATAATATTTTGGGGAATGCAAGTAGTGCAATAGGATATTATTACTTCCAAAAACTATTTTTAGAAATAGGTATAATATTAAGCCTAAAGGTTCATGCTGACCTGTCTTTAGAGATCTAAAATTCATAACTATTCCATATATTTACATTTGTGAACTATTTATCTATACAAATCCAAAATTATTAAAAAAAGAAAACTTTACCATAACTATGATTCAAGAAACAAAGGTAATCTCATGTGCCCATCTCATAGACTAAAGCAGTTCTAGGCGCTACAGTCTGGAGCCGGGCGACCGCTACGGTCGCAGGTTCGAATCCTGCCTCGGGCATGGATGTGTGTGATGTCCTTAGGTTAGTTAGGTTTAAGTAGTTCTAAGTTCTAGGGGACTGATGACCTCAGACATTAAGCCCCTTGGTGCTCAGAGCCATTTTTTTTCATAGACTTAAACTCTACTCCCAGACTTGTCAATAAAAGGCTATGAAAATTTATAATAAGTTAAATGTGGAAAACTTTCACAGTATGGAACTAAATTAAACAATGGAAAATCCATGTATGAATATCAACAATGTAGGAGAAAATAGATTGCAACTTACCATAAAGAACATGTTAACTTGCAGACAGACACAATTAAAATACAGTTACACAAAGCTCTCAGCCACAGCCCTCATCAGCAAAAGAGAAACAGAGAAACACAAACCATTCATACACACAAGAAAATACACCTCATGCACACATGACCACCAACTTCGGCAGCACAGGCCTGAGCTGCTAGAGATGGTGGCCATGTGTGCATCACATGTGCATGATTGTGCATATGAATGGTGTGCATGTCTCTGTTTCTCATTTGCTGAGGAAGGCTGTGGCCAAAAGCTTTGCATAAGTTTCTTTTAATTGTGCCTCTCTGTGACTTAATGTGTCTTCTTTATGGTAAGTAGCAATCTATCTTTTCCTACATTGTTGTCAGTATGGAACTGGGTTTACTGAAGATAAAAATACATGCTACCCTAGTGCAAAAATATTACTATTCACTCATGGAATTTTTAAATGATGATAAAGATTTCTTTGTAGAGTAATGAAATAAATCTGTAATGATTTTTTGTGAATTAAGGTTAATTTTAGTTTTTTTGGCACAGTGTGTATCTTAGTAACATTATTTACAGTGATAAGCCTCCAGTACTTTAAATCAGTGATTTATGTCTGCATGTAATGAGAGAATAAAATACTAATTCTGATTCACCCAGAAATTAAATCAATAAATGACTTGACAAAGTTCAAGTTAGCTATTACAGCTATATGACTCATCACTGACTCTATAGCCTGCACAAGTTGCTTCAGAAAGTACACTATTAATTCTTTGTCTGTGGCTTAGTGGCATACTTTATAAATATTACTGGCCACTAAGCACCTTAATGATATACCATGTGAATGATTCTGTAATACAAGTATCAGTCTACTTGCACAGTATGTGCTCTTTCTGCTTTAACAGTATATCTCTTTCCACTTGTACAATGTACAGTATACTCTGTACATTGTAACTTAATACACATTTAATGTAAAAATAGTGTAATTAATGTAAATTTAAATCATGTAATATATTTTGTTATACACTGACTTACCCTACATCAGAATTTACCATATATGTACTAAATGATTATCTGAGCCACAAAAGATATTATCTTTTCTAACATACAATATTCAATAACTTTAAGAGCTCCTGCTTTTGGAACTTTTTAATGTGAAAACCATGATGATATATCGTTAAGTAAAAGGCCAAAATAATTACAGAATCTTTAATACTTAGAACAGTCTCCAGGTTGTTTTCTTTACTTTGATCAGGTGAATGAAAACATTTTTCCAAGAACTAGTCAACATTAAAATTGATGTATCTGTGAAAACAAAATGTGATTTACACAACCACAATCTATAACAAAAATGATTTCCATGTAAATCTTGCCTACTTTTTTACAGTTCAAAGAGAGTTGGTATTCTGGTGCAAAGGTCACTAACAAGTTCCATCAGATATAAAGCAAGAAATAAGAAATCTCTTTACGTCCAAAGGAAAATTAACTCATAATTGAAAAAATTGTGCCAATCCACTGTCTTCTTTTTGTTCTAGTTCTTCCTCAGCATTTGTCTTCCAATGTAGTGGGGATTGCCCTTTTGGCTCCCTGTTTCCACTTGCGCCATCTTGCGCTTGGACAGAATGGAGATCTGCTTTGTTGAGGGCTATATGGAGCGCAGCTAGCCAGTATGACCTAGGTCTCCCAGCAAGTCATTCATCATGAAATTTCAACAAAACCCATGCTTTGCCACTGTCTCTTAATTTGCTCAAAGTTTCTGTCCATACCACCATAGACAGCTTTCCCTCATTTTCTTAAAGGTAGGTGCCACATTAAACTGCCTGTGAAATTGTATTACTGGTCACCTAATTTTAAAGTGACAGACTAGATGTCAGCAGAACCATTTTGCCTTTCATTACAGCAAGTTGTTGGTCTGCTTCTTTAGCTGTTGGCCAACATCCTGCACTGTACGATGCAACTGGGCAGACTGAAGATGGGTGTGTAATTTTTTTTAAAATTGTATCAGTCATTTTGCACAATTTAAGTTATGCACTGCTAAATTGGTGTGTGATTTTGGAAATGAGTGGGCTGTTGGCAACAGTGTTTGGGCTAAGACACATGAAGATATTTGTCTGTGGCAGATCTATACCATCAATCTTGATGGAGTACATATTATTTGTATGTGTTGAGATATATTCAGTCTTCTTTATATTGAGGCATAGTCTGGACTATTCAAGGTTATTTTTGTACACTTGAACTTGTACACCCTTATGGTAGAAATAAACATCAGTTTAACAATTAATTGTTAATGCAGTTTGTAACATCTGCTTTCAGTAGTGTGTATCTTGGCTCACTCCATATCTCTGAAGGTTCTACTTCATGTTGGGATCTATGTAACAAAATGTGTGAATGAATGAATGTTGGTAAGCTTCTATCATTTTACGTATCATATTTATATTAATAATGGGGTTTCAAAAAGTTAATTGTGATCAACAATGATTAAGTTACCAATAATACATTGAAAATGTTAATGTTAACTCTTGAAAGTGTACAATCAGCAGACATTGGTGCTTGGTGGGAGTATAACTGACCTGCGAATACCACCAAGTTGCCTCAGAGCGAGGCGTTTGTCCCAATCTGACATCATGTTGATAAGAACACCAACAGTTGCACAAAGAAGCTCCCGGTCATCTGAATCCAGGTTATGCAGGAAGCACAACAGTCCTGAGAATAATAAGGCGTTATTAAGAGTAATATTTTCTAGCTTTACTGAAATAAAATTAAATCTGCAGTTTTTTTTGTAATCTAGTTGTGATAAACGTACACCAACAGCAGATGTTGGAAACAGGTATGCATTGCCATTGTGTTACAGAACATTTAGCCAGATCTTTCATACATATTAGTATTCTCAATCCTAAAGTAACTGTATGTTACCTTTTCAAGACTAAATTGCTGAATCAATTTTGATTAAATTTGGTATGGAGATGAGGAAGAGCAAAGGCTATTTTAGAAGTATGCAGTACAAGATTTTTCTTGATTTGAAGAATGTAATGTGAATTAGGTAAATATATTTATTCTTTGAAAAAGGTATTTACTGTTTGACTTTTTAACTCCTATTTGTGAAAACACTTTTACTGATAGATATATTCCATATAATATGATTCAACATAATGGATACAACACTTATACAATTCTCAATGTGTTTAATCCTTACTTCCACACTAAACTATACTAGTATTATAAATGTGAAAGTACTTCTGTCTATTATGTTTGTTTTCACAACTAAATCCATCAGCTGACTTCAGTGAAACTGCTATGTAGTTGGGGCATCTGAGGAGAGAGGGGGAGATGACACTCACATCACAAACTATGCGTATCTGAAATGGCAGACACATGAGGGCAGCTGATGCTATTGCACATACAGTAGCTTACTTGATTGCTATCACTCATCATAACAAAAACTACTCCCCCCCCCCCCCCCCCCCCCATGAACCATGGACCTTGCCGTTGGTGGGGAGACTTTGCGTATCTCAGCGATACAGATAGCCGTACCGTATGTGCAGCCACAACGGAGGGGTATCTGTTGAGAGGCCAGACAAACGTGTGGTTCCTGAAGAGGGGCAGCAGCCTTTTCAGTAGTTGCAGGGGGAACAGTCTGGATGATCGACTGATCTGGCCTTGTAACACTAACCAAAACCAAAACGGCCTTGCTGTTTTGGTACTGCGAACGGCTGAAAGCAAGGGGAAACTACAGCCATAATTTTTTCTGAGGGCATGCACCTTTACTGTATGATTAAATGATGACGGCATCCTCTTGGGTAAAATAGTCCCCCATTCGGATCTCTGGGCAGGGACTATTCAAGAGGACATCGTTATCAGAAGAAAGAAAACTGGCATTCTACGGATCGGAGCTTGGAATGTCTGATCCCTTAATTGGGCAGGTAGGTTAGAAAATTTAAAAAGGGAAATGGATAGGTTAAAGTTAGATATATTTGGGAATTAGTGAAGTTCAGTGGTAGGAGGAACAAGACTTTTGGTCAGGTGAATACAGGGTTATAAATACAAAATCAAATAGGGGTAATGCAGGAGTAGGTTTAATAATGAATAAAAAAATATGAGTGCCGGTAAGCTACTACAAACAGCATAGTGAACGCATTATGCGGCCAAGATAGACACGAAGCCCACGCCTATTACAGTAGTACAAGTTTATATGCCAACTAGCTCTGCAGATGATGAAGAAGTTGATTAAATGTATGATGAGATAAAAGAAATTATTCAGGTAGTGAAGGGAGATGAAAATTTAATAGTCATGGGTGACTGGAATTCAGTAGTAGGAAAAGGAAGAGAATGAAACATAATAGGTGAATATGGATTGGGCTAAGAAATGAAAGAGGAAGCTGCCTGGTAGGATTTTGCCCAGAGCTTAACTTAATCATAGCTAACACTTGGTTCAAGAATCATAAAAGAAGGTTGTATACATGGAAGAAGCATGGAGATACTGACAGGTTTCAGATACATTATATAATCGTAAGACAGAGATTAAGGACCAGGTTTTAAATTGTAAGACATTTCCAAGGGCAGATGTGGACTCTGACCACAATCTATTGGTTATGAGTGTAGATTAAAACTGAAGAAACTGCAAAAGGGTGGGAATTTAAGGAGATGGGGCATGGATTAACTGACTAAACCAGAAGTTGTACAGAGTTTCAGGGGGAGCATGAGGGAACAACTGACATGATTGGGGGAAAGAAATACAGTAGAAGAAGAATGGGTAGCTTTGAGGGATGAAATAGTGAAGGCAGCAGAGGATAAAGTAGGTAAAGAGACAAGGGCTACTAGAAATCTTTGGGCAACAGAAGTAATATTGAACTTAATTGAAGAAAGGAGAAAATATAAAAATGCAGTAAATGAAGCAAGCAAAACGGAATACAAACGTCTCAAAAATGAGATCGACAGGAAGTGCAAAATGGCTAAGCACGGATGGCTAGAGGACAATTGTAAGGATGTAGAGGCTTATCTCACCTGGGGTAAGATAGATACTGCCTATAGGAAAATTAGAGAGACCTTTGGAGAAAAGAGAACCACTTGTATGAATATCAAGAGCTCAGATGGAAACCCAGTTCTAAGCAAAGAAGGGAAAGCAGAAAGGTGGAAGGAGAATACAGAGGGTCTATACAAGGGCAATGTACTTGAGGACAATATTATGGAAATGGAAGAGGATGTAGATGAAGATGAAAGGGGAGATATGATACTGCGTGAAGAGTTCGACAGAGCACTGAAAGACCTGAGTCGAAACAAGACCCTGGGAGTAGACAACATGCCATTAGAACTACTTACAGCCTTGGGAGAGCTAGTCCTGACAAAACTCTACCATCTGGTGAGCAAGATATGTGAGACAGGCAAAATACCCTCAGACTTCAAGAAGAATATAATGATTCCAATCTAAAAGAAAGCAGGCTTTGACAGATGTGAAAATTACTGAACTATCAGTTTAATAAGTCACAGCTGCAAAATACTAACGCAAATTCTTTACAGACGAATGGAAAGCTAGTAGAAGCCGACCTCGGGGAAGATCAGTTTGGATTCCATAGAAATATTGGAACACATGAGGCAATACTGACCTTATGACTTATCTTAGAAGCTACATTAAGGAAAGGAAAATCTACGTTTCTAGCTTTTGTAGACTTAGAGAAAGCTTTTGACAATGTTGACTGGAATTCTGAAGGTGGCAGGGGTAAAATACAGGGAGCAAAAGGCTGTTTACAATTTTTACAGAAACCAGATGGCAGTTACAAGAGTCGAGGGACACGAAAGGGAAGCAGTAGTTGGGAACGGAGTGAGACAGGGTTGTAGCCTCTCCCCGATGTTATTCAATCTGTATATTGAGTAAGCAGTGAAGGAAACAAAAGAAAAATTTGGAGTAGGTATTAATATCCATGGAGAAGAAATAAAAACTTTGAGGTTCACCGATGACATTGTAATTCTGTCAGAGACAACAAAGGACTTGGAAGAGCAGTTGAATGGAATGGACAGTGTCTTGAAAGGAGGATATAAGATGAACATCAACAGAAGCAAAACAAGGATAATGGAATGTAGTTGAATTAAGTCAGGTGATGCTGAGGGAATTAGATTAGGAAATGAGACACTTAAAGTAGTAAAGGAGTTTTGCTATTTGGGGAGCAAAATAACTGATGATGGTCGAAGTAGAGAGGATATAAAATGTAGACTGGCAATGGTAAGGAAATCGTTTCTGAAGAAGAGAAATTTGTTAACATCGAGTATAGATTTAAGTGTCAGGAAGTCGTTTCTGAAAGTATTTGTATGGAGTGTAGCCATGTATGGAAGTGAAACATGGACGACAAATAGTTCGGACAAGACGAGAATAGAAGCTTTAGAAATGTGGTACTACAGAAGAATGCTGAAGATAAGGTGGGTAGATCACATAACTAATGAGGAGGTATGGAATAGGATTGGGGAGAAGAGAAGTTTGTGGCACTTGACTAGAAGAAGGGATCGGTTGGTAGGACATGTTCTGAGGCATCAAGGGATCACCAATTTAGTATTGGGGGACAGCATGGACAGTAAAAATTGTAGAGGGAGACCAAGAGATGAATACACTAAACAGATTCAGAAGGATGTAGGTTGCAGTAGGTACTGGGAGATGAAAAAGCTTGCACAGGATAGAGTAGCATGGAGAGCTGCATCAAACCAATCTCACGACTGAAGACCACAACAACGACAACAACAGCAAGAAAACTACTGATATGCAAGGGCAGCTGCAGGTAACAGCTAGTACAAATTACATTGATGAGCCAAAATATTATGATCACAGCTCAAAGGGAGACTGAATGCCGCATGTTGGCACTGAGCACATGTGACATGGTAAGAAAAATATCTACATGTAACAAACCATACATGAAAATTTCACATACTTTTTATTTAGTCTTTATTTGGTTATTTATTATTATTATTAAGTCATTTATATTAAACACACGTAAATCAATATGGAATGCTTTTGTGAATTGTGCCTTCATCCAAAGGATATTAATTCCAGAATATTTTTTTATTTATTTATATATTCTGATCTTCTGGAAATTTTCTTTATTATAATACACCTGTACGTAACTGATATGACTGATTATTGAAATATTTGAAAATGATAAACCAGAGTTGCGTGTGCCTTGTAAGTAATTTCTTTTTTCTCTCCTTTTTTTCCTGTTAAGATGTTAATGTTGAAACAGATGGAATAACTTCAACATAAACTCTTTAGTAAAAAGTCTCTTTTTGGCAGGAGCAGTTTGATGTTAGACCTTGTATCACTTGGAAATCTTTATGAAGTACTGTGATAATGTGATAGGAATAGATAAAATGAGGAAAATTCAAACTAGTGGCCTGTGATGTTTAATTTAGGAATTTGTATGAAATTAATTAGAACTCTGAAATCCTTTTTGCAAGCAGGAATCTTCAAGCCTACTGAGCCAATAAAAATATCTTGTAACCACAAAAGGGAACTGTATCTAACAACAAGAAAGAGTAATGACCCAGAAAGAGCCAAATATTATAAAAACTACTGTGCTACATTAAGAAAGGTTATTAAAAAATCCAGAAGCATGTGCATCATGTCTGAGATTAATACCTCTGATAACAAAATCAAAACAATTTGGAATATTATTACAAGGGAGACAGGACAACCAAGAGTACAGGATGATGGCATCACCATGAAAGCGAACGGAAACTTGATAAACAACAAGCCAGAAGTCGAAAACATTTTGAATAATAATTTTTTAAATGTTGTAGAGAAAATAGGATCTAAATGTTCATTAGAAGAAGCAAGGCAGTTAATGGAAGAGACCTTACCCACACCATTTGATACAATTGAAATTCCACCCACCTCTCCATCTGAAATTAGGAAGATAATAAACTCTCTCAAGAATAAAAGCTCACATGGGATTGATGGCATTTCCAGCAGGATAATAAAAGCTTGTTCCCAAGAAATAAGTGGGATTCTTAACCACATATGTAATAGCTCTCTGAAGCAGGGTATTTTCCCAGATAGACTGAAGTATGCCATTGTTGTACCACTGCATAAAGGGGATACGTCTGATGTCAACAACTACTGCCCAATCTCTCTTCTGACTGCCTTATCCAAAATTCTTGAAAAAGTGATGTATTGTAGAGTAGTTTCACACCTTTGTAAAAATAAAGTTTTAACAAAATGTCAGTTTGATTTCCAGAAGGGTTTTTCAATGGAAAATGCTATATATACTTTCACTAATGAAATATTAAATGCTCTGAGTACCCGGAAGTCACCCGTTGGGATTTTTTGTGATCTATCAAAGGCTTTTGATTGCGTAAATCATGGAATACTTCTAGATAATCTCAAGTACTGTGGTATGAATGGGACAGTGCTCACATGGTTTAAATCATACCTAACTGGAAGAGTGCAGAAAGTTGAAATAAATAGTTCACATAATATGCAAAAAACTGGTGATTTCTCAAACTGGGGAACAATCAAGAATGGGGTGCTACAAGGTTCGGTCTTGGTTCCCCTGCTGTTCTTAATGTATATTAATGACTTGACATTCTATACTCACGAAGATGCAAAGCTGGTACTTTTTGCCGATGATACAAGTATAGCTATCACACCCGACAGACAAGAATTAACTGGTGAAATTGTAAACGATGTCTCTCAGAAAATCACTAAGTGGTTCTCGGCAAATGGGCTCTCATTAAACTTTGACAAAACACAGTATATACAGTTCCACACAGCAAATGGAATGACCCTATTAATAAATATAGACTTCAATCAGAAATCGGTAGCTAAGGTAGAATATTCAAAATTTCTAGGTTTATGCATTGATGAGGGGTTGAACTGGAAAAAAATACACTGAGTATCTG
The DNA here is from genome assembly GCF_021461385.2 of Schistocerca piceifrons. Taxonomy (NCBI): domain Eukaryota; kingdom Metazoa; phylum Arthropoda; class Insecta; order Orthoptera; family Acrididae; genus Schistocerca; species Schistocerca piceifrons. The sequence goes on along the minus strand of NC_060145.1, from coordinate 291,074,096 downwards.
CTGAAACATTTGAGTTCAGCTACTTATGCTATTAGGGTCATTGCAAATTTTGGCGATATACATCTGAGTAAATTAGCTTACCACGCCTATTTTAATTCTCTGCTTTCGTTTGCCGTCATAGTCTGGGGTAACTTATCATTAGGTAAAAGAGTGTTCATTGCACAAAAGCATGTAATCAGAATAATTGCTGGAGCTCATCCAAGATCATTCTGCAGACACTTATTTAAAGAGCTAGAAATCTTCACTGTAGCCTCAAAATATATATATTCACTTATGAAATTTGTTATTAACAATCCGAACAAATTCAAAAGTAATAGCAGTGTACATGGGTACAACACTAGGAGAAAGGATGATCTTCACTACTCAAGGTTAAATCTAACTTTGGCTCAGAAGGGGGTAAATTATGCTGCCACAAAAGGCTTTGGTCACTTACCTAATAGCATCAAAAGTCTGACAGATAGCCACATAGCATTTAAAAGGAAATTAAAAGAATTTCTTAATGGCAACTCCTTCTACTCATTAGATGAATTTTTGGATATAGTAAGTGGGTAATTTCCCAACCTCCACAAAAAAAAATGTTGAGTGTCATGTAATATTTTGTCTAATGTAATATCTTGTATACACACCTTTTATTAACCTGACACGTTCCACATCATTACGAAGTGTTGTATTCATGAACTATGGAACAAGTACTAATCTAATCTAATCCAACAATGAGAATGACTACTGACAAGACAGTCAGCATGTGATAAATACAAGAAATGTTCATTTATGTAAAATAAGAGAAAGGCACCTACAGCAGACTGATGTGCAGAACATAGATCATGTAAAAAGAAACACTATTCACACTAGCTTTCGAGTTCTTGGTCTTTATTCACATACACACAACCACACAGACATCGTATGCACATTCTCATGCTGTGAGTGGTTGTCTTTCCCATACTCTATTGTTGTTGCATCCACAGATTTCCATTATTGTTACACTGAAATGTGTAATTGTTATAATGTTGGTTTCAATATCCAGGCAATCTAAAAAATGTTTATTTTTAGTGAAGTTGATTTCAGTACATAGATAATCTAAGTTTTCCTCTTCTGTCTGCTCAAAGTGTGAAAAAGTTGCTGCTGATGAAGTCATAGCATTTATTTGTGAGGTCTGCAAAATTAAATTTTAAATAGAAAGAAGTAGAAATAAACAGTGAATCATTCTAGTGATGAAATGAGCCACAAATGAAGAAACCACTGATGTAAGCAACTCTGAGGAAGGTCAACAATTTTATGAAAAGGATAGATAGCTGCTCACCATAAAGGTGACACACTGAGTTTCTGACAGACATAATGAAAAGACTGTTACACATATAGCCTTCTGCCAGAGACTTATTCAGAAAAGAAAACACACACACATTAATGCAAGCAGGCAGACCTCAGTTGCACATGGCCAGAGTGGCCTGAGATAGCAGTCACGTGTGCATGACGTGTGCTTGATAGTGTGAACGTGTGTGTTTGTTTTCTTTTCTGAAGAAGGCTCTGGGTGAAAGCTAAATGTGCAACAGTCTTTTTGTTGTGCCTATCTGCAACTCAACGTGTCATCTTAATGGTGCGTAGCAACCTACCCTTTCCATAATATTGTTGATATTCCTATCTGGACTTTCTACTATATGACAAAGGGCAGAGTGTTATAGCCTGGCACATAGGAATGAATGTCTTGGAAATGGAAATGCTGGTTAGCTGCTAATGTAGTGAGCATTAATGGAAAGTGGTTGAAGAGTGGGGAAACTACTAGTTGTTGACAAGATGTTGGACATCCATGCATCATCACAGAATATTGAAGGTCGGAGTCTTGCCCAATCTATACAGGAATGATATGTGGACCTGTGATACAATACCATGCTGCTGCAAGCGCAACATTTCAAAGCACACGGTTCAGTGTACATATTTCAACATGGTGCTCTGCAGCAATCGACCCCTATTACATTTGAATATTAACCTACTGAGTCCATCAATTATGATTTAAATTGGCATAGGGTCATCATAATTGGACCATGGATGAATGTAAACTAGTTGCCTGGTCAAATGAATCATATTTATGACTGACCAAAATATGTACTGTGCCACAGACGCATGCTTGTGGGGCAGTGTTATGCTATAGGGGACACCATCTGCGCTTGTAAACATGTAAAAAAAAATTATCTTTTTATGCTGAAACTCATTTCTGATTAGAAAATGTTTTTGAACTCACATTTCATGAGTAAATGCAATAATACAGTCTGTATAAAAATGTTTACATTCTTAAATCATACATAAGGCATAATGTAAGCAGAGTTTTGTTGGTTTGGTGCTTACATTATTTTTAAGTTGGATATTCCTGTTGTCTTTATTTTGGTACTGAAAATCACTTTCACTTAAACATTATATACCTGTATTTTCCAGGAGAATATTTCTGGATGTTTCAGAACGTGTCAAGTTTCCATACACCCTCATTGCTTCAATAAGGCATTCCCTGTTGTTAGAAGACAAAACTTCCAGAAGAGCTGTTAACAAAATATTGGAAAGGAAAAATGTATTATTAGTTGACATTACGCTTTTTTTGCAAAATATAAACTGAATAGTTAATTCTTGATTGAATGTAATCTCATAATTATGAAAAGTTTTTAAAATATAAGAAAAATATAAAGTAACAGTTTAGTTACATTATCTGTGTAAAAATGCATTATCTGTTACACACATAATAATTACAATAGAAAATAAGGGATGAAAAAACAGATTGTTGCTCATCACAGAGAGAAAGTGTTGAGTGGCAGACAGGCACAATTAAAAAGATTGCTAGATATTAATCAATTATCAGACAAGTTCTTTATCAGACACAAACAAAATGAAATTCACAAAAAATTCACACAAACATAATTCGCACACACATGGCCACTGTCAGCCCCGGGTCCAAAGGGCCTTATCGCCTGGTGAGCAAGCACAACTCATGCACGCATGACTGCCAACTCTGACAGCTCAGAGCAGAATGCAACTGTCACATGGAATGAAAGCAGCATCCTGATCGCTGCAATAGAAACACTTCTTTGCTGCCAATCCCTCCAACCAAAGCCAACCTAATTCCAACATTGAAACCTGCCTCTCCCAGTTCATACTGCCATGTCATATATCAGCCCTGCTGCAATCATTGCATGACTTTTTACATTAGCATTACAGCCAACCATCCACCAGGGTGAATGGCACTGTCAGATTATTGCCAAGTGCAAAGTAGACCACCCTGTGGCACAACATGCAGTTCAACACAACCTGCTTGATTTCAGCAGTTGCTTCACAACCCAAGCCATCTGGATAACTCTCCTTCACTGCCAGCATTTCTGAACTGTGCAGGTGGGACTTATCCTTACAACATATTCTCTGTTCCCATAATTATCTCAGCCTCAACCTATAGTAACATACAGTCCCCACATCCTCCACCCAAAAATTTCCACCCCCTTTGTCCTATAACCTCCTCCCCATTCTCTTTTCCCACCCTCTTCATTTCCCTCACTCTGCCAATGCATCTGCCAATCTTTCCCCACTCCTCCACGTTTAGTTCCATTTTCCACACCTCCCTGTCCCACAACATCCTTGCATTGCACTTGTTGGCCAGACAATGCTACCCACCCCACCCCTCATACACTGATATCCCTTCCCCTTCCCCACCCCTCCAGATTGCTGCTTTCATTCCACATAATAGTTGTATTCTGCACTGAGCTGCCGGTGTTGGCAGTCATTTGTACGTGAGCAAAATTATTATAGGACTTCCTGTCACACAAGACTACCTTCCAGCCACAGGAGGTAACAGGGACACCAAACATGCTAGGCAAAAATAATTTGTCATTATACCAGCAGCCCACTGTAGAGGTCGCCAATGGCAAGGAATACATTACACATCAATCATAATGAGCAGCCAGTTCGATGGAGCTGTTCTATGGCAGATATCTGCAATTTCATTTTTGCAATGTAAAGCTGGAGTCAGCCTCAACAATTCCTGCTTGGCATGCCTTTCATGCAACCTCATTGTCAACAGAAAGTGTGTTCATTTCCCATTACAAACAAAATTATTTTTAAACCAGGATTTTATGTGTCCACTCGACAGAGTGCTCCCAAATTAGGCTAGTCCAACATTCTTTTTATCAACATGTATTAACAGGTACACTAAAACACAGAGAATCAGCAGCAGTCCACTAGCAACTTAGTAGTGCTGCATTTGGCAGCAGCAGTCAGTGCAGGGCAGGGTGGTGCTTTTGCTGCTGGAGTACTGGTTATTCTTCAAGCTTTAATGTCCCTGTTAATACATATTGATAAAAACAATATTGCACTAGACTAATCTGCGACCACTCTATTGAATGGGCATGCAAAATTCTGCTTTGAAAATAACTTTGTTTGCAACATGAGACAAACTGATGGTTTCCATTGATACTGGGGGTTGCATGAAAGACTTGATGAGCACTATTTGTCTGAGATAACTATAGCTACACAACATAAAAAACAAATTGCCAATATCTGCTGAAACACCAGAGCAAATGCATGTGATGACTCTTAGAAGAGACCCCCTGTATAAGCCATGCCCAATGATTTAGCCAGAAGTGCATGTTACCCAGTGGAGAGTTTGATGGAGTTATCCAGTGTCTAAGTTGGAAGGAAGCTGTTTGGACCAGTAGATCACCGCATGATGTGAACCTCTATGATAGATTAAAACTATTTGCTGGACCTGTACTTGATCTTGGCTTGATTTCAAGGAGAAGACTGCTGACTGAGCCATGCATCGATCATTGTAGCGAGGGTCATAGCTTCAACCTGCACTATCTGTCTCCTTTGTTACCGAGTGAAAAATTTCTTGTTATAAGCAAATAACTTTGAAGCACAACACATTTCTCCAGATTATATCTAGAAAAACTACTTGGAGAAAAAAAGGATGGGCTTTATCTCTTGTTATCAGAAATGATACCTCACAGGTTGTTACTGATGTCAACAATGATGTGTGCCACTCATTCAATCCAACAACTGATGAAATGCAGTGGAACCTATTGATAAATCACAAATTCAATCTTTAATAGAAATATTTACTAAACTTTTTCAGCAGAAGGGCCACAATGGTTTCATACAGCAGTTAGATGACTACAGATGCTGCCAAATTACACACTGAGGAAGAACTATTCTTGATAATGCTGATACAATGTGGCGTGAGAGCTATCATTGCCGGAATTGATTAATAAAAAGTACAAGGAGATGAATCTAGGGTCATCAACATTTAAACAGTAAATAAAACTGTTACACTCACATGATAACGACATCAGCAAAAGGCGGAGGTATAAAATACAAATACGAGTTTTTCCACAAAATCGTTTCCATTGTATAACAAACCAACATTTACAACATTTAGGGATTAACTAGACCTTACCAACCACCCTGGGTCAAATGAAAGTTACTATTCCACTTCCATTTGGATAATATTTATTCCGATTTTAGTCAAGTTTGTAATTTATGTCTTTTACACAAGTGTGCTACACACTGAATTATTTTCAAAAATGCGTACTTTCTAAATTTGTCTATAATATATTAAAGCAATTTTCAAACAATGGAAAATCTAGGATAGTATGTAACAACATTATGAAAACTAAAGTTGCCACTCACCATATAGCACAGATGTTTAGCCGCAGATAGGCACAACAAAAAGACTGTCAAAAATGAAGCTTTTTTTGCGAATAAGGCCTTCAGCAAAACTAGATGACAGGCAGGCAGGCGCACACACACACACACACACACACACACACACACACACACACACACGCAAATGCAACTTGCACACACATGACTGCTGTTTCAGGCAACTGAAGCCACACTGCAAGCAGCAGCACCAGTTCATGATGCGAGTGTCGACTGGGTGGGGGTTAGGAGGAGGCTGGGGTGGGGAGGGGGAGGGGTAGTAGGGTAGGGGAGGAGGACAGTGAAGTTCTGCTGGGGAGTGTGCAGTGATAAGGTGGGAAGAGGGTAGGGCAGCTATGTGCAGTCGAGAGGTTAGATGGAGGGCAGGGGAGAGATGGGGAGGGGGCGGGGGTAGCAGAAAAGGAGAGAAGTAAAAAGGCTGGGTGTGATGGTGGAATGAGGGCTGTGTACTGCTGGAATGGGAACTGGGAATGGGCTGGATGGGTGAGGACAATGACTAATGAAGGTTGACGCCAGGAGAGTTACAAGAAATTAGGAACTACTGCAGTGGAATTTCCCACTTCTGCAATTCAGAAAAGCTGGTGTTGGTGGAAAGGATCCATACAGCACAGGTTGTGAAGCAGTCACTGAAATGAAGAATGTCATGTTTGGTGGCATGCTAAGCAACAGGGTGATCCACTTGTTTCATGGCCACAGTTTGTCAGTAGCCATTCACACAGACAGACAGCTTGTTGGTCGTCATGCCCACGTAGAAGGCAGAACAGTGTTTGCAGCTTAGCTTGTAGATCACATGACTGGTTTCACAGGCAGCCCTGCCTTTGATGGGATAGGTGATGATTGTGACCAGACTGGAGTAGGTGTTGGTGGGAGGATGTATGGGATGAGTCCTGCATCTAGGTCTATTACAGGGATAAGAGTCATGAGGTAAGGGGTTGGGAGCAGGGGTTCTGTAGGGCTGGATGAGTATATTGTGTATGTTTGGTGGACGGTGGAATACCACTGTGGGAGGGGTGGAAAGGAGAGTGGGCAGAACATTTCTCATTTTAGGACACAATGAGAGATAGTCCAAACCCTGGCGGAGAATATAATTCAGTTGCTCCAGTTGGGAGACGGAGGGAGACTGGAAAGATAAGGCATGGCAGATTTGTTTTTGTACAATGTTGAGAGGATAATTACGGTCTGTAAAAGCTTCAGTGAGACCCTTGGTATAATTCAAGAGGGACTGCTCATCACTGCAGATGTGATGACCATGGGTGGCCAGGCTGTATGGGAGGGACTTCTTGGTATGGAATGGGTGGCAACTGTTGAAGTGGAGGTATTGCTGGTGGTTAATAGGTTTGATATGGACGAAGGTACTGTTGTAGCTAGCTTTGAGGTGGAGGTTAACATCTAGGAAGGTGGCTTGTTGGGTTGGTAGGACCAAGTGAAGCAAATGGGGAGAAGTTATTGAGGTTCTGGAGGAATGTGGATAGGGTGTCCTCACCCTCGATCCATTTCGCAAAGATCTCATCAATGACTCTGAACCAGGTGAGGGGTTTAGGATTCTAGGTGTTTAGGAAAAATTCCTTTAGATGGCAGATGAATAGGTTGGCATAGGATGTTGCCATGCCCATGTTTCAGACCTACTACATTTACCCCATCCTCCAAAACTCCCTCCCACCACCACACAGAATCCAGAACCTAAACAGTCGTGAATCACAGTCATGAACCTTTCCTCCAGAAGCCTTAGGCCCACAAAAATATCAGTCCTTTTAAAAGGCATCACCTTTTTTCCCACTCCCAAATTCAATAATGCAGGACTTGTTAAAGACCTTCTCTCCTTCACCCGGACATTTCAGTGGAAACACTTTTTCGCCACGACCCTACCAATCAGACTCAACCAGAGAACAACGTTGAACCCTGCCTAACTCAGTTCACTCCTCCATCCAACCACAATCCAACCCCACTGCCCCCAAATCACTCCCCTGTTAACTTTCCAGAATTTCTTAACCTTGAACCTTGCCTCACCATTATTCCACAAATCCCTCAACTTGCAAATTAACCTTTCATCTGCAGGAAGAACTACAGTCCACCATCTGATCCCTATCTTATAATCCTACCTGCGGACAAAGTTCCACCACTGTTGTTTTGAACACTACCTTTTCCAACTCCAGACAAATTCCAAGCCAACAACCCCCTTCCTAGTTGCCATGACAAACTATATCCTCGCCCACAGTTACTTCTACTTTGAAAGCATTGATCCAGGGTACGGCTACAGGCACCCGCACGGCACCATCCTATGCCAACCGATTCATGAGTCATCAAGAGGAATCCTTCCTAAACACTCAGAATCCCAAACCCCTCACCTGGTTCAGGATTCATTGATGACAGCTTTGCTATCTGGATTGAGGGTGAGGACACCTTATTCACATTCCTCCAGAACCCAAAAACTTCTCCCCTATTTGCTTCACCTGGTCCTGCTAAACTCAACAAGTCACCTTTCAAAATTTTGACCTCCACCTCAAAGATGGCTACATCAGTACATCTGTCCATATCTAATCTACTAACCACCAGCAATACCTGCACTTTGACAGTTGCCACCCGTTCCATACTAAGAAGTCCCTTCCATACAGTCTAGCCACCCATGATCGTCACATCTGCAGTGACAAGCAGTTCCTTACGAAATACACCAAGAGTCTCGCTTAGGCCTTCACAGACCGTAATTATTTTCCCAACCTTGTATAAAAACAAATCTTCCTTTCCTTATCTTTGTAGTCTCCCACGACCTCCCAAAGTCCCACTGTCTAGCCACAGAGGAGCATTCCCCTCGTAGCACAGTACCACCCAGGACTGGAGCAACTGAATTATATTCTCTGCCAGGGTTTCGACTATCTCTCATTCTGTCCTGAAATGAGAAATGTCCTGCCCCTATCCTTCCCATCCATCCCACAGTGATATCCCGCTGTCTACCAAACATAAACAATATACTTGTCCATTTCTACACAATCCCTGCTCCCAAACCCTTACTTCATGGCTCATAACCCTGTAATAGACCTGTCCCATACATCCTCCCACCAACACCTACTCCAGTCTGATCACAAACACCACCTATCCCATCAAAGACAGGGCTACATGTGAAACTAGTCATGTGATTTACAAGCTAAGCTGCAACCTCTGTGCTGCATTCTATGTGGGTATGACAATCAACAAGCTGTCTTTGGGCATGAATGGCCACCAAAAAACTGTGGCCAAGAAACAAATGGACCACCCTGTTGCTGAGCACGCTGCCAAACCTGACATCCTTCATTTCAGTGACTGCTTCACAGCCTGTGCCATATGGATCCTTCCCACCAACACCACCTTTTCTTAATTGTGCAGATGGTAAGTTTTCCTGCAATACATCCTATGTTCCCATAACCCTCCTGGTCTTAACCTTCATTAGTCATTGTCCTCACCCAACCAGCCCCTTGGCTGTTACCATTCCAGCACTATACAGCCCTCATTCCATCATGGCACCCAGTCTTTTTTACTTCTCTTCTTTTCTGTTACCCGCCCCCCCCCCCCCCCCCTTCCTCTCCCACGCCCTGAGTCATACGTCCCAACTGCACATAGCTGCCCCAACCCTCTCACCACCTTGTTCCTGCGCGCTCCACAACAGACTTCACTGTTCACCACCCCTGCCCTACTATCCCCCCCAATCCCTGTCCCAGCCTCCTCCTTACTCCCACCAAGTCACTACTCCCATCATGCACTGGAGCTACTGCTCGCAGTGTGGCTTCAGTTGCCTGATACTGCAGTCATGTGTGTTTGAGTTGTGTTTGTGTGTGTGTGTTGTCTATTTTTGATGAAGGCCATACAGTCTTGCTGTTGTGCCTATCTGTGACTCTGCATCTCCATTATAGGAATTTTATGAGTTATAATGCAAAAATATGAAATTAAAGAAAACTGGTCATTCTAGGAATTTCATTTTAAAGAGAAATCACAAAACTGATTTAGTAAAGAACTGATATCTTCAAAAGTCATAAGTTGCCATCATTTCATTTGCACAATTACATAAGCACTCACCAAAATTCTGAATTTTGTATGAACTATGAAAAAATGAATTTTATTGTTCCATTGACAAATAATCTTCACTGTGTTGAAAAAAATGTTATTTACTTCACCAGAAAAAATTTCCCTTGATGTAAATTTTTACTACTGTATACTGTAAACAAACCTGTGCAAGTGGAATATGTTGAAATTTCTGAATTTTATATGAGAAATATATATGTGATTTCTTTTGTAACTATTTTGACTCACAGATTTTTATAAGCATTAAAAGATAAAATTTTGCTTCAATTTTTCACTATAATAAATACCAAATATAATATTTATTTTGATAAAGAGACTTCTAAATCATTCTGGAAAATAGTAGTATGTTATATACACCACTGAATGTGTGCCAAGTGGTTCACAGTCATCTCCATGATTATTTAGCAACTGTACATGACAAATTATGCATAGTATGTCTTTTTTATGAGAAACTGTGTGTGAATCATTTTCTTCTGTGTTACAACTGTATGCTTTGTTTTACTGTGAGTGACAAAATAATAATTCAGAAGAAGTACTGTTAATACTGGTTGGTAAAGGGTCCGAAGACCTATTGATGCCCAATTTAGGTGAAGATTGCCACATCTCATGGAAAAGAAGATGAGTAGTGACTTTTTGCCATACTAATTGCCAAACTCAGCTCTGAATAACTCTTTTTTTCTGATTTCTTAATGTGCTAGATTAGCTAATACACTGGCTAAAAAAGTACATAATGTTGATAAAAAGTGGATAGAATTTTATGTAATATTGGAAAGAGAAGCATTAGAACTGGATATAATGAAGTAATGTATAAAATGTAGATTTAATATATGAAGGAACATGTAGTAATGAGTATTTAAAAGTATTTTGCACCTGTTTATTTATTACAGTCATAGATTTCATGTAACATTATTGATTACCAGTTTTGGCTATTAGGAGCTATACTATGGAGACTTAATACGAGGTGCTATCCAAAATTTTCAGCGCTGGTGCTGCCATCTGTTGAAAACCTTAGCTTAGGACTAATGGTCACCATCACCCTTGAAGTAGTTCCCATCCGCATGTGCACACTGGTCCCAGCGCTTCTGCCCCTGGTCAAACATTTTCTGGAAGTCCTGTTCATTGAGGGTGTTTTCACTGCCAGTGATTCTTCTTGAATTCTCTCTAGAGTGTCGAACTGATGGCCTCGAACTGATGAACTTGAGTTTCAGTTTTGGGAATAGTGTGAAGACGCAAGGTGCCAGATCTGGCGAGAATGGTGGGTGGGGTACAACCGCCATGTTGTTTTTTGCCAAAAAGGGGCTGGTGAGCAAGGATGTGTGACAGGGCACGTTGTTGTGATGCAGCAGCCAGTTCCCTTGACGCCAAAGTTCGGGCCGTCGTCGCCGCACATTTTCATAGAGCCATCGCAAAATGTCACAGTAGTATGCAGAATTCACTGTTTGGTTGGGTGGGACAAACTCTTTGTGCACAATTCCCTTGGTATCAAAGAAAACGATGATCAAGCTCTTCACTTTGCTCTTCACCTGTCTCGCTTCTTTGGGTCTTGGAGAGGCCGGGTCTTCCACTGGCATGAATGTTGCTTTGTCTCTGGATCGTAACTATAAATCCAGCTCCTGTCGCTGGTGCTAACCTGTGACAAGAAGGTTGGATCATCGGATGTGGTCTAACAAAGGTCTGTACTGTGCCTTCTGATCGGCGTTCAAGACCCTTGGCACAAATTTTGTGGTGACACGATGCGTGCCCAATTCATCAGTCAACATTTGTTGGCATGTCCCATAGCCAATACCCACTTCATCCGCAAGGTCTTGAATGGTTTGTCATCGATTTGCATGAACCAATTGTTGAAGTTTGGCAACAATGTCTGTCGTTGTGCAGGTAACGGGCCTTTCAGTGTGAGCAACATCTTCGACGTCTGTACGGCTGGGCCTGAACCGAGCATGCTACTCAAACATATGCATACAGTTCATGCTCTGTCCCCCAAACACTTGTTGAATCATTGCAAGGGTCTCCGTAGCACTTTTCCCGAGATTCGCACAGAATTTGATACACATGAGCTGTTCTGTTTGCAGATCCACCATAAAATCGCCACACACCAAACACAGAGTATTACAGAAATCACTGTGGACGCAACATGTCCTCCCAGCTGAATGCCACTCCGCACACTGACTCATCACATATGCAGCTCTCGGCACCTAGCGGTACAAAGATCTACTACTCCTACTTTCCAGATGGCAGCACCAGTCCCAAAAATTTTGGTTTCCACCTGATAAGTGGTGTAACATTACTGTTGACTGCTGTGGCCCCACTATCCACAGGATGTGTTGGGAAGGCGTAGCTCATCTATTAAAGAGTATGCGTATAGAATATTAATGTGACTAATCCTTGAGTACTACTCAAATGTTACGGATCCCCACCAGGTCAGATTAAAGGAAGACATTAAATCAACTCAGAGACATGCTGCTAGATTTGTTACTAGAAGGTTCCATCAGCATGCAAGTATTATGAAGATGCTTCATCAGCATGTAAGTATTACGGAGATGCTTCATGAACTCAAGTGGGAATCACTCGAGGGAAAATGATGCTCTTTTTGCAAGGCACTATTGTTAAAATTTAGAGAACTGATATTTTAGGCCAACTGCAGATTGATTCTACTGCCACCAACATATATTTTGCAGAAGAATCAGGAAAGATGAGAGAAATTTTGGCTCACATGGAGGCTTACAGACAACTGCTTTTTCCTTGCTCTATTTGCAAATGGAACAGGAGCGGACATGACTACTAGCAATACGTGGTACCCTCCACCATGCACCGTACAGTGGCTTGCAGAGTAATGCATGTAGATGTAGATTCTTGCCATCAAGAAAGCACTCTGACAAGACCATGCAGAATTTAAGATATATATAATAAGGGCCAATCTAAGTCACTTGTGATGCAATCAACAGAGTGTGTGGTGAATGTGCTGTCGATTTGACTAAGGTGCTTATATAATGAACTATACTTTTTATAAGATACTGTGTGAAGAGTTTGACAGAGCAATGAAAGACCTGAGTTGAAACAAGGCCCTGGGAGTAGACAACATTCCATTAGAACTACTGATGGCCTTGGGAGAGCCAGTCATGACAAAACTCTACCATCTGGTGAGCAAGATGTATGAGACAGGCGAAATACCCTCAGACTTCAAGAAGAATATAATAATTCCAATCCCAAAGAAAGCAGGTGTTGACAGATGTGAAAATTACCAAACTATCAGTTTAATAAGTCACAGCTGCAAAATACTAACGCGAATTCTTTACAGACGAATGGAAAAACTGGTAGAAGCGGACCTCGGGGAAGATCAGTTTGGATTCCGTGGAAATAGTGGAACATGTGAGGCAATACTAACCTTACAACTTATCTTAGAAGAAAGATTAAGAAAAGGCAAACCTACGTTTCTAGCATTTGTAGACTTGGAGAAAGCTTTTGACAATGTTAACTGGAATACTCTCTTTCAAATTCTGAAGGTGGCAGGAGTAAAATACAGGGAGCGAAAGGCTATTTACAATTTCTACAGAAACCAGATCGCAGTTATAAGAGTTGAGGGGCATGAAAGGGAAGCAGTGGTTGGGAAAGGAGTGAGACAGGGTTGTAGCCTCTCCCCGATGTTATTCAATCTGTATATTGAGCAAGCAGTAAAGGAAACAAAAGAAAAATTCGGAGTAGGTATTAAAATTCATGGAGAAGAAGTAAAAACTTTGAGGTTCGCCGATGACATTGTAATTCTGTCAGAGACAGCAAAGGACTTGGAAGAGCAGTTGAACGGAATGAACAGTGTCTTGAAAGGAGTATATAAGATGAACATCAACAAAAGCAAAACAAGGATAATGGAATGTAGTCAAATTAAATTGGGTGATGCTGAGGGAATTAGATTAGGAAATGAGACACTTAAAGTAGTAAAGGAGTTTTGCTATTTAGGGAGTAAAATAACTGATGATGGTCGAAGTAGAGAGGATATAAAATGTAGACTGGCAATGGCAAGGAAAGCGTTTCTGAAGAAGAGAAATTTGTTAACATCGAGTATAGATTTAAGTGTCAGGAAGTCGTTTCTGAAAGTATTTGTATGGAGTGTAGCCATGTATGGAAGTGAAACATGGACGATAACTAGTTTGGACAAGAAGAGAATAGAAGCTTTCGAAATGTGGTGCTACAGAAGAATGCTGAAGATAAGGTGGGTAGATCACATAACTAATGAGGAGGTACTGAATAGGATTGGGGAGAAGAGAAGTTTGTGGCACAACTTGACTAGAAGAAGGGATCGGTTGGTAGGACATGTTTTGAGGCATCGAGGGATCACCAATTTAGCATTGGAGGGCAGCGTGGAGGGTAAAAATCGTAGAGGGAGACCAAGAGAGGAATACACTAAGCAGATTCAGAAGGATGTAGGTTGCAGTAGGTACTGGGAGATGAAAAAGCTTGCACAGGATAGAGTAGCACGGAGAGCTGCATCAAACCAGTCTCAGGACTGAAGACCACAACAACAACAACAACAACAACTTTTCATAAGCAGATCTTTAATATGGTCTGGACTGGAAAAATCATTTGTGAATAAATTGGGGCAAGTGCCTTTTAGTAGTGAATGTACATCATCTTTCACAAAAGTAGCGATCACTCAGGACCTGTGATGCATTCAAATTAGACCTTGAACATTTTTGTGATTAGGTGAGACTGTAGGTTTTCAACCAAGAAATACTTAAAACAACTACTAACACAAACTGCACAGGGTTATCAGAAATTAATGGCAGATACATTACAGGCAGTGCAAGCATTAGTGAATATAACTGGAACATCTCCCCTTCTGTCAGTGCCTACAGATTCTCCATCATATAATGAGCTAAGTGAAGAATGGGACACTTACTGACACATATTTTTTGGCCAGTCAGATTTTCTTGTCAGGAAAGCCTGAACTATACCACTTACTACAGAAACTGGAACTATTAACTGAGCTAGTGAAACTTGAATTGTGAAGAATATTTCCTTTATTAAAAGAACATTTTTCAACACAGAAAGGTGTTACTGCAGGCATGTTAAGATTATGACAACAAAATAAGGACCCCAATGAATCTTATGTGGACAGGGCTGCCATAAATTATGAATTGCAATTTCAAATGTTTATGTGGGCATAATTATGCAGACTCAAATCAGGGATGCTACAGTGCAGTTTATGCATGATTTGCAAGTGAGAAATCACTTACTGAGGAAATCAGGCCCTTCTCTGATAGAAGTAATGTGAATAGCTCAAGGCCATGAAACGATAGGAGAAGACATCACAAAACCCAGCTCTGAGGCACTGGTTGTGTAGGATACCATGCCACCTCCAATAGGACCTCCACCTTCTCTGACCAGACAGCCATACCAACATCGATGAGCCATCTCAGCAGTAGCACTGTTTCCCAGCTGTAAATATGATTTTCTTTCCCCCCTCCCCTCCCCCCCCCCCACCGCCCCCCCCCCCACAGTGCATGGCCCCATCATCATGCAATGTGCCATGGCTGCAGCAAAAAGGAGCTCTTGCAAGATGTATATTTCAGCAGTTCTGTGGCAGATACACCTCAGCATGTTGGAGTGAACTAAGTGAGTGATAAATCTGTGGAACACTTCTCATAACACAGCCCAGAAAATGTACTCAGATGAGTCCAGTGGCAAACACCCTGTGAGGTTACTCTTGGATACATGTTTTTTCTCCTACCTAAACTGAACTACTTGCTTAAGTTTAGGGTTGGCCAGCTTTATCATACAGCTGAAACAATTCTCTGGGTCTGTGAATGTCATCATGTCCCTTTGCTAGGGAAGTTTCCAGTTTTATTTTCTTCCAACCAACTCACTCATCCAGTAAATATTCTGGTGATAGCTCACCCCAAAGTGGACAATATTTTTGGAATACATTCTTGACATAGTTTTGAATTTATAATTTTTGAAACAATGCATACCATGCCATCCAAAGTGCCTTGACCTCCTTAAAGATTCTCCACGATAGACATCATAAAATCTTCTCATCTAGGTCATACAAGGCAACTGATTTTGAAGTGTACATTACTCTTAAAGTGATGGCTGCCAAGACTTTTTTTAAAGCTCATCTTGTTTTCTTGGCTCTAAAGGAAGTCCTTAGAACAGCTGTGGACAGACTCACTCATGAGGTGTGTTAACGCCTATTCCCCACAGTCAATGGACCGCTCTCCTGGTGACAGAATGCAAACTCAAAAGCACCTTCACACCTTGTACTGATTTTAAAGCAGTGATAAATGCACAAGTTGGGGTGGAAACTTCCCCTCTACTGATCCTGGATGCGCTCCTTACAAAATTAGGCTACAGCACTTCATTCATTAAAACTGACTGTTCAGAGGCATATTTCCAAAACCCCTTGCATGTAGCAACACAAGGTTATTTATAGTCTGATTGAAATTACTTGATAGTTGACCCTTCATGCATTGTAGCTGGTTTCCTTGGAACATAGCACTCATTGTCATGCTCGAACCATTTGCCATTGCCAAACTGCCGCAACAATTAGTCAGTTCACTTCCTATTCTTTGTCTGGCTTTCTTTCTCGATGTATTTTATTTTGTATTTTACCACATATGATAAAGACACAAAACACACACACACACAATGATGCTAACAACATGCACAGCTAACCAAACACTATTGAATCCTTATGCACAAGTTGCAATTCAGCATCATATTTACAGTTACTGTAATCACAGAGATCATCTCACTTTCACAGAGATCGACTCACTTTAGATAAGCTTTGAATGACATTGCATCAAGCCAAATTTTTGAAGGCTGCAATTAATTGTTGTGACTGAGTCACCAGAGTCATAAATACAACAACTTTCCATAGTGTAATAGTGTACTGCAATGTTTAGCGTATAGACCTGACGTATGGAATGTTGTAGGCTAGAATCTCATCAAATGCTTCAAAATTTTTTATTTTTCTAAATCTAATCAAAATACTTTGATTATTATTTTTATTTAATTAATTGGTTTCAATGTATTTTTTTATTTCATCATCATAGTGACTTATTTATTTGCCCTTATTTTTCTTACCATCACTCTTTTTTGTTTGAAGTCTGTTTGTGTCACTGTGCCAAATAGGACTGCTCCTGGGTTGGTAATGTAGCCATCCATGAAGCCAGTGTGTGGAAAATTACAGGTAACCAATGAAAGGAAGAAATTACAGTTTGCTTTTACTGCTGAAACTGAAATTTTTCTGCCTTGAGTTTGCTCATAGAGGTTAGCCTTAAGTGCCTTGAATGAAGCAATAATGATTTGGTTCTTATGTAAATTGTTGCTTGCCACTTTCTTGGATACAATGCACATCAGAAGGCTGTGGTTAGATTAGGCATGAGTTTATCTGCTGCAGTTCACTCACTGATCACTTAAAAACTTCTATTCCCATCATACCTCATGGTGACCACTTCCAATACTACTCCGTGTTACCTGCCATGATTGTGTGTCACCTACAACTGACTGGTAACCAGCAACAGGTGTGGCAATACTGTAGTGGCAAGTGACAGACATCAACTATCAAATAACTTTAAACGAATTATAGTGCTAAATATTGAGTATGTCCTCTACTCTTATAATTGGTTACCTTATGGAATATCTTCTGCCTGTCCCATATTTCAGCACTTTATGGATCAACTACTATAGAGCATTCCCAACTGAGCCACATAAATTGAAAATATTTTGGCCAAAGATCCAACTCAAGAGACTGGCAGCAAAAGGACTTAAATGCAACCTGAGCAAGTGTTCTTTCATGCTGTCTTCCTTGATATATTTAGTGTATAAACTGTCAGCAAATGTACCACAACAAATGCGGGATTATGTCACAGTGATTGATAAAATGCAGTGCTCCACAAATATAGAAGACTTTCAACCATTTCTGGGTAAGATTAACTATTATGGCTGATTGACTCCAAACCTAGCAGAGTTCTCTTAGCCATCGAACCAGCTCCAAAGCATGTTTCAAATGGTTACCTTGCTCTCAGCAGGCTTTCCAGGCTTTAAAAGAATATCTTAAGCAAAGATTGTGTTTGACAACACACTCCTTGGTGTGCCTCTAGTAGAAGCAACTTCAGTGCCCCCACAGTACTTGGGTAGTCCCATCCCACACATACCCTGATGGCACCAAGTGCCCTATCTATACTTCTACAACCTAAATACAATTTATGCAGTCCAGAAATTTAAATTATTCCTTCAAGAGCAGAAATATCAACTTGTCACAGATTATTGCCCACTGTTCACCACCTTTGACTCTAAGTATCACTTACCTGACTGGTCCATCCATCTCCTCCAGCACTGAGTGCTGCACTTGTCTAATTTTCATTATTCTACCCACTATCAAGCAGTGATATTACATGGAAACATTGATGTTCACTCCTGATTTCCTATGAACCCAACTCAGCCTTTGAGCAACATTAACTGGTATGTTACCAGCTTGATTCAGACCTAGATTTGTCCGTATTGACCTTTCCCTTAACATTACATGGCATCACAGCCACTGCTCACACTCCTGCAGGGACCTGATGTTACACTGCCTCACTCGCTTTGTACAACATGGGTGGTCGCACACACCTCACAGCCCCAAATTTTGTCCCTACTTGCCACAATGGAAACAATTACACCTAACAAGGGCTTCTGTTGTCAGCCTTAACAGAGACCACTGTCACACCTTGATTCCTCTCTCTCTTATGCACCTTGCCCATCAGGGCAAATCCTGAATGAAAAGTTAGGTACTACACCACATATTCTGGCCAAATATTGACTCCAACATTGTTAAAGAAGTGGGGATCACCCAAGATGACATCTTGGGGCATGTCCCACTCAAGGAGAAACTTATGACGTGGCAGGGTTTCCAAGAAAAGCCAAAACTAAAAACAGGAAAGGCTTGGACCCAGGAGAGGAATGAGCAGTACTGAGAATGAATGCAGGAGCGCTGGGCAAACATCAGAACATGTAAAGCAAGACAGTTGAAATAGCATGGTCCAAAGATGGCCTATACAAAATGAATGAATGAAAATAAGCCTTTCACTGTATCACTCTGTTGCCGCACAGAAATGTAACCCACAGTAACGACCCACTCAAAGCATTAGACAGTGCATTTGCATCAGATACCTGCCAACCACGTATTTAACTACTAATTATCTTGTAGATAACTGCCTCATTGTGGGATTGTGATACTAGCTTGGAATCTGGGTTATTTTCTTGCACAGATAGTAAATTTATTCTCACCTAACTTGCTGATCATTTTATATTGCTGCTGCTCACTTGGATGTAGGACAACAGAAGTTATTACTGTGTTAGCTGAAACAATAATGGAGGAACAGATATGGGCTCATAATTGTAAAACAACAACTGCATGGTACAAAACACTGTTATTTGTGGTTGATGCACTTCATACACAGGCATGTCTGCTTGAGGGATAAAGAAGGGACTGATTGATAGGACACATTCAGAGTATAACGGTACAGCCTCCCCCTAGATTCATATGAAATGTCTGATACCACCTTTTTTTATGCATCCGGGTGGTTTTCGGATGATTCAGTGCTTCCTGGAGACTTTTGTGTGTTTTGGATGCATTATTCAGTTCAATTTTCCAAAATACAGTTTTTTTATTCAGGAAGGACATATATTATCATAATTCTCTATGGATGGTTGTCATTAACAAAATTATGTACAGGTTTCAAATCAAAAACCTAGTTCAGAAGTTGAAGTAAGAGATATTTAGTAACAAAAGTTATGAGGCTGTGGAAATGTTGGCATAAGTGGCTGGCACGTCTAATTACTGTAATTGCAGTTGATTGTTGACTTGACACAAAGAACCTCATTATCTTGAGAAACAGCTCAAAATTGTTATCAGGTGATGTATTTTCATTTGTTATCTATTTTTATGTCCTCCTCTGTAATTAATATCCTTTGTAATTATGTTTCTAATTAAGTTTCCAATTGTTTACGTCACACAACTTTACGATTTTCAGAATTTGAGGCCCTATTTGTAACTTTCTCGTATGCATCAGATAAAGCAGATATTTGTACTGTCATTGAATGTTAGTAACCAAATCCAAACTGTAATTAATTATGTAACTAAAATAATACAAGAGACATTGTTGTAATTAAAGTTCAGATCAATTTTCATATTTAAAACTAGTGATGATACTATAAAAATTTATGTAATACAATATTGTATTTTATACCTTATTTGGCTGTAACATTAGTTTCTTTGTGTTTTGTAAATTTTAATTGTAACACCAAAATTGTACAAAATTAATAATGGGTTATTTTGAAATTTACTGTGAAAATTCTATATAAAGTGAAGCAGTGAGGCTGCAAGTTGGTTGTTGAGTTGTTGTTTTGTCAGTCAGTCAAAGAGATCTGTGAAGTATGTCAGTCAGTGTTTTGTTAACGTGACGAGTATGCAGTTCAGTTGTCAATAAATTTTGTGAAGTTGGAAACTGTTATTTTCTTTCATCAAATGGACTCCAGGCCAAGTTAAGTTAATTTAAGTAACATTCAAGAATATAGCATTGTTACATGAGGCATTAAGGAATAGCCAATTAGATTGTAGGTGGAACTGTAGGAGGTAATAACTGTAGAGGCAGAACAAAGCTTAACTGCAGAAAGCAGGTACAACTGGATGTAGATCTCTTTAGTTATGCAGAGATAAACAGCAAGAGTAACAGAGATTTGAAGAGGTTTGCACAGGATAAACTAGTGTGGAATGTTGAAAAAAGCCAGTCTTTAGACTGATAATCATAAAAATAGCAATCACTGTTCATACTGGGTGAAGGTTACACATTTATTTGGTTCCTCTTTATCAGTCTGTACGAGTAATTGCATTAACCAAAACACGCAACTCAATAAAAATGTGAAGTGGAAGCTAATTTCTTTCATTCAAACCAAGTTGGGACACCACGAAATTTCTAAGAAACAATGGAAAGTCCAGGTTGGAATATCAACATTATTATGATAAACTGAGATTGCTACTCATCCTAAAGGTGACATGTTGAGTTGCAGACTGGCACAATTAAAAGACAGTTACACATTTTAACCTCAGGACATCGCGTTCTATGGAAAGCAGCTCTGCTGCAATCATTGCACAGCTTGTTATATTGGTATGATTACCAAATAGTTATTCACTAGGATGAATGGCCACTGCCAAACTGTGGCCAAGAGCAAAATGGACCACTCTGTGGCACAACACACAGCTGAACATGACATATTTGATTTCAATACCTGCTTCACAATCCAAGACCCCTGGCTAGTGGCTCCTCCCCACCACCAACTGTGTAAATGGGAGTTATCCTTACAAAACATTCTCTGCTCCCAAAATCATCCCAATCTCCGTTTATGGTAACCTATTGTCCCCACACCCTCCAACCAACATTTTCTGTCATCCCTGATGTATCACCTCCTCCTAATTCACATCTCATTACCCTCATTGTGTGCTGCTCTCTGCCAATGCACCAGCTGGTTTTTTTCCCTTCTCTGTTTCTCTTTTTCACTCACCATTCCTCCCACCCTCCCCCACAGCCTCCTGGTGCTGCACCTGGCAGCATTGTACTGCCATCTTGATCCTGAACACACTGCCAAGCAGTGCACACTCCTGCCATCTTAATCCTGAACACACTACCAAGCAGTGCACACTCCTTCCTCCCCCCCACCCCCCCCCCACCCCGTTCCCAACTATGGACTAATGCTTTCACTTCACATGATACATCTGGATTCTGGCTGGACCAGATGGAGATAGCAGTCATGTGTGGTTGCTTGTGTGAATGTGTGTTGTGTTTTTCTTTTCCTTTCTAAAGATGACTTTGGCCAAAGCTCAGTGTGCACAGTCTTTTCCTTGTGCCTGTCTGCAACTCAATGTGTCATCTTTACAGTGAGTAGCAATCTGTAATTTTCATAATATTGTTAAAATTTTGAAACATAATTTTATGTCATGGTATTTTGCACAGCAAATGTCCTGTTCTCTGAGGAAAAAGGCCATATGCAATGTGCCTCTTGAACTTTCACTGCATATTAAAAGTTCAATGAGTTTGCTGGATTGCAGCTATGTCACAATTATTTCTTGGAGCAATGTTTCAACTGAGAATAGCCAACCATTTGTAAGTTTATTCATGTATTGCATAAAAATGACTAGACAGAAAATGGCATTGTGTCACAGGAGATAACAGTGAGTTTGAGTCTCGGTCTGGCACACAGTTTTAATCTGCCAGGAAATTTCAAAACAACAGTGACCTTATTTTATAATTTTATGAACAGAACACAGCCTAGATGAGAATCTTAATTGTATCTTATCAGCTTTAGCCAAATTTAGGTCACTTTTAGATTCAAAAAAACAAAGAACAGTAGCTACTAATGGTGTCATCTACATCTATATCTGTACTCTCCAAATCAGCAGGAGATGTAAGGCAAAGGGTACATCCAACTGTAACAGTTATTAGGGTTTCTTCCTGTTCATTCACATATGGGGCACGGAAACAATGATTGTCTGAATGCCTCAGTGCATGCAGTAATTATTCTAATCTTATTCTCATGATTCCAATGTGAGTGATGCATAGAGAATTGCAGTACATTTCTAGAGCCACCATTTAAATCCGGTCCTTGAAACTTTGTTAATAGACTTTTTCAGAATAGTTTGTCTACCCCCAAGAGACTTCCAGTTCAGTTCCTTCAATATTTTTGTGATACTCTCCCAAACAAACCTGTGCCCCTGTTCTATGTGTTGTTGTTGCGGCCTTCAGTCGACAGATTGGTTTGATGCAGCTCTCATGCTATTATATCCTGTGCAAGCCTTTTCATCTCCAGGTAACTACTGCAACCTATATACTTCTGAATCTGCTTAGTGTATTCATCTCTTGGCCTCCCTCTATGATTTTTACCCTCCATGCTTCCCTCCAATACTAAACTGGTGATCCCTTGATGCTTCAAAATGTGTCTTACCAACCGATTCCTTCTTCTAGTCAAGTTGTGCCACAGATTCCTCTTCTCCCCAATTCTGTTCACTACCTCCTCATTAGTTACATTGCCTACCCATGTAATCTTCAGAATTCTTCTGTAGCACCACATTTCAAAAGCTTCTAGTCTCTTCTTGACTACACTGTTTATCATCCATACATGGTTACACTCTGTACAAATACTTTTAGAAAAGACTTCCTGACGCTTACATCTATACTAAATGTCAACAAATTTCTCTTCATCAGAAACCATTTCCTTGCCATCACCCGTCTATATTTTATATCCTGTCTCCTTCGACCACCATCAGTGATGCTGCCCAAGTAGCAAAACTCATTTACTACTGTAAGTGTCTCACTTCCTAATCTAATTCCTCCAGCATCACCTGATTTAATCTGACTACATTCCATTCTCCTTGTTTCGCTTTTGTTGATGTTCATCTTATATCCTCCTTTCAAGACACTTTCCATTCCATTCAACTGCTCTTCCAATTCCTTTGCTGTCCCTGACAGAATTACAATGTCATCAGCAAACCTAAAGGTTTTTATTTCTTCTCCCTGGATTTTAATTCCTACTCCAAATTTTTCTTTTGTTTCCTGTACTGCTTGCTCAATACACATATTGGATACCATTGGGGATAGGCTACAACCCTGTCTCACTCTCTTCTCAACCAGTTTGCCTTTCATTCATGTCAGCTCTTTATAACTACCTTCTGGTTTCTGTACAAATCATAAGCAGCCTTTTGCTCCCCATATTTTATCCCTGCCACCTTCAGAATTTGAAAGAGAGTGTTCCAGTCAACATTGTTGAAAGCTTTCTCTAAGTCTACAGCTGCTATAAACGTAGGTTTGCCTTTCCTTAAGCTATCTCCTATGAGAAATCCTAGGATCAGTATTGCCTCGAGTGTTACTACATTTTTACTGAATCCAAACTGATCTTTGGCCAAGGTTGGCTTCTACCAGTTTTTCCATTTCCCATAAAGAATTTGTGTTACTATTTTGCAAATGTGACTTATTAAACTGATAGTTCAGTATGTCCTCACCTGTCAGAACTTGCTTTCTTTGGAATTGAAATTATTATATTCTTCTTGAAGTCTGAGGGTATTTCGCCTGTTTCATATATCTTGTTCACCAGATGGTAGACTTTTGTCATGGCTGGCTCTCCCAAGGGGCTATCAATAGTTCTAACGGAATGTTGTATACTACCAGGCCTTGTTTTGACTTAGGTCTTTCAGTGCTTTGTCGAATTCTTCACTCAGTATCTTACCTCCCACCTCATCTTCATCTACTTACTCTTCCATTTCCATAATATTGCCCTCACGTACATCACTCTTGTACAGACCCTCTATGTACTTCTTCCACCTTTCCCTTCTTTGCTTAGGACTGGTTTTCACCTGAGCTCTTGATATTCACACAGGTGGTTCTCATTTTCTCCAAATGTCTCTTTAATTTTCCTGCAGGCGGCATCTATCATATCCCTAGTGACATAGCACATCCCTACATTTGTCCTCTAGCGATTCCTGATTAGTCATTTTGCACTTCCTGTCCATCTGATTTTTGAGACGTTTGTATTCCTTTTTGCCTGCTTCATTTACTGAATTTTTATGTCTTCTTCTTTCATCAGTTAAATTCAATATCTCTTGTGTTATGCAAGGATTTCTACTATCCCTTGTCTTTTTACCTATGTGATCCTCTGCTGTCTACACTATTTCATCTCTCACAGCTACTCATTCATTTTCTACTGTATTCCTTTTCCCTGTTCTTGTCAATCATTCCCTAATGTTCTCTCTGAAACTCTCTATAACCTCTGGTTCTTTCAGTTTATTCAGGCCCCATCTCCTTAAATTCCTACCTTTTTGCAGTTTCTTCAGTTTTAATCTACAGTTTATAACCAATAAATTGTGGTCAGAGTCCACATGTTGTTGTTGTTGTGGTCTTCAGTCCTGAGACTGGTTTGATGCAGCTCTCCATGCTACTCTACCCTGTGCAAGCTTCTTCATCTCCCAGTACCTACTGCAACCTACATCCTTCTGAATCTGCTTAGTGAATTCATCTCTTGGTCTCCCTCTATGCTTTTTATCCTCCATGCTGCCTCCAATACTAAATTGGTGATCCCTTGATGCCTCAGAACATGTTCTACCGACCAATCCCTTCTTCCAGTCAAGTTGTGCCACAAACTTCTCTTCTCCCAATCCTATCCAATACTTCCTAGAGTCCACATATGTCCCTGGAAATGTCTCACAATTTAAAACTTGGTTCCTAAATCTCTGTCTTACCATCATATAATCAATATGAAACCTTCTGGCATCTCCAGGTCTCTTCCACGTATACAACCTTCTTTCGTGATTCTTAAACCAAGTGTCAGCTTGATTAAGTTATGATCTGTGCAAAATTCTATCAGACAGCTTCCTCTTTCATTCCTTACCCCCAGTACATATTCACCTATTACTTTTCCTTCTCTTCCTTTTCTTTCTACCAAATTCCAGTTCCCCATGACTATTAAATTTTCTTCTCCCTTAACTACCTGAATAATTTCTTTTGTCTCATCGCACATTTCTTCAATCTCTTCATCATCTGCACAGCCGGTTGGCATGTAACATACTGCTGTGGTACCCATGGGCATCATGTCTATCTTGGCTACAATAATGCATCACTCACAATGCTGTTCATAGTAGCTTATCTGCATTCCTACTTTTTATTCATTATTAAACCTACTCCTGCATTACCTCTATTTCATTTTGTATTCACAACCCTGTATTCCCTTGGCTAAAAGTCCTATTCCTCCTGCCACTAACTTGATTGATTCCCACTGTGTCTAACTTTAACCTGTCCATTTCCCTTTTTAAATTTTCTAACATACCTGCCCGATTAAGGGATCTGACATTCCACACTTCAACCCTTACTTTCTGTGTACATGTCCAGTATCACCAGTTAGTCTTATTTGGCATGGGTCCCGCACACTTGAACAATATTCTAGGCTTGATTTCCCCCATATTCTACCAATAGACCAAAGTGTACCACCTGATTTACCCATTACTGAGCCTATGTGATCATTCCATTTCATACAGTCATACATACATTAATCCTTGTTCCCCAGATCATGAATACGACATTTCGTAATGATGTGGAACGTGTCACCTTAACATAAGTTTTCTTTACACAATTTTTTTTCAGTTACTTTTCATATCTAAGAATTCATCTATCGAGCAGAAGGAGATGTCATTCAGAAATTATTTTAATTTTCTTTTAAATGTTGGTTGGCTATCTGTCAGACTTTTAATACTATTTGGCAAATGACCAAAGATTTTTGTGGCAGCATAATTCACCCCATTCTGTGCCAAAGTGAGATTTAATCCAGAATAGTGAAGAGTGTTACATAGAGGTATTTGTATGAGTAGGCCAATTCCAACAGTGACTCATTGAAATTATAGTCATAGGATACCATTTTTTTACTGTTGCCAATTTTTGCACTACTTTGAAATGAAATCTTATCAAGATCTGACTGAATATTTATGCTGCTTCTTTTAGGTAGGACTTCATTATAGGTAACTGCATCATCTGCAAAAAGCCTGATATTACTATTAATATTGTCTGCAATGTCATTACTACACAACATGAACAGCTAGGAGCCTGACACACTTCCTTGGAGTACACCCGAAGTTACTTCTACATCTGATGATAACTCTGCAATCCAAGATAACGTGCTGTGCCCTCCCTACCAAAAAGTCCTCAATCCAGTCACACGTTTCATTTGATACCCCATATGATAAAACTTTTGACAATAAGCATAGATTTGGTACTGAGTCAAATGTTTTTTTGTAAATCAAGGAATACTGCATCTACCTGATTGCCTTGATCCAAAGTTTTCATTATGTCATGTGAAAAAAGTGCAAGTTGGGTTTCACATGGTCAATGTTTTAAGAATCCATGCTGTTGGTTTTGAGGAGCTCATTCTGGTCAAGATACCTCATTACACTTGAGCTCAGAACAGATTCTACAATAACTTTATATCAAGGATATTGTGTGGTAGTTCTTTGGATCACTTCTACTACCTTTCTTGTGCTTCTTTCCATGAATAGGGCACAGTTTTTTGTTCAAGGAATCTATGATAAATTATATTTAGAAGATGGACTAACTCAGTTACAAATTCAGTATAGAATCTGACAGGGATTCCACCGGGTCCTGGAGCTTTGTTGAATTTTAAAGATGTCAGTTGTTTCTCAGCTCCACTGGCACTAATAATTAGCCTATTTCATTCATCTCTTCAGTGGTACCAGGATTACACTGGAGCAGTTCTCCTGGGTATAGTGACATTTGAAAATGGAATTAATCATTTCAGCTTTTGCTTTGCTACCCTCAACTTCAGTTCCTGTCTCATTCCCTAGGGACTGGACACTAACTTTGGTGCCTGTAGATATGACCAGAATTTCTTTGGGTTCTGTGAATCCAGTGTTTCATACCCATCTGTGGAGGATATCTTTAAGGGGAATTGAAGCTTGTTTTAATGTCTGATTCACACTCTGGCTCACTACTAACTGTTTAATTGTGTTTCACTATATCAGAAAACTGTCATTTCTGTTTTGTTGTTGGTATGAAGCACCCTCAGATAAGAACTGTACAGTAGCTTTCTGAGTATATATGTAGATGTTGTTACCATTTATCTTAAATATTATTTATGATAGTATAAGTTAACAAGAGAAACTTACCACAAGCAACATGTCTTTCCTTAGCACCAAAAGAAGCAGTCTGATAGTAAGAAATGTTATTAAGTGTGCTTAGAACACTGTGCAATAGCTCACTGTCCTCACCACAAGCTGCAGATTTACGCTCCAATACTGATAATAACATGTCCAAGAATCTGGCACCATCCTGAAAGTGTAAAGGAACGTTTCCACATTTTAGATTGTTTGTTGATTATTATAGCACACAGCATAATTATTAAATAATGATCATAATTTTAAAAGACAGTATTTTTTCTTCATTATCAGGAATGAGGAACTACACATACAAGATTGGGAAACAGTTAGTATCAGTAGTGCAAATAAATTTAAAACAAGCAATGTGTTTCTTGAATTTACACCATACATAAGAAAATGTTGTGTAACTGTTGCTATGTGTAACTGTGTAACATGGTACCTGCAATGGAAATATGTCACCAGTGAAAGAAATATTAATTATAAGATTCTATTAATGGGAGAGGAAATATTTAAGAAATACCAGGTGTACCAGTATGAAATGAGCGTTTTTTTTGTGAAAATGAAACACTAATTTTGAATTGAAAAGTAAAAACATTTTATTCAGAGTACTGACCATTGCTTGCTATACATTTTGACCACCTTTCTGGCTATTTGTGGACACCACGCCAATAGAAATGTTCATCTGTTGAAGCAAACCAATCAGACACCCAGTTTTCAACTCCTTTGTAGGAATCGAAGTGTTCCTCAGCCAATGCGTGTCCCATTGATGAAAAAAAATGGTAGTCAGAAGGGGCCAAGTCTGGTGAATACGGCAGGTGGGGTAGTAGCTCCCAGCCAAGTGTTTTGATTGAATCCTGAACCAGTTTTGCTTCGTGTGCAGGTGCATTGTCGTGTAAAAAAATTACTTTGCCATGTCTTCTAGCCCATTCTGGTCTTTTTTCGATCAATGCATAGTTCAAATTGATCATTTGTTGTCTGTAGCAATTAGTATTCACAGTTTCACCGGGTTTTAGAAGCTCATGATACACCACATCTTTCTGATCCCACCAAACACAGAGCATTGTCTTCTTGCTGAATCGATCTGGTTTTGCAGTCGATGTTGATGGTTGTCCAGGATTAACCCATGATTCTTCCCATTTATGATTCTTAAAATAAATCCATTTTTCACTGCCAGTAACAATTTGATGCAAAATTGATTTTCTTTCATGTCTTTGAAGCAAAATTTGACAAATGGTTTTTTCGGTTTTCCATCCATCTTTCATTCAATTCATGTGGCACCCATTTTCCACACTTTTGGATCTTTTCCGTAGCTTTCAAATGGTCAGAAATTGTTTGTTGTGCAACATTCATCCAATATTGCTTGCAATTCGGCGTCTTCGACTCTTTTTTGCTGGTCTTCCACGTTCTTCATTTCTTACATCAAAATCATTATTTCTGAACCGTTGAAACCATCTTTTGCATGTTGCTTCTGATAGAGCATGATCATCATACGCCTCAACAAGCATTCGATGTGACTCTGCAGCACTTTTTTTCAAATGAAAACAAAAAATTAATGCTGTCCGCAAATCATCACTTTCTGGTACAAAATTCAACCATGATGAAAACATATGATGTTGTTTGTTCCATGACTTGATGTACACTAAATATCTTTGACAGATGTTGTACCAACACAAATTAAGGCTCGTTCACAACAAATGTTCCCTATCGACACATTTGTATCTTAACACTCATTTCAGGCCGGTACACCTGGTACACTACTGCAAAGTAATGAACACTGATCATTCAGATTGGAATCACTGTCATTGCTACAAGAGTTTCTTTCTTTTTGATACATGTGCTCTCCTTGTTAGCTTTCCAAGTATTCTAATTCTCTTAACACTGGCCATAAAAAATATTGTGTTACCAAGAGACATTTGTTTCAGTCTTTCACACTCCTACCATGAAAATAAAATGCCAAGTTAAATGTTTAACATCTTTATTGGCCTAGTGGAAACTGTGATTGGTAGCGTTTTAAGGAATGTTAGTATGACTCAAAAAGAAAAAAGAAGAAGGTGGAAGGAGAAGAAGATTTTGAAAACAGTTGGCTACTATCAGGCAGAAGCAATCTACATAACACATTTATAGATTCAATTTATTCTGGAAAGACATGAAGTGAAGCTTCAGACAGAATATGTACAGGTTTTTTGTCAATTCGAGGTGTGAAGTTGTGTACCCGTACTGTTAAAAGTATACACAAAAGTAATTTAAATTGTTTGATGAAGAGGAAGAAAGATTGCATCTGACTATACTGATAAGCAACCATACACTGTTCATGTGATTGTGTAAATTATATAACAGAAATTACCTTGTAGGTGTCATCTTCATTACTGCTTCCATCAACACATGCAAATTTACTGCCGACAGTGGGATTAATACTCATGTTGGCTAATATTCTGATGACCTGAAAGAGACAAATATACTTGTTAAACAATAAAGTTATTCTGAACTCATAAAAATGAATATAAAACAGGAAGTGGTTGATAAAGCTATTCAGTCTTTCAGAACCGTAGTTTGCAAAATTTTCTTTGTAGTTAATGGATGGCAATCAATAGACCAAAGAATCAACCACCATGTGAATTCTACAAAAGGAGAAGTTGTTTCTAAATTTTATATCCAGAGGAAATTACTATGTAAAGGTCTTATTTTATTGAAACTGCAATCATGGATGAAAGTTTTAAGACTATAGAAGAAAGATAAGTAATGTAAAGAAGTTGCACATATCTTAAAGCTCATTCAGTTTTTTAAATTTTTTGCAGTGACATCGATTCTTACATAAAAGAGAGAGAGCAGTCTACCTTGACAATAACATCCTGTACAGAACCTGTGGAACCTCTTATATCTGAATTTGAGGCAGTTCCAGTGGCTGTGCTGTTATCCATATAAAGATCTTTTTCAAGATAGAGTGACAACAGCTCCAGTAAGGCACTTATTGCTCCTTCCTCCACATATAGCTGCAAAAAGATGTAAAACATTGAATATTAGCTAGATATAAAATGAGATATAAAAATGTAGAATATAATCCTCTGTTTTCTCAGTCTACAAAACAGAAAGAGATAACAACAAATACACCATGGGCCAGAGATAGCATGTGTTCTGATTCAGTTCACCTACAATGTGCTGAAGTACAAATGGCGAAACATAACATTTTCAGTCGAGACAGAATGGAAAACTTGAATACTAATAACAATTGTGACATAAGCTACTGAAACAGAAATAACTGGAACTGGATTGCCACACACAAATGAATTTAAAAACTCTGTTAAATCTTTAGCTTTCAGAATTTTTTTCTACAGTTTCCATCTTTCCCATAACAAATGACTTTTTAAAAATAAGGAACATAAAGATTCAACCACAACTTTAAAATTGTAGCTCTATAAACTGTGCTACAGTAACTGGAGACAGAAACTTGATTTTTGTTGTGAATGTTGTTATATTCTTCTTCTATATTCACTCTTTGCAGCCAGCATTTGGTAGTATGCTAACACAATAATGCCTTACATTTTTTATGTTGCTACATTCAACTATTTGGCATTAGATTATTCTCAGAACAGTAAAAGTCAGCCAAATGTCTTCATGGTATTTTCCTTTCTCTCACAATCAGTGACATATTTCAATTTAAAAGGAGTAAATGTCATGTGCTCATCGTTCAACACAGAAATGAAAAGACACTGTCATTCTCTCTGACATAATATTAAAAATTAATTAGAAAAATGGTAACATATTCCCTACACTAGAGTTAATTTTTTTCTCCACAGATGTTGCCAGTAAGTCACTTCAGTTGTTTTTATTCATCAACATACTATAACAAAAGTTCACCATAGCTATGACTTTTGTACAATTTATTGATTTGTGATGTGTACAAAATAGTATGTCTGAGGTGCATTGTATAACAGAAGACAGTCTAAAAGATTTCAGTTAGCAGCCTATGGTATTCAGAAAAGAGTATTTCATTCACTTATTTCTTCTAGTAACAGTCTAAGAGTGTTTCCCACTTTTATCAAAGTGATTTTGTGAGCAGTGACAGAATAATGCATTAGTATTCAGAAGAGGCCAGTTATAAGTGTTTAAAAGAATGTGTTCCATAATCTTAGATGACATAAACTGCTCAAAACCAGAAACAGTATCCTATATTAGCCAGAAACAAACAATTATTGAGATATGTGCCATTCTGTCCAGTGATAGCCATCTGTCTGTTGACGGTACAAGTTACTGCACATTCATCGGCATCCCTTTTCAGATAATCATGAACGTGGGTGAACATACCAACCTGTCCTCAGATTTGGTCACATGCAGGGACACATGCTTGATACCTACTTCTGGGTATGTACTGCCTATATCGTTGGCCAGAGGGATTACCTCGGGAGTATCATCGTGAGTAATCTCTTTGGTTTGGTGGGTTCTCAAGACAGAGCAATCGTGAAGATGTGGAGAGCATCTGGAGAGGGAGCTGATGGACAGATGGTGTTTGCGAGTGACATACAGGGGGCAGCACAGGCTGCTGGTGGAACAGCCACATATATGAAGGAGCAGAGGGCCTTGGCGAAGCACTGTGGAAAAGCAATGTGTCTGGGGAGGGTGGGGGGGTGGGGGGGGGGTGGGGGGGGTGGGGGGAGCAGTAACTCTGGAGTCACTAGAAGCTGTCGGAACATCTTGTAGGAGCAGCGCATCATATGGGAGAACTGGCTGTCATCTGGGCAGTGTGTGCCATCTCATGAAACTGTTTGGAGTGTAGAGACTGTGTAAGCTGCTGTGCTCACTACTACCCTTATTGGTGAGCTGCTTAATTTGATGTTACTGGTGTGGAAGTTGTTCTTCAGTTCTCCCCTGTAGTGATTACTGTTAAAGCTCCCCTGCCCACACTGTACTGTGTTTTCCTACACCACATCTGCTTCATTGTTATTTGATTTGGCTTAGTTGTGCACACATTTTTAGTCCCCTACAACATGCCACAT
The DNA here is from genome assembly GCF_021461385.2 of Schistocerca piceifrons. Lineage (NCBI taxonomy): Eukaryota > Metazoa > Arthropoda > Insecta > Orthoptera > Acrididae > Schistocerca > Schistocerca piceifrons. The sequence goes on along the minus strand of NC_060145.1, from coordinate 291,041,681 downwards.
TCTACGGAACATCCAGATCATTAATTAATTGTTGATAATTGTAATTCTGGGACCTCTGCCTCTGAATTGGAGGACCTGGAAGTTCAAGTGCTTGCCCTTTGAGAGTGACTCATGTAACCTTGGCATTGTGAATTTGTTTAAAGTCTGAAAGGTTTTTTCTTCCCTTGAAAGATGGCTCATTGTAACTTTGCTGTTTTTCAAATTATGAACATTTGTTTAAAGATTTATTTCTCTCTTGAAAATTTACTTAAGCTTTTTTAATTCCTTTTTAGTAAGTACCTCAGAATAATCTTTCTTTATTTTAGTGCACCCATTAAAGGTGGTTTAGAATAATTTAAATTAAAATCTGGAAAAAGTTTTTATCCGCCTTCTAAAGGTGGCTCAGTTTGAACTGTAACCCTATGTAAGCATTGGTTTAAACATAAACTTTACATCTTCCCTTGTGCTCTGGTTAGTGGCAGTCTTGATCACTTGTTGATTAGCAGAGTATGATGTACTTGTCTTTTGGGGTGTTTAGATCACCTCAACCTATTTGTGTAACATTGCTAAAGTTATCCCATGCATAGCTCTGTGCCTTCATCAACTAGAGGACCAATGTGTGATCAATATTTTCAACATTCTTAACTTGTGGGAAAATTTCCTCCCATCTATATCCTGAGTAAAGCTGTGACATTTGTGTGCATGTTTATATTCGGGTATCTGAAATTTCCAATTTTATTGCATTGGAGAACTTTTAGCATTTTGAGAGCTCTAGACAAAATTTGCTTTAATTAAAGTTTCTCTGAACATTTGTTTTGAATCTGTTTTACTAGACAGATTTCTGAACCTGACTACAAAATCATATTTTGATTAATTGTTTCAAGTTAAGTTTTGGTTCACTCAAAATCTCTGCAAACGTTTGTTCACCATATTTTGCTTAATAGTTACAAGCTAAATCTTTGCCTTGATTAAAGTCTGTCTAAACATATGTTCTGAATATCAGTTGTTCTACACAGATTGCTGAGCTTGCCTGTAGAATCATAAGATGCTTGTGCTTAACTATTCTATGCACGCTTTCAGTGTACTCTGTATCGGCAAACAAAAGAAATAAAAAAACTTTATTTTGCTGTATCCTTGACCTGAGTTTGTTCTTTCCACTCCAGCAGCCTGCATTCTGCTATCTCACCATACCAATGCTCCAGGGGATTGTGCATGCACATTGTTAATGAGTGTGGAATGCACAAGTACCTTAAAATTTCCCCCTAGCCATAAATCTAAGGGATTAGGATCAGATGCTATTAATCTCCTCAACTAATCAATTGCTCATAAATGTTTACATACTGTTGTAACAGGTGTAGAAGATTGGATGGTGCCATGCTAAGTATAAACCATATCTGTTGTCTATCTGCAAGATTAACACTCAAATAGTGTGGGTAATTTGTTCCTCAGAGGTTGTCAGTAAACAGTACTTTGTCTGTTAAAGCATGTGGTCCTATGAGTCTGCCATCTACAGTTCCTTCACATACATTGACACTAAAGCAATTTTGTGTCATGTTTCCAAGATTTCTTGACCATATGTATTCTGTCCATTCTTGTTTACTGTGGTAATTTATGGTTCCATCTGCATGAATTAATAACCAAGTATGAGGTAGAAAACTATTGACCAGTATTAGAAAAATTGATGAAGCACTTAATCAATAAATATCTAAATCGCCATAAGATACTAAAAAGAAAAAACAGCATGGTTTCCAGCCAGGTAAAAACACAGAAACAACAGTAATGTGCTACACTGAACAAATAATCAAAAATCTACAGAAAACAATAGCGTAGTAGGAGATATTTTAGATATCTCCAAGGCATTTGATACTGTTAATCATGGCATCCATTTAGAAAAATTGGAACTGTTAGGTATTCATGGGACAGGAAAAAAGTGGTCTGAACAAAATTCAACACAGATTGTACGACTGGTGTTAGCTCAAACCAGTCACAAAATCAACTTAGTAGCAATTAAAATCAGTCTTGATCACAAATTTATTTATTCTGGTAACCGGTTTCGACCAAGCCTGTGGTCATCATCAGACCAAAGTGCTGTATGAGCAGGAGTCTCCATCTAGTGGTAAGTCACTACAGTGATTTACCACTAGAAGGAGGCATCTGCTCATACAGCATTTTGGTCTGAAGATGACCACAGATGATGTTGAAACCAGTTACCAGAATAAATAAATTTGTGATCAAGACCGATTTTAATAGTAACTATTAGTAACAACATGGATCACTGTCTGCTCCCAAGATGCATTCAAAAGTAATTAAGTTAGTATCAGATGTAAAAAGGTGGAAATAGGGGTACTAGAAGACAGTCTCCTTGGTCCTACATTATTTCTTACCTATATAACTGATATTCACACCTCAGATACTGCAGCCAACAGTTGCTTCATACAACAACTGAGCAACTCCTAACCTACTTTTTCCACTCCTACTTCAAACAGATTGATGTTACATGTAAATGAAACAAATTACATGCAATCTGGAAGAATAAGTCCATATCTAAATCTAAATCAGTCTGGTCATAAACATCACTTACCACATCAAAGGTAGGGGTACCTGTGAAAATGAGTCATGTGACCTACAAGCTCAGCTGCAGCCACTATGCTGCATCCTATATGAGCATGACAACCAACAAACTGTCTGTCTGCATGAATGGCCACTGACAAACTGTGGGCAAGAAACAAGTGGACCACCCTGTTGCTGAGCATGTTGCCCAATGTGACATCCTTAATTTCAATGACTGCTTCACAGCCTGTGTCATATGGATCCTTCCCACCAACACCAGTTTTTCTGAACTACGCATGTGGGAACTTTCCCTCTAATATACCCTATGTTCCCATAACCCTCCTGGCCTCAACCTTCATTACTCATTGTACTCACCCATCCAGCCCCTCTCCTGTTCCCATTCCAGCACTACACAGCCTTAGTTCCATCATTACACCCGGTCTTTTTTACTTCTCTCCTTTTCCACTATCCCCCCCCCCCCTCCCCCCACACCTCACCGCTGCCCTGTTTTGCACCTTACGACTGCACATAGCTGCCCTACCCTCTCTCCACCCTGTCACTGCATGCTCCCCAGCATCACTTCACTATCCCACACTGCTGCTGTTCGCTGTGTGGCCTCAGTTGCCTGATACAGCAGTCACGTGTGTGTGAGTGTGTGTGTGTGTGTGTGTGTGTCTGTCATCTATTTTTGTTTTTGATGAGTGCCATACTGGCCGAAAGCTAATTTGTAATAGTCTTTTTGTGGTGCCTATCTGCAACTCGGCATCTCCACTATGTGATGAGTAGCATCTTTCCTTTTCATAATATTGCTACATCCCATGCTGGATTTTTCATTGTGTGATTGAATTTTAATGACCATATTATAAACACAGAAACTAAATTCAGCTGGTTTTCCTCTCAGAGTTATTGTAAATGTGTGTATCCCTGAAGATGCCAGGATGGCATACTACAGCAACTTTCAGTCTCTTGCAGCAAATGGAATAATATTTTGACGTTCCACCAATTGCTGGCTATAGTCTTTTTTTCACCATTAGAGATGAGTGCTACCTGAATAATAACACACAGTCACACTGTATACCCATGTCCGAAAAGCTTGAAATATCAGGACCCACCTCGCAGATTTTCAGACAAATGCCGGCTTTCATAGCTATAGCAAATGAATTAGCACAACACTCCACACTCAGCAAAAAAAAAAAAAGATCTACTATTTTACATACATATTTGTTACATTCAATTTCCTTGAAATGAATTTACGAGTACATTTGAACAACATCCATACAATAGTTATTGTCTATGGATGCATCAATAAAATAAATAAATAACTTCCATCTTATAAATAATAAAATACTAGCTATGAACTGTGGCTCTTCAGTACTCTCTCTTAGAATCCAAAGGGAGAACTGTAACCTGGCATTGTGGAATGTGATGGGACAAAGTAACTGTCTGTACTGAAGAGCATGGTTTATGCTTCCTGCAACTCCAACGTTTCATACACTTATTACAGGATCACCTTCTTCTTCTCACTGCAACACTAACTTATCCCTACCCATCATTCAAGCTGTGCACCTTTTACCATGATCCCTTGTTCTTGCTGAAAATGATCCCAATGTCTGCAAGTTGCCAGAACAACATTCAAACATTTTCAGATGGACTGCTGCAATGAGGATGTTATTCAGCATACACGACGTATGCCAGTCAATTAATGTCTCTGGGTAAATCATAGCTGAACACCATCTCTACCATTTCTGTATGGAATAAAGGGACTCCATTTCCTGGTTGCCATAGTTCACCCGGGGTGTAAGGTACAGTGAAGCGACTCTAACAGCCTCTCCTGTACAAATGTCAACCTCACCTACCCGAGTTGCAGCTAAGGATTGCTGCACGGTACACCCTGTTATTGCTAACGAGGCTCTGACGACCGAGTGTTTCCCGGGATAAGGAAACGCCCCCTATCAAGTGCCAACGGTCTCAAAGAGAGCGGATGAGCGGATAGAGGCAGGGCACCCTCTTGTCCTTGGAGTGAGAAATTGCTCCTAAAGGCGGAAGAACTTCACAGTCAACGGCATAGGATGGAGAAGGCAACGGGAAACCACTCCATTAAAGATCACTCAAGATATCCCAAGAATCAGTAGCGCACCATGCCAGAATCTTCTGTTAAACATAAATCCGGAGTAATAGTCCCCCAATCGGATCTCCGGGTGGGGACAATGGAAGGTCAGGCAAAGTTGAAGAATACACTAAAAATAGCAACATGGAATGTAAGAACACTCCTCCAATGCGGGAAATTAGAGAACCTCAAACTAGAGATGGACAGAATGGGAACAGACATAATAGGAATATCTGAGATGCGATGGCCTGAACCAGGAGACTTCAGATCAGGAAATTATCGTATCATTCATACAGGTACTAACCAAGGAACAACTGGAATCGGTGGAGTTGGAATAATTCTAAAAGGAAAACTCGGGAATCTAGTCACAGGATATGTGCAATTTAACTCTAGGATAATACTAGTCAAAATTGGAACCAAACCAAAGAACACGGTAATAGTACAAGTCTATATGCCGACATCGGCAGAAGAAGACGATGTAATAGAAACAGTGTATGAAGACATCAACAAAGTTATAAATTATGTTAAAGGTGAAGAGAACTTAATTATAATGGGAGATTGGAATGCTAGTGTTGGAGAAGAGAAAGTTGACGGAATTGTAGGGAAATATGGTCTAGGAGATAGAAACGAAAGAGGAAGCCGGCTAATTGAATTTTGTGCCAAAAACAAGTTGGTCATAGCGAACTCCCTTTTCAACCACCATAAAAGAAGAAGGTACACGTGGAAAGCCCCAGGAGATACTAGAAGACACCAAATCGACTATATATTAGTAAAATCGCGTTTTAAAAACCAAATCAAGGATTGCAGAAGCTACCCGTCTGCGGATATTAATAGTGATCACAACCTTGTAATGATGAAATGCTTACTCAAACTCAAGCGATTAGAGAGAAAAACGAACAAAGTATGGAACAGAGATAACCTAAAGTCTGAAGAACTAGTGATCCCTTATGCACGGAAAACTGATGAGATGGCATCAAACATTATTCCCGGGAGTACTAACGAGGAGTGGAAACAAATCAAAGAAGGCATACATAAAGCAGCAGAAGAATTTATTGGGAAAGCCAAACCTGTAAACAGGAAAGAGTGGATAACACCTGAAATAATTTGTCTAATGGAAGAAAGAAGACTATACAAAAATGCCTCTGACGAGCAAAGCGAAAACAAATATAGAAAGCTTAGAAACCAAATAAACAGAGAATCTAGGAAAGCAAAAGAAAATTACCTCAACAGCATTTGTAAAGAGGTGGAGGAAAACATGGTTAAAGGAAAAACTGACTTGGCCTACAGAACAATAAAACAAAACTTTGCTAAACGGAAAGTAAAATCTTCAGGAACTATAAAGAACAAAGAGGGCAAGGTACTATTTGGATATGACACGCTGAAGAGATGGCAAGAATACATTGAAGAGCTATATCAAGGAGACCCTCTAACAGATAATATGATAGAATTAAGCGAAGAAGTAGAGAAAGAAGAACTAGGGGACACAATTCTGAAAGATGAATTTGAAAAAGCACTAAAAGAACTACCAGATAAGAAAGCGGCAGGTGTTGATGATATACCTTCTGAACTAATTAAGAAATCAGGAGACAAAATGAAAGCTACATTACTGCAACTCATACAGAAAATATACAAAACAGGTGAAGTTCCTGAAGACTATCAGAAATGCATCATATTCCCCATACCTAAGAAAGCATCTACTATGGACTGTGAAAACCATCGAACACTCAGTCTTCTTTCACACGCATCAAAAATTCTAATAAGAATAATTTTGAAAAGAGTTGAAAACCAATTGAATAGCACTCTAAGTGAAGACCAATTCGGTTTTAGAAGCGGTGTAGGGACGAGGGAAGCAATCTTATCTTTAAGACTAATAATTGAGAAACAAATTTCCAAAAACAAACAAGTATTTATAGCCTTCGTAGACCTCGAAAAGGCATTTGACAATGTTGTATGGCCAGAAATGTTTAGAATTCTGAAGAAGGCTGGTCTGAAATATAATGATAGAAGGATAATCTTTAAAATATACCAAAATGAAACAGCCTTAGTTAAGAAGGAAAACAAAGAAGAAACAGCAAGAATAAGGAAAGGAGTGAGACAGGGATGCCCACTATCTCCAGTAATTTTCAACGCATATATCCAAGAAGCAATAGACAAAATAAGAGAGAATATTGAAGTAGGAATAAAACTTAACGGAATGAAAATAGATATGTTGCGATATGCAGATGATATCGCCATAATTACAGAAAGGAAAGAAGATTTAGAAGCCGCACTCAATGAAATGGAAAACACCTTAAAAGAACAGTATGGAATGAAAATAAATAAGAAAAAGACTAAAGTGATGGTGAGTGGCGCCCTGAACTACAATGAACCCATACGAATAACAATAAAGGGAGAGAAACTAGGGCAGGTTACAGAATTTAACTACTTAGGTAGCAAAATAACAGCAGATGGAAGGAGCAAAAGTGACATTAAAAACAGAATACAACTTGCCAAAATAGCATTCAATGGAAAAAGAAACTTACTGACGAGTAGAAATGTTAGTTTAGACGTAAGAAAGAGAGTCATGAAAACCTATGTGTGGAGTACAGCCCTTTACGGATGTGAAACTTGGACTAGTGGAAAAGAAGAAAAGAGAAGATTAGAGGCATTCGAAATGTGGTGCTACCGGAGAATGGAAAAAATCAGCTGGCGAGACAAGGCTACAAACGAAGATGTCCTCAGAAAAGTGAAAGAAAACAGATCTCTTTGGCGAAATATACAGAAAAGAAGAATAACCTTCATAGGTCACATTTTACGGCATAACAATTTCATTAAGAGAATATTAGAAGGAATCATTGAAGGAAGAACTCGCCGAGGACGACCTAGATTAAGCTACATTCAACAAGTAATAAATGACATCGGGTGCCAGACCTATGCAGATATGAAGAAGAAAGTTGACAAAAGAACGGAATGGCGTGCTGCTGCCAACCAACCTGTGGGTTGATAACCGAAGAAGAAGAGAAGAAGATAGTTCACCCTTCATGGAACCACTGATCTTGTTCTGACACAACCTCAAAATAACATGCAGAATGGTTAATATAGAAGAATTTTAAGTGCCCTGTCTGACAACAGCATCACTGTCAGAGGACTAAGTATAAAGAGTAATACAACCAATAAGAAATAAACATTGAACATCAACAGCAAGACATCCTACACTTCTCAAGTTTTCAGCACAAGTAAAATGACCCATATCCCAACAAGTATTTGCTATTGGACCTATATTTATGGGACCTTTTTCCTAGCACAGAGCAGTCCTATTTTCCTATAAACATTTGGGACACTTTTTTTAAACACTCTGTAAATTATTTCTATTTTAAGTGCTACTCTATTAACATAATGTGAATAATAATACTGTAACACAGGACAACACAGTCTTGAGGGATCATGGGAATAACAGTCTGATGGTGCAGTACATCAGAAAAAGAATAAAAATTATGTGAGTCTAACCTTTGTCCTTGCAGTATCACTTCGAGCCATCAGGTTTCCAAGAGCATATCCCAAGCGAACCACTATGTCTTGTCTACCAGGGTATTTTTTCATTAGTTTTACAAATAATCCAAAGCAACCATCATAAGCAATAACTGCGTCACAGCACTCATCATGTGTTGATATTATGCTGAAATAAAAATATATATTTAAATCAACTGAATATTTTAGTTTAGGATACACAATATATATTACTTTACAGCCACAACTTGAATGAGATCTTTTTCTTTTATTGAAAGTTCATTATAATCACTTCATGGTACACATGTTGCTCAAGTAATAAGTTCTGAAATTGATCTAAAAGTAAAATTAACATAAAATTAAATTTTCTTTGGAGAGAAGATACACTAAAGGGAATGACTAATGTGTACCTATAAGTATGAATAACAGAGGTAAAAATTCACTAATACTGAACATTATAGGATTAGTCACCATAATGCAATGGAAGTAAATATCTCAATATATATAGATATAATGGAAGGAAACATTCCACGTGGGAAAAATTATATATAAAAACAAAGATGAGGTGACTTACCGAACAAAAGCGCTGGCAGGTCGATAGACACACAAACAAACACAAACACACACACAAAATTCAAGCTTTCGCAACAAACTGTTGCCTCATCAGGAAAGAGGTAAGGAGTGGGGAAGACGAAAGGAAGTGGGTTTTAAAGGAGAGGGTAAGGAGTCATTCCAATCCCGGGAGCGGAAAGACTTACCTTAGGGGGAAAAAAGGACAGGTATACACTCGCACACACGCACATATCCATCCACACATACAGACACAAGCAGACATATTTCAATGTGTCAATATGTCTGCTTGTGTCTGTATGTGTGGAGGGATATATGCGTGTGTGCGAGTGTATACCTGTCCTTTTTTCCCCCTAAGGTAAGTCTTTCCGCTCCCGGGATTGGAATGACTCCTTACCCTCTCCTTTAAAACCCACTTCCTTTCGTCTTCCCCACTCCTTACCTCTTTCCTGATGAGGCAACAGTTTGTTGCGAAAGCTTGAATTTTGTGTGTGTGTTTGTGTTTGTTTGTGTGTCTATCGACCTGCCAGCGCTTTTGTTCGGTAAGTCACCTCATCTTTGTTTTTATCAATATATATAGACACACACACACACACACACACACACACACACACACACACACACACAGTATATAAGTATGATTTTATGAGGATACAACAGACGGTTGGCTGTGGCCTTGACCAAGGAAATATCCCAACATTTGACAGACATCATTGTTAGCTACAATAGGCAGGAAACGTGCTTTGTTGGTGCTGCACGTGTTAGCGATTTTGACCAAGATAAACTCATGCTGCAGTGTTCTTCCTTGGCATGCCAGTGTAGAGGTGGGCACAGAAAGCTATGTGAAAATTCCATGCAATCACGTGTACAAGGTTCATGTGTCTATCTGAAGTTTTAGATTAGCTCATTTTACTGTTCATGTTACTTCTGCATTATCTTTCATTGACTGTATGGACACCCATTTGTATTGTGATGCACTGTGAAAGTTTGATCATTCACAAAATGCTGCAATAAACTAGTACTGTTATCGTCAATTATCAACTTAAACTTAATTTATCTTTTTTAAAATTTTTTACAACTTATACCAGAGGTACCTCAAGTACTATCATTCCAATTTCGTTGTACAATTATATGAGAAATAGGTTATTTCTGAGAATTTTCGGATATTTACAAACCTATTTTTTCATAAGTTATTGGTTGGAGTGTTTTGGATACCTACCTTAGTTTGTAGTAAACCAGCATTTGTCATTCACAGTTCTGCCAAAATATACATCACCCCTGAAATTCACTGTATAACAATGCCTAAAACTGGGAGTTCTTGAGAATTTTTGGAAGCTAACATTGTCCTTTCCGTGCTCTATGAGCAATTTGGAGTAAATTGGAGTTTGTGGTTCAGTTTTTGTAGCAGATATTCTAACATATGGTGTAACATCTAGATTTTCATAAAAGAGGAGTAGCCCAATATATTAACTGCATTTATTGTAAATTAACTATGTAAATTAACTACGTTTTTGAGTTTGATACAACTGTAACTAAGATCAAAACGTTTTAGAAAACTAGCAGTTTTTACCACAAGTTTTTGTGTTGTCTTAATAGCAATCTCATTTTGCGTAATTGCTTTAATTCTTATGGGCAATTAGCAACTTTTAGCTCAACATATTAAAAGATAATTAGCGAGCTTAATTTAAAGTTGTTTGTTCACTGCCATGTAGAACATTGAACCAGCCAATATGCAGCCCCACTGAGAATGCCGTTGTTGAACATGCCCTGACTACTGTCAAATGATTGGCAGCTCCTGTGAACTGATGTGTTGGAAGAGCTCCCAAGCATTGTGTACCTGGGATATTGGTACCAGAGGTACCTCAAGAACTATCATCTCCTATGGATCCTGTATCTGCTGCAGAAAGTACAGAATCTGTCATTACTCATCCACTTGACCGTGACTGGCATGTCAATGGTAGATCTAGGTGTCTTGTACAGGGTGGATGGGGACCAGGGAGGATTCAGGTTATTGTACCGAACCCTCTAGCCAACATGTTTGATGCACTGTCTTTCACTAAAACTGAGCCAGTGGGACTCACTTCATCTGTTTTGGAGACACCTGTTTTGTCCGGTGTCAAGAGGAGGCAAACACAAAAGGGTATGAGTCAATTAATTATGGGCAGTTTAAGTGTACAATGAATGATGGTACCATTTATGGAAATGGCAGCACAGGACAGGAAATGACACCAGGTGCACTTAGTGTGTATCTCTGGGAACCTCATTCAACATGCTGAAGAGACTATTCCAGCAGCCAATAAGGAAACAGGTGCAACAAACTGCAGATTCGGTGCATGTTGTAACAAATGGAACAAATGATGCCTGTCTTCTGGGCTCCAAGGTCATGCTTGGGTCATTCCAGCGACTGGCAGAGAAGGTTGAAAAGACCAGCCTTGGGCATGGACTTTCTATGAAGCTCATAATTTGCAGCATTATTCCCAGAACACCTCATGGCCCCTTGGATCTGAGTTGAGTGGAAGAACTGAAACAGAGACTTCGAAGGTTTTGTGACAAGCCAGGCTGTGACTTCCTCAACATGCGCCATGGGGCTGAGAACTGTAAGGTCCCATTAAGTGGGTCAGGTGTGCACAACACATCAGAGGTTGCTACTCCACTAGTTGACTGCAAGTGGGATGCACACAAAAGTTTTTTAGATTAGGCAACTCTCCATCCAATCCAGACAAAGATAGCTGTAGGAAATCTGGAAGTATCACTGTTAAGATCGGAAGAAATGCTTCCCACAAGCGAAAGTATTAAAATCGTAATGATAAGCTGCTGAAACATTCACAACAAAGTGCCAGAGCTTGAAGCACTCATGAAAAGCAGTGAAGCTCACATAATACTAGGTACACAAACTTGGTTGAACCTAAAATTGATAGCAGTGAGATTTTTGGCGAAAATTTAAGTTTATATCAAAAGGATAGGCAAATGGGAAATAGAGGTGGTGTATTTGTCACAATATATAAGAAACTTAGATCCACCAAGATAGAAATTGAAGCTGTGTGTGAGATTGTTTGGGCAAGGGTCAGTATCGGAGTCAGCATAAAATGATAATTGGATCATTGTATCGCCCACCAGACTCATCTTCTGATGTAACCAAAAACTTTAGAGAAAAAAACAGTTTACTTGTACATGAGCTCCCCCATCATACAGTAACCATTGGCAGAAACTTCTATCATCCAACAATTAATTGGGATGATTACAGTTTTGTTAGCAGTGGGCTTGATAAGGCCCCATTCATGATGGAAATATGTTGGATCTAATGGGAACAAGCAGACCAGAACTCTTTGAGAATGTACACACCAAAAATGTTATCAGTGACCGTGACACAGATGTGACAACAATGATTACCAAAGTACAAAGAACAACTAAAACAAGCAGAAAGATAGTATATATGTTCAGTAAAATACACTCCTGGAAATTGAAATACGAACACCGTGAATTCATTGTCCCAGGAAGGGGAAACTTTATTGACACATTCCTGGGGTCAGATACATCACATGATCACACTGACAGAACCACAGGCACATACACACAGGCAACAGAGCATGCACAATGTCGGCACTAGTACAGTGTACATCCACCTTTCGCTGCAATGCAGGCTGCTATTCTCCCATGGAGACGATCGTAGAGATGCTGGATGTAGTCCTGTGGAACGGCTTGCCATGCCATTTCCACCTGGCGCCTCAGTTGGACCAGCGTTTGTGCTGGACGTGCAGACCGCGTGAGACGACGCTTCATCCAGTCCCAAACATGCTCAATGGGGGACAGATCCGGAGATCTTGCTGGCCAGGGTAGTTGACTTACACCTTCTAGAGCACGTTGGGTGGCACGGGATACATGCGGACATACATTGTCCTGTTGGAACAGCAAGTTCCCTTGCCGGTCTAGGAATGGTAGAACGATGGGTTCGATGACGGTTTGGATGTACCGTGCACTATTCAGTGTCCCCTCGACGATCACCAGTGGTGTATGGCCAGTGTAGGAGATCGCTCCCCACACCATGATGCCAGGTGTTGGCCCTGTGTGCCTCGGTCGTATGCAGTCCTGATTGTGGCGCTCACCTGCACGGCGCCAAACACGCATACGACCATCATTGGCACCAAGGCAGAAGCGACTCTCATCGCTGAAGATGACACGTCCCCATTCGTCCCTCCATTCACGCCTGTCGCGACACCACTGGAGGCGGGCTGCACGGTGTTGGGGTGTGAGCGGAAGACAGCCTAACGGTGTGCGGGACCGTAGCCCAGCTTCATGGAGACGGTTGCGAATGGTCCTCGCCGATACCCCAGGAGCAACAGTGTCCCTAATTTGCTGGGAAGTGGCGGTGCGGTCCCCTACGGCACTGCGTAGGATCCTACGGTCTTGGCGTGCATCCGTGCGTCGCTGCGGTCCGGTCCCAGGTCGACGGGCACGTGCACCTTCCGCCGACCACTGGCAACAACGTCGATGTACTGTGGAGACCTCACGCCCCACGTGTTGAGCAATTCGGCGGTACGTCCACCCGGCCTCCCGCATGCCCACTATACGCCCTCGCTCAAAGTCCGTCAACTGCACATACGGTTCACGTCCACGCTGTCGCGGCATGCTACCAGTGTTAAAGACTGCGATGGAGCTCCGTATGCCACGGCAAACTGGCTGACACTGACGGCGGCGGTGCACAAATGCTGCGCAGCTAGCGCCATTCGACGGCCATCACCGCGGTTCCTGGTGTGTCCGCTGTGCCGTGCGTGTGATCATTGCTTGTACAGCCCTCTCGCAGTGTCCGGAGCAAGTATGGTGGGTCTGACACACCGGTGTCAATGTGTTCTTTTTTCCATTTCCAGGAGTGTAGATGAAAAAAATATGTATTGTCTTACATGAGTTAGGAACCTGAAACTTTCAGCACAGGGCCGGAGCGTGTAGAGGAACTATGGTTCAAATTTAAAACAATAGTCCACCATGCACTGGACAGATATGCACCCAGCAGAACAGTTCATAGCCTCTATGGTGTACAGTTACTATGAATAAACTTCTAAAGAAACAGAGGTTACTGTATAATAGGTGTAAAACAAAGCATAGGGTTATAGACTGAGAGAGGCTGAATAAAATGTGCTTAGCTGTCAAGAGAGCAATGCATGAAGCCCTTCAATGACTAGTGTGTTAGAATGTTGTCAAACGATATTTCACAAAACCCAAACAAATTCTGGCCATATGTAATGATTGTTAGTGGTGCCACAGTTATTGTCCAGTCCCTAGTGAATGAGACAGGAACTGAATTTGAGGGTAGCAAAGCAAAAACTGAAATGCTTCACTCCATTTTCAGATGTACCTTTATAAAGGAAAAAACCCATGAGAATTGCCCCAATTTAATTTTTGAACCACTGAAAAGATTAATGAAATAAGCATTAGAGTCAGTGGTGTTGAGAACACCTGAAATCATTAAAATTGAACAAAATTCCATGGCCCTATGGAATTTCTGTCAGATTCTACACTGAACTTGTGGCTGAGTTACCCCCTCTTTAACTATAACCTATTGTAGATCCCTCAAACAAGGAACTGTTGCCTCATTCTTGGAAATAAGCAAAGGTCACACTCATCTACAAGGAGGGTAGCAGAAGTGCCCACAAAACTACTGTCCAATATCCTTGAGATCGATTTGTTGTACAATCTTAGAACATATTCTGGGCTCAAACACAATGATGTACCTTGAACAGAATGACCTCCTCAGTGCCTATCAACATGGATTCCGAAAACATCAATTATGTGAAACCCAACTCGCACTTTTCTCACATGACATACTGAAAGCTTAGCATCATGGCCATCAAGTAGATGCAGTATTTCTTGATTTCCAAAAAGCATTTGACACAATACCACATCTATGCCTATTGTCAAAGGTTTGCTCATATCAGATATCAAATGGAATTTGTGACTGTATTGAGGACTTTTTTTGCAGGGAGGACACAGCATGTTATCTCGGATGGAGAGTAGAAGTAACTTCAGGTGTGCCCCAGGGAAGTGTGTTGGGACCCTTGCTATTCATGTTGTATACTAACTACCTTGCAGGGAATAGTAATAGTAATATCAGACTTTTGCAGATGGTGCAGTAATATATAATGAAGCTGCATAAATAAAACAACACATAGTATCCTATGATTATAATACCAATGAGTTGGAATCAGCAACTCATACAAATATCTCGGTGTAACACTTTGTAGGGATATAAAATGAAATGATCACATCGGCTCATTTGTGGATACAGCAGGTGGTGAACTTCGGTTTATTGACAGAATTCTGGGGAAGTGTAATCAGTCTGAAAAGTAGATTGCCTACAAATCACTCATGTGAGCCATCCTAGAGCATCGTTCAAGAGTGTGAGACATGTACCAAATAGATGATACTGAAATACCAAATAGGTGATACTGAACACATACATAGAATGGTGGCATGAATGGTCACAGGTTTGTTTAATCCATGGGAGAGTGTCACAGAGATACTGAAGGAACTGAACTGGAAGACCCTTGAAGATAGGCATAAACTATCCCGAGAAAGTCTATAAACAAAGTTTCAAGAACAGGCTTTACATGATGATTCTAGGAATATACTACAATTCCATATGTAACACTCACCTAGTGATCGTGAGGATAAGTTTAATTACTGTACAAACAGAGGCATTCAATCAAATATTCTTCCCCCACTCCATACGTGAATGGAACGGGAACACACTAATAACTGGTACAATGTGATGTAGCATCTGCTATGCACCTTATAGTGGTTTGTAGACTATAGATGTAGAACAGTGAATGACGATTAGGGCATTGAATTACTTAATTATTCTGTGTGTTTGCTTCTACAAACTCATAATAACTATTCATCTACTGTGCTGAAATTAATAAAATAGGAACCGTCAAATACAATGTTGAATTGCAAGTTTGTTTCATGCAATTATACTGAGTGATAGGATCAATTTCCAATAAACAGATTCCAGGAATGTTAGGAGTGTTCATCACTAATACCACAAATGCCAGAAGAAACAATCTAAATGTATGTTCGTAGATTTTCCCGGTGAATGAGATGCTTGAAGGTCTCTCAGGCATGAAGCTGGGTTGACTGGTCATTGTACAACGAATTTTCAGCGGCGTAACGTGCCACATCATCAGGTTACTCCTGTTGACTGACGTCCTAGGCTGGCGGGTGGTGTGGTATATATATCTGTTGCCTCTCCCCTCCACTAACTCCACATATGGACCGAGGGATGTGCAGGCCACGGTGGAAAGGGGGGGGGGGTAGCTTGCGCTGACGAGATGACTGATGGGTGTCAGTACACATGCCACCTTCGGTGGGTGTGGTGCCCCGTTTCCGCTGCTCCTGCAGAACTTTTATTGCTGGATTCCACGTTTGGCAGAGTTGAAATCTGTTGTCCTTGTTAATAAGGTTCTCATGCAGCCGGATTACAATTGCTTCCTTGTATACACAGTCCCAAAAGTGGGATGTGTTGTGCAAGACTTCCGTGTTCTCGTATTTCATAAGATGGTTTGTCTCGAGGCAATGTTCTGCAATTGCAGATTTTGTAGGCTGTTGGAGATCGGTGTGCTGTTTGTGTTCGGTACACCTTTCCTCGATCGCTTGCCCCACATATGCTTTCCCACACTCCCACGGTATGAAATAAACTCCAGATTTCTGGAGTCCTAAATCGTCCTTTACTGTTCCTACAAGGGACTTGATCTTTGGCGGCGGGTGGTAGATGCATTTCACGTTATGATGTCCTAGAATCCTGCCTATGTTTCCAGATGCATTGCCTGTGTATGGTACGTAGGCTGTCGCTTTCGGTGGACCATCATCAAGTGTCGGCTGTGGTGTGGTCTTCTGCTTGAAGGTGCATTGAATTTGGCGGTCACTATAGCCGTTCTTCTGGAACACATGCTTGAGGTGGTCTAGTTCTGGTTTTAAGCTTTCTTCGTCGGAGATCATATGAGCTCTGTGAACCAATGTATTTAGTACTCCTTCCCTTTGTGACGGGTGATGACAGCTGGAGGCGTGAAGGTACAGATCCGTGTGGGTTGTCTTCCGGTAGATGCTGTGTCCCAGTGTTCCATCAGGCGTTTTCCATAGCAGAACATCCAAGAATGGTAGCTGCCCGTTTTTCTCCACCTCCATGGTGAACTGAATTTGAGGGTGGGTAGAGTTCAGATGTTGTAAGAACAGTTGGAGCTTCTCTTCCCTGTGAGGCCAAATGACAAATGTGTCATCAACACATCTGTAGAAGATTGTTGGTTTTAGTGGTGCTGATTCTAACGCTTTCTCCTCAAATTCTTCCATGTACATGTTGTCCACCACAGGTGACAGAAGGCTACCCATAGGTACGCCGTCTGCCTGTTCATAGTAGTGTCCGTCAAAAAGAAAATATATTGACATGAGCACAAAGTTAAATACTTTCGTGAATGTGGGCCCAAATTTCTTCTCAATAAGATCCAGCAAATCTTTGAGTGGAACTCTCGTGAAAAGTGATAAAACATCGAAACTGACCATAAGATCTGAGCTGGCCAACTTGAGTTTCCCCATACGTTCCACTAACTGTACCGAGTTTTTGATGTGGTGCTCACATTTGCCAACCAATGGACTCAATACTGTGGTCAAAAAGTTTGGCAAGCTGGTATGATGGCGCTCCTGTAGTGCTCACTGTCGGTCTCAGAGGAGTGCCCATCTTGTATACCTTTGGAAGTCCATAGAGTCTTGGTGGTGTGGCAGCACGTGGCTGAAGTTTCTTCACTGTCTCGTCTGTAAAGGTACTTCGAAGAATTTCAATCGTCTTGCGCTGTATCCGACTGGTTGGATCCGTCGTCATCTTCCTGTAAGCAGGGTCATCCAAGATCTTGTACATTTTCTCTTTGTATTCTGCCGCCGTTAGTAGAATGGTTATGTTCCCCTTATCCGCTGGGATGACAACAATGTCTGGATCATCACGCAGAGACTGCAGCACGGCCCTTTCCCGTCTGGAGATGTTGTGTTTCGGCAGTGCGGCCCTGGCGAGTGTGCGGCACGTTTCGCGTCGTAACTCTTCCGCCGTGTCGGGTGGCAGCTTGGAGGCAACTTGTTCCACTCCACTGATGATTTCTGCGACAGGGATTGCTGCTGGTGTTGAAGCAAAGTTTAAGGCTTTCCCTGAAAGATTCATAACTGTGCGCTTAGTCTCCTGTTTGGGCTGTTTTGATGCAAGCCGATCAAATTTTGATGACTGTTTCATAGTTGCATTTCGTTGAGTCCTCTTGGATTGTGCCCAGGAGGAACATTCAACCCATTCCCAGGTGACAGGAGAGAGCAGGGACACCAATTCTAGATGTAGGGCAAAAAGTTTGCACCCTATGGAGTCAAGCTGGCGGCGTGTGTCTCTGATACGTTCATGCACTAGGGCCAGGCTAGCTCTTCTGGTAATTCAGTTCGCCACAGGTGTCTGGATATGATGTACGATCTTGGCAAAGGTTGGCACAATTCAGATGTCATGGCATCTCTTCAAGAAGACGAGTGCACTCAGAAGCCATTGTTTCTTGTTCTGAAGCTTATCAAGCTTCTTCACTTGCTGTACCATTTACTCACCATAGAGGAATCTTATGTGTGTTCGTAGATTTTCCCGGCGAATGAGATGCTTAGAGGTCTTTCAGGCATGCAGCCAGGTTGACTAGTCATTGTAGAACAAATGTTCGATGGCGTAATGTGCTATCACCATCAGGTTACTCCTGTTGACTGCTGTTGACTGACGTCCTAGGCCGGGGGTGGTGTGGTATATATACCTGTTGCCTCTCCCCTCCACTGACTCCGTGTATGGACCGAGAGATGTGCAGGCTGCTGTGGTGGGGGTAGCTTGCACTGATCAGATGACTGATGGGTGTCAGTACACATGCCGCCTTCGGTGGGTGTGGTGCCCCGTTTCCGCTGCTCCTGCAGAACTTTTATTGCTGGATTCCACGCTTGGCTGGAGTTTATTTCATACCGTGCGAGTGTGGGAAAGCATATGTGGGGCAAACCATTCGCACGATCGAGGAAAGGTGTACCAAACACAAACGGCACACCGATCTCCAACAGCCTACAAAATCTGCAATTGCAGAACATTGCCTCGAGACAAATCATCGTATGAAATATGAGAACACAGAAGTCCTGCACAACACATCCCGCTTTTGGGACTGTGTATACAAGGAAGCAATTGAAATCCGGCTGCACAAGAACCTTATTAACAAGGACAACGGATTTCAACTTAGCCAATCAGCCAAGCGTGGAATCCAGCAATAAAAGTTCTGCAGGAGCAGCGGGAACGGGGCACCACACCTGCCGACGGCGGCATGCGTACTGACGCCCATCAGTCATCTCGTCAGCACAAGCTACCCCCACCACCACAGCCTGCACATCCCTCAGTCCATACGCGGAGTCAGTGGAGGGGAGAGGCGACAGGTATATATACCACACCACCTGCCGGCCTAGGATGTCAGTCAACAGAAGTAACCTGATGATGATGGCACGTTACGCCATCGAAAATTTGTTCTCCAACTACCAGTCGACCCGGCTGCATGCCCGAGAGACCTTCAAACAATCTAAATGTTGTAATGTATGTAGTCTCATATGAAATCATTATGATGGTAACTGAGCACTCTTATTTCATGTGTCTATGGGTCACAAACAAGATTCATATTTACAAAATCTTCAATGTTGAAGAAGTGAACTGCAGGGTTTCTCACATATACAGGGGGTGTACAAAAATATGGAAACAGAGCAGGAAATGACTACTTGAACATAAATGCAGACACTAGCCAAGCCTGTAGATTGTGATTGGCACATGTCTAATGTCTTCAATACATTGCAAATGTCAGTCATGCTCAGAACAATGTTCTGTGAAGTTATGAGCTTATCATGTTGGAGCTAACTGTAAGTGAATTCAAATGTGGGCGAATTGTTGGCACTCATATGGTGGGTGCTTCTGTAACCAAGGCAGCTGTAATGTCGGTGCTTCAAGAGGCACTGTATTGAAGATTTATACCACAAACAGGGAAAGTGGAGAAACAACATCGGCTGTCACAATACAGACAAAAGTGTGTGTTGAGTATCACGACAGATGGTCACTGAAGAGGACTGTGATGAAGAATAAGAGGATGACAGCTGCAAAAGTCACTCTGGAATTGAATGTCTTACTCAAGAAACCTTATCAGGAACCAAGACAACATGAGGATATCTCCAGAACAAGGGTATTTCAGAGTGAGATGGAATTCCAAAACCACTCATCAGTGACGCAAATGCCATAACAGATAAAGATGGCGCACAAGCTTTAGGACCTGGACTATGGAGCATTGGAAAAATGTCATTTGGTCAGAGGAGCCTCGTTTCAGACTGTTTTCATTTTGGGCTAAGTTTAAGTTCCAAGAGCAAAACATTGCAGGATTTCGGAAATGATTTGAGCAGCCATATCATGGTATTTTTTGGGCCCCACAGTTACTCTGCAAGACTGCATTACTGACAAGCATTATGCAATTGTTTTGGCTGATCAGTTTCATTCCATGTTACAGTGTTTGTTCTCCAATAGTGCTGCTGTTTTCTAAGATGACGGGGCCCCTGTTTACACCACTCGCAATGTCCAGGACTGATTTATGAGCTTAGGGATGAATTGTTGGCTCTCTCTTGGCCACCACAGTCACCAGATCTCAATATTATTGAGCTTTTGTGGTCTACTGATGATAGAAAGGTATGTGTTCACTACCCACCTACATCATCTTTACCTGAACTTGCAACTACACTCCTGGAAATGGAAAAAAGAACACATTGACACCGGTGTGTCAGACCCACCATACTTGCTCCGGACACTGCGAGAGGGCTGTACAAGCAATGATCACACGCACGGCACAGCGGACACACCAGGAACCGCGGTGTTGGCCGTCGAATGGCGCTAGCTGCACGGCATTTGTGGACCGCCGCCGTCAGTGTCAGCCAGTTTGCCGTGGCATACGGAACTCCATCGCAGTCTTTAACACTGGTAGCATGCCGCGACAGCGTGGACGTGAACCGTATGTGCAGTTGACGGACTTTGAGCGAGGGCGTATAGTGGGCATGCGGGAGGCCGGGTGGACGTACCGCCGAATTGCTCAACACGTGGGGCGTGAGGTCTCCACAGTACATCGATGTTGTCGCCAGTGGTCGGCGGAAGGTGCACGTGCCCGTCGACCTGGGAGCGGACCGCAGCGACGCACGGATGCACGCCAAGACCGTAGGATCCTACGCAGTGCCGTAGGGGATCGCACCGCCACTTCCCAGCAAATTAGGGACACTGTTGCTCCTGGGGTATCGGCGAGGACCATTCACAACCGTCTCCATGAAGCTGGGCTACGGTCCCGCACACCGTTAGGCCGTCTTCCGCTCACGCCCCAACATCGTGCAGCCCGCCTCCAGTGGTGTCGCGACAGACGTGAATGGAGGGACGAATGGAGACGTGTCGTCTTCAGCGATGAGAGTCGCTTCTGCCTTGGTGCCAATGATGGTCGTATGCGTGTTTGGCGCTGTGCAGGTGAGCGCCACAATCAGGACTGCATACGACCGAGGCACACAGGGCCAACACCTGGCATCATGGCGTGGGGAGCGATCTCCTACACTGGCCGTACACCACTGGTGATCGTCGAGGGGACACTGAATAGTGCACGGTACATCCAAACCGTCATCGAACCCATCGTTCTACCATTCCTAGACCGGCAAGGGAACTTGCTGTTCCAACAGGACAATGCACGTCCGCATGTATCCCGTGCCACCCAACGTGCTCTAGAAGGTGTAAGTCAACTACCCTGGCCAGCAAGATCTCCGGATCTGTCCCCCATTGAGCATGTTTGGGACTGGATGAAGCGTCGTCTCACGCGGTCTGCACGTCCAGCGCGAACGCTGGTCCAACTGAGGCGCCAGGTGGAAATGGCATGGCGAGCCATTCCACAGGACTACATCCAGCATCTCTACGATCGTCTCCATGGGAGAATAGCAGCCTGCATTGCTGCGAAAGGTGGATATACACTGTACTAGTGCCGACATTGTGCATGCTCTGTTGCCTGTGTGTATGTGCCTGTGGTTCTGTCAGTGTGATCGTGTGATGTATCTGACCCCAGGAATGTGTCAATAAAGTTTCCCCTTCCTGGGACAATGAATTCACGGTGTTCGTATTTCAATTTCCAGGAGTGTATTTTGCAGGAAAAGCGGCATAAGATTTCCTTGATAACCATATATGACCTGTATTTATCATTCTAAGGAGACAAGTGGAAGCTGTTTTGAATGTAAATGGTTTTCCTACATTATATTAGGCATGATAATGTGTTATGTTTGTGGTGTTTTCTCCACTCGCTGTACCTGCAGCAGATCATAAAATTATTTAGCTTTCAAGTTCTTGTGTGCATATGAGATTCTATTTACATTAGAAAAAAGAGGGGACACTTGAAGCTAGGGCAATTTTCCGATCTTTTGTACCTGTCAATGTGTCACTCATCTTTCACCAGCATATCAGTAATCACATTTTCTCAGTTTTGTTCTTTCTGTAGTGAAATTTCCATAATCATAATAATTGAGAGTATCTCATGTCTAAATCATATCATTCCAAAAGATTTTGGCCCTGAAGAGTCCTTGACTTTCCCAACCCTTTTATGACATTGGTAAAATGACAAAGTGCCCAAAAACAAATCATACATATAGTACACATGTATCAACTATTAGTTTGGCTAAAATTGGGGACGACACCAGAAACACTGAAGTAAGTGAGTCATTGAGTTATATCTTTCACTCATTATATCAGTAACAGACAATTTGATGTGGAACATACCTACTGAACAAATTTCACACGCTTCTGGTGGTAAATTGGGCACTTATAGGTTTGTACTTTATCTGACTACTAATAACCTCCACAGCAGAACTTACTATGACACACTTGTGCAGTGGCATTTGACTTGGAGATAGCTGGTTATTGTCCCGTTGGTATAAGAAGTTTTCATCACCAGTATTTGGCTGGCAAGGGTTGGCAACTGAATGCCCATTGGTGTCTCCCAGTAAGCAATGCCATACAGCATGGCATTCCTGATTATGATTTTCATTCAATAATTCTTCTGTGGCGCGGGAGAAGTAATTAAGGAGAAACAACCTTATCTTCACTTAAAAATGCTGTTGCTGTCCCTCAAAAATTTAATTTCTCTGTGAAATTTGAAACTTTCAAAGCATATAGATTGTTGTTTCATGAAATTTGGGATGGGCAATCACTTTCTGCCATGATATTATGACACAGAGTCTTCTGGCCATCTTCAAGTGTACACTAATGAAAGTACACTGAGCTCCCCTGTTTAAACTGCACTGGGGTGTGCATAATGTACCCAGATGTCACTGCACATGCATTGGAACAGCATAGGTAAGCCTGTTGAAAGTTTGAGTGCTGCTTTGAGTGCCCTCTTCAATATCAAATCAAGTATTTCTCTCCACAATCATGTAATATGAATGAAACTGTGTAAAGTTGATAGCCAAACATCACACAGAAGCTACTTCGGGGACTAGGGGTTCTAACACTTATGTGCCAAAACATTTACTTCTTAACTGTATTTGCAGTTAATACCATGAATGGCTTTAAGATGAACTGTGATGTACACAATAACAGTATTATAAATAATAATAATTGCCATATAGACTACTGGTTCACATCTCTTTCTGCAGTTCAGAATGAAATTTAAATTTTTGTGCAAATATCTATTCTATGTTGTCAGTAGACATCACACAGGAAATTGAAAATCCCAAAATATTCAACAACTTATTAGTCATTCTGCAATTTATCAGAATATTTGGACGTACAGAATGTAAATGCCACATAGCTCTAATCTTGAGTTTGCTAGTATATAGACACCTAACAGTAGCCTGTGTAGAGCAAATGCTTTGCTTTGAAGTATTAGATAAAAATAAACCGCTGAGTAAAATAAGAGACTGAGCATTAGCTTTCAGCAAAGTAGTTGTTGTTCTGCTAATGTACCCACACGAATAATTCCTATAATTATCAGTGCTGCAAAAAGATAAGTACTAGCCATAATTTGTTACTAACACACTTTACAGAAGTAGCTTGGAGTGACTGTTTCTACATGTTAATATATAACTTGCCTTGTTGTACGTTCCTGAAGACATATTGGGATTTACGAAATACAATGAGTTAATTAAAGAGCCAACAAATGAGTTTTCATAGTTGTTTTTATTGCTCAGAGGCAGATGTGCTGATGTATGGACAGTAACAATACAGGCAAATTGTTTTCAATCATGATTTGGCAAGAAGTGTAATTTATTGGTAAAATGCTTGGGAGCATCCAAACTTCCTCTTAATGATTTTAAAGCCAAGTAGAAATATTCTCAGCAATTGCTGTATCAAAGGCTTTTACAATTTTGTTATTGAAGTCATTCAAATTGCTCTCAGTGTCTGCACATAAGATGTTAGTCTTGGTAGCAATTTCGAACTTATTCAAGTTTTTGAAAACAGTGTAATTGTCTTAGTGGAAAAGAGTAAGGGAATAAGATCACTGCCAACTCTGTTAACTGTTCAGCTAGAAAAGCACAGACAGTTAGCTGAACAGAGCAATGGATGTGTCTCTGACAATAGAAAATCCTACTTGGTTGATAATGTGGGTGACTGTTCTGATAATAAGATGAATGAGGTATGATCCAGATTCCTTCAAGCTCAGGACCATTGCTGCTGCTGGTGTGATAGTCAAAGTTGACATTCCTTGTGTTAAATGTCACCAATGATAATGCACTTGCCTGATGCAGTTATGAAATTGGGATCTTTAGGAAATGGGCTTGCGGATGTATGGTGATGACAAAACCAGCTCTGGGGTAGCCTCACAGCCCCAACCTCTTCTTGAAAAAAGTGTAGTGGTAGTTCTAATGTCATAATAGGTAGGTCTTTTTGTGTAAAATAGAGGCTGCACCAAACCTGGGGTCATTTGGGGTGGAGTAATGGCAAATCATCAAATCATTTCATCAACATGTAGTGGCTGAGGACTGGCTTAAACTTCCACAATGGCCAATGGCTAGTTAGTACCTCTGTTTTCTAGCTTGTAGCAAACTGCTGCTCTAGTACTTTTTTTCTGGTTGAAATCATTAACACACACATGACTCTGAAGATTTTATTCTGTTGAGGTGGAGAATGCATTCAAGGACTTTCACAGAGAAACTGAGAGGCACTGGTTAATCAGTAGGGTGAGAATGGCACTTGGTTGCTGGCAGCCAGCAAGGTCACCCAAGGTGTGAGAAACCGTAGATGCCAATGACTCGAAATGCCCATCTTTGAGGACAACACAGGAAGAAGCATGAGAGGTTTTATCCCCCCCCCCCTCCCCCCATAAAAAAAGGAAGAAGAAGAAGAGCACTCTTAGCTGACCATGTTCTATAAAACAGTCAGCTGATCAAATTTGATGAAACTTCTGTCATGGTTCGCACTTACACCTTCTGAGACAGTGTAATTAAAGAGACCATTGAAATGAAAATCACTGATTACACTGATTACACTCTTAATAGAGACAGGGACCAGCAGCATGGTATTGGATCCAACAATGGTGAAGCTGAAGTGGGCACATCAAACGCAAAGTCAACATTTTCCCATATATGCCACATATGGTGATGCTGTAAGCATGAGTGACATCACAGTCAGCAGTTAGTGTACTGGGTGGTTATAATTAAACTTTCCCTATTTAACATGTTATAACACAAAACTAATTACCATATGAGTACTAAACTTGGCAGCATGAATGTCCAGAGTATGCCATGCATGGTTTCCATACACCACAGCATCACCATTCACTTCCATCTATGGCCACCAAGTGTCGTGATCACTCATCGTGATTCACAGTCTCACACACTTGACCAGTCACAGTGCACTTGTTGGCGTATCAACACGAGCTGGGACAAAAGGAGCAGAGCATTATTGGTGAAGCTCTATTATCAAAACAACAGTAATGATGAAGCTGCAGTCTGAAAATATCGGTGGCTGAAAGGATTACAGAAGGGTCCTCTTTCTCCACCTGCTGCGTGGAACATGTTGAAGAATCAACTGGAGAACTGGGAAGAGGTCGACGAATGGTTGCACAACAGGTGGTTGATAAAATCGCTGTTGCTATGGCAGACGATGCTGCATGCAATTCCTGATCATCAGGCAGTGCACATTCTGTTATGACAGTTGAACATCCCGCAGTCCAGTGCTTCAAACCATTCTCAAATGGTATCTATACAAAATCCATATCGTACAGCAGTTTGCACCAGAGGACACAAAACAATGTGTTGACATCACTCCCCACTTTCTCACAAGGATTGAAGTTGACGAGGGCTCGCCCTGTACCATCCTACGGACAGAGGAAGCTCATTTTTCACTGATGAGTGAAGTGAACATACAGAAGAGCTGAATGTGAGGATATTTACCCTCAGTCACTGTGCATGAAGTTCCTCTGAATGGTGAATGTGACATCGTATGGTGTAGCTTCATAGCTACATTCATCATTGGCCAATTATTTTTTGAACAGGTTGGCACTCAAGGACCAAAGATATGCAGTGTGACAGGCCAGCATTACTGTCCTATGCTTCGCCAGCATGTCATACCTGCCCTACAGGAAAGAGACACATTGAACTCAACAGTTTTCATGCAAGATGGAGCGCCACTGCTCACTGCTCATGAAGTTCACCTGTTTCTACAAAACATATTTGGAAATGATGAAATGATTGAATTATCAGCCAATCATTTCCAAATGCTTGGCCAGCATGATCAAATGTGATCTTACTCCCTGTGGTTTCTGGTTGTGGGGCTACCTGGAGAACAGAGTTTATCAGGGGAACATTCACACATGTGCTGATCTAAAGTGCAGCATATCAAGAGAGGTATCCAGCGTACCTATGGACATGCTTCGTTCTGCTGTGCAAAATGCAATCCTTTGCTGTCAGACTCTTCTGGACACTGATAGGCACCATATTGAGTCACTTTTGTGGCAGTAATGGTATCAGTATGTAATGGTATGATGTACTGTAGCAGCACATTAAAAAGTGCTTCAATTGAATTGATTCTGCATTATTTCTCTTCCCCATGTCCCTGACTTTCATGGTACCACATTTTGTCATCATACGGTAATTAGTTTCCGTGTTATAACCTCCCATTACGTAAGTGCATACCAGCAGCCCAGTGGCGGTTATACCACATGACAATGGCCAAGGAGCATTTTAACCACTTGACAAGGCTGAAATACCAAGAAAGTTTTATTCTGAGTGGATAAAGAATGATAGGAAAAAGATGCACTGCAGTACTCAGATGCCACCATTTAATACCACAATTTAATCCTGAAAATCTTAATAAATAACAAGAGTAAAGATAGAAAGAGAGCTTAATGAAGGAAATGGAGCCTCCTAACTGACCAGTGTGTATCATGTTTCATGTAAGACAGGCAGGCACTATAACTTGGCTTGCTGATCTGGAAGGAGGATGACATGTTTCAGACTCGGGATGAAAGTGTCAAGTATAGGCATTTTGGCTGTCAAAGACAACAGATCTGATGGATTTGCACACTGATTGTGGTTCTTACTATACCTAAGTGTCCAACTGGCACAATTTATATGTGTGTATGTTTGTGTGTGCATGCACACACGTATATATACTCTGGCTTGTTAAAGGATTTATTCCAAAAGCTAGCAAATTTTCTTTCTTTTTTTGTGTGTAACTGTTGACAACTAAAGGCTTTTGCTGTTTGATGAGTGGTCTCCTTTACTCCTAAATTATTTATATTGTTAGTTCTAAGGTGACTGAACATATCAGTGACTTAGTTCTGCTATACCTGTGATTTATTCCATTCTGGTTTATAGTATCCATTGATTATTTGATGAGTATCAGTATAATACATGTAACTTTGTTTTCAGATGATGTTCTTATTGTGAAGTATTCAGGTGGTGACATTGCAAAGAACCTAATATGATTATCTAAATTATTCCAGAAGTGCTTTCTCCAATTGCAGAGAAAAACATGATTCCATTATAAAAGTATGTTTTATTATTTGAAAAGTTATTAGCAATTGTTGGCTGGTAATTGGAGTAAAGGGAAAGTTTATTATGGGGTTTAATCCAAAGAGCACACTTCTTTTCTTAGAGATGAAGCTTTTGTAAGCAAGAAGACTGTGGAGAGCAGTCTTGATGGCATATACAAAGTCTTGTACCTCAACCTCAGTGTTGAGAATGGAATTAATAAATTCCTTGGTTGAGGAGTTTAGCAAATTCAACATTTTTTGTAGTTTCTGGTGAGGTTGGCATTGCAGATCTCTTTGGACATATTAGATTCAGATTCAGATTCTTTATTCGTCATTCAGAATTATTACATGCAATAGACTTTGTCGCTTCACTAAACCTATTAATTTTATAAAATACATTTTTACATATTTAAGTTGATATTGCGCATTTCTAAAAATTCTTCTTTAGAATAGAATAGGATAGTTAACAAGAAGTTGTGGACCTTTTTCTTAAATACTATGACTGGCATGATAGAGGCATGTTCAGACAATTTGTTATATGTTTTAATTGCCATGTACTTATGACTATTGTTAGTTTTTGTAATCTATTTTGTGGCAAGAACAGAGAAGTACAGATTCTTGTATTGTTGTCATGCCTTTGATTCGTTACACCTAAATTTGGTAGTTCAGCAAGTACATAGTTAACACTATCGAGAATATACAGATTAATAACTGTTAATATTCTATATTTAATAAACAATGGTCCACAATCTGTCCTATTATCTACTTTTGCCACTGCTCTGATTGATTTCTTCTGGATCACCAGAATTTCATTTTTTTTCTGCTGTTTCCCAAGAGTATTATCCTACACCTTAAAACAGATTGAATAAAAGCAAAGTATGCCGTCCTTACACATTCAAATGTCACACAGCACATCAGTCTCTTCAGCAAATTTATAATTCTTGGCAGCCTAACCACTATGTATTCAACATGAGAGTTCCATGTTAGTTTATTGTGAAGTATGATACCTAAAAATTTTGCATTTTCTTTTCCTATTTTTACAGTCTTTGATAGACTGAACCAGATATTCTGGGTCTTTTTCTCATTTAGCAGTAGACCATTCACATAATACCATAATATTGCATTTTCTTTTGCCAAGGCAGAGTGGGTTTACCTTCGTAGTTAGCACATTGCACTTGGTCAGTAGTGCTGTGGCCAATGACTTGCTGCCTGGCACACCTGATGATGTGCCTGCATTGCTCAGTGTCAGACTATAAACTGTAATAGTGTGATCACTGGTGGAGCTGCTCGGGTCAAGAGTAGGTTGTCTCTATGAGTGATGATAACAAGTTGTGGCAGAACTCATTTGTAAGAAGGTAATCATGCATTTCATGAAGGGATATTTTTACCCAAGTTTCATATATAAACATATTGATTTACTGCAAGGTAATGAAATGGTATACACAGACCCCTATTTAAAGTTTGGCATGATTTCCAATGAACTTTTCAACAGCCACATATTACAAATAAAAAATGCTAAAGAATTATCTATCAGCTTCCTTCTTCTCTGTAGCAAAATTTGACCCTGTACTTGATATATTATTTGAGTTACATGTAGTAATTATAAATGTAGTAACAGAACTGCTCCAAGTTTCCACATCTTACAGCTGATATACAGCTCAATGTGTTGCTCTTTTTAACAAGTAATAAAGTTGCCAGGAGCCACTCCAGCTGCAGAAAGAGTAAGTGAAATATTCTTTATTCAGAAAGGAGAGTGACACTGGATGCTTTACAGATAAACTTAAAATTATATTCCTCAGAGATGACAATCTTTGTAGGATTACATAACATTTTTTATACTGTGTATTATGACTTTTTGGAGAACAAAAACCTCCTATATAAAAATCAACATGGATTCTGCAAACAGAAATCTTACAAAATTCAGCCCTGTCAATTCACGCCGTATTCCTTGACTTCTGGAAGGCATCTCATACAGTTCTGCACTGTCATTCGGTGAACAAAATATGAGTTTACTGTGTATCGGATCATATCTGTGCCAAGTCAGGACTTCCTAGTAAACAGGGTTCTATATGTTAACAGAATAAAATCAACACATGTAACAGTAATTTTGCAAATACCCCAAGGGAGTGTTATAGACAATTAGTATTTATAAAAAGTATATAAATGATGTAGGGGATAATATCAAAAGCTCCATGTAGCTATCTGCAGACAATTCTGTTGTCTGTAGGAAGGAGTTATCTAACATGCACCTAACACTAATTGTACAAAAAGAAGATGAAAAGCTGAGAGTCTTTAGGAAAAATTCTACTTAAATGTAATTCATCCATGAAAGAAATGGCTTACAAAACACTCATTCAACAGAATCATGAGTACTGTTCATGAAGATGGGACCTCACCAGGTTTGATTAACAGAAGGGAAAAAGATGACCCCATAAAGAGCAGCATGTTTTGTCATAAGGTCAGTGGTGTGTGTGCATTAAGAAAAAAGCTATTGCTGCAAACAATAGGAGTGGTGTTATGCAACACTGTTGAAATACCGAGACTGTATATTTCAAGAAGAGTTATTCTGAGAGTGTATTTTCCAAAAAGAGATGGGCAACATACATTCTGCAAAATAGCACCATGAAAAAATCTAAGCAACTAGAGCTTATAAGGTTTATCGACAGTCATTCCTTCCATGCACCATCTGAGAATGGAACAGAGAAGGAGGAAATGATAGTGTTGCTAGAAGAACCCTCAGCTACATATTATAAGGCCGCTAGCAGTGAACAGATTTAGGTGTATGTTATGGCCCTAAAAATGTAGTGTAGAATCTGCAGCTCACATGAAAGAGAGGCAGTTTGATTGTCTACATGTTTAATCAAATCATTCTTTGATTTTTTTACCTTGTAACCAACTAATTAATCTGTGTTCATTTATTCAGATAAAACAGCTGAAGCCCATTAATACTGCTGGAACAAGCAACATGCAACAACAGCAAATAAATATTTAATTGTGGCCATCTAAGCTTAGTGCAGACTCTGCTAATCTACCAGTTTCAACACTGTATCTCACAATTGGATTATTTATCTGGGTTCATCTTTTCCAATACAGCTCAACAAGCCCACTAGTATCGATGGAACAAGTGACATGTGGCAAGGGGGAATATTTATTTAACTGTGGTCCTCCAAACTTCACATGGAATCTGCAAATCTCACATTTTCTTCATAGATCAATATGTTGTTTCTCATAATCAGTTCATTTTTTCCACATACAGTTGCAGAGGCCCACTAGTATTGATGGAACAAATGATGGATAGTGACAGTGAATATTTGTATACATGCTCATTCAAAATTTAAGTAAAAAACTCGATGCTTGCCAAATTTTTCGGGGTTGTATGATCATACAGTCTAGTTAACTTAGAATTATTTAGTTAGTTACTTGTTCCATAGATCAAGTTCATAATAAACATTATGATGTGGAACGTGTCAACAGAACAAACATAGAACAGTTATATATAGCCCAATTGACAAAGACCAAAAAAGGTTGAATGGAGGAAAAAATCTTGTAGTCGCAAGCTTTTGTACAGTGGGAGGAGGGAGTGCCGTGAATAACATACTAAAAATTCATACTGGTGGGATGTGATTGTGAAGAGTGGGGAACATTTTTTAATTTTTCTTTGAGAACCTCAAAACTGCAGCTTCTAGTGAAAATGTTTTCCAGTACAAACTTCAACTACTTTAAATTTCCTACAAGAATGTCCTGTTCATATTTTCTCTAGGGCTAACTGCTTCCACATTGCAGGAGAAGGAAAAAATTTCTGATTATTAAAACTATTGTTTTAGTGGTATAACATTACTGTTTAATGTTAAATGAAATGTGTTAAGAACAAATGTTAAATGTGTGTACCATGTCTAAATGCAGTACAACCATATTAAATGATAAAACTGTGATCTGGGGGTTTAACAAGGTGGAGAGGGTGGGGGTGGAAGTTCAAATCACAAGCAAAGGTAAGTCAGTGGATTGCAGTCATTGATCTCTCTTCCTTTATAGGTCTGGAAAGCAAGTAGTTCATTCTCCACTCTGTTTACCTTGCTAGGTGTTCACAAAGTCATACCGACCCACCTTACAAATCACTGGCAACACAGAGTGTTCACATGCCTGGATGGTGTAAGTGCATTAACACTACATGGAATACAGATATGGATCGCCAATAATACTGATGCAAGAAATGAATATGAGCAGAATCTACATAAATTCCTGCACACCATATTACTATATTACACTACTAGACAGGAAATTGATACTTAATCATCCCACAAAGCAGCTGTAGTGTTCTTCCAGGAAAGGGAACTTCCCCTGCCAAGAGTGCCATTTGATTTTCATTTTGTGGAGAGATTACACCTACACATTATTTTCTGTCCAGTTCCCTTATGTGAGTAAATAACTTCACTCAGCTCATCTTTATACAAGAGTTATTTTCATTTTATTAAATATGTATTTATAAGTAGTTGTTAAGTGAACAATATGTAAAATCCTGCCACAGCTGGAGTTGTCAGCTGTCGACCACACTGAACAGCATGTTCCAAGTGTAACATACCATCAACATCCATTCAATAATGTCGATTTCATTGTCTCCATTATCACTACCAGGAATCCTTTTCACAGCATGAGGGCTATCAAATGCTTCAGTCCCCTCAACAACCTCTGCTATTTCAACATGCATCAAGCAATGCTTTGTAGCAGATTACAGTTCCAGACTTGAACATGATCAGTGCCATTCTATAAGACATATTCACACCCACCTTGGAAGATATACTGTGGATGCGGTCGCAGAGGGTGGGCTTACTGGTAGTTGGGAGCTCCAATGTCAGGCGCGTAATGGGGCCCCTTAGGGATATGGCAGCAAGAGAGGGGAAGAAAACCAATGAGCACTCCGTGTGCATACCGGGGGGAGTCATTCCAGATGTGGAAAGGGTCCTTCCGGATGCCATGAAGGGTACAGGGTGCACCCATCTGCAGGTGGTTGCTCATGTCGGCACCAATGATGTGTGTCGCTATGGATCGGAGGAAATCCTCTCTGGCTTCTGGTGGCTATCTGATTTGGTGAAGATGGCCAGTCTCGCTAGCAGGATGAAAGCAGTGCTCACCATCTGCAGCATCGTCGATAGGACTGACTTTGGTACAGAGCCGAGTGGAGGTTCTGAATCAGAGGCTGAGATGGTTCTGCGACCGTGTGGGCTGCAGATTCCTCGACTTGCGCCATAGGGTGGTGGGGCTTCGGGTTCTGCTGGATAGGTCAGGAGTCCACTACATGCAGCAAGCGGCTACACGGGTAGCAGGGGTTGTGCGGCGTGGACTGGGCGGTTTTTTAGGTTAGATGGCCTCGGGCAAGTACAGAAAGGGCAGCAGCCTCAAAGGGTGCGGGTCAAAGTCAGGACATGCGGGGGCCAAGCAGCCATTGGTATTGTAATTGTAAACTGTTGAAGCTGCATTGGTAAAGTACCGGAACTTCAAGTGCTGATAGAAAGCACCGAAGCTGAAATTGTTATAGGTACAAGAAGCTGGCTGAAGCCAGAGATAAATTCTGCCGAAATTTTTACAAAGGCACAGACGGTGTTTGGAAAGGATAGACTGCATGCAACCGGTGGTGGTGTGTTTGTTGCTGTTAGTAGTAGTTTATCCTGTAGTGAAATAGAAGTGGATAGTTCCTGTGAATTATTATGGGTGGAGGTTACACTCAACAACCGAGCTAGGTTAATAATTGGCTCCTTTTACCGACCTCCCGACTCAGCAGCATTAGTGGCAGAACAACTGAGAGAAAATTTGGAATACATTTCACATAAATTTTCTCAGCATGTTATAGTCTTAGGTGGAGATTTCAATTTACCAGATATAGACTGGGACACTCAGATGTTTAGGACGGGTGGTAGGGACAGAGCATCGAGTGACATTATACTGAGTGCACTATCCGAAAATTACCTCGAGCAATTAAACAGAGAACCGACTTGTGGAGATAACATCTTGGACCTACTGATAACAAACAGACCTGAACTTTTCGACTCTGTAAGTGCAGAACAGGGAATCAGTGATCATAAGGCCGTTGCAGCATCCCTGAATATGGAAGTTAATAGGAATATAAAAAAAGGGAGGAAGGTTTATCTGTTTATCAAGAGTAATAGAAGGCAGATTTCAGACTACCTAACAGATCAAAACGAAAATTTCTGTTCCGACACTGACAATGTTGAGTGTTTATGGAAAAAGTTCAAGGCAATCGTAAAATGCGTTTTAGACAGGTACGTGCTGAGTAAAACTGTGAGGGACGGGAAAAACCCACTATGGTTCAACAACAAAGTTAGGAAACTACTGCGAAAGCAAAGAGAGCTTCACCCCAAGTGTAAACGCAGTGGCCTTGTGGTTTCAGTTGCCAGCCGACCTGGGTTTCTGCCATCTTCGACTGTCGCTGTATCTGGCCCCTATGCGTCATCTGCACTCCTGGAGGGGTGATGTCCCATCACGTCAACCAGAGTGGCTGTGCACAGTGGGGCATTATCCCAAGGGCACATCACATCCCCCACCTCATGCCTGTTCCTGTGTTGCAGACAGTCTGGTTCACACTGCACAGGGAGTCACTGCCTGGGATATCAGTCTGGGTTTCTTGACTCTGTCCCCTTTCCTCAACTGCCATTGCTGGTGCAGCCCCTGCTGCATCTGACACCGCAGTGGCCATCGTCGCCACCTCCGTTGCTGGGTCCAATGCCCCAGCTTTTGCCTTTGGCACCAACCACTGACCTCGACAAGTACGTCACTGTGGTGTGCACTGCAGCTGCAGTGGTTATAAGCTAAGTACTGACAAACTTATTTGTGCTCTGTAATACAGTTATTAAATTTAATAGATTTCAGCGGTGTTGCGTGCCGTTTGTGGCGAAATAACGACTTAATAAACTTTTGTAATTGTTCACTCGCTGTGTTTTATAGAGTTTTCAGTGTGTTGAAGTCATTTAGTAAATTTCGTGCTTTAGTTTTCAACTGACGTTTATTATTCTTTCTAGTGAAATATTTCAGAAAAATTTTCATTTAGTGTTTTAACTTCGCTTAGTGTTACAGTAGTCGTTTTAATTTTTTGGTTTTAGCTAGTAATTTTGTGAAGTTTTGCTGGTATTGGTATCGGCTGTGTTGTAGTAGTATTAATACAAGTAGCTGCTTTTTTAGTAGGCAGAGAATTTCGAGACCATTATTGTTAGTTCTTAAGTAGTTCTACTGGTGTAACTGAACTTTGGTAATGTAGACGTATAAATTTTTTCAGTAACTGTAAAATTTTACCATGAGTGAAAAGTGTGGGCTCTGTTGTAGGTTTGTGAGTAGTGGATTATGGTGTGGGATTTGTTCAAAGTATTTTCATTGGGGGGAGTGCAGTGGGGAAGCCAGTGGTCATTTTAGGGAGATCCTCTCCTGGGAATGTAGAATCTGTAGTAGAAACAAGTTAATAGAGGAGCAGGAGCATAAGATCTGTGCCCTTCAGGTGCAGTTACAATGCGCAAAGGAGGAACTAGATAGGTTGAGGAGGGTGAAGGGTGGTAGGGAATGGGAACTGGCAGTTGGCAAGAAGGTAGCTAGGAAGAGGAGGTATTCAGACAGTTTTACTTTGCATACATGCAATAGATACGACCAACTGTCAAGAGCTGAGTGGAGAGGAGGCTCGTGTAGCTGTAGATGTAGGTAACTTGCAGCAGTCCTCAGCAATTAGGAGGCCTAGGTTAGTTGCAAAGTCTAGCAGAAAGGTTTTGCTGCTAGGTAGTTTGCACAGTAGAAGTGTGGGCCAGCAGTCGCAGGAAGTGTTGGGGAGTGAGTACCACATCAATTGTGAAGGCTAGTGCAGGGTTGGCTCAGGTGACTGAAAGCATAGGGGAGTTATGTAAGAATTTTACAAAAGAGGATCAAGTAGTGATAGTGGGTGGAGCAGGGAACAGTCTTGATAGGGACAGGGAATATGATGTAGTGGTGACTTGGTTAAGATAGCTACTCAAACTGGTGGCACTAATGTGCATTTCGTGCAACTGTTTCAGTGTCACGATCGGCCTCACCTTAATGCGGCTGTTAGGCGCATTAATGTGGGGCTGGGGAGGGCACTGATGGCGGAGGGCATGGATCACATCTCAGTGGTGCCAGTTGGGTCTATCAGTAGATGGGGTTTCACTAGGCATGGCCTGCACCTCAATAGGTATGGGAAGGGGAGGCTGGCTAAGCTTATAGGTGACAGTGTAGTGGGTGGTGGTGGTGGTGGTGGTTGTGGTATCACTCATGGAAAAATTCCTGTAGTAGTTGGTGTTAGAGCTGCACATTTTTTAGACTGAAGTCGGCTGATAGGTATACCCGCTTAAAGGAAGTGCCTCTAACTAAGGGCTCACCTCCAGAGGATGTAATGTTTCCAAGTAGAGAAGGAATTAGCATATTTAATCAAAATATAAGAGGTATTAGAGATAAAGTTAGTGAACTGATAATAGATGTTAACTCTGAAATTATTGGTATATCAGAGCACCACTTAAATAGTTTGATAATTCAGAGGCTTCCTTTACCAGGCTACAGATTAGCTGGCTGTTTCTCAAGGAGTTCCTTGCGGGGTGGGGGAGTGGCTCTGTACGTAAAAAACAGTATTTCATTTGAGTCCATAGACGTATCACGACACTGCACTGAACAGATATTTGAAAGTTGTGCAGCATTAGTTGAATTTAGTGAAACTAAACTTCTAATTGCTGTTGTTTATAGGTCCCCTAACTCTGACTTCAGAGCATTTTTGCTTAAGCTAGAGAGGGTTCTTGATTCACTTTGTAGGAAGTACCAGAATGTAGTTATATGTGGTGACTTCAACATTAATTTTGTACATGATTGTGCAAGAAAAAGGATGTTGGTAGATCTCCTAAATTCATATGATCTGATGCAAACTGTGTTTTTTCCAACTAGGGTGCAGGGGAACAGTAGCACAGTCATAGACAATATTTTTATTCATTCTTCATTACTAGATGGGCATTCTGTTAGTAAAATAGTGAATGGCCTTTCAGACCATGATGCACAAATTTTAACACTAAAAGGTATTTGTACTCAAACCAATGTCGCATTTAATTACGACCTACGTAGGAAAGTTAATCCAACAGCAATAGAGAGTTTTTCAAAACTTGTCAAGGAACAAGAGTGGCAAGATGTTTATAGTGCCGATAATATAGATGATAAATACAATGCTTTCCATAACACATTTCTCATGCTCTTTGAGAGTTGCTTTCCATTAGAACATTCTAAATGGGGTACTAGCAGTAATGGACAGCTCGGTTGGCTGACTAGTGGGATAAGAATATCATGTAGAACAAAGCGGGATTTATATCAATATGTTAGAAATAGTCACAATCAAGCTACAGTAGCCCATTACAAACAGTATCGTAAGGTGCTTAAAAATGTTATTAGCAAGGCAAAAAGTATGTGGTGTGCAAATAGAATAGCTAATTCACAGGATTAAATTAAAGCCATATGGTCAGTTGTGAAGGAAGTGTCAGGTCAGCAGCACAAGGTTGACGATATAAAGTCAGTTCGCAGTAATAATATTTCTGTTACTGATAAATCAGATATATGTACAGTATTTAACAACCATTTTCTTAGCATTGCTGGTGAATTAAATAAAAATTTAGTTTCTACAGGAAATCATATAAAATTCTTACAAATTCCTTTCCGATATTGACGTCTGAAATACTCCTCTGTGATACAGACAAGAGGGAGATTGAGTCAATAATTAAATCACTGAAGACTAAGGACTCTCATGGTTATGATGGAGTGTCTAGTAGAATATTAAAGTACTGTGCTGCACATGTTAGCCCTGTATTTAGCCATATTTGTAATTTTTCCTTTAGGAATGGTCAGTTTCCTGAGCAATTAAAGTACTCAGTACTGGCTTTATAAAAAGGGAGAAAGGGATAATGTAGATAATTTTAGACCTATTTCTATGCCATCAGTGTTAGCAAAAGTTATCGAAAAGGCTGTGTATGTAAGGTTAATTGATCATTTTATATCACATGATTTGCTATCAAAAGTACAGTTCGGCTTTAGAAGTCGTTTGACAACTGAAAATGCTATATTCTCTTTTCTCTGTGAGGTACTGGATGGGCTAAACAATAAGTTTCGAACGCTTGGCATATTTTTTGATTTAACACAGGCATTTGACTGTGTTGATCTCACAATATTGCTCCAGAAGTTGGACCATTACAGAATAAGGGGAGCAGCTCACAATTGGTTCACCTCTTACTTTAGCAACAGGCAGCAAAAGGTCATTGTTCACAATGTTGATAACGGCTGTGATGTGGGATCTGAGTGGGGTACTGTCAAGTTGGGGGTGCCCCAGGGATCAGTGTTGGGGCCGCCGCTCCTGTTCCTTATTTATATAAATGATATGCCCTCTAGTATTATGGGTAACTCTAAAATATTTCTGTTTGCTGGTGACACTAGCTTGGTAGTAAAGGATGTTGTGTGCAACATTGACTCGGTTTCAAGTAGTGCAGTACATGACCTCAGTTCATGGCTTGTAGAAAATAACCTAACGTTAAATCACAGTAAGACTCAGTTTTTACAGTTTCTAACACACAATTCAACAAAACCTGACGTTTTAATCTCACAGAAAGGTCATATTATTAGTGAAACTGAACAGTTCAAATTCCTAGGTGTTCAGATAGAGAGTAAGCTGTTGTGGAAAGCCCACATTCAGGATCTTGTTCAAAGACTTAATACTGCCATTTTCACTATTCGAATGGTATCGAAAATGAGTGATACTTCGACACGTAAATTAGTCTACTTTGCTTATTTTCATTCACTTATGTCGTATGGTATTATGTTTTGGGGTAACTCTTCCCATTCTAGAAGGATATTTTTGGCTCAGAAATGGGTGGTTCAGGCAATAAGTGGTGTGAGTTCACAAACCTCTTGTCGACCTCTGTTCACGAGTCTGGGTATTTTGACATTGGCCTCTCAATATGTATATTCCTTATTGTCGTTTCTTGTTACCAATATTAGTTTATTTCCAACAGTAAGCAGCTTTCACTTGGTTAACACTCGGCAGAAATCAAACCTCCATCTGGATCGGACTTCCTTAACTCTTGTGCAAAAAGGTGTGCAGTATACTGCTGCATCCATTTTCAATAAGCTGCCACTTGAATTCAAAAATCTTAGCAGTAATCCACGCTCTTTCAAATTGAAACTGAAGAGTTTCCTCATGGGTCACTCCTTCCATTCTGTCAAGGAGTTCCTTGAAAAATTAAGCAGATTCTCATTGTATTGCTCATAGCGTTTGCTTAAACTTATGGACTGATTTTCTTTCAGGTTCATGAACATTTATTTTTATCTGTTATTACTTTTATGTTGTAAGTTCATGTACTGACACATTCCATGACCTTGGAGATTTGCTCCTCAATTTGGTCCTACGGAACTTGACATGTAAATAAATAAATAAATAAATGTTGTTCACAGTCCTGCCCTATGGCCTTTCACAAGTGGTGGGATGGTGCACCAACCCACCCCCTCATCACTTCCACTCCTACTTGCTGTTGTCTGTCCAACACATGGTACAGCAGCCGCCATCATCAAGCAATGGACTGGACATCAGTGCTGTTATTGGTGTTTTTGTGACTCATAATCTCAGTGCCTTGTGAGTTTTAATGGAACCAGTGCTTTTTTGGTACCAGCATTTTTTTCTGTACCATGCATGTGGCTGTGTCTGTTTTTTTTATGTATGTATGTATGCACAGCAAATGAGTGCTCGGCCTATTTGCTACGCTTTATTACTGTTGTCCAGTCTATGAGTTCAGAGGTATGCACAACCTGTACCTTACATATTGCCCTATAAAGTACTGTGTTCCATAATTGTGTTTGTTCTTGCTATAACAGTAACCATTTTCACTATTGTCACTATGATGACATCATGATCACTAATTCCTAGCTCTATACTGACACTGTTGATAACTTTTCCTAATACATATTGTTACTTCATTAATCCTGTCCTACCACCTCACCCATATGAGTAACTCACTTTGTCCGGATTAAACAATGGAAAATCCAGGAAGGAATGTAACAATATATTGAATGTAACAAAGCCTTATGTACATTATTCACATCCCATAATGAATCAGATTCAGATTCCAATTCTTTATTTGATGTTGACCACATGTAGTGAAAAAGGCTTTATAATGATATCAAGATACATAAGAAGTTACTATATTAGTTAGAGTTGACATTACAAGTACAAATTATTTATGCTGCATTAATCAATCATAGACTTAAAACTCAATTTCTATGTTACAAGTATCCAAGAATTCTGTAAGACTGTAGTATGGATTATCTATTAACCATTTGTGCAGTTTAGTTTTAAAATTATTGAAAGGTGTATTGAGTGGAGTATGTGCTAATTTGTTAAATAATTTCAAACAGTTCGCTTTGTGAGAGTTGCCTGTTTTTGTCAGCCTATGTCTAGGAATGTCAATACTCTCTTTGTTTCTGGTGTCTTGAAGGTGTATGTTCTCTCTGGTGTCAAAGTTTGTTCTGTTCTTTTTAGAATATGTCAGTGGTGCATAAATATAGAGATTTATCACTGTTATTATTTTCATTTTGATGAATAAGGGACGGCAGTGTTCCCTTGGACCAATCTTTCACATTGTTCGTAGCACCTTTTTCTGCATCAATAGTACACCACTGACATGAGTGGCTCAATACTAACAGCCCATAAGATATATGAGACTGAAAACGTCCAAAGTAAGCTGTTCTAAGATATTTGTTACTCACTAGGTCAGTTTCCAGATGAGATAGGACACCCTTGACTACTTTTTGCAGACCTGGTTGATATGGGGTTGCCAGTTAAGTTTGGAATCAATGTGTATTCCAAGCAGTTTTACAGATTTTGGTTCTACCTCTTTAGCCAGTCCCAACTGCAGATGCTGAGTTTTCTCTGGATTACATAGAAGTTTGTTAGTCAAGAGCCAGTTTAGTGTTAAGGTGAGAGTATCCTGTGATTTCTGGTGGAGCTTTGATAAATCTTGATATATGCTGATTAAGGTTGTATCATCAGCGTAACAGATAACTGACTCAGGCCCAACATAAGATGGCAAATCATTAATTGCAACAATGAAGAAGAAAGGACCAAGGACAGAGCCCTGAGGTACATGAGATGTGATACTATTCATAGAAAAGTGTCTATTATGAATTGACACAAATTGTCTCCTGTTATTTAGATAAGAGTTAATTATTTCTAACTCTGTATTATTTATACCATAATACTTTTAGTCTGGCTAGTAGGGTGTCAAATGGGATACAATCAAATGCCTTACTCAGATCACAAAGTTCAAGTGAGAGTGAAACTTCCTGGCAGATTAAAACTGTGTGCCGGACCGAGACTCGAACTTGGGATCTTTGCCTTTCGCGGGGAACTGCTCTACCATCCAAGCTACCCAAGCACGACTCATGCCTCGTCCTCACAGCTTTACTTCTGCCAGTACCTCGGCTCCTACATTCCAAACTTTACAGAAGCTCTCCTGTGAACCAGGAGTGCTAGTTCTGCAGGTTTGTAAGAGAGCTTCTGTAAAGTTTGGAAGGTAGGAGACAAGGTACTGGCAGAAGTAAAGCTGTGAGGATGGGGCGTGAATCATGCTTGGGTAGCTTGGGTCTCTTTCCGGCACACAGTATTAATCTGCCAGGAAGTTTCATATCAGTGCACACTCCGCTGCAGAGTGGAAATCTCATTCTTCAAGTGAGAGTGTTTGTTTATTTTCAGATCCAGTTAATATCTGATTAACTGTTTCAAGGACTGCAGAGGTGGTATTTTTTGCTTGTCAAAAATGCTACTGTGTATTCAGAGGAGGTCATATTTTTAAAAATAGTTGCTTAGCTGTTTGTAGAAAATTTCTTCAAATATTTTGGAAAAGATTGGTACAATAGACACTGGTCTATAGTTTTCAGGGAGGTGTTTTCCCCCTTTTTGTATATAGTACAACTTTGGGAATTTTGAGCTGATCAGGGAAAACTCCAACTTCTAGGCATTTATTCATAATAAAAGCAAGTGAAATGCTAATGAGGTGTATTATCCTTTTTACTGTATAGTTAGATAGCCAGTAGTAGTCCACACTTATCAAGTTTGAAAATTTTCTAGCAATATTTATTATATTTGTGGGTGTGACAAGGTCCCAGTGAAATTCATGCCCTTTAGGTAGCTAATCAGCAAGTATGGCAATTGCTCGTATGTCTGACTTCTTAATTTTTGATTTTAATTCATTTAATGTAGTTTATTGAGCTCTTCTGGCCCAAGTGGAACATCTTGTGTTTGGGTAGAAGTATGTTCTTGTTTTATAATATCTCAAGCAGCCTTGCATTTATTTAGGGTTCCTTCTATGTAATTTTTATAGGCAGCTTATTTGGCAAGGTTGACTTTGTCATGGTTTTTACATTTCAGGTAGTCTTTATAATACATATCATTTTGTTTTGTCCCACATTTGCCATAGTTTTTGTATATTTTGTACAGTGAAAGCATCTTTTCCCAGATACTAGCAAAGTAATCAGTCTACCATTTAAGCTTTTTACCTTTTCTATTTGGTTTAGTACTGTTTCTATTCATTGTTGAGCAAGAGTACCATAAGTCAGTATAAGTCTTAAGGAAATTATTAAATAGAGTTTCAGTGGTTGATTGATCTGTGTCATATTCATAAACAAAGTCTCAGTTTACCTTTTTGAGGGAGTTTGTGAATAACTTAACATTTTCCTCTTTCTGACCTCTAACCCGTGACATTCTTGGCTTCTTATTTGCAACCTTATATTTCTTATCTGACTGTGTGCACTGGTATGTTAGGAGAAGAGGATCACGGTCTGCAAATCATTCATCTGCAATGCTTGCACTAGTCTCTTGAAAAATTAACTATAGTATTGTCCAAACAGGTATTTCCATGGGTCAGTCTATTGTTAGTATAATACAGATTTAGTGTTCTTACATTTAATAATGTTTTTGTGTTGAGTTCCTCTGTGTTTAGCATGTCAATGTTGAAATCACCACATATTGCTACATTTGTTTTGAGTTTTAATATTTTTCACATCATCTGTTCAAATTTCTCAAATCATAAGTTAACATCACCTTTTGGAGATCTATACAAACTGACCATTACAATTTTTGGTCTATCAGTCTTATACAAGTAAATTTGTTATTTAATCCTGAGGAGTATGAACTTATATCTATTTTAGAGAATTGAATACATTGTCTGATAAATATTACAGCCCCTCCATTTTTTCTCTCGTCTCTACACATTATAGCTGCCAGAATGTAGTCGTTAAGTATGAACAAATCTACTCGATATTCTGTAAGTCAATGTTCTGAGACACACAGTACATAACTTTTTTTTATTTTACAAAAATGTTACAACTCTAACAGCTTGTTCCTAATGCTACAAATGTTGACTTGCAGGATGGTAAGTGGGCCTACTTTACAACTATTCTCTTCCCTCTCTGAGCCATTCCCTGTAAAGGAGCACTCAGAGCAATTATAGGCTTAATAATGGTGTTTCTGTGTGAAATATTTCTTCTGTAGCCTGGTTTGTATTCCTTTTGTAGCCACTAACATCTAATAATTTTATGTTTGTAAATCTAGCACAAAAATTCTCAGTTTATTTGACACATGATCAATCAGGCAGGTCATACCGGAATGGTAGAGTGGCTACAATAACATTGGTGAAGTGCAAGTATTGTATTACTACGATCAGCTTCTTGAGGAATCTGTTGACATTGTTTTTATTTATGTCGTTTGCACCTCTGATTAGCACTACACAGACCTTTTTTGTGAGTTTGGAGCATTAATTGTTTATAACAGCAGTAATTGTGTCAAAATTTGCCCCTAGTTTTACTTCACTGTAAATACTTATACTGTTCCCGGCTTGCTCTGACCTTAGATTTGAGATGTTTCGGTGTGGCTGTCCCCAAATAATTTCACCTCGTGTTTCTGCAGACACTGCTGCACTTTCACATCAGACATCTTGTATTCTTTAGCAATGTTATATATTGTTTGACTGGATTTACCATTTTACTGGTGGATCTGTATACTTTTATAGCTTTATCTGGTAGATGTATGAGAATTTACATACTTAAACAAATACCAATAAAGTTACTTATTCAACTCATCACTTTTATTGCATAGTTACTACATACCTGAGAGTACGAGAAGCATTGCTAATAACATCTAAATCTGAAGAGAACAAGTCCATGACCTTGCACAAAGCATTAATGGCACCTGTTGAAACAAACTGGGGAAACATCGTTTCTTCTCCGGCTACATTGCGAAGAGCACCTGTTAGCTGGAACAGGGCATGGCTTGTCTGTTCTGGTAGTCGAGAGCTATCAGATTTCTGCAATTTGAAAGCAACAGAGTTTATAAACAGGTCATATTTAACTGTGCAAGTTCATGATTTTTGAACAATATAGAAGAAATTCTAAGTGTGTTTTTTGAAACTGAAGTATTGTGGAATGCACTCATTAATTAATTTACAGAGGAATTCCAAAATGGCTCTGTTAATACTGACACCAAAATAATGAAATGGAACACACAACATCAGAGATGTTTTTCTAATGAAAGATACTTGAAGACCTCTGAACTTCATGCTACATATTACGGATTAGAATTAATGGGATTTTTTAAATCCAGAAAGGTTAAATTAAACTGCAAAGTAGG
Source organism: Schistocerca piceifrons (assembly GCF_021461385.2). Taxonomy (NCBI): domain Eukaryota; kingdom Metazoa; phylum Arthropoda; class Insecta; order Orthoptera; family Acrididae; genus Schistocerca; species Schistocerca piceifrons. The sequence continues at coordinate 290,997,241 of NC_060145.1, read as the reverse complement.
TAAATAGGATTCTGTTGTAGGCACATCTATAGCACGTAACCACCTTACTCATTTAATACAAATTAACAACACATCAGCAGTTTATATGACTGCCAGGAAAGCAAACATTTAACACACTGTATCCTACTGTATAGGACTAAAGATCTACTTGAAATAGTACCCACTAGAATAGTAAAAACACATATTAGTTCAACAAATCAGGTTATAACAAATTATGACCACATCAGCTCAGCAGATACCATAAATGGTCACCACTCAGATCATTTAGGTCAGACACTAGTGCTAAAATGTAATACAAAATTCAAATAAAAAAAATTTTCAAGCACAAGAGAATATTATCTTCTAGCGACACTGCTATGCCAAAAAATAGTTTTTGTCAGGGATCTTGGGAATCAGTTATTATTGCTACTGATGGGGTGAACAGTAAAAGGAATATGCTCTTAAAGGTTCTGACTGGGTGCACACATAGTACCATTTACAGGCGCACACACACACACACACACACACACACACACACACACACACACACACACACTAGCAAACCTGGCAGTGCTTCACAATTGCTAAATGTGTATGGGAATTGCATATACACCCTAAATTCCTTGCTTCCCTCTCTTTGCTCAGCTCCTCACTGCCCTACCCTACCCTCTCCTCTCTTTCTGTCCATCTCCTCCTCCTCCCTCCCATGTCCATTTCCATCTGAACGTTCACAGAGTACAGCAATAACAATATTATGAGAAGAAAACTTGCTACTCACCACGTAACGGAGATGCTGAGTCACAGATAGGCACAACAAAAAGTCTCTCACAATTAAAGCTTTCAGCCATTAATGCCTTCATTAACAATACACACACACACACACACACACACACACACACACACACACACACACACACACGACTGCAGTGTCAGGCAACTGAAGCCATATTGTGAGCAGCAGCACCAGCGCATGATGGGAGGGGTGACTGGGTGGAGGTAAGGATGAGGTTGGGGTGGGGATAGTATGGTGGGGGTAAAGGACAGTGAAGTGCTGCAAGCAAGACTGAGGGTAGGGGAAAGGTGAGGAGGGGCGAAAGGAGAAAAATAAAAAGATTGCATGTGGTGGTGGAATGACAGCTGTGAAGTTCTGGAATGGGAACAGGGAAGGGACTGGATGAGTGAGGACAATGACTAACAAAGGTTGTGGCCAAGAGGGTTATGGGAACATAGAACGTATTGCAGGGAAAGTTCCCACCTGTGCAATTCAGAAAAACTGGTGTTGGTGGGAAAGTTCCATATGGCACAGGCTATAAAGCAGTCATTGAAATGAAGGATGTCATGTCTGGCAGTGTGTTCAATGACAGGGGGGTCCACTTGTTTCTTGACCACAGTTTCTTGGTGGCCATTCATGCAGACAGACAGCTTGTTGGCTGTCATGCCTACATATCTATTGCAGGGGTATCAGCCATGAGGTAAGGGATTGGGAGCATAGGTTGTGTAAGAATCTACAGGAATATTGTGTAGGTTCAGTGGATGGCAGAATATCACTGTGGGAGGTGTGGGAAGGATAGTGGGCAGCACATTTCTTGTTTGAGGGCATGATGAGAGGTAACTGAAACCCTGGCGTAGAATGTAATTCAGTTGCTCCAGTCCTGGGTCTTACTGAGTTATGAGGGGAATGCTTCTCTGTGGCCGGACAGTGGGACTTTGGGAGGTGCTGGGAGACCACACAAATGGCCACCCACAAACTGTGGTGAAGACACAAGTGAACCACCCTGTTGCTGAACATACTGCCAATCATGATATCCTTCATGTCAATGACTGCTTCGTAGCCTGTGCTATATAGATCCTTCCCACCAACACCAGTTTTTCTGAATTGTGCAGGTGGGAACTTTCCCTGCAACACATCCTACATTCCCGTAATTTTCCTGGCTTCAACCTTCATTAGTCTCTGTCCTCTCTCATGTAGCCCCTTTCCTGTTCCCATTCCAGTATTACATGGCTGTCATTCCACCACCACACCCAATCTTTTTATTTCCCTCCTTTTCCACTACTCCCTCCCACCCCCTCTCCACACCTATCCCCTGCCTTCCGTCTAACTTGCAGCACTTCACTGTCTGCCACATCCACCATACTATCCCCCCCCCCCTCCCCACCCCAGCCTCCTCCTTATGCCCACCAAGTCACCACTCCTTTCATGCACTGGTGCTGCTGTTCGCAGTGTGGTTTCAGTTGCCTAATATTGCAGTCGTGTGTGAGTTGCATTTACGTGAGTGTGTCTATTGTTGATGAAGACCTTAATGGCTGAAAGCTTTAATTGTGAGAGTCTTTTTGTTGTGCCTATCTGTGGCTCAGCATCTCCGCTTTATGTTGAGTAGCAACTTTCCTTCTCATAATATTGTTTTTGCTAAACTCTATGAACATTCAGATGGAAATGGACATGAGGGAGGAGGAGGAGAAAATTGACAGAGAGAAAAGGGGGTGGGGGAGAGGGTGGGCCATGAGGATCTGGGCAAAGAGAGGGGAGCCTCTTCATCTCTGAATAACTACTACAACCTACATCCTTCTGAATCTGCTTACTGAATTCATATATTGGCCTCGCTCTACAATTTTCACACCCCACACTACCCTCCAATAAAATTGGTGATTCCTTGATGTCACAGAATGTCTTACCAACTGATCCCTCCTTTTGGTCAAGTTGTGTCACCAATTTCTTGTGTCCCCAATTCTATTCAGTACCGCCTCATTAGTTACGGGATCAACCCATCCAATCTTCAGTGTTCCTCTGCAGCACCACATTTTGAAAGCTTCTATTCTCTCTTGTCTGAATTGTTTATTGTCCATGCTTCACTTCCATACATGGCTGCACTCCAGACAAATACCTTCAGAAAAGATTTCCTAACATTTAAATCTACAGTCAATGCTAACAAATTTCTCTTCTTCAGCACTGCTTTTTTTTAAATTGGCAGTCTACATTTTATATTCTCTCTACTTCAGCCATCATCAGTCATTTTGCTGCCCACATAGCAAATCTCATTTACTATTTTAAGTGTCTCATTTCCTAACCTAATTTCTTTGACATCACCTGATTTAATTTGACTACATTCCATTATCCTTGTTTTGCTTTTGTTGATGTTCATCTTATATCCTCCTCTCCAGACACTGTCCATTCTGTTTCACTGCTCTTTCAAGTCCTTTGCTGTCTCTGGTAGAATTACAGTGTCATTGGCAAACCTTAAAAGTTTTTATTTTTTCTCCTTAAACTACAATTTTTTGATGACAAGCCCAGCAAACAAAGAAAAAGGATACGAGATACGTATCTAGGAACATGGAATGTGTGGAGCCTATACCAAGCTGGAGCCCTATGTCAGCTCCTAACACAAGTAAACAACTATCGTATAAAACAATTGGCTCTCCAGGAAATTAGGTGGAAGGGAAGTGACATAACGGACTCGTGAAATTTCACCATCTTCTATAGTGGTGGGAGGATGAATCGCTTTGGAACAGGTTTTGTGGTCACTAAAGAACTGAAACATACTGTGATGCACTAAGAACCACTCAATGAACAGATGTTCATGTTAAGATTAAGGGTAAAATTTTTCAATATAAAAATTATAAATGTACATGCATCCTCAGAGGAGGCAGATGAACAGCAGAAGGACGAGTTTTATTGTGAGGTAGAGCAGTTGTATGATCAGGCTCCCAAACATGATGTTAAGATCTTAAAAGGAGACTTGAATGTGAAAATAGGAAAAGAAGAGGACTATCAGCCAACTATAGGAAGACATAGCCTCCATGAAATATCAAATGACAATGGAATAAGGGTTGTAGATTTTGGTTTAAGTAGAAACATGAATGTCAGCAGTACATGTTTTCCACACAAAAAGATACACAAGGAAACATGAATGGCACCAGATAGAGAAACTAGAAATCAGATAGACCACATATTGACTGATCAAAGGCACAGATCAGACATAATGGATGTTAGGAGCCAATGTGGAGCTGACTGCAATTCAGACCATCATCTAGTGAGAATTAAGCACAGGCAAAGGATCTCACTATTGGGTAGACAAAAAGGCCACAAACAAAAGAGTTTTTGACATTAAGAAACTGAAGTTAGAAGAAATATGGAGAGCTTATCGGACAAAAATAGAAGAGGGGGATTAAGAACAATACCGGCACATCAAATGAACATATAGAAATAATGTGGAAATGATGTAAGGCTGAATTTCCTTGAGGTAGCTGGAGAGGTTTTGGGTCACATATGGGCTTTAAGGAAAGCAGATTGGTTTGATGAAGAATGTATTAGAAGAACTGAGGAGTGTGACATAGCACAAATGAAATTATTTCAGAGAAGAACTAGAGCAAGTCTGAAGAGGGTTTGAAGACGGAAGAAAAGAGCACTAGAAAAGAAAGAATGGGAATAAACTGAACAACTAGCAGAAGAGAAGCATGTATGTGACATGTACCAAAAGATTAAAGAAGGAAAGGCTGGGTTTCAAGCCAGAACAGATATATGTATGAGTAATGAAGGGGATTTGATAGGGGAGAGTAATAAAATACTTGACAGATGGGCAGAATGCTTCCAAGAGTTATTGAACTGAGAAGTACAAGGATTAGAACAAAAAGAACTGTTGGAAATTAGTTATTATAGACCAGAGGTCTTAACATTGGAATCCACACTGGAGGAAGTGATACAAACCATTAAGCGCTTAAAAAGCAATAAGGACCTGAAGAAGATCAGATCCAGGTGGAACTTCTCAAATATAATGGGGAAGCACTGTGAAAAGCAATACATAAAGTAATACTGGGCATATGGCAGGAAAGAGCATGCTAATGGAGTGAAAAACAGCTATTATGTGCCCCATACATAAGGAAGGAGATAAATTAAATGGCCAGAACAATGAAGGAATCTCCCAAATACTACATATAAAGTGTTCTCCAAGATTCTAACTAGGAGGCTTACTTCCTGTGTAGAATAGAGAACTGAACACTATCAGAGTGGCCTTAGAAGAAATAGGTCAATAACTGACCAAATATGGATACTACTTAAAAATGTTATGAACATCAAATGAATATACAACATATTTATATAAATTTTAAACAAGTATATGATAGTATCTCAAGAGTGGCATTGCGGAATGTAATGGAAGAGTCTGGAATACCTAAGAAGCTTGTTAAACTTACTATGATGACCCTCAGTGAAACCAACTGTAAAGTAAAAATTCAGGGTGAAATCTCCAGAGAAGAGGAAGGAAAGAAGGGATTGAGAAAGGATGACTGTATCTCCTCATTGCTATTCAACCTCTGCCTAGAAAAAGTCATAAGTCAGATAGAGTTAAAAAGAGGAGGATCTATTTTTAATCATTCACTGCAGTATCTAGCCTTTGCAGACAATGTGGCATTACTCGTACGTATCACTGCTGTGCTGGTAAATGCCTATCAACAACTGGAGAGATGTACAAGGGAACATGGCCTGGTAGTCAATGTCAAAAAGACCAAATATATGACACTGACCAACCAGCAAAGCCTTCCAGATCTCAGGATAGCTGAAGCTGACAAGGAGTTTGACAGGGTGAAAGACTTCAAGTACCTCAGATCAATTATCACAGAGACAAAAGACATCAGCAGTGAGGTGAAAGCTAGAATAGCAGCATGCAACATATGCTACTTTGCCACACTACCCATGCTTAGGTGCTTGCTTGTATCATGTAAATCTAAAATCCTCATTTGCAAAACAATTATAAGACCAGTTGTTATGCCTGGTGCTGAGATGTGGAACATGACTGCAAACAAGAAAAGGGTCCTTAGCAGTTGGAAGAGAAAGGTTCTGCATAAAATAAATGGCCCAATATACAATCAAGAAGGTTGGTGCATCTGTGCAAATGCAGAACTGAAACAACTTTTTGATGAACCTGATATTCTCAATACCATTGAAATAAGAAGACTGCTGTGAGCAGGATAGATGGTCAGAATGGAAGAAGACAGAACATGTAAGAAGATTTTTGATGGCAAAGCTGGAGGCAGACGATGGGAAGGGATGTCCCAGAAAGAGGTGGATGGATGGATTTTATGAAGACATGAAAAAGTTGGGTGTCAGAGGATGTTGATGGAAAGTCATGGACCAGACAGAATGGCAGGATAATGTGATCCAGGCCAACACCCTTAAAGGGCTCTAGACCCATGGAGTAAACAAGTGGTGCCGGCCGCGGTGGTCTAGCGGTTCAGGCGCTCAGTCCGGAACCGAGCGACTGCTACGGTCGCAGGTTCGAATCCTGCCTCGGGCATGGATGTGTGTGCTGTCCTTAGGTTAGTTAGGTTTAAGTAGTTCTAAGTTCTAGGGGACTGATGACCACAGATGTTAAGTCCCATAGTGCTCAGAGCCATTTGAACCATAAACAAGTGGTAAGTAAGAACTGTAATTCCTACTCCAAATCTTTCTTTGGTTTGCTTTACTGATTGTTCAGTGTATAGATTGAATAACATCGAGGATAGGCTACAACCCTTTCTCCCTCCCTTCTCAACCACTGTTTCCTTTCATGCCCCTTGATTCTTATAACTGTCATCTGGTTTCTGAACAAATTGTAAACAGCCTTTCACTCCCTGTGTTTTACTCATGCTACCTTCAGAATATCAAAGAGAGTATTCCAGTCAACACTGCCAAATGATTTCTCTAAGTCTACAAATGCTATAAACTTAGGTTTGTCTTTCCTTAACCTATCTTCTATGATAAGTCGTAGAATAAGTATTGCCTCACGTGTTCCTACATTTCTCTGGAATCGAAACTGATCTTCCCCATGGTTGGCTTCAACAGTTTCTCCATTCTTCTGTGAGGAATTTATGTTAGTATTTTTGAGCCATGACTTATTAAACTCATAGTTTGGTAATTCTCATGCCAGTCAGCAACTGCTGTCTTTGGAACTGGAATTACTACATTTTTTTTTGAAGTCTGAGGGTATTTTGCCTGTTTCATACATTTTGCACACCAGATGGAAGAGTTCTGTCATGACTGGCTGTCAGTGGTTCTAATAGAATATTGTCTACCACCATGGCATTGTTCCAATTTAGATCTTTCAGAGCTCTGTCAAATTCTTCTTGCAGTAGAATATCTCTCATCTTCATCTACATCTACTTCCCTTTCTATAATATTGTCTTCAAGTTCATCTGCCTTGTATAGACCCTCTATACACTCCTACAACCTTTCAGCTTTCCCTTCTTTGCTTAGGACCAGTTTTCCAACTGAGCTCTTGATATTCATACATATGCTTCCCTTTCCCCCAAAGGCCTATATATAGTGTCTATCTTTCCCCCAAAATATGCTTCTAGATCCTTACATTTCTCCTCTAGCCATTCCCGTCAATATCATTTTTTACACATTTGTATTCTCTTTCGCCTGCTTCATTTTAAAAATTCTTCTTTCATCAATTAATTTCAATATCTCTCGAGTTATCCAAGAATTTCTACTAGGCCTTGTCTTTTTACCTATTTGACCCTCTACTGCCTTCCCTATTTCATCTTTTAAAGCTAGCCATTCATCTTCTATTGTATACCTTTGCCCTGTTCTAGTCAACTGTTGCCTTATGCTCCCTCTGAAACTCTCAACAACCTGTGGTTCTTTCAACTTATCCAGATCCAATGTCCTTAACATTCCTCCTCTTTCCAATTTCTTCAGTTTAAATCTACAGTTCATAACTGGTAAATTGTGATCAGGTTCCATATCTGATCCTGGAAATTTCTTACAATTTAAAATTTGATTCTGAAATCTTGCTCATACCATATACAATCAATATGAAACCTTAGAGTGTCTTTAGGCCTCTTCAGAGTGTCTCTAGGTCTCTTCTATGTATACAACTTTCTTTTATGATTCTTAAACCATGTGTTAGCGATGATTAACTTATGCTCTGTGCAAACTTCTACCAGGTGACTTCCTCTTTCATTCTTTTCCCCCCACTCCATATATGATCCACCAAAACAATGAAAAAAGTTCAATAAACGTGGATGTGAGCTAAGAGCATTTGTTCATCTTCAATATACTGCAAAACACTTATCTTCTATTGCAAGCACTTTGCTTTCCATATTTTGGGAGGAGGTAGTATGGACCAAAACAAGGAAAAAATGTTGAGTAAACATAGGCTCCAAAATGCATACCTTAAGAGCTATGAGCACTTGTTCATCTACACTATGTGAAACACGTAACTTCTATTGAACAAGTGCTCACAGCTTTCAGAGTATGCATTTTAGTGCCTGTGTTTACTGGATGTTTTTTTTTGGTTTGGTCTATACCACCTCCTCCTAATGTATAGAAAGCAAAGAGCTTGCAATAAAAGAGATTTTTTTCACAGTATTAAAGAAGAACAAATGTTCATAGCTCTTAAGGTATGCATTTTAGAGCCTATGTTGACTGGACATTTTTTCTTTGTTTTGGTGGCTACTACCACCTCTCAGAATATTCAATACTTTTTAAGCACCCTATACATATATGTATAAGTGCCTGGTCCATACTACGGGCAATATACACCAATTTAATATGGAGAACTCAGTACACTGGATTGACACAAGACACGTACATCCAGTTGACATGATGTTTAGTAGACAACAGAGATCCACCATAGTTACAAACATCTGAGCATACGGTTTTTTAACCAGTTCCCACAAAGTGACCATACAATGCACATGAATAAACTAAAAAATAAAAGTGGAAAATGGATTAAAAGTTAAGTATACTACACAGTGAAGCAATTTCAATGCAGTATAATAGAAGATATACTTTTATGATGATAAGCTACTGAAAATAATAACATACAGTATTACACAATACGCAATGTTAAACAAATTAATATGTAAAATCTAGTCTGCCAACATAATGCATTACTACATCTGTACTACTTAATTATTGTAAATAGAGTAATGTAATGTGTTAAGTCTAATGTTTCAACATAAAACACTTCTGTAATTACAGTTGCACACAAACACTGATTGCATGCAAAGTGCACAAAGGTGAATAAATCTAATCTATTCCATTCCATCATGCAATAACATGAAATAGTACCTACCACTCAATTTATTATTTCCTGTTTTCTTTTTTCAGTATAAATTTCAGTCATTGGTTGCAAATAAATTTTATTGCACTATGTACTTCAGAATTATTTTAATTGGAGATCATTCCCACAAAACACTGCAGGATTCATTTTAATTTATGCTATTTTATATTACTTTTGGATGACCTGACAGGTCACTTGTTGAGACAATGGCAATGGTTACGAGTGAACAAAGAAGATTGAAGTGGTATTTTTTTTTTAAATATCACCTGCCTTAAGGAGTAATTTTGAGAGAGATTTTCTTTATGATGGACTATGGACCATGTACTACATTATGTTTAAATGAATGCAACAAGCATGCAACAGGCAGTGATGTCTGGAAAGGACATTCTATAAGGATAAGCAGTACGCAGATGTGCACAAAAAAAGAGTTAAAATAGAGGAGAAAGATGATAGAAAAATACAGTAATAACAAATAGAGAAACTTAAAATAAGAAGCACCTGTGAGCAAAATTTGTAGTGTCAGTAGAGCAGGGAAAATGAATATGAGGAATCAGCTGTTGACATATTTCTATACTGAAATTTATCAGAATTAATACACATAAAAATCATCATGTTATATACAAGTAATAAATTACTCACTGCAGAATTAATCATCTTTATATGCAGCACCATTAGCTCCAATGCACCAAGGTTCAGAACTCTTGACAGAAGTGCTGGATTCATTGTTAAAAACTTTAAGGCACCATATCCATAAATACAGGCTTCAGCATCCTCAAGTGGACTGGCTGAACCCAGTGCATTGACAAATAACTCTGTGAAGATTGTACTTTGATGTAACTTTTTTAAAAATATGGCTGGAATTCTTATTAAAAGAAATAATTATAAGAGAGCAACAGCACTGCACAGGCTGTAGAAAGTTAAGCAAAAGATAAACCTTTACATTTTATTTGTTTATTTTTTTGATGTTCCATGGATTCATACAACAATAAGTTCACCACTGATGTGGAATGTGTCCACATTATAAATACAGATATATTAATCTACAGTTTTATGAAAAGGGTAAGTTGCTACTCACCACATAGATAAGGCACTGAGTTACAGACACGAAAAATTAAAAAGGGCACTAAAATATTTAAGCTCTGGAGAAAGCCCTTTTTCTGAAGTAAAATAAATGTAAATGTCACGTGATTAGGGCCTCCCGTTGGGTAGACCGTTCGTCGGGTGCAAGTCTTTCGATTTGATGCTACTTCAGCGACTTGCGTGTCGATTTTTGAAGTAGAGAAGCACACACTCAGACAGCCACAATTCACACAAACAGCTCCGGGCGCTGGGACTTGACTCTTGAGAATGTGAATGTGTGTGTTTATTTACATTATGGAAAAAGGATTTTGTCTGAAATCATAAATATTTTAGCACTTTCCTCAGTGACTCAACACCTTGCCTATGTGGTGAGTAGCAATTTGTCCTTTCCATATTGTTATTATTCCATCCTAGAGTTTACAACGATTAAATTACAATTTACTACTCAACAGCTACTACAAATAAAGAAATAAATGGTTATTATCTTCACTCTTCAATAGAAACATGTTTAATGACATAGTTTTTGTCATACTACTGAACAATCAGTTCAGAGATTCAACAAATAATAAAAATACCTACAAACATTACACAGAACCTGAATAAAAATAACATGATTTACATGAATTACTAATATTAACAATTGACAAATTATTATCTTCACTCTTCAATGGTAATATATTCGAAAGTGTTTGGCATGCACGGCCACTGTCACATTATAGGGTGATCTGTTCAGCAACATATATATGATAAAAATACATATTCACACTATGCAATGATTGAATGAAATGCTTAATCTACATGAAATATGTGTATTAACATTTAACAATGAAAATACTGAATTATTGACAATATAAAGTCCCTCCAGACCTGGTGTTCTGGGTGACTTTTCTGGGCTGTACCCTTTTTCCTAAATCTCTCTAGTCCTTTTCCATCACCCCTCTTCCTTACCCATCAACTCTTCTGCCAGAAGAAGGAGCCACTGGCTCCAAAAACTTGTGAAAGTTAAACCTTTTGTGTGTGTGTGTGTGTTCTCCTGCTGCCACTTGTATTAACATTTGACAATATACAATGAGTGAGTCAAGAGAAACTGGTATGGTTTAGAGATTGATTATTCCTTAAACTTTTAAATTCAGTGAGAAGACAGTTGAAAATTTTTACACCACAATACTTAGCACCTCTCTGCACTAGGAACAGATTTTTTAAACTGATACTATAGTTTTTCTCACATACAGTGTCATGGATGTGAATTGTTGATTTGTTTACAAAGAGAATGAGATTCTTTGTAATAAAGCACACTGTTGTTGTTGTTGAGTCTTCAGTCCAGAAACTGGTTTGATGTAGCTTTCCATACTACTCTATCCTGTGCAAGCTTCTTCATCTCCGAGTAACTACTGCAACCTACATTCTTCTGAATCTGCTTAGTGTATTCACCTCTTGGTCTCCCTCTACAATTTTTACCCTCCATGTTTCCCTCCAATAATAAATTGGTGATTCCTTGATGCCTCTGGGCATGTCCTATCAATCAATCCCTTCTTTTAGTCAGGTTGTGCCACAAATTCCTCTTCTCCCCGATTCTATTCACAACCTCCTCATTAGTTATGTGATATACCCATCTAATCTTCAGCATTCTTCTGTAGCACCACATTTCGAAAGCTTCTATTCTCTTCTTGTCTAAACTATTTGTCATTCATGTTTCACTTCCATACTAGGCTACACTCCAAACAAATACTTTCAGAAAAGAGTTACTGACACTTAAATCTATACACAATGTTCACAAATTTATCTTCTTCAGAAACACTTTCCTTGCCATAGCCAGTCTACATTTTATATCCTCTCTACTTTGAACATCATCAGTTATTTTGCTCCCCAAATAGCAAATCTCACCTACTACTTTAAGTGTCTCATTTCCTAATCTAATTTTCTCCGCATCACCTGATTTAATTCCACTACATGCCATTATCCTCTGTTTGCTTCTGTTGATGTTCATCCTTTCAAGACACTGTCCATTCTGTTCAACTGCTCTTCCAGGTCCTTGGCTGTCTCTGACAGAATTACAATGTCATTGGCAAACCTCAAGGCTTTTATTTCTTGTCCCTGGATTTTAATTCCTACTCCAAATTTTTCTTTTGTTTCCTTCACTGCTTGCTCAATATACAGATTGAACAACATCAGGGATAGGCTACAACCTTGTCTTACTCCCTTCTCAACCACTGCTTGCTTTTCGTGCCCCTCGACTCATAACTGCCATCTGGTTTTTGTACAAATTGTAAACAGCCTTTCGCTCCATGTATTTTACCCCTGCCGCCTTCAGAATTTTAAAGAGAGTATTCCAGTCAACATTGTCAAAAGCTGTCTCTAAGTCTAAAAATGCTAGAAATGTAGGTTTGTCTTTCCTTAATCTATCTTCTAAGATAAGTTGTAGGGTCAGTATTGCCTCACATGTTCCAACATTTCTATGGAATCCAAACTGATCTTCCCCGAGGTCAGCTTCTACTAGTTTTTCCATTCGTCTGTAAAGAATTTGCGTTAGTATTTTGCAGCCATGACTATATATAGTGAATACAGAATATTTATGATGTTACATGTGTCAGTACATCAAACCTCAATCAGATACAGGTGAGTGGTGGAAGTTCATTTTTCTTGAATAGTTTCATATGATTTAGCTGCACACCCATATTTTATGTGTTTTTAACTAGAGGTGTTTCACTTACCAAGGATATTGTCTTCCAAGAATAGCTTGTCATTCTTGTCACTGCGTGAAACTTTAAAGATTAGTTTACATACTCCTGATAAGTTGGCACCTGTTACTCGCAACTGTAACAGAGGTGTTAAGACACTGAATATGGCACTGGGAAAAACTTGTTTAGAAAAGTTCAATATGTATTTTATTGCTTACGGCAAGTATAACTCTCGCAATCTGCAGTAGCAGCATCTCATTGGGTCTTTCAATATACCTGTACAAGGCTTTCAAAATCTGAGACTTCAGTTTTCCACTAAGACCACTGGATCCTGTGTTCTTTCCTTTTTCCAAAGTATTGTACAACTTTGACATAACACTTATTACTTCAGCATCATTGTCATCTGGAATAAACACATTTTATTACAAAAGAAGATATTTGATATACATAGAAACATAAATAACTTTGCTTTTCTCTACCAACACTGAGAACATACACTAATGGCAAATAACATTATGACAACTGCTTCCCATGAGACTGAATGCTATCTAGTGGCATTCAGGGCAAAGTATATACATGGAGGAGAGATGAATGGGGAATCACTCTAGTGACAATACAGACCACGAATGGAGAAGTCAACCGACATAAGAACTTTCACAAAGAGCAGATTGTTATGGCCTGGCTCCAGGGAATGAGCATCACTGAAACAGTAAAGTTGGTCACCTGTTGACTTGCTATTGTTATGGGCATCTATAGAAAGTGAGTGCAGCATGGTAAAACCATAACTAGGTGACAAGGTGTTGGACATCTATGCCTCCTCACAGACTGTGGAGATCGGAGACTTTCCCACTCTACAAGGCACGAGAGGCAATGATGTGTGGTATATCTGATGACAGATACAATGCTGATGAAGACACAAGTGTTACAGAGCTCACCATTCAGTGATGACAGTTGAACATGTGGCTCTATGGCATACAAGCCGTAATATTTCCACATTAAAATAAGATCATCAGTTACAATTGTAGTGGGCATGGGATAAATGAGATTAGACCATGGATCAATGGAAATGTGATGCATGGGACCTGACTAATAACTAAACGCTTGATGACAGCTACGGACTATGTGAACATGATAGCAGACCACCTGAGTCCCATCATGACTGATGTCTTCCCCAATGGCAAGGTAACCATTTGTGTGACAAGGCTAGATTCATACTACAATGGTTTGAGAAGCACAATAGTGGACTCCCGTTGATGTCCTGGCCACTTGGTTTGGACCTGATAGAACACATATGGGCCACTATGGGATGCCATTTCTACTAGCCCATAATTCATGGCAATTTCTGTACCTGTGCACAGATGTCTAGTGCCACATATCTCCAGAAACTGACCAAAGACTTGTCAAATCCATGCTATACAGAATTGCTGCTGCAGTGCATCGCATATGTGGATCAATCAGATAGACACAATGTTTGGGCATGTCACTGTAAGCTGCATTTTAACATGACTCTTGGAGCAGCACAATGTCAGTTTCCACCACCATTGTCACATATTTGAAGCAGTTAATTTCTGTTTACGCTAAGGTCATGAAAAATATATGCAAACTGTTCAATTATGAATTTGTAAATTCAAAACTGGCAATGTGAACCAAAATCAAACTGTGTCTCATTGCTGCTGTATGATACAAAAATTCTGGTAGCACGTAACAGTCTTATTCTCCAAGTAAATAGTTGTTTGACAGAATGACATTAAATGCCTAATCATGGAGATAATGAAACAGGAATGTGTAAATATCACATAATGCATCCAAAACAGATGACCTGCAGAGGTGTCTCCAAGAACCTTAGAAATTCTTCACTGCTATACCAGAACATTTATTCCTCAACACTTTAACTGCTCTGAATGTGTTAAAAGTGTGGCACTGTTACTGTCTCCAGGTGCACCTTTGACCTTTCTGTCACATGCTCTAGAAATGTATACACACACCTGCTTGTTGCCGTCTTTGTACTCCCGACATGTTACCATGGCCAGCCACTCAGGTTTTTGTGAGTTCTGGATATGTTAATAGGCAAGGTACTTAATGGCCAGGCAGAGTGGCTCAGTAGCTGCATTTCTGACCTGAGTGCTCAGCAGCTTCCCACTGTTTGGCCTGTGTGTGTTCGCTGCTGTGATCTTACTTGTGTTGCAGCTTTCATCTTCAGTTCTGACTGAGAATATGGCACCTCATTGTGGTTGGATGGAGAAAGGAATCATTATGGCAGTGACAGACAATTACACCTGGTACTCAGCGTCACAGGGTAAAAGAAATAAGCAGAGTATCAGATGCCTCCATATAAAAACCACTGCAATAGTGTTGCTAGAGAGACTAATGCATTCTAAATGTTGTAAGTAAACAAAAGATCTAGACTGGAACTGAAACGATTAAAGCAAATAGTTACTTAGTGATTACAACTTTTGATGTCACAACAAACAGGTTTCAATTAAAGTTGAAAATCTCACATAGGATACTATAAATTTTAATGTGTTTAATGCCACTATATTCTTTTTTGACCAGCTATTAAGTGCTATTAAGAGAAGTACTTCTTTTCATAAAAAAATATAGTTATGCCTCTTTCTCGTGATACGTAAAAATGTTTTGAGTACTAATCATACAGCAGTATACACACCTCTTAGCATGCTATCAAAAAACCTTGTTTCAGTATCTTGAATCATTTATGAAATATGGCAGTTTTTACAACCACATGATGCATGTTTTGCATGGAAAGAACACTGGGTGCAATCCATGCAACCCTTCTGTTGATACAAGAACCAACATCTTGAGAATGGTGACATATATTGCTCTGCTCTCAATTTTGATATGTTAGCTACATTTAATACACTGCAATCAAGGATGTAAAATGAACCATAAGCAAAGTCTACACAATGTGTTTTTACTTCTGCAAAAATCTTAAAATATTTTGCAATGCTTTAATTCATTGCAAGCAGTATAGTAACTAAGATGACTAACAAAACAAAATTCAGTCGTTTATTGATCAAAGGTATCATACTGTAGGACGCGAAAAAATTAAACTTTTTGAGAAATAGTTTTCTTAAAATTGGATGGTAAGTGTTTCATTTAGTGGCCCACAGGTTCGCTCAATTGCATTGCAAACAATTTTTGAATGGAAAATCCAAATCTAGAGCAAAAAAGTTGTTACCTTGGTTCACTACGACTGACGACACATTAGAGTGGTGTCACTGATAGAGTCATTCTTGCTTTGAGTTATTACAGTTGTGAATATGATAGGTCTATGGAAGAGTAAGTATAAATAACACTAGGTTACTTTGATGAAATGAAAGTGATACTTCACTTTCATCACAGGACTCCAGTTCTCTGCTAATAACTCCAGGATAGATGTAATTATTAGGTGTAAAACAATATTGACATACCTGTGTTTGTCTGTGCAGTGATTGATTTCTAGAGTCAAGAACCTGAGTAACTGTGTTTACGGTAGACTCCTGACTATCAAGCTCATTATTATCCATCCCTTCTACTATCTGGGCTATTTAATTAACATCCTAATAATACTTCTTCCTGGAAAATTAATTTATCTTCCAAAGGTTTAGCAAGTAGGATCTGGCTACAATTCTGTGTGCCTTTTAAAAATGCTTTGTGCACCTTTTGTGTTTCTAACACATCTGCAGTCACAATCGTGAGATACACACTGTATCATTGATACTGAATAAATCACCAGAACCACTTGTCAACTAATGATACTTAGAAACCCTCTTCCAGCACTCACAAACAACAATGAACACTCATAGAGAGCAGGTCCATTAGCAATGCTGTGGTCTTTGTTTCTTCAAATGTCCAAACAGTGTGCATTGTTAAATTGTTGTTTTGTGTGGTCCTTTGTGATTCAATTAAAGAGTCCAAAATGAGGGGTATGTATTACATAATAACCCAGGAAATGTTTATAAAATCAGGTTTTGGTATTAAAAAGGTTATTTTGATTGACACAGCTGGCATTGGAAGAGAGAATTTATAGCACTCTCACCTATCCAGCTTTTTTGTTACTCTGTTTGACCTTCCATCACATTAGGCTGTATAGTCAAGAGTTTATTGTGTTTTGTACTTAAGGTGGCAAAACACACAGCAGCACACAAATTCATCATACGAAGTGCTCCAGGAATATTCAGCACAAGACAACAGACCGTGCAGCAAAATCAGTTCACAGATAGTGACCGGAACTCGATCCCCTAGAGCAGCCAGGAGTACATGGGCAACAAAAAAGCCGCAGTCTCTATGGAATGCAGCTAGCACATTTGTAGCAGTCAAAGGGTTAATACTGTTCAAAGTTCTAATAAACTGTATACATGTAGCCACTTTAAACAATTTAAAAGGTAATCTAAATATAGACTTGAGTCCTTGTTTAGGGTACAATGCCTTTATTCCTGCACAATTTTGATTAATAAAACACACTCAGTTAAAGGCAAGGAATTTTAAACCCAAATAAACTAAAAAAAGCATAATTAAAAGCATCTGTAGTTAGCAGTTGTTTCCACAACTTATTTAAATATTTTGATTCTGGGTTTGTGAATCATCATTACCAATGTGGGATACTATGTTCCTTTTAAATTTATCTGCGTTCATGCAGAATATAGTAGCTATCATCCTCACGAATTATCACCTAACTATTAAGTTTGTTGTAATTTATGCTCCGGTAGAATCAAATACATTTGTTGCTGACAATTCATATGAAACAGGCTTTGTTGCGTGTTCATAAAAACAGATTAGAAATTCAATGAAGGCAGCATGGCCAGATGAATGCAAGAGTTTGAAAGCTTATTTATCCAAGTTTCTGACCAGAATAATAATACAAGAGATTGGAAAGAAAATTAAACATCGGTTAGATGACAATGAGGTTGGCTTTAGTAATGGCAAAGACACCATAGAGGCAGTTCTGACATTACACTTGATAACTGAAGCAAGACTTAAGAAAAATCAAGACACTCTCAAAAGACATGTTTACTTAGAAAGATCATTTGAAGATGTAAAGAGTTTGAGATATTAGAAATCCTCAGAGAAGTACGTATTTGCTGCTATAGGGAAGATGGGTTTAAAAGAAACAAAATGGAATAGTAATGATGGAAGATCGAGAGATGCTTTGATTAAAAAGGATGAAAAGCAGAAATGCAGTCATTATCCTTTACTGTTCAAGTAGTATACTGAAGAAGCAATAATGGGAATAAAAAGTTTCAGGCATGGGCTGTAATTTAAGGTGAAAGGATATCAATAAGATACGCTGATGACATAGCTACGCTCTGTGAAAGTGATGAAGAATTACATGACCTGTTGAATGGAATGAACAGTATACTGAGCACAGAATATGGACTGAGATCAGCAACAAACTAACATGAAAAGTGGGGACCACAAATCAGACAAACTAAAGCAATTCTGCTAGCTTGTAAGCAAAATAACAAATGATGTAAGAAGCAAGGATGATGTAACAAGCAGACTACCACAGGCACAGAGACCATTTCTCAAGAAAAGAAAAGAATTTGTCTAGTATCCAACACAGGCATCAATTTGAGAAAGGAATTTATGTATGGAGCACAGAGTTATACAAATGTGAGTAATGGATTGTGGCAAAAGTGGAAAAGAAAAGAGAATCAATGCATTTGAGATATGGCATCATAAATGAATGCTGAATGTTAAATTGACAGAAGATATAAGAAATGAGGAGGTTCTGAGCAGAACTGCTACGAAGAAAAATGTGTGATAATATTAACTAGAAGAAAAAGCCATGGATTGGAAAAATTGTAGGGAGAGACAGGGACTGGAATATATTCTAGAATTAATTGAGGACATTAGGGGCAAGTATTAGTCTTGAGATGAAGAGCCTGTATCAGAAGAGGAAATAGATTAGATTAGATTAGTTTTTTGTTCCATAGATCTGTGTTGAGGAGATCCTTGTGGCTGTGGAACATGTCACTTTCCTTTTCTTTTTCTTTTTTTTTTTTTTTTAAAAAAAAGCTGAAATAACAATACTAATACTATGAATATTTACAATACATCATTTGTTTCTATTAAAAAATTCGTCAATGGAGTAGAAGGAGTTGGCCACTAGTAAGTCTTTCAGGCTCCTTTTAAACTGATCTTTATTTGCAACTAAATTTTTTATGTTTACTGGCAAATTATTGAAGATGAGTGTTCCTGAGTAGTGGACCCCTTTTTGAACTAAAGTAAGTGCTTTTAAGTCCTTGTGCAGATCATTTTTGTTCCTGGTATTGTATGTATGAACTGAGCTGTTTGTTGGAGAAAGAGATATATTATTTAGGGCAAATTTCATTAAGGAGTAACTATACTGAGAGGCAGTAGTTAGTATACCCAGTTCTTTGAAGAGGTTTCTACAAGACGTCTGTGAATTTTCTCCACAAATAATACGTATTACATGCTTTTGGACTCTGAAAACTTTTGTTTGACTTGAAGAGTTACCCCAAAATGTTATACCATATGACATTATGGAATGAAAGTTGCCTATGTCTGCTAACACTCGAATTGCAAATACAGACTTGTTAAGGCGTTTCTGCAGTTCTGTGGTGTGCTCCTCCCAACTGAATTTATTATCAAGTTGTAATACCAGAATTTAAGACTGTAAACCTCTTCTATCTGCTCTTCTTCGTGCTTTATGCATATGGTGGGTGGAAACCTCTTACAGGTTCTGAATTGCATATAGTGAGTCTTTTTGAAGTTTAATGTCAGTGAGTTGGCTTTAAACCATTTATTAATATCCATGAAAATATCATTAGCAGATCTTTCTAGAACTGCACTCGACAAACTATTTATTGCAATACTTGTGTCATCTGCAAACAAAACGAACTCTGCTTCTGGCAGTGTAACTGATGAGAGATCATTAATGTACACAAGAAAAAGCAATGGCCCTAAGATGGACCCTTGTGTGACACCACATGTAATTTCTTCCCATTCTGATGATGACTGATGACTTAATTCACTAGTCCCTTGCACTGACACCCATTGTTTCCTGTTAGCGAGGTATGACTTGAACCATTTTGCAGCACTGCCAGTGACACCATAGAATTCTAATTTATTTAAAAGGATGTTGTGGTTTACACAATCGAATGCCTTTGACAAACCACAGAAAATACCTGGAAAACTAGATCAAACTAGTCAGAAGATTGATTTACAGTGGTGATGGAGAGGGGAGGGGAGGAGGGATAGCATTTCATAAGGTATTCACCAACATGCCTAGTGTCCTTCATGGTGGTATATCCAAACACAATCAATGAATTAATGAGGAGCTGCATCTTTGTGGCTATATATAACTTTTCTTTGTTCTATAAAATACATAACTGTCCATCACCTCAGTAAGTTTACATACAGTACACAGTGATCAAGGTATAGAATGAATAGAAAGTCAGGTAGAGCACTAATTATGGTCAGTTATAGCCCCTTCTAGTGCAATACATTTCTGAGTAAACATTATTTTATTGTTATAATCCTTTTTTAGATCTCTTCTGCTAATCTTGTTTTGATATTAACTGCAAATGCAGACAGAAGTTGAACTTTTCCTTATGATTAGATTTTGGTAATGAAATAGTAATACATACTTATATGAACAAGGACATCATAACAAGCCAATAAGATCTATTTCAATCACAGCAAAAGCTAAAAATGTGAACAGAAAATTAGAGAGGCAAAAAATCCTTTTGATGATGATGCTCGTTTTCTTGAGATGTTAACATACATTATACTGAAGAACTTCAGCCAAGGAAACTTAAAGAACTATTTGGATACTGCAGGTAATGTCTGGGTACACCATGACATAAAAATGTATTGAAAACAACTCACCTTGCTTGGCAAGAAGGATGAGCGTTTCCACTGCAGCACTGACAGCGTTACGTTCAGGAGGCAGATTCTCCTTAAGGGCCTTGTAGATTGGATCAAGGATAGGATCTTCAATTGCCTTAGACTTTTTGCCTGAATGTACACTGAATGGTCTAGCAGATTTGTAGTTGGGTGGTTTCCAGGTTGCTGGCTTTGTAACAGGGATTCCTGAAGTCACAACTTTTTCTTCCACTTCACATTTCGCAACACTAATTGAGTCTGTTTTGATAGGAGATGTAGGAACAGGAATACCACTACTGTTATTTGTATCACTGCCACTAATGGTATTTACTGTTTTATTTTTATTCACATCAGACACAGCTGTTTCTTTTTTTGAATCTCCAAATACTGTTTCTTCCAACTCTTCCTTCCCCCTAAGATGTTGAGTGACAGGTGTCTGGAGTTCCTGAAAAAACAAAATAAATAAATGGAATGAACAATGACTTCCACATAACCAATACTTTACAAAAACTGATGGAACATTGTGCAACTGTCCCTATCAAACTTAGCCTGTATTAAGTGAATTTAGCAGAATAATTTCAACACCACCCCAGTTGTTGAAAATTACACTAATTTATGTAATAATTTTGGAATATAACGTTCTCCTGTAACACTGTAGAGACAATACTATTGACTCACACACATAGAAACTGGTTATTATGGGAGGGTCACCTAGAAAAATTTCTCGAAGTTTCTGCAGCAGAAATTCATTTGGTGATTTTTTTGTGCAACAACCTCAGCAGGAAAGCCTAAACCCAATGATTTCTTTTTTTGATAAAATGTTTGATATAGATTAGGTAAATAATAAGAAAATTTTACAAACCTTGTAACGAAAAAACTTTCACAGTCTGAAGATATTACGAGCTCCATGCCTTGTTATGATTAATTAAATATAGGATACAATAAAAAGTATCCCATGTCATAATTATTAAAATTTTCTGTGCTTCCTAATAGTGGCCAAATGTATTATCTATGTAAATCGATTGTTTTGTCTTTGTCTGCAGATAATACACTCCTGGAAATTGAAATAAGAACACCGTGAATTCATTGTCCCAGGAAGGGGAAACTTTATTGACACATTCCTGGGGTCAGATACATCACATGATCACACTGACAGAACCACAGGCACATAGTCACAGGCAACAGAGCATGCACAATGTCGGCACTAGTACAGTGTATATCCACCTATCGCAGCAATGCAGGCTGCTATTCTCCCATGGAGACGATCGTAGAGATGCTGGATGTAGTCCTGTGGAACGGCTTGCCATGCCATTTCCACCTGGCGCCTCAGTTGGACCAGCGTTCGTGCTGGACGTGCAGACCGCGTGAGACGACGCTGCATCCAGTCCCAAACATGCTCAATGGGGGACAGATCCGGAGATCTTGCTGGCCAGGGTAGTTGACTTACACCTTCTAGAGCACGTTGGGTGGCACGGGATACATGCGGACGTGCATCGTCCTGTTGGAACAGCAAGTTCCCTTGCCGGTCTAGGAATGGTAGAACGATGGGTTCGATGACGGTTTGGATGTACCGTGCACTATTCAGTGTCCCCTCGATGATCACCAGTGGTGTACGGCCAGTGTAGGAGATCGCTCCCCACACCATGATGCCGAGTGTTGGCCCTGTGTGCCTCGGTCGTATGCAGTCCTGATTGTGGTGCTCACCTGCACGGCGCCAAACACGCATACGACCATCATTGGCACCAAGGCAGAAGCGACTCTCATCGCTGAAGACGACACGTCTCCATTCGTCCCTCCATTCACGCCTGTCGCGACACCACTGGAGGCGGGCTGCACGATGTTGGGGCGTGAGCGGAAGACGGCCTAACGGTGTGCGGGACCGTAGCCCAGCTTCATGGAGACGGTTGCGAATGGTCCTCGCCGATACCCCAGGAGCAACAGTGTCCCTAATTTGCTGGGAAGTGGCGGTGTGGTCCCCTACGGCACTGCGTAGGATCCTACGGTCTTGGCGTGCATCCGTGCATCGCTGCGGTCCGGTCCCAGGTCAACGGGCACGTGCACCTTCCGCCGACCACTGGCGACAACATCGATGTACTGTGGAGACCTCACGCCCCACGTGTTGAGGAATTCGGCGGTGCGTCCACCCGGCCTCCCGCATGCCCACTATACGCCCTCGCTCAAGGTCCGTCAACTGCACATACGGTTCACGTCCACGCTGTCGCGGCATGCTACCAGTGTTAAAGACTGCGATGGAGCTCCGTATGCCATGGCAAACTGGCTGACACTGACGGCGGCGGTGCACAAATGCTGTGCAGCTAGCGCCATTCGACGGCCAACACCACAGTTCCTGGTGTGTCCGCTGTGCCGTGCGTGTGATCATTGCTTGTACAGCCCTCTCGCAGTGTCCGGAGCAAGTATGGTGGGTCTGACACACCGGTGTCAATGCGTTCTTTTTTCCATTTCCAGGAGCGTATATTTTCAGAGGATCATGAATTTGATTTCTGCACACATGTCCTCATTGCTGACTGAACTGAAATTTCAAAGTGAGCTACATCTGTGACAGTGTGTACCATTGCATATTATTGAAATTTTAGAGCAAAAGGCTAAATTTTTTCCCAACACTACCTCTAACATCCCATGGTCTGAGGTTGCTGCACTTTTTCTTCACAATGTAAGAGAGATGTTATGGAGCTTAAGCATCTTCCTCTTTCCAGTTCAAATTATTGTTGTGTTTAGTAATATCAACTGTCTCTCTGTACAGTCTATAACTTATCTACTCACGGCTACTAGAACCTGGGTCTTATAAAACTGAATCTTGTAGACTCATGTCTGCAGTTGCTCTGCCTGTTTCTTTTCTTCAAGAATTGCCTTAATACATGTTTCTTTACTTTTTCACCATTCCCTTAGGAGTACCAACATGCAACTGCATACAAAACTACATATATTCTGTAAGTTTCTTTTTTTCTAATGGCTGGCAGATATCTAGGTTGACTTTAAACATATGTATATCTTACTTTAGGTTTTGTGTACCACAGCGATGATTGTTTTTCAAAGTTCTATCCTATATAGTCAGCCACATAATTAACAAAGGGCAATCACAGACTGTGATTTGACTATCAAAGAGAGTAACAGTCAGTTATGCTGCTTTTTGATCCACACTGATGTCCTAGCTACCTACTCTTTTCTTGAAAACTAACAAAGTCAAAAATATACTCTCCCTTTTAACTCCTCCCTCCCCCATGGTGAATTGTTTCGGTTCAGTAGTATTTGTGAAAAATAAACATAGCTCCAGTTTATGTGTCTACAGTAAAAATCTATCATCCACATAACAAAACCAGGTATTCAGCTTTCTAACAGCAGTTCTCATTGTCTGTTATTCAAATTTTTCTAAACGAAATTTGCCACCACTAGGCTTAAGGAACTTTCTGCATTACCCCATTAATCTCTACATAAAACAAATTGCTTTAAGTGACTCTGTAATTTGGGCAGGAGAAAATTTGATCTAGTTGTTCCAATACCTCATTTAGCCAAACCATGATAAATGACAATGCCATAACAAAGCTGACTAATATGTCCTCCAGCTACACCAGCAGCAAGCTACTGTGGGCAGTGAATCAAAGTCATGATCCCCTTGTGAAAATATCGTCTGGAGAGATGGAAACACTACATTTACATAAAAAGTCCATACAAACATAACTTAAAAAAGGCAGAAAATTTTAATAATCAAAACATCTGTGGTGTAAAAATTTACATTCAAAGAGACCCCCCTCTGATGCATTTTATTGTGATTCACAAAAGACAGATGTAGATATATGGCATTTGGAGTATTTACACAAGTTGGAGCTGTCATTGTGATAGAAAAAGTGCATGTAATTATGAACAAGGAAGATTAAAAATAAAAGAGAATGCTAATGAAGTCAGAGAGTGGCTAGGAGCTTTTCATTTGTATTGGTATCTCGAGCCTTATTTGGTCTCCTCTGCAAAATATTATTTGATTTTCTCTTTCCTGTCAGTGAAATGTTTTTTGTAATATTTGTTCAAATGCAGGTAAAACATATAATCCCTGATCTGTATGTTGGTGTGAATTTTCACTTATGACAACTTACTGAACCAACTGCACAACTTGATCTCCAGCCTGAATGTTGAAAATTGTCATCTGTAATTAATGGCATTCTACAGCTTACTATTCTAGAAAACAATAAAATTAATATCTATTCCTAGTAATATGGCTATTCCGTACAGTGCGCAGTTGTAAACTTTAACTATTATTTTCAATATCATAATACATGCATGTACACATACATAATTTTCACATACATTTTGTCCCATTGTCTAAACATGGAGCAAAATTGTGTGTGTGTGTGTGTGTGTGTGTGTGTGTGTGTGTGTGTGTGTGTGTGTGTGTGCATTACAATGTTGGAGAGAACAGATTGCTACTCACCATGTAGTGGAATGTTGAGTGGCAGACATACACAATGAAAAGACTATCAAACAAGCAAGCTTTAGGCCACAAAGCCCTTCTTCCAAATTAGGTCACATACACATGCACACACACTCATGTAAATGCAACTCACAAACACATGACCACTGTTTATGGATGACAAGGCCACACTGTGAGCAGCTGCCCCTGATGGGAGAAGCAATCTGGGTGTTGGGGGGAAGGAGGAGAGGGAGGGATAGCAGGATAGGGCTGGGGGATGGTAAAGCGCTGCTTTTGGGAGCATACGGGGTCAAAGTGAAGAGAGGGTAGGGCAGCTAGGTGCAATCAGGAGGCTAGGCAGAGGGCAGGGGGGGAAAGGAGAGAAGTAAGATGGCTGTGGTTGTGTTAGTGGAATAGAGGACTGTGTAATGCTGGAGGTAGATGGGCAAAGGACAATGACTAATGAAGACTGAGACCAGGAGTGTTACAAGAATGGGGAATATATTGCAGGAAGAGTTCCCACCTGCGCAGTTCAGAAGAGCTGGTGTTGCTAGGAAGGATTCAGATGGCACAGGCTGTGAATCAGTCATTAAAATGAAGAACATTGTGTTGAGCAGCATGGTCAGCTGTTTCTTGGAAACAGTTTGTGGGTGGTCAAATATTTGGACAGACAGCTTGTTGGTTGTCATGGCAACATAGAACACAGCACAGTGGTTGCAGCTTAGCTTGTAGATTACTTGACTGGTTTCACAGGTGATGAGATAGGTAATGTTTGTGACCAAACTGGAGTACGCGGTGGTGGGAGGCTGTATGGGACAGATCTTGCGTCTAGCTCTACTACAAGGATATGAGCCATGGGACAAGGAGATGGGAGCAGGAGTTGTTGAAATGGTTCAAATGGCTCTGAGAACTATGGGACTTAACATCAGAGGTCATCAGTCCCCTAGAACTTAGAACTACTTAAACCTAACTAACTTAAGGACATCACACACATCCATGCCCGAGGCAGGATTTGAACCTGCGACCATAACAGTCGCGCGGTTCCGGACTGAAGGGCCTAGAACCACTCGGCCATTGCAGCCTGCGCAGGAGTTGTGTAGAGATGGATGAGTATATTGTGTAGGTTCAGTGGATGGGAGAATACCACTGTGGGAGGACTGGGAAGGTTAGTGGGCAGGACATTCATCATTTCAAGGAACAATGAGAGCTGGTCGAAACCCTGGTGGAGAATGTGATTGAGTTGCTCCAGTCCTGGTTGGTATGAGTCAGGAGGGGAATGTTCCTTTGTGGCCAGGATAGTGAGACTTTGTGGGGGGTGACTGGAGAGATAATGCACCGGAAATCTGTTTCTTTACAAGACTGGGATTGTAATTATGGTCTGTGAAAGCATCAGTGGCAGCTGTTAAAGTAGAGGTATTGCTGGTGGTTTGTAAGTTTAATATGGATGGAGGTACTGATGTAGCCATCTTTGAGATGGAGGTCATCATTGAGGAATTGGCTAGCTGGTTTGAGGAGGGCCAGGTGAAGCGAATGGGGGAATAGGTGTCGAGGTTCTGGAGGAATGTGGATAGGGTGTTCTCACCTATGATCCACATCACGAAGATGTCATTAGTGAACCTGAACCAGGTGAGGGGTTTGATATTCAGGGCCCATTAATAGATTGGCATAGGTTGGTGCCATACGGGTGCCCACTGACATACCACAAATTTGTTGTAGATGATGACTTCAAAGGAGAAGTAATTGTAGGTGAAGATATAGTTGGTCATGGTGACCAGGACAGAGGTTGTAGGTTTTTGGGCCTTAGGAAAGGTAGTGTTCAATAGCAGCAAGGCCATGAGCATAGGAATGTTAGTATAGAGGGATGTGGAAACAATGGTATGGCAAGATTCAAGGTTAAGAAACTCTGTAAAATTAACATGGGATGATTTGTTTTGTTAACTTTGGTAACTTGTTAACTTCAGAGCATTTCTTAATCTCAAATTTTTCCTCACCATCATCCCCGAAATCCCTCAACTTGCAAGGTAATCTTACATCTGTAGACAGAATTGCAACCACCACCTAGAAACTGATCCTGATCTTATAATCCTACCTGCTGATAAAGACTCCACTACTGTTTTTTTGAACCACAAGGATTACCTTGCAGAAGGACTCCGCAGTTGTCAGATTCAGCCAACTACAAACCCAGCCACAAAGACCCCACTTCAGTATCTCAAATCCTTAGTCCTATCCCAGAACCTCCCCCTGGAGTCTATCCCTCTCATCATCCCTCCATTCCCTGCACTCTTACGTTCTACATGCTTCCTAAAGTCCATAAATCCAACCACCCAGGATGCCCCGTTGTGGCTGCTTACTGTGCCCCCACTGAGAGAATCTCTGCTTTCATAGATTCACACTTTTAGCCCACTACCTGCAACCTACCACCCTACATAAAAGATACCAACAATTTCCTTCACTGACTTTCTACAGTTCCTTTCCCTTTACCACATGGTGTCCTGCATGTCACTATTGATGACACGTCCCTTTACACTAACATTCCCCATGACCACGGCCTTTCTGCTACTGAACACTATCTTTCCCAATGCCTGCAAGATTCCAAATCTACAACCTGCTTCAACTATATGCTCACCCACTATTACTTCTCCTTTGAAGGCATCACCTACAAACAAATAAATGTTATGGCTATGGGCAACCACATGGCGCCATTCTATGTCAATCTATTCGTAGGCCATCTAGAGAAATCCTTTCAGACGACCCAGAATATAAAACCCCTAACCTAGCTCAGATTCACTGATGACATCTTTGTGATCAGGGGTGAGGACAACCTATCCATGTTCCTCCAGAACCTCAACATTGTCTTCTCCATTTGCTTCACCTGATCCTCCTCAACACCACAAGCCCCCCCCCCCCTTCCCCTCGATGTTGACCGTCACCTCGAAGATGGCTACACTAGGACCTCAGCCTATATCAAACCTGCCAACCACCAGCAATACCTCCACTTCCACAGCTGCCACCCATTCCATACCAAGAAGCCCCTTCCATACAGCCCTATGCCCGTGACAAGCAGCCTCTCTCGAAATATACCAAGGATCTCACTCAGGCCTTCACAAAAACATAATTACACTCCCAAACTTGTACAGGAACAGATCTCCTGTGCCTTATTCCCCTAGTCACTCCCCCCCCCCCCCCCCCCCCCCCGTCCCACTCCTCCTCCCAAAGTCCCACCATCCTGCCACAGAAGAGCATTCCCCTCCTGACTCAGGACCACCAGGACTGGAACAAGTGAATCACATTCTCCACCAGTGTTTCAACCACCTCTTGCCATGCTCTTAAATGAGTTATGTCCTACACGCTATCCTTCACAACCCTCCCACAGTGGTATTCTACTGTCCATTGAAGCTACACAATATCCTCAGCAATTCCTACACATACCTCTGCTCCAACTCCTTGTTTCCTGGCTCATGGCTAGACACAAGACCTGTCCCATGCAGCCTCCACACCACCACCTACTCCAGTCCGGTCACAAGTATCACCTATCCCATCAAAGGCAGGAATACCTGTGAAACCGGTCAACTGATCTACATGGGCATGACAACCAACAAGTTGTCTGGTCCGCATAAATGACCAACCACAAATTATGGCCAAGAAACAGCTGACCACTCAGTTGCTGAGCAAGCTGCCCAACAGAATGTTTTTCATTTTAATGACTGCTTCACAGCCTGTACAACCTGGATTCTTCCCACCAACACCAATTTTTTCAAAATTGTGCAGGTGGGAACTCTCCCTGCAAACATCCATCTATTCCACCAACACACCCACAGCTCTTTTACTTCTCTCCTTTACTACAGCCCCTGCCCTCCATCTAACCTCCCGACTGCAAGTGGTTGCCGTAGCCTCTCTCCACCTCAACTCTGTATGCTCCCACAAGCAGCATTTTACCATCCCCCAGCCCTCCCCTGGTACCCCTCCCCCTCCCCCTTCCCTCCACCACCTAGATTGCTTCTCCCATCATGTGCAGCTGCTCGCAGTCCGGCCTTAGCAGCCAGAGACAATGGTCATGTGTGTGTATGTGTGTGTTGCGTTTGTGTGTGTGTGTGTGTGTGTTTTGTCTAATCTGAAGAAGGTCTTAGTGGCTGAAAGATTACTTGTTCGACAGTCCTTTTGCTATCTGTGACTTGGTATCTCCACTATATGGTGAATAGCTATCTATCCTTTCCATAACATTGTCTTTATATATACAGAGGTGAACAATTTTAATCAGTAATGAGTGTAACTTAAGATAGAGATGAGATACAGAAAAATGTGTAGGATAAAAGTTGTAGGTGGCGAAGAGGAACACACATTGCTATTAACAGTTATGACACTGAACATGATTTTCAAGTTGATTTGGAGGTTAAAGTAATTTTTTTTTTAAATCAGAATCCTAATACTTAATTTAATATTTGAAAAAATGGCAAATTTTACATATAAAATGCTACATTATTCACAGTCATGATGAGATTAAATGAAGGCCAAATCAGCTAATGTATATTTAGATCTAGTAGGGATTAACTCGGAATAAAGAAAGCACACAGCAAAATAAATCTTAGATACAAATTGGATGAAGCTTACTAAGGAATGAGAGGCAAGATGATTCACTCAATAACCTGTATATCAATGATCTATGTTTTTTGTCTTCAAATGTCAAAATACCATTTATGTGTTGTGAAGCATTTATTTTAGCTAATAAACCATGTTAATTAAAGCTTAAAATTCAAATCTATCTTCGCTCTTTCCAAATCTGAGTCACAAATAGGGATTTCCATGAAACATAACTCAACCTTCAAATGACCTTCGATAATTACCTTTAAGATCACAGTTATTGGTGATGATAGGTGACCCCTTATGCTCCTTCAAATTTTTATCTAACAATGTATTTTGCTGTATCTGTCCTCTATTCCTAGTTAATCCCTACTAGAACGAAGAACACATTTTCCTATATGACCTTCATTGAACCTAAATGACCTTCGATAGTTCGTCACTTTGTACATACAAAGTCTGCCACTCTTTTCAAAGGTTAGCTCAAAGATTTGTACGTAGAAATTCTCACTGCAAACAAGTCTCTGACACTATAATGCCAGATAATTGTCATTCTTTAGTAACAGCATTGTCATCGTGTGAATATTTAACTATCAGCACAAAAATAAACAGCATCATATAATGTAAATCAGGAACTGGTAGTTTTTTATGGGGGTTTTAATGATGACTGTACAATGTTAAATGTAGCCCATCTTGGCACAAATAGCAGTGTAGTGATAGTTTATTGTTAATAAAGTACACACAAAATTAGTTTCAATCTGTGTCTTCCTTTTCATCAATGTATACCTTGACTTGTCCCACATTCCTGGAGGTTCTCATTCATAATGATGTCTATGAAACATGAACAATGAATGACTCGTGGGACCTTAAACATGAGCAATGCTTCACAATCTCACAGGAGCTGGAAAAAGAAACAAAGAAGTGTGCAATAATTGACAAATGGTAGGACAGATCGAATATAACCTTTATTAACAGAGAACACCAAAAAATGGAGTCAGATGGTTTTGTTCTATTCTTGTTTGTTTGATGGTTCCCCTTCATCTGTATCAGTAACTATTGTATTGCTTCTCTCATCAAGCATGGATGCCTTGTCTCTCTCTTACTTTCTTTCTAATTCTGGAAGAAGAAACCTGAGATTGTTAATTGAGGCTACTTTTCTTGTCTCCCAAAAAGCCATCCCTTACACACTGTGGAACACGGGTCCAGTGCTAATATTTTTATGCTGTTGTCAGTCTGTTCAAATCTCATTTCTTTTGTTAACACAGTTTCTTCTCCATTATATTATAGTATGTAGCTTTTTAAAATAGTGTTTTGTTACATTATGTTCTTTCTATTTCTGTTGTAACTTAAGCAATGGCTTCAATGTTATGGTTCAGTAATGTACTTTAGTGACTGAAATTACAATTCTTACCTTGTCAGTAATCTCGTCATCAGAACGTTTTGGTTTCTTGCTACCAACATCATGCCATGTATCCACAGTAGCTTGAACTTTCACAGTGTCATCTGGCAGAGTTCGTTTACTTGGCAATGGTGATGCAACAGCGGGGGAGTCAGATGACTGTTGGTCCTGTGGTGGTCTTACACGTTGTACAGGGCTGCTACGTACTTTCCGCTCAGGGATTGACTCTGCTTCAGAGGAATCTTCTACTTCTAACTCCTCAGGTACTGTTTAAAAATGATAAGAATTTACTGATACTGATGATTTCAAATAACTAATTCTAACTGCAGTCTACAATCTCATGTTATGGCAAAATATCACTCAATATAGCAACAGAAAGAACTTGTGAAACCAATATATGACCACTATTAATATTCAAGGAATGTAACTTTAATTGCAGTAGATGACTTTTGACCAAATTACACTGTAAACCTCTTTGTTGGCATGAATGGTGAATCATATCCAAGTCCAATATTGTATTTAACTGTGACATGGTGAAGAATTATATACACTCCTGGAAATGGAAAAAAGAACACATTGACACCGGTGTGTCAGACCCACCATACTTGCTCCGGACACTGCGAGAGGGCTGTACAAGCAATGATCACACACACGGCACAGTGGACACACCAGGAACCGCGGTGTTGGCCGTCGAATGGCGCTAGCTGCGCAGCATTTGTGCACCGCCGCCGTCAGTGTCAGCCAGTTTGCCGTGGCATACGGAGCTCCATCGCAGTCTTTAACACTGGTAGCATGCCGCAACAGCGTGGACGTGAACCGTATGTGCAGTTGACGGACTTTGAGCGAGGGCGTATAGTGGGCATGCGGGAGGCCGGGTGGATGTACCGCCGAATTGCTCAACACGTGGGGCGTGAGGTCTCCACAGTACATCGATGTTGTCGCCAGTGGTCGGCGGAAGGTGCACGTGCCCGTCGACCTGGGACTGGACCGCAGCGACGCACGGATGCACGCCAAGACCGTAGGATCCTACGCAGTGCCGTAGGGGACCGCTCCGCCACTTCCCAGCAAATTAGGGACACTGTTGCTCCTGGGGTATCGGCGAGGACCATTCACAACCGTCTCCATGAAGCTGGGCTACGGTCCCGCACACCGCTAGGCCGTCTTCCGCTCAAGCCCCAACATCGTGCAGCCCGCCTCCAGTGGTGTCGCGACAGGCGTGAATGGAGGGACGAATGGAGACGTGTCGTCTTCAGCGATGAGAGTCGCTTCTGCCTTGGTGTCAATGATGGTCGTATGCGTGTTTGGCGCCGTGCAGGTGAGCGCCACAATCAGGACTGCATACGACCGAGGCACACAGGGCCAACACCCGGCATCATGGTGTGGGGAGTGATCTCCTACACTGGTCGTACACCACTGGTGATCATCGAGGGGACACTGAATAGTGCACGGTACATCCAAACCGTCATCGAACCCATCGTTCTACCATTCCTAGACCGGCAAGGGAACTTGCTGTTCCAACAGGACGATGCACGTCCGCATGTATCCCGTGCCACCCAACGTGCTCTAGAAGGTGTAAGTCAACTACCCTGGCCAGCAAGATCTCCGGATCTGTCCCCCATTGAGCATGTTTGGGACTGGATGAAGCGTCGTCTCACGCGGTCTGCACGTCCAGCACGAACGCTGGTCCAACTGAGGCGCCAGGTGGAAATGGCATGGCAAGCCGTTCCACAGGACTACATCCAGCATCTCTATGATCGTCTCCATGGGAGAATAGCAGCCTGCATTGCTGCGAAAGGTGGATATACACTGTACTAGTGCCGACATTGTGCATGCTCTGTTGCCTGTGTCTATGTGCCTGTGGTTCTGTCAGTGTGATCATGTGATGTATCTGACCCCAGGAATGTGTCAATAAAGTTTCCCCTTCCTGGGACAATGAATTCACGGTGTTCTTATTTCAATTTCCAGGAGTGTATTTTATATGAAACATATACAGGGTGCCCCACTAGGAATGGTCATTATTCATGGGTATGTTGGGAACAATCATTCAAAGCAAAAATGTCTAGTAAACATGGGCTCTAAAACGCATACCTTTGCTTTCCATATTCTGGGAGGAGGTAGTGTGGATCAAAACAGGAAAAAAATTTCTAGCAAATGTCGACAGGAGCTCAAAATCTGGCTAGAA
Organism: Schistocerca piceifrons; assembly: GCF_021461385.2. Taxonomy (NCBI): domain Eukaryota; kingdom Metazoa; phylum Arthropoda; class Insecta; order Orthoptera; family Acrididae; genus Schistocerca; species Schistocerca piceifrons. The sequence continues at coordinate 290,964,039 of NC_060145.1, read as the reverse complement.
GTGAATATTTCAGTAGGAAACTGACACATGACAGACCTAGGGAGTACAAAAGGAGATTCCACTCATGTGTTTTGCAGACTCCTCCCACCAGAATGTGCAGCAATTGGGCCCATGGACCAACAGTGCTAGCTCTGAAAAACAGAAGAGCGCACTATTTTCCTTGTCAGTACAGTCTTTTTTCATGACTTTGTTGCTTTGGTTCCATACGTCTGATTGACATGTATCAGTACAAATTGGAAATCTTCATGACTGATCTCATGCTGTTTTGCACTGGTGCTAACAGCACCATTCAAACAATTATGGAACTGTGAGTGTATGCGTTCCCGGTGTATACAGCTGGCGAAGAGTTCTCGGGCTTCCAGCCGGGTGGCGGTGTCTTCAAACAGCGACGTTTCGACGAGTGACATACTCATCATCTTCTGGCGAAGTGCCGAGACTTTGCGGATGACGGTCCCTTTATACCTGCAGTGTGCCCCCCACCACCTGGCCGCGGGAGGCTGGGTCCAGAGGAGCCGGCGGGCGAGGTGGAGGGGGAAGCGGGTGCGCCGTTCGTGTCTCCGTCAGAGCATTCTGATTGCGTCTTGTGAGCTCGACGGTTCTTGTTGCGTTCCTGGCGTATTGCGGCTAATGCTGGATTCCAGGCCGCGCTCAGTTGATAGCCTTCGTCCCTGTTCACAAGGTTCTCGTGGACCCGTATTTCTATTGATTCTTTAATGACGCTATCCCAATAGCTCCCGGCTCGGCATAGCACCCTGGTGTTTTCGAAGTCAAAGGTGTGGTTTTCTTTGATGCTATGTTCAGCTATAGCAGATTTCTCTATCTGTCCAAGTCGAACATGCCTGATGTGTTCCTCGCACCTTTTTGAGATGCAGCGCTGCGTTTGACCAATGTACTGCACACCACATTCGCAGGCAATGTTGTATATACCAGGTGTGTTTAGTCTGAGCTGCTGGGCTTAGCTAAAGACTCACTCAGACTAAACACACCTGGTATATACAACATTGCCTGCGAATGTGGTGTGCAGTACATTGGTCAAACGCAGCGCTGCATCTCAAAAAGGTGCGAGGAACACATCAGGCATGTTCGACTTGGACAGATAGAGAAATCTGCTATAGCTGAACATAGCATCAAAGAAAACCACACCTTTGACTTCGAAAACACCAGGGTGCTATGCCGAGCCGGGAGCTATTGGGATAGCGTCATTAAAGAATCAATAGAAATACGGGTCCACGAGAACCTTGTGAACAGGGACGAAGGCTATCAACTGAGCGCGGCCTGGAATCCAGCATTAGCCGCAATACGCCAGGAACGCAACAAGAACCGTCGAGCTCACAAGACGCAATCAGAATGCTCTGACGGAGACACGAACGGCGCACCCACTTCCCCCTCCACCTCGCCCGCCGGCTCCTCTGGACCCAGCCTCCCGCGGCCAGGTGGTGGGGGGCACACCGCAGGTATAAAGGGACCGTCATCCGCAAAGTCTCGGCACTTCGCCAGAAGATGATGAGTATGTCACTCGTCGAAACGTCGCTGTTTGAAGACACCGCCACCCGGCTGGAAGCCCGAGAACTCTTCGCCAATTATGGAACTGTAGCTGGTCAGTAAAGAGTTGTCCAATATTAATTAATGAAGCAAAATATAGTTACAAGATTATCCTTCATGTGTGAGTTACCAAAACTCTTACAGGATTTCAATCAGAAACTCCAAGGAAATGATCAGATCATCACAAACATTTGTGATCGAGCTAACAAATATAAACTCGTTTCATTGGAAAAGCAGTTGCAAAATGAAGATTCAATACATTTTCCAACTTTCAACATGAACAAATCTAGTTCAGGTGATATGACATCATAAAAAACATATGTAGAAGGAATCTTGAGCATCAGCAATGAATTTGAATGAAGATTTGCAAATTTTAAAATCTTGGAAAACAATTTATCTTTGTTCTCTTCAATTTATGCAATAAATATAGACTCAATACCAGCAACTAATCAAATGTCAATGGAGGTACCTGAGATCCAGTGAGGTTCAGATTTGAAGACAAAATTTAGTGAAGCTGGAATTGTTCCTTAATTCTATAAATATCTGACTTCCAATACTGAAGATACTCAAAAATTTGTGCATGAAATAATTTCCATGTTTGGCAGTACTTATTGATGGGAGCAGCCATTTTCAGTTATGAAAGAAAATAAATCTCAAGTCAAATTTAAAATTCCTGACATTCATCTTGGCTCAGTTTTAAAGTAATTACTGTAAATAAATTTTCTCCCCAAATAGGGAAGACAGTAGCAGAAAAGAGATGCCATGTGTCAGGAAGAAAACATTAGTGTTATCTTTGTTCTTGTACTTTGTACTACACTTTTCTAAATCAGTTAACATTTCTATGAACACCGTATTTTAAATTCTTGCTTTACCTTGTTTATTTGGTCCAAGTGAGCTTTTGTGATTGCCACCCTTGCACCAAGTGATGTATTTTTGACTGTGCAGTTTGTACACTTAGTTCTAAGGCTTGTACTGCATTTAGAGATTTGAGTCCTGCTTGATATTTGCCAATGTATTGAAAGATTTCATTAGTTCTGCATGTAATCCATGCATCTTTCATACCATGACATTATAAATAGTTAGCATTAAGGTATCTCTTCTTGCTTGAGTGATGGTCTGAATTTCCTGTTCCCACCCTCCTACTCATCCTCTATTTCTTCTTATTGTTATTATGAATCAGATGTCAAAATCAAACACATTAATAACCAATAGCCAGTTAATTCATATTTGAAGTACTGAGTGAATAATTTGTAGCTGGTCTTCTGTGATTATTTTATATCTCATTGACAACTTAAGTAAATTATAACACTCTACAGTCATGTCACTTTCTACATATGCAAATGCTTTAAGAGGTGGGTACTAAACAAAAACTACAAACACATACATTAACTTTACTATTTCACTGTATAAGGAAACAAAAATAAACTATGTAAACTCACAATTGTCAAGTGATATAGTATTCCTAAACTGCTTCCTTCGGCTTATGTTAATTGAAGGTAATTTGATGCGCTTCAGTCCTTCCCCAGAAGGTACTTTATGAGGCTGTACTGCATCTTCTATCTCATTTGCAGGTGTTGCTACTGCACTGAGTGATATGGGATTCAGACGTCGAGCATTTGGTGGGATCTTACTTCCAGGTTCCAATTCTTGGAACTGTAGATAACCTAAACTGTAAAAATGTATAGCACACTCACATTACTTTACATTAAAAATTCTATTAATTTTTAATTTTTTTGGTAATACAAAATTCACACTAGAATATCAATATACTTTTATCATCACCTGAATGAACTGGGTGGTCTCTGAGCACTGTTCAATGGAGAGGAACCATACAGAGTTCGTTGCCTCTCCCGTGGTGTAAATGGCCTTTTGGTGTCAATTGGTCTCACAGAACTCACTCCTGGGCCACCAGCACTGTTCAGAACATCTCCAGTATTCTTCAGTACAGCTGCACGTGCTTCATTAATAATTTCTGCACTTGTCTTCTTGCAATGCAGTGGTGGTGCATAAAAAGGGACAGTCATTTTAGGTGAACCATTCATTCCGTGTACAATGCGGTGTGGTGACTGGGTGCTCAGCTCCATTGTTGCTGTGGCAGTCTCAACACTGCAAACAATTGTTTCTAAATATGATACAGGATATATCAGAAAATTTACTAACACATATTAAATTTTTTTGATTACATCAAACCACTGCAATACATAAATAAAATGTTTCAAAACAGAAATAAGAAAGGATTTTATTTTAGTATTACATCTTCTTTGGCTGATGATGATGATGAGTATCAAATCTAGTTGCAAAATATGACTCTGATAAAAACTAGTGGGAGAGCTCTTAATAGAATCTTAATCAGGAACATGGGAATCTGACAGAGTAGATCCCACTGTCCAATCCAGACTTTTACACAACACTGCTTTGGTATCCATAGAATAATAAGCTTCCTGGATCATTTTGTGGAGACAAGTTTGGGTGAACTGCTAACCAATTCCCAATGCAAATAGCATGGCAAGACAAAGTCTGTTACACTCTGAACTAAAAGCATCACACTTGTCACATCAGGACTGTTAGGTAACATTACTGACTGTAGACATGAGGTGTATGCTGACATGTGATTGGCATATGAATTTACTGTTTTGATCTCAAGGTCTGAGATTTAGGTGCAATCCAACCTAGCCAAGACTGCTGGCAACATAGGTCGGCCAGGTTTAGTTCCTTAGTACTGTTCATATGTTTTGTTAAATGTTTTGTAGGCTAGTATATCATGGGTCTGGAGACCTGAATGATACAATAAAGTTTGTGAGATGTCAGTTAAGGAACTGAATTGTTGTTCAAGAAAAACACCGAGTGGTGATGTACAGCCAGCATGGCTGGTTTCATGATTTGATGTATGTTTGGGCTGCAACCCAAGAGTGTCCAGTTTGATTGGTGAACTATACAGGGTGCTTCAAAAAGCAATAACAGATTTAAATTATTTATTATTAGAGACAAACTATGAAAGATAGTAACACAATGCGCATTTCACTGGATAGAGTAAGGCTCAAAGTTTTATGTTTTGCACAGGCACTACATCATACAGTCAACATAAGCACCATGCAATGCTTGAGAAATATCATTCCACATACAAATCAATAGGTTCCTGTTTATTGAACTGATAACTTCAATAATTCAATTTCTCAGCTTTTAAAGAGTAGCTGCTATAGGTGGTACAAAGACTCTGTGTTTTGTGCACCCTCCCCCCCACCCCACAGAAAAAATTGTATGGTGTGAAGTCTGGTGACCTGGGAGGTCAAAGGCAATGAACACAGCAAAATTCATACTATCAGTTACAGTCACTGGGACACAACTGGTGCAGTAACTGCAATTTGTAAGGCTTCATGCACAGGCCTCATTTCAGAACATGCCACACTGTTGTTTGAGAATCATGAAGTTCTTGGTCTACCTACCTTGTGGACTTTCAAGAGCTATGTGTGAACACATCTTGGATACGCTCAACATTTTCATCATGTGTGCATGGTTGATGAGTGTTCTTCCCTTTACTTATGCAATCAACTTCTAAGAATTCTGTATGCCAGTCATAAATCCGCTTGTGCAGAGGTGGTTTCTTGCTGAATCGGGAGTGGATTGCACGCTGCACTTGAACAATGAATTGACTGTACGCAAATTCCAACAGACAGAATGATTTCTCTTGTAGTATAGTCACCATGTTGCTACAAATGAATAACAGCGCAGATGTGACAAATTTTGATCCTTTCTTTGTCAAGTGACATGTGCGATGTGTTTCTATCTTTTATAGTGTGCCTGTGTTAAACAATTGCGATCTGTTCTTGCTTTCTGAATCACCTGGTATAATCATTCAAAAGTGGCTTCACAGCTGGCTCTGTGCTAGAAATGCTACCAAAATAAAAGGAGCCCACACAATAGCAGTGAGACAAATTATAATTCAGGTAATGTACAGTATTTAGTGGTCCTAAACCACTTTCTGATAGCAAGTGATCATAGATTCATAACAAAATGAGTGTACATAGTTAGAATGACTCATCAGACATGGTGACAGAAATTAGGAGAATTTTAAATAAATTCTGGAGACTGTAAAGGGCCAACCTCCTCTACAACTGCTTTTACTCATCAGAAGTAGTCAATGCCAGAAGTAATTTTCGAATTTTGGACAGGTCAGTATTATCTCAACAGTTTATCTGAGGAATTTCATAAAATTATAAACATAATGTGTTGTATTTCAAGCTAAAAATTAAGAAACTGAATTACTTTACTTTCGTTGTTACAATCAATATGTACAATCTGTACTTAAAATTTCTAGATTCATTTATAAATTAAGAGAAATTCAGTTGTCAGGGAAGTTTGTGGACCCTTTGGAATACTGTTATTACAGCTGAGTGAGGAGGTAGTAGTGGGCATGCCTTTGATGTGATCGGACATGTTTTTGTATTTTGGAAGAACAATGTAATTATGGATTTGCTAATATGAAAATTCAAAAGACAGTGTGATATAGTACAATGTGACGCAAATAAACATTAAAAAAAATCTGCACAGGCATTCTTCAAATTTATTTACTTCAATTGGAACTTGAGAACCTAAACAGTAAAAATTTCAGCTGCTAGATTCAGACCCCTAGACATGAATAACGGGAGCCAACTATGAGAGAAAAGATAAGAAAAAAGTTTATTGTAAATATTACTCCTCTCAAAATTTCTGGAATGACTTTACCATCAATGACAGTAGCAACAACGAAGGGAGGAGGGGTGGGTTACAAGTGGTGGTTTCGCCCAGGATCAGTTGCGTAATAATGAAGTTTTTTCTGTTGCAGAAAGGAAAGTGCCTTATTGCATTTACAATTTATGAATTTCCAATGACACAAAGAAAGAAGACCAAGGGCTGCCCAACAAAGCAAATCATATCAACAGTGACGATGTACTACCAACAATGACAGACCGGATCAAGTGAAAGAAGACTTTAAAACTACAACCATGGGCATCAGAAAGGAAAGATAAGTACAAACTATTTGTGAAGTTAATTTGTTTAAGGACTTATGTGTTTGTTAACAAAATGAATAGGGATGAGGGTAGGAGTGAACTAGAAGTGAAAGCTGTAAGATACAGCCAGGACATGTCTGAGCCACGTGAAATCATAGTCAGTAAACAAACAGTAAAGACTGAGATTTTGTAGTTAATTTTGGCAAAACTAGAGCAAATGAAGACAGATAACAATAGCAAATTTAGTGCAGTAATTGACCAGTTAACTGAAATAAGAACTGAAACAAATAGTAAAATAGACAAAGTTCAAGATCAGATAGGTTGACTCAGTAATCAAGTTTCAGAGTTAAAAAATGGGTAGTCAGAGAGGTTAAAAAGTGTGAATGAAAAAGTTGATGTTTTAGAAAATAAATTCATTGTTTTGGAAAATGACCTAGTAGTTAAGTTAGCAGGACAATCAAAGAATGTTGATGACATCAGAGTTGAGCAGAAGGATATAGCAGAAAAAATGGAACAAAATATCGCCAGATTAAACCAAAAAATTTTAAATGTTGAATACAATATGCAAACTAATGTAACTGTTTTAGATCAAAAAATTTCAGCAGTTTAGGAAACTTGCATTCACAAAAATCTGTGTGCAAACAATGGTATTGCATTGTCCAACACTCCTATCAAAAGTTTTCCAACAGACAATTTACATTCTGTGGATTTTCTGCACCACCGTAGAGGCAGTTTTGCATCAGACATGAATGACAATCAAAAAATTAAATTTGTTAAAAGATGTCTTGAAGACGAAGCTCTATCATGGGTAAATTTAACTTTAAGTCAGTGAGGAACATATCAAAGTTTCAAGAAAAGTTTTGTAAATAAATTTTAGCTGGAAGCTGAACAGGGGAGAATCAAAAGTGTATTTTTGAATGATCCTAATTATGGGAACTGGGATGGTACTTTGAAAGAGTTTTGTTAGAACCAACTTACACATCTTGACAAACTAATTGATGAAATGACCTTGACTGATGCACTTAAAAGGAGATTACCACAAAGGTTGCAGTGAGATTTAGTACATGAACCTGGCAATTGTCTCGAACAATTTTTACAATATGTTGACAGGCTATATGGGGCCACAGAAAGAAGTATGTACCATAGTATTTGGAATGACAGAAATCAAAATCAGAGTAATTACAGAAACAGAAGTAATGGTGATGTCTGTCATGATCAAACTGTCAATAGAGAGAGAAATTTTGAGCATCATGAGGATAGGAATAACGGGGATAACCATGGGCATCTTAATAGAGGAAACAATCATAGAAGTAACTAGTCGGGAAATAGCTGTTCACCTCAATGAAGGTCCACAGTTCTGGGGCGAGGAAACACAACAAGCATAAGAACCTGTAATGAATCATCCCCCTGTAACATTACCTTTTTTTTTTATAGACACAACAGATACCACGTATTCTATCGATTGTTGCATATGTTAAAATTATCTCAGCTGTTTCACTAAAAGAATTCATATGATTTTTTATAAGATGTACTATATTTCAGGCTAAAATGTGTAAAAAAGAAATTAATGTGTTACAATTTATATGCACTGACAGTTAAAATTACTCTTCTTTTAAGAATAATTGAAATTATGAAATTTCTGGAATACTTAAAATTCATATTATTAATTGCACAATCTAATGCTAATTATTAAATTCATTTCTGGATTAATTTATGATATAATGATATATCTTAGCGATGATTCATCTTTCATTTTGTAAACTCTTTGGACTAATGTGAGTACTGCAGAATGTAAGGAGTGGTGGTCATGTCTCTGATCGAAATGCACTTATTTTGCTAAACTTGTCAACAACAATGTAATCATTGTTTTTTTTTTTTGGATATAGGACATTGTTAAGTCAGTGTGATTTAGAAGAATGGGATCAAATAAAAAGATATTCATAGCAACAGGCAACTCTTCAACAGTTATTTTGTTATCACGAACTTAAGCAATCGAAATTTTCAGCTGCAAGAAACTACTCCTTGACAAGACTTTGAGCCATCGACAACAATGATAATGAAGATAAGTAAAAAGTTCTTCTTTTGTAATCTGACTCCTCTTGAAGTTTTCAAGATCTGTGCAGGGGTTGTGTCTTTAATGGTGATGTATGGGAGGGTCAGATTACAAGTGGTGGCATCGTCCAGGATCTGTTGACTGATAATGAAATTTGTCTGTTGCAGAAGAAAAAACAGTGATTTATTTCCAGCTTTTATATACAGGGAAACTCCAATCAACTGAAGAAAGAAGTCCAGAGGACTGCCCAACAAAGTTGTTTCAACAGTGACGAGACTTTCATATGATGTCAACAATGATGGACCAGATGAATTGAGAGGGGAGTTGACAACTACAACGAAGGACATCAGAAAAGAGAAGTACAAACCATTTGTGAAATTAGTCTTTCTTGGTGGACTCATGTGATTGCTAGCAAAATGAATAGAGACGAGGGTAGTGGTGATGAAGTGAAAGCTGTAGGATGCAGCCTAGATATGTCTGAACCAAGTGAAAGTGTAGAAACCAAAGAAACAGTGAAAACCGATATTATGCAGTTGATTTTGGCAAAATTGGGTGCAGTTAATGATCAGTTAATAGAAATAAATACAGACAACAATACAGTAGCAAATTTAGTGCCGTTAATGATCAGTTAACAGAAATAAAAACAGATAACAATAGCAAATTTAGTGCAGTCAATGATCAGTTAACAGAAATAAAAACAGAACAGTCTGAAAACAAACATAAAATGGACAGGGTACAATACCAAATAGACGAACTTAGTAACCAGGTTTTGGAACTAAAAAATGGGTTGTCAGAGGTATTAAAAAGCGTGAATGAACAAAGTTCATGTAGTAGAAAATAAATTTATTGATTTGGAAAATGAGTTCATGGCCTAATCTGAACAACAAGCGACGAATGTTGATGACATTAGAGTTAAGCAGAAAGCCATAGCAGAAAGAATGGAACAAAACTTTAGTAGTTTAGATCAAAAAAATTTATATGTTGAAAACAGTATGCTAACTAATGTAAATGTTTCAGATCAAATAATTTTAGTAGTTCAGAAAAATTGTATTCACAGAAATCTTTATTCAAACAACGGTACTGTGTGGTCCAACATTCCAATCAAACGTTTCCCCTCAGACAATTTACATCCAGTGGATTTTCTACACTGCTGTAGACATAGTTCTGTGTCAGGCATGAGAGATGACCAAAAAATTAAATTTGTTAAAAGATGTATTGAAGGTGAAGCTCTGTTGTGGGTTCATCTAAATTTAAGTCAGTGGGAAAGATACAAATGTTTAGAGAAAAGGTTTTTAAATAAATTTTGGTCAGATGCTGAACAAGGGAGAATTAAAAGTGAATTTCTGAATAGTCCAAATTATAGGAATATGAACAGTAGGTACACTGAAAGAGTTTTGTAAGAATCAACTTAAGAAATTAGAACACCTTAACAGACCATTTGATGAAATGAATTTGATTGAGGCACTCAAATGGAGATTACCAGAAAGGTTACAGTGGGATTTAGTACACAGACCTAACAATTGTCTAGAACAATATTTATGATATGTAGACTGGCTGGATAGGGTAGTAGAAAGAAACATGTACCATAATGATCTAATGATAGAGATGAAATTGGTAACAACTACAGAAACAGAGATTGTGGTAACTTTAATCAGGGTCAGCATGGTAACAGAGAGAAAAATTTGAACCTCAGCAGAACAGGAATAATGGGGATACCCATGGACAATATAATAGGAGAAACAATCAGAGGCAACTATTTGGAAAATGGTGGTCTGCCTCAATGAAGGTCCAGAATTTTGGAGCGATAAAATACAACAAGCACAGGACCCCCAATTTACATGTACATTTAGACAATAATAACAGCATTAATAACGTAGCACAGGTATATGAAATTGAACAGAAGGAACATTAGATTTCTCATTTATGTTTTGTTCAAAACTTTTGGAAGACAATTTTTAATGATATTAATGTAGATACTAATCACAAACTAGAATGCCAGAGTAATGAGAATTTTGATGTACTTGGTAGAGCACTTGCCTGCGAAAGGCAAAGGTCCCGAGTTCGAGTCTCGGTCAGGCACAAAGTTTTAATCTGCCAGGAAGTTTCATGTCAGAGCACACTCCGCTGCAGAGTGAAAATCTCATTCTGGAATTTTGATGTAGTATGTACTAATGATTTCTTCTCTTGGTCAGAAAATAGTGTTATTGATATATGTAAAACAAGTGATGACTGTATTGGATCTGAATTAGGTGGTATTTTTTATGTAGATGTGAATGAGAGCTGTGAAATGACTGAAGTTGGTAAGTCTGAAACTGATAGCTTATTTCAAATGAATGTTGGTGAGGTGTGTGACTTTGACGGTGATGAGAATTGTGTTGTTAATGATGTTATTGATGAAGTAGTTTTGTAAGAATATGATGATGGTGATGATGAGTATCAGGCTTTTGTGGAATTTAAGAATAATGAAGTTTCAGAGTTATTTGTGAATACAAGCAAGGTAAGTGATGTTTTTGATTGTGTAAGTGGAAGTCATAGAATACCAGTTCAGTCAAAGCACTTTTTCATTAATTTCATGCAGAGTAATGATCCCAACAGTAGAGGTGGGTTATCTAGCTTAGAGAATAATGGTGAAAATTTTTTGAAATTTGTTTGGGAGCATATTAATGGTAACACAGATAAATTTGCATTCTGGAATAAGTTAGCTGTGGTTACTCAAAATTTGTATCCAAATTCATGGAATGAAGTGAAAGAGGTTCTAAGTAGGAAATGTAGCTTTGACAGTAATGTAAAAACTGGTAAGCAAAGCAAGTATGTAAGATGCCAAGTATTGTTAAAATTTAGAATAGAGGACAAGGTATTTGAACATGGATGCATAATGACACCTAGCCTAGAAGAAAATATTCACTATGTCTGTAGATTTTAAAGATTATATAATTGTGTTTTGTTTTCCATGCATGTAGTACATAAGATCATGCAGTTTTAAAGTTCTATTTTACCTACTGACTGCGGGAGATGATGAAACAACAGGGGGATAGGAGAAAGCAGAAATGTGATGATAAAGGTAGATTTTCTAAGTTGGAAGTAGGAAATCTTGTGTTGGTGAAAGCCAAAGAGAAATCTAAAGCATTGATAGACATGATCCATAAGTATGTAATTTTTGTTTGTTTGTTCTTTTTTCCATTGGCATGAATGTAGTATGTAAGATGATGTAGTTTTTGCAGTTTTATTTTATCCATTGACTGTGTTTAAATCTATCTGTAGATTCATAAGACTGTATAACTGTATTTTGCTGTCTGGAATTTAGTATGTGAGTTGATGTGATTTTTAAAGTTTAGTCCTATCTATTGACTGAGTAATATCAATGATACTCTATATAGTTGTGTTCTGTAATACGAGGGTCACTCCAAAAGAAATGCACACTCTTTTTGTAAAAATACAGTTTTCATTCTGCATGTGTGAAAGTTTTACAGTGTGTAGATACATCCTTCCTGCTTGTTTTCAAACTTAGTTCAACCTGTTCCCGTGAGTGGCACTGTCACAGCATGTCTTCAAGATGGCTGCTACACTTGACATTCGTCAGAAGCAAGTGCTGTCATAGAATTCCTGTGCTGTGAAAACAAGACAGTGGGAAACATCCACAAGAGGTTGAAAAAGGTATATGGAGATGCTGCTGTCAATTGCAGTAGAGTTAATCGGTGGGCAAGCAGGTTACGTGATGAAAGCGGGCACGGCAATATTGAGGATTCTCCTCGCAGTGGCAGGCCTCGTACTGCACACACTCCAGACAATGAGCAGAGAGTTAATGAATTGGTGACTGCTGACAGACGCATCACAGTGAACACTACATTGGGATAGGGGCAGGAAGTGTTTGCAGAATACTGAAAGTGTTAGCATTAAAAAAGGTTTGTGCCAGGTGGGTTCCCAGGATGTTGACAGTGACTCGCAAAGAAACAAAAAAAAAAAAAACAAAAAAAAAAACGGTATGCAGTGAACTTTTGGAACAGTACGAGAATAGTGGAGATGAATTCCTTGGAAGAATTGACAGGCGATGAAACATGGCTCCATCATTTTTCACCAGAGACGAAGAGGCAATCAATGGAGTGGCATCATGCAAATTCACCCAAGAAAAAAAAATTCAAAACCATACCATCTGCTGGAAAAGTTATGGCTATGGTGTTTTTCAATTCCAAAGGACTCTTGCTTGTGGACATCATGCCAAGTGGAACCACCATAAATTCTGATGCATATGTGATGCCACTGAAGAAACTTCAAGCGTGACTGAGTCATGTTCAACCACATCAGCAAAAGCAGGATGTTTTGCTGTTGCATAACAATGCGCAGCCACATGTCAGTCAAAAAACCATGGAATCAATCACAAAACTCGGATGGACAACACTGAAACACCCACCTTACAATCCTGACCTGGCTCCATGTGACTATCACCTCTTTGGGAAACTGAAAGACTCTCTTCATGGAACAAGGTTTGAAGATGATGACTCCCTTGTGCCCACTGCCAAACAGTGGCTCCAACAGGTTGGTCCAGAATTTTACCGTGCGGGTATACATGCGCTTGTTCCAAGATGGTGTAAGGCAGTTGAGAGGGATGGAAATTATGTGAATATTGTTCCTAAAGGATGTATCTACACGCTGTAAAACTTTCAAACATGTACAATAAAAGATGGATTTTAAAAAAATAGTGTGCATTTCTTTTGGAGTGACCCTTGTAGATTTGTGCTTTAGAATTTAATACATATATGCCATTAATCTAAATGAGTAGCTCCTTTTGCAATTTTGAAATGGGACAATAATCATATTTGCTCTGCAAAAATTAGGAATAGTATCCTAGAATATCTCTGTGTATTAACTTATTAGTCCATTCTTTTCTTGCATTTAACTCTGACTATTAATATTTCTTATGTGAACACTTTTTAATCTCAACTGACATAAATCCCATTAAACTGACTCTGTAAAATGAAGATGGAGAACATAGGTATCTCATTTGATGTGAATGAGATACTGAACAACATATTTAGTACACAAAATGTTACCTATCCTCTAGTGTGTTATGATGACTCTCAGAAGGAAGCTGACAGATGTGGGTAGATCCACTCCTCACACTGCTGTATGGCTGTACCCTGCTGGACCAGTCATTTTGTGAGCGACCGTGGGTGCTGGGTAACGTACTCAAGCACCTGTCTACTGGAATGTGTGTTGTGTCTGATATTTGTGAATTGTTAACCAAGATTGATAAAGACAGTGTTATTCAGCATACATGCATGTTGTTTTTATTGGGGGATTGACTCTCCAATCGTTATGTAACTTGAAATCAGTATGTATTTTTTATCTTATCAATTGCAAAAGAATTTTCTAGGTCTTTGTGTACATAGGTTTGTGTGGAAAACATTTACTAGTACGGACAATATAACAAGATGTATACATGTTTGTTTTCATGCTTTGATTTTGGTTCTCAAGCTACTGGATTGTGCTTTCATTCAAAACTAATTAAGACTATGTCTAAAAATTTATCCTGAGTCTTGCAGTATTGTATCTGATTGGATCATGAGTCGTGGAAAGACTCATGCTTAGCTCTGTTTTAGGTACCCCTATCGCGACTTTGTGTGTGTGTGTGTGTGTGTGTCTCCAAGGAGAACATAGACCACTGATTGAAGCTGGATGCTTCTCACAGTTACTTGTTGCATATAATTGAACTTATTGATATGATTAGGAACATCATTCAGTTTGTTGTGTCGAAACTTTTTTGCTGGTTTGTACCTGATTGTGGTTTGGATTCATGGGTCGATCCCTACATCGCAAGCTTAGGCCCTAATATTTTTTCTGTTATTTTGTCCTTTCATGAGTCAACATATCCGTGAATACCATGGTTTATATGGCTGCTTGATTCCTACTCATGATCGAGTATATTCTTCTGGTCTGTACCGATTGTTGTGAGTTTTTTGAGTCATCTCACTTACTGTGCGCTTAGGCTCTGAAATTTTTTCTCTTCTCTTTTGAACATTTAGAAGGTTGGCTGTATAGATCTTAACTTAAAGATTATAAATTCTAGTAATGTACATTGTTTCTGTAATTATTTCTATAGTTTAGTGGCATAATGTTGTTCTCTGTAATATGTTATGTATCAGATACTTCTATACATCTATTTGCTATACTGGGCATCATTTTGTACACCGTTTGGAAAACCAATCTCTCACAAAATATTGTAAACACCCTGTTTCCATATTTTGTGAGAGGTGATATTGTAATGAATCATCCTCCTCTAACATTACATTCCTTCTTTTTTTTCTATAGAGGTACCATGTATTCTATTGATCATTGCATAGATTAAAATAATCTCAACTGTTTCACTAAAAGATTTCATATGATTTTGTATACAATGTATTATATTTCTGGCTAAAATGTATAAAAAAGAAACTGAATTGTTATAATTGATATGTACTAACAGTTAAAATTACTCTTCTTTTAAGAATAATTGAATTTATGAAATTTCTGGCATACTTAAAATTCATATTATTAATTGCACAATCTAATGCTAATTATTAAATTCATTTCTGGATTAATCTATGAAATAATGATATATTTTAGTGATGATTCATCATTCATTTTGTAAACTCTTTGGACTAATGTGAGTACCGTAGAATATAAGGAGTGGTGGTCATACCTCTGATCGAAATGCACGTATTTTGCTAAACTTGTCAACAACAATGTAATCATTGGTTTTTATGGATATAGGACATTGTTAAGTCGGTGTGATTTTTGAAGAATGGGATCAAATAAAAAGATATTCATAGCAACAGGCAACTCTTCAACAGTTATTTTGACATCACGAATCTAAGAAATCAAAATTTTCACCTGTAAGAAAGTACTCCTTGACAAGACTTTGAGCCATTGACAACAACAATGAGATAATGAAGATAAGTAAAAACTTCTTCTTTTGTAATCTGACTCCTCTTGAAGCTTTCAAGATTTGTGCAGGGATTGTGACTTTAATGGTGATGTGTGGGAGGGGAGGATTACAACCCCGAAGTTCCATTTGCAATTAGACAATAATAACAGTGCTAATGATATGCTACACGTATCTGAAATTGGACAGAAGGAATATCAGATTTCTCAGTTATGTTCTCATCAAAGGTTTTGGGATGCTATGTTCAATTATGGTGATTAGAAGCTAATCACAAACCAGAATGTGAGAGTAGTAAGAATTTTGATATACTATATACTAATAATTTCTTCTCTTTGTCGGAAAACAGTGTTATTGATGTTTGTAAATCATGTGATGACTGTATTGGATTTGGACTATGTGATATTTTTGATGTGAACTATCTGAGGTTGGTAAGTCTCAGACTGGTGGCTTATGGCAAATGAATGTAAGTGAAGTAAGTGACTTTGATGGAGATGAGACTTGTATCATTAGTGATGTTGTTGATTAAGTAATTTTGGAGGAATATGATGATGATTAGTATGAGGTATTTGTAGAGTTTAAGAATAATGGAGTTTCAGAGTTATTTGTGAATAAAATTGACAATAGAGGTAAGGTAAGCATTGTATGTAATGTTGTAAGTGAGAGTCATGGAATACCATAGCAGTCAAAACAGTTTTTCATTAATGTCATGCAGAGTAATGATCAAAAAACTAAAGGTGAGTTGTCTGTGAACCTAGAGAATAAAGGAGAAAACTTTTTGGATGTTGTTTGGGACCAGATTAATGTTAACATATGTAAATGCACTTTATGAAATAAGTTAACTATGGTTAGTCAGAATTTGTATCCAAATTGGTGGAATAAAGTCGTAGAAGATCTAAGCAGGAAGTGTAATTTTGACAGTAATGTGTTTTGTGTTCCTTCTGTAACAAGTGATGTTAGTTGTGCCATGGAATCTATTCATTGTGTTCAATCTTTACCTGACAACACGAGTAACCACAGTAATGCTATATTACCAGTAAAGTTGATAAAACCCTGTGAAGACAGTATGGATGTAGCATTTGATGAAACTGAAAGTGATCTTTAGCATGAAGTTTATGGCAACAGAGATGATTCAGATTTTGGGTGTTCTTACATTAAAACTAAGATAGATCAGTGGGAAGGTAACTGTTTGACTGCTACAAGTAGCCCAATTTGTGATATATCTCAACAATTTAGGGACAAGATCAAGTAGAGTAAGAATTTTGTGGAAATGACCATTGTAGGTGTAAAGATAAGAGGAGCAACCGGTAAGCAATACAAATTGGTACAGGTACTTTTAACTTTTAGTACAGAAGACAGAACCTTTGAATATGAATGCTTAGTGATCCCTGGTCTGGAAAAAAATATAATTCTCGACATGGATTGGATAGTGAAAGTTGAGGCTTGTTTTGGATGGAATGCTAAAGAACCTAAAAATAATACTAATGTGAAAACTAATTTCTGTTTTTCTAAACTGTAGGAAAAGTTGTAACTATCTGAAAAACATTGTGAACCAAGGTGAGTACCAAGTGCTTAGCCCATCCAGCTAGCCGTGCAATCTAACGCTCTGCTTCCCGAGCGGGAAGGCATGCCGGTCGCTGGCATGAATCTGTACGGTGGATTACACTATGTCAGTGATTGCTGTGCAAACACTGTCTCCACGTATGCTCACACCATAATTACTCTGCCACGCAATCATTTGGGTTTACACTCATCTGGCATGAGATGTTCCAAGGGAAGGCGGGGAGGGGGGGGTGGGGGGGAGGGGGGTTTCCACTGGGGGCCGAACCCCACAATAACCCTAGGTTTGGTGTGTGGTGTGTGGTGGTGGTGGAGTGGGTGGACTGCTGTGGCCTGTTGTGGGGTGGTGAACCACTGAGGGCTCCGGTTGGACGAAGCTCATTTCTAGGTCTCCGGTTCAATGCACACATACTCACCAGGTGTTTGATGACAATATAAATTTTGATGAGACTGAGGATTAGGGTTTGAATGTGAGGTAGATTCTAAAGTGAGGGAAACTACAGCGCTTAGTGACCAACAAAAGGAACAACTTTTTAGATCATGTATGTTTATCAATACTGCAGAAAATTTAAACATTTATACATAATGAAAACTCATGGAATCATATCTGCCCAAAATACACGTAGTCTGTAAGTTCTCTTCTGTATTTTAAGCACTGCAGTTTGCTTTCCTTTCCATCTTTCAGTAAATTTGTTTCCAAAGGAAAAGGAAGTGTTTTACTTCACTTCCAACTTTACATTTATCCTATGGATTTGCCTGCAAGTACCGTTTCGCCTTATACCAACATCCAGAGATGAGATAATCCACCAGTTTTCTTTTGTAGGTGCTCAGTTCATTTACACTAAATGACAGTCTATTATGAAATAAAATTCTTGCATTTGTGGTGTTCCTATCTGTCATTTTCAACATTTTGCTTGATATATGATAATTTTCTCTAGTTCTTTTGTCATGGTCATGAAAACCTCTGTTTAGAGGTGCTGTACAATTTACCATTAAAGGAAATATTGTCTCATATCCAGGGCTATTACAAATGATTGAAGCGATTTCATAAATTCACTGTAGCTCCATTCATTGACATATGGTCGCGACACACTACAGATACGTAGAAAAACTCATAAAGTTTTGTTCGGCTGAAGCCGCACTTCAGGTTTCTGCCGCCAGAGTGCTCAAGAGCGCAGTGAGACAAAATGGGAACAGGAGCCGAGAAAGTGTATGTCGTGCTTGAAATGCACTCACATCAGTCAGTCATAACAGTGCAACGACACTTCAGGACGAAGTTCAACAAAGATCCACCAACTGCTAACTCCATTCGGTGATGGTATGCGCAGTTTAAAGCTTCTGGATGCCCCTGTAAGGGAAAATCAACGGGTCGGCCTGCAGTGAGCGAAGAAACGGTTGAACGCGTGCGGGCAAGTTTCACGCGTAGCCCGCGGAAGTCGACGAATAAAGCAAGCAGGGAGCTAAACGTACCACAGCCGACGGTTTGGAAAATCTTACGGAAAAGGCTAAAGCAGAAGCCTTATCATTTACAATTGCTACAAGCCCTGACACCCGATGACAAAGTCAAATGCTTCGAATTTTCGGCACGGTTGCAACAGCTCATGGAAGAGGATGCGTTCAGTGCGAAACTTGTTTTCAGTGATGAAGCAACATTTTTTCTTAATGGTGAAGTGAACAGACACAATGTGCGAATCTGGGTGGTAGAGAATCCTCACGCATTCGTGCAGCAAATTCGCAATTCACCAAAAGTTAATGCGTTTTGTGCAATCTCACGGTTTAAAGTTTACGGCCCCTTTTTCTTCTGCATAAAAAAACGTTACAGGACACGTGTATCTGGACATGCTGGAAAATTGGTTCATGCCACAACTGGAGACCGACAGTGCCGACTTCATCTTTCAACAGGATGGTGCTCCACCGCACTTCCATCACGATGTTTGGCATTTCTTAAACAGGAGATTGGAAAACTGATGGATCGGTCGTGGTGGAGATCATGATCAGCAATTCATGTCATGGCCTCCATGCTCTCCCGACTTAACCCCATGCGATTTATTTCTGTGGGGTTATGTGAAAGATTCAGTGTTTAAACCTCCTCTACCAAGAAACGTGCCAGAACTGCGAGCTCGCATCAACGATGCTTTCGAACTCATTGATGGGGACATGCTGCGCCAAGTGTGGGAGGAACTTGATTATCGGCTTGATGTCTGCCGAATCACTAAAGGGGCACATATCGAACATTTGTGAATGCCTAAAAAAACTTTTTGAGTTTTTGTATGTGTGTGCAAAGCATTGTGAAAATATCTCAAATAATAAAGTTATTGTAGAGCTGTGAAATCGCTTCAATCATTTGTAATAACCCTGTATATAGAAACTTGGTGCAGTTAACGTTTTAAATTCTTTGAATTTGTTCTTTCAGGATTCCCATGGTGTTTGTTTTCTTTTGCATCTGATGGTCTTCTCTTGAAGCTTTAAAATTCTCTGAATGCATACATCTGCAAGAATTTTTGTATTTCATTTAGATGGCTAATGTTGTTTCAACAGTAAAGATGTTCTGGCTTTGCAATGGACAAATTGTAAAACAGATAGAACAGCAGGAAGATTTGAAAGAGCAAAGTGGGCTTAGAGGAGGAACATCATTCTGACAACAACTAGCAGAAAAAATAACAGCAGACAGGGAATGCACATTATAATTATTGATCTGAAGATGGTTTATAACAGTGCTCCAATGACAGACTGATGGTACTCAGTGTGACAAAAAAGTATCTTCAGTTTAAAATAATGCAGTGAAACATTATAGAAAGGGCAATAGAAGTAGAGTCAAAATAGATAACTGTATGACAGAAGAGTTTATTCTTAACAAGAGATTGTACGTCAAGGATTTTGCATCTCTCTTGTGTTGTTCAAAACATGTATTGATGAAGTCTTTAAAACCTGGAGGAGGAAACGTCAAAATATGGATCATAAGAGTAAGCTACAGGAGTATATACAGTCTACTGTTTGTGCACAACCAACCAATTGGAGCTGAAGATGAAGAAGATGTAAGTAATATGTGTAGAAAATAAGTGATAGGCTATGATGAGTAAAGTATGGCGGAGGGGGAAAAAAAAAACACAGTAGGCCTATATGTTCACACGAAGTATGACTTGTATATTAGTTTACAAGTCATACTTCAAGTGAACATATAGGCCTACTTCATACAAGCGTCACATTACGAAATAAAATTTGAAACGCAAAAGCCATAATTAAGTGGCTGCATCCAGTATCATGGAATTATGGTATCTAAAAGTTAAAAAAAAAAAAGAAGTGACTGTGCAAGCGTTTTGTGAACAGAATTGTGTCGCTTGGTGCAAAAGCGTGGTCGCTAACCAACAAAGTGAAAGAAAGGCTATGCACAATGGAAATGCATAAGGTGTTGCATAAACCTCAATAATGGACATAGTAAAGAATGAAAACATCACTAAAATAATAGAAATAGATTCAACTTTGGTGTAGTGGGTAGGAAGTAAACAAAGAGAATCGTACAGTCATTACGGTATGTACAGATGGTAACAGAATACCAGTAACTCACAAAGTCTATCGGGAGGGAGGAAAAAGGGTGAAGTCCTAATAGGCGCAGATTGTGACGGAATGCAGGAAATTAAAGAGGCTATGGTACAGCTCCTCCCCCCATGAACCATGGACCTTGCCATTGGTGGGGAGGCTTGCGTGCCTCAACGATATAGATAGCTGTACCGTAGGTGCAACCACAACGGAGGGGTATCTACTGAGATGCCAGACAAACGTGTGGTTCCTGAAGAGGGGCAGCAGCCTTTTCAGTAGTTGCAGGGGCAACAGTCTGGATGATTGACTGATCTGGCCTTGTAACATTAACCAAAACGGCCTTGCTGTTGTGGTACTGCGAACAGCTGAAAGCAATGGGAAACTACAGCCGTAATTTTTCCAGAGGGTATGCAGCTTTACTGTATGGTTAAATGATGATGGCGCCCTCTTGGGTAAACTATTCCGGAGGTAAAATAGTCCCCCATTCGGATCTGCAGGCGAGGTCTACTCAAGAGGACGTCATTATCAGGAGAAAGAAAACTGGCATTCTACGGATCAGAGTGTGGAATGTCAGATCCCTTAATCGGGCAGGTAGGTTAGAAAATTTAAAAAGGGAAATGGATAGGTTAAAGTTAGATATAGTGGGAATTAGTGAAGTTCAGTGGCAGGAGGAACAAGACTTCTGGTCAGGTGAATACAGGGTTATAAATACAAAATCAAATAGGGGTAATGCAGGAGTAGGTTTAATAATGAATAAAAAAAATAGGAGTGTGGGTAAGCTACTACAAACAGCATAGTGAACGTATAATAGTGGCCAAGATAGACACGAAGCCCATGCCTACTACAGTAGTACAAGTTTATATGCCAACTAGCTCTGCAGATGACGAAGAAATTGAACAAATGTATGATGAGATAAAGGAAATTATTCAGGTAGTGAAGGGAGATGAAAATTTAATAGTCATGGGTGACTGGAATTTGACAGTATGAAAAGGGAGAGACGGAAACATAGTAGGTGAATATGGATTGGGGCTAAGAAATGAAAGAGGAAGCCGTCTGTTAGAATTTTGCGCAGAGCGTAACTTAATCATAGCTAACACTTGGTTCAAGAATCATAAAAGAAGGTTGTACACATGGAAGAATCCTGGAGATACTAAAAGGTATCAGACAGATTATATAATGGTAAGACAGAGACTTAGGAACCAGGTTTTAAATTGTAGGACATTTCCAGGGGCAGATGTGGACTCCGACCACAATCTATTGGTTATGAACTGTAGATTAAAACTGAAGAAATTGCAAAAAGGTGGGAATTTAAGGAGATGGGACCTGGATAAACTGACTAAACCAGAGGTTGTACAGAGTTTCAGGGAGAGCATAAGGGAACAATTGACAGGAATGGGGGTAAGAAATACAGTAGAAGACGAATGGGTAGCTCTGAGGGATGAAGTAGTGAAGGCAGCAGAGGATCAAGTAGGTAAAAAGACGAGGGCTATTAGAAATCCTTGGGTAACAGAAGAAATATTGAATTTAATTGATGAAAGGAGAAAATATAAAAATGCAGTAAATGAAGCAGGCAAAAAGGAATACAAACGTCTCAAAAATGAGATCGACAGGAAGTGCAAAATGGCTAAGCAGGCATGGCTAGAGGACAAATGTAAGGTTGTAGAGGCTTATCTCACTAGGGGTAAGATAGATACTGCCTACAGGAAAATTAAAGAGACCTTTGGAGAAAAGAGAACCACTTGTATGAATATCAAGAGCTCAGATGGAAACCCAGTTCTAAGCAAAGAGGGGAAAGCAGAAAGATGGAAGGAGTATATAGAGGGTCTATACAAGGGCGATATACTTGAGGACAATATTATGGAAATGGAAGAGGATGTAGATGAAGATGAAAGTGGAGATACGATACTGCGTGAAGAGTTTGACAGAGCACTGAAAGACCAGAGTCGAAACAAGGCCCTGGGAGTAGACAACATTCCATTAGAACTACTGACGGCCTTGGGAGAGCCAGTCCTGACAAAACTCTACCATCTGGTGAGCAAGATGTATGAGACAGGTGAAATACCCTCAGACTTCAAGAAGAATATAATAATTCCAATCTCAAAGAAAGCAGGTATTGACAGATGTGAAAATTATCAAACTATCAGTTTAATAAGTCCTGGCTGCAAAATACTAACGCGAATTCTTTACAGACGAATGGAAAAACTGGTAGAAGCCGACCTCGGGGAAGATCAGTTTGGATTCCGTAGAAATGTTGGAACACGTGAGGCAATACTGACCTTATGACTTATCTTAGAAGATAGAGTAAGGAAAGGCAAACCTACATTTCTAGCATTTGTAGACTTATAGAAAGCTTTTGACAATGTTGACTGGAATACTCTCTTTCAAATTCTAAAGGTGTCAGGTGTAAAATACAGGGAGCGAAAGGCTATTTACAATTTGTACTGAAACCAGGTGGTAGTTATAAGAGCCGAGGGGCATGAAAGGGAAGCAGTGGTTGGGAAGGGAGTGAGACAGGGTTGTAGCCTGTCCCCGATGTTATTCAATCTGTATATTGAGCAAGCAGTAAAGGAAACAAAAGAAAAATTTGGTGTAGGTATTAACATCCAGGGAGAAGAAATAAAAACTTTGAGGTTCGTCGATGACATTGTAATTCTGTCAGAGACAGCAAAGGACTTTGAAGAGCAGTTGAACGGAATGGACAGTGTCTTGAAAGGAGGGTATAAGATGAACATGAACAAAAGCAAAACGAGGATACTGGAATGTAGTCGAATTAAGTTGGGTGATGCTGAGGCAATTAGATTAGGAAATGAGACACTTAAGGTAGTAAAGGAGTTTTGCTATTTGGGGAGCAAAATAACTGATGATGGTCGAAGTAGAGAGGATATAAAATGTAGACTGGCAATGGCAAGGAAAGCGTTTCTGAAGAAGAGAAATTTGTTAACATCGAGTATAGATTTAAGTGTCAGGAAGTCGTTTTTGAAAGTATTTGTGTGGAGTGTAGCCATGTATGGAAGTGAAACATGGACAATAAATAGTTTGGACAAGAAGAGAATAGAAGCTTTCGAAATGTGGTGCTACAGAAGAATGTTGAAGATTAGGTGGGTAGATCGCGTAACTAATGAGTATTGAATAGGACTGGGGAGAAGAGAAGTTTGTGGCACAACTTGACTAGAAGAAGGGATCGGTTGGTAGGACATGTCCTGAGGCATCAAGGGATCACCAATTTAGTATTGGAAGGCAGCGTGGAGGGTAAAAATCGTTGAGGGAGACCAAGAGATGAATACACTAAGCAGAGTCAGAAGGATGTAGGCTGCAGTAGGTACTGGGAGATGAAGAAGCTTGCACAGGATAGATTAGCGTGGGGAGCTGCATCAAACCAGTCTCAGGACTGAAGACCACAACAACAACAACAACATGGTACAGCTACATGTGTAACTGTCAGTTTTGTGTATTATGAGAAAACGATTACCACAGTCCTGCCACAAATTTAGGCCTATTGCGTTTTGCAGAATATTACATCAGTCAAGCGTAGCATGAATTTCAGATGCGTTATCATCTTCTAATTATTCAATTCTAATTCTCAACTTTGTTCAAAACACGTTTTGTTACCTCTCCGACTTTCACGAAACTGTGTAACGAAATCCCAGTCCGTTTTAATTTTGATTCTTTTTCTAAGCATAATTTTGATGACGACGAAACTAATGACGCCAGATCACTTAAGATGATATCAAGCATGATTTCACATTCTACTGCATTTTGAGGACGAGAAATATTCTGGATGGTTATACTCCGATACTTTTCATTAACGCTCTACCAATATAGTTAAATAATCTCTGAAATTTTGTCGGTGGAGCTTATATCTCACATTATTGGTATCGGTAAGTTTAATTAAATTAACGCGTCCTCTTTTTGTCGAAGGATACGGCACTCGTAAATGTGATCTCAATTTGTGATTGTTATGCCAACTTAACAGTTACTTGCGTACAGCGTAACTGACAAGCGACATAATGAAAAACCGTTACAAAACGATTCATTAGAAGCCTATGGCAATGCAAAAAGGAGCGTGACCCAAAGTGTCTAGTGCCGAAAGGTACGGTATTTTGATTAAAAAAAAATTTTTAACTCTCAGGAAGGCTAAGAGACAAAGTGTTAACACTGTTTAAACAGTTCTTGAATGACATCTACAAAATAATACCAGAAACTGGATAATAAGCTGACTGAACAACTGACACAAATAAAATGTACATAGCTGCTAGCACTGTCAACTGTTATCTAGCAAAATGAAATGCTTTAAAGCCCAGAGTATGTCATTTGCGGTAAAATCTTCACCAAAATTTTCGATCCAGTCGTGCTACTATAAAGTAGTCCTCCAGCGTTCCACCACTGAACTAAGAAAAAGTACAGTGAAATTCGTGCTGCGTTCCTATCACGTGCTTGCCACGCTATCGGGAAGCACAGACTTGGAACTATTGTACTGAAGAATGCCGACGAGCCTAACGACAATGTAAACGCCTGAAAGGTTTTAGCGTAGATCGCGCGAGTCTACTGCAGAGAAAAATGTATTCTACACAGGCCTGATAGAAGAACTTATATTACTACGCCAAAACCTACTTACAATGGAAGATATCCGTTGCTTTATAAGGCTGGGTCTTACACAATTCAGTTCACATGACTTCTACACCAGAAAACTTGCTTCCTCAGACACAGGACTGAATAACATAGCGCCCAGCTCAGGGCCGTGGTCGCTGCTAGGGCTATTCCATGAACACATTGCATATCGCTGCGTCGCACGACGCTTCCACTAGCTATTGATTTCTGTACCCCCACTATCACAGTTGGGAAGGAGGAGGAGGAGGAGGAGGGGAGTGTAATCAATATTCCTAAAATAAGCTGTGTTCCTCACGGTGTTTTAATTGCACTTGCTGGTATTTACACAGGAAAATAACGCCTTGAAATAGTGTTTAATGTCTTCTTCTTATATCGGCTATTTAAATGGTAGTTGATGATTCTGTGCATTTTGAGAGTCTTTTTCGGCTGTTATCTATGCCAGTGTTGTTGCAACTTTATTCTACGCATTGCTTTACCCTCATGATAAAGTAACAAATGAAACAAACGTATGATGCCTTTCAGCCATGTGTGTTGCATCTGCTTATAGTTTGTTTTGTGAGTGGTTTTGTATGGTTTGAAGTTCTCCCTATTCCCCGTAAGAGCCATGGATCGAATTTGGATGCGCATTTCTAACGACGCACACCTTTTGGGACAATGCCTAATTATCCATTAGCGTGACACGATGAAGACAGAAATCTCATCGTCGTACATGACGTGGTATAATGAAGCTATCAAATAATAGAGAAAACTGACTTCTCTATTGTTTGCTAAACTAGTTTTTGCGCGGACTTTGATGCGAACAGACCAATAATACAAATCTTACAAAGAAATAACAAGATTCTACCAACCTCGTAATAATCTCACACATTCGAGACATTTTGCAAGAATTAGTCTCATTGTAAGCGGTTTAACTATAAAGGATGTTTAAAAAGAAGTCCTACAGGAGATAATATGGGTCAGAATTAGAGAAAAAGTTACTGTAACGGTATGTCCGGAAATCAACACCCGTTGAGATAAGGGCCAATCTGTCCTTTCACTCCCATTTGTCTGTTCCGTAGAAGCAGGCACTATAATAGTGCTCCATGTGGTTCCCACATAGCCTGACATGTCATTATGCTCTTCTTCGCAGTGCCTCACGACTCTTTCAGAAACACATGGCTCATGGGGTGCTGCCCCGTCGTGCATAAACAACAGTCGTCTTTCTGCAAGCGCAAAAATCGGTTATACACAGCGACATCATTCACCTCAATGGTTGCTACAGGATGTGCATCTGCCCACACATGCATATTGTGATAATTTGCTATGTCTTCTGTTATGAATATTGCCTTATCCATAAATAAAATGGAAGCTGTAACCTGTAGATCATCAACGGCCCATATCTTAACGGGTATTAATTTCCTGACGTACCCTTATACGAAATTTGTGACACTACTTTTTAAACACTTTGCATATCCCCTTGCTGTCAGGGGCCATGCATATTAATTGTTAGCTGTTTAAGATTATGTGAGCACGGTTCTGCAGTATCTTTGAAACATTGGAACTAATAGATCATTAACATAAACATTGTTTGCATTTTTGAACATAAGAAGAATAGTTTCGAATAATTCTATTTCACTGAACACATTTTATATATTACAGATTGGCAGAAGAGTTTTATTTACATGTTTTTGCACTATGGTCTTCTGTGCGGTATTATGAACTTGGGTCACACTTGCTACTTTAGACTGTTAGCATATTTCGCCTGAAATGAAATGATCGTATGGCACTGCTGGCCGAGGAAGTTCAGCCACCATGCGCAAGTCTTATTTCAGTCGACGTCTGATTGGACGACTTGCATGCCGGTGATGAGGATGAAATGATGATGAGGACAACATAACACCCAGTCCACGAGCAGGGAAAAAATCCCCAAACCAGCCGGGAATCGAATCCATGCATGGGAGGCAAGCACGTAACAACCCGCCTTTTTTTTCACCAAATCAGGCTCGCCTATAATGTAATTGTTGATGTACCCTTCTACCTACCTCGGATACACCTTGCACCACATGACGTAGGTCGCATAGTGAAATGGTCGGACAAGGTTAGCTATGATCTACCTCACTTGTGCTGTTTTTGTGAACCTGTTTTATGTTCCTTTTACGAATTTTGATTTCAGACACAGTGACTTCAGTATATTTCTCTACCATGTTTGAAAGCAGTTCTGTGAAGTTTTTACAGATGCTGTAATGTTTAATCGATTCAGTAACGGCAGTGTTCACTCTCTCTCGCTCAATGTGGCTTAGGTTTCCACTTCAACCACTAAGTACCAAGTAGATTGGACTCTCCCAAAACGTGCCTCCAGATGTTTAGCTGTGTGGCGCGGAGTGATTCGTAACATTTTGTTCTATCTATGTGCCTAAACGTTTATAACATGATGTGTTTTACTTTATAAAGTGAGCTGTAAAAAATTATAATCTATTTCGCGATAGTCTGTAGGAGTAGCTCCTACAACGGCGGGCAACTGTGAATTTTCCAGGTAGTACGTAATTCGAGAGGTGGTAAAAACTGGTACATTTCATGAAAATAAGATCATGGCTGTTCATGTGGTCAGTTTCAGTGTATATTCGACGTAAGAAGGTAGTAATCCAAAACTTTAGGTCTGATTTCATGAAGGACACTTATTATTCAGTGAATTATCTAGCGATGTGCCTGAAGCTAGTAAGAGTCAATTGTAGTAGATAGTTTGGGATGTTATATTGTTTTTGTTGATAGACAAAAGTTCAAAAGTCCGGTGCATAGCATCTGTTGGTTTTATCAGACGTTATCTTCACATTTTGAGTGGAAATCAGAAAAGTTAAAAAGTACGTAGGCCTGCAGATTGGTTACCCTTGGACCCACAGTTAATCGATTCTGTGAAACCTAAAACAGGCCAGTCAAGGTTTCGTCAACGATGGAGTCATTAGCGATTTAGCACAACCCCGGATTGATAGCTTAACAATAACAGTAACGTATACGCTGCAAACCTCTCCACCCAAAGCAGGGGCAAATTCATGTCTCTCAATGGTTTTCAGGAACTTACGTTGTAGCATCAACCGTTCCTCTGATTCTCACTGTTTCCTTTGCAAGGATTAAGCTGTTCCTAAAAATATCATGTAATATACTTAACGGGCGACTAGATCTCTAGTTTTATAGTCTCGCATTTATTCCACGAGAGGCATGAAAGACGAAAGAATCTGCCTTTCATCCACACTTCATTAGCGCTGATTCAGAAACAAAAGAGATGGGTAACTGTTTTGCATTAAAACTACTATTTTTAATTCAGCTACACTAATTTCCGGTGATCATTGCATTCCCAGCATGTTTATGCTGACGTTAAATAAGTTTGCATCTCAACGTTAAGAGACATCTAAATATTACTGACACAGACTGTAGTTTTTAACACACTATATTTTAAGGTAGCAAAATATCTTTAATCGCTGCTCTAGTCCAGTAATTCATGTCGAAATGAAATATTCCCCCCCCTCGCTGAACTATTGGCGGAAGCTGCTAACAAAATTTTATAAATCCTGAAAAAAAATGTCAAGCTAGTTTTTATCTTACCTTGTGTGTAAAAAAAGATGTGTATCATCACCAAGTTAGTACGCAAATTCTTGTCTATCAAAAGGAATTATTTTATTTCACAAAAGTCGAACTGACGTAATATGGATGCCTTTATGACAATTTATGTTCCTACACAAAGCCACTTCAGAGAACTTCTACCAATACCATTGAATATCCTTGGCGAACTTTCTCGTTAGAGTACCTTTGGCAACAACAAAGATTCTTGTAGTATGAATGAAATCGTTGACTGTTTAACGCGGAAATCCCCCCCCCCCCAACCCCTTCCCCCTACCATGCTCCCTCCTTTCCAGATAACATCAGTGTGAAGCCGTTGATATTGAGGGTAATTCTGCATCTACATCTGCATCTACACTCACCAGATCACTCTGAGGTGTATGGCAGAGAGAAATCCCCATTACACCACACATGAAGAGAATTTCTTCCTGCTCCATACCCGAATGGGGAAGAACGATTGTGCGTGCGTGCTGTGATTAGTCTGCTTTTGGTTCGCTGTCTCTGCAAGATGATGATATTGGTTTGTGGGGTGCTGAACTGTGTGGTTATCAGCGCTCGTACAAAGTCCCACTCTTTTCATAGTCCAGTCTCGCCACTTTCCCGAGTGATGATGAAATGATGAGGACAACACAAACACCCAGTCCTCGAGCGGAGGAAATCCCCGACCCAGTCGGGAATTGAACGGGTGTCGTATATTCTCCGTCCTGTGAATTTTCTGCCCTGTGAAATTTCCGCCTAGAAAAGATCGAGGAAGGCTCGTGGCTCTGAGCACTATGGGACTTAACATCTACGGTCATCAGTCCCCTAGAACTTAGAACTACTTGATCCTAACTAACCTAAGGACATCACACACATCCATGCCCGAGGCGATTGAGGAAGGGCCCACTAATCCCCTCCGCCCTATGAATTTTCGCCCTGCGAAATTTCCGCCCAGAAAAGGTCGAGAAAGGGCCACTAATACCCTGGGAACGTGAGGTAGCATGCTCAAGCCGTAAGGTGCTAGCCATGCTGTATGTTGCATGTAACAATTTCAGTGTTATTAGTTATGATAAGTATATGTTTTTACGTAGAGAGTTATTACTGATTAAAAGTAAAAAAAAAAAATCTATTAATTTATGCAGAAATTTGGTTTAGAACACATACACAACGACATTGCCCAAGTGAAGCACAAAATAAGTAAATAAATAAATAAACAAGTTAATTGCGGCCAGGTTTTTGAAGGGCCGTTTGTTGGCTGGTTCAATGCGGAAATTTGTTAAACTTACGTCAGAGAATTACTCGACCCAAAGAACGTGAAAGAAGGTGCAAAAATATTCTAGTTAAAGAGTGTATTTGTAGATGATGAAAAAACTGACGAGACTAATAAAAATTAAAAACATATTAAGGAGGTGGTTCTTGATAAAACTGAAGGACTTAAAGAAAACGTGGAAAATCTTGAACATAACTGTCATGCAAAAGAAGACAGTGTATTAGTTGAAAAAAAAGCAAATGAAGAAGAATTCAATGAAACTAGTAGTAATATTTTGTTTTCTGACATATGTCAGTGACCTTTGACTGTCTTGGAAATCTAACAGTTGAATCATCAAAATAGTGACAAAAAATTAAAAAAAAACATTACTTATTCGTTTTTGTTTAAGAATGAGATAAAAAAAGCGTTAACTAACAGTTAACTAACTCCTTCTACATCAGCCACAGTGTGAGAATGTTTTTAGAACTTGGATGGCACATTCAACTCAAAATCACAGTTTGTACTATTCTTGTTGTAGTCTCTTTACCACAGGCACGAGCTTGAACAACGCATATAAATTTGTTAAAAGTTTTCAAGCGTGGTTGAATTTTTAAACCTTAAAATCTTAGGAACAAGTCTAACTGTAAATAGAAATACCTTACCTAGATAGCACCTCAAACGGAAGACTGGTCCTATCGGAATTAGTAAATAAATAAATGATTTTGTGAGGATGGCAATTCGTGAGGATGACAGAAGTCCGTGTTGGGTACCAAAATACATAGCTAAGCCACTGCGTAAACGTCAGTCTGAAGCAGAACAAAATATTCGACATGTAGGTAACAAAATAGGAAATTAATACAGGTCTGTGAGAGCTCGAAATTGATCACGGCAAATATCGCCAAGTCATTCAATAACTTAATATTTAAATAGCTCAGGAGTCTCATCTTTGCATCATTAGTGCGCGTCTTTTTCAAGTGAATGGGAACTCACAAAAAGCAAGCTTACATTCCAAAGATATGCTTAATTTTAGCTCAGTATATGATCATTCATCATTACAACCTAGAGAAAACCAATTTGTTGTTTCATGTCACGTCCACAGTTGTGGTCATTAGAGATTTAGATTTCGCTCGGATTGTTGGCTACGGGAGAGGTGGGGGTGGGGGGTGAGAGGGAGGAAGCTACCATGACCTCTTTAAGGAACCTTCACAGCATTTGCTTAAACAAGACCATGGACGGCCAGAGGATTGAGTCCTGGTTAGTCACTGCGCTAGCCTCGCTTGGTACGATAAACAACAAATAGACAGTAGATAGAACAAAATAAGACTTCACAGAGACATTAGAATATTTCCGTACATAAAGAAGATTCGGTTCTTTCAGAGCACCAGACAGCAGTCATTGTCAATAGATATATTTTCATAAACGTGCGCTTATTAAATACAAGGAAATGTTAAGTGGCATTATGTTCGCACATGTGTTGTGTAGCTTAATTTTGACAGTTAATTTGTAAACACTACTGAGGCATGGAACTAGTGGCGCTTTGGGTTTAGATGCGTTAGAAATCACATACCTACACTTTTAAAAAGAATCTAATTCCCATCTCACTTTATCCAGGCTTTGGACTGTCTAAATGGCAAAGGTAATTTTATTGTCATTTAGGCGTGTTTAAAATCAGCTTATAAGCTTGGTCAATTTTTTATTTTTTTGCTTTTTGTGTTTTTTAAGATTGCTATTTACATTCATATATTTTTTATTTATATACATATTCTGACGCATTATTTAGTCTAATTTTTGAAGGTATTAGATAGCCTTCAAGCAAGCCCTTATCTCAGCATCCTCCTCGTATTTTTTCAATATTTTCTCCAGCGTTTCATCCCGTTTCATGTACATTGTTTTCTTTCTTTTGCCTTCCATACTCAGCTCTGTTCTCATTAACCCGCACGCTGAATTTTCTGCTTCTGTTTTCATGCAAGTAATTACATAACTAATTTTAGGATTTGGTCTGGGAGGCATATTATTAATTTTTTTATGCCAGCCATCTACGGAGTTAGTTGTTCCATGGAGCCGTTTGCACCAGCTCCAAAGGCTGATAGGGTTTTCTTCATTTTCCAATGATCGCTCTACAAAATAGTCGAAAAAGTCAGAAAGCCTAGGAACATACGGTTCCTGTGAATCTATCTCCAGCCAGCCATCACATACATCTTCAGGCCGTAGAAACGCCAGCGCAGCACACATGCGAATTTGCTGTCTCACTTCTTCATTTTCTTTATATTCGCGAGTGAGTCCAAAATCCTGTACTTTCCTCCAAAGAGACTTTCTCATGTGGAAATAGCATCCATGCACTGAGGAAGTTGGTAACGTATGTATAATTCAGAAATCGCTGCTGACTCAAAATTTGCAGTCATACTTCCAGCACATTTCTGAAAAGTCGTATGTATGTCTCTTTCCTTTTATTTGGTAATAATGAAAATGCAACAGGGTAGACATTAATCTCATTTTTATTACTTCCGAAATCTGCATGAATTGTATATATCTGTGAAAACTGTTTGTTACATCACTTGAACGTACCATCCATAAAAAAGTCTCGTTTACTTCTTACAGCCTCTCTCCCTGCTCTTCCACAAAAAACTTAACAGAAAACTGCTGCCATCGTTCATAGTTAATAGCTCTGCTTTAAGTCCAATCTCTTCTCTTGTTTTGTCCTTTGCTTGTATAACGTCCTCTTCGTTGTTCGCTGCTCTGGCATTTCTGTCACAAAGTCGTAACCTCGATTATGTAAGCTACCTAGTTCCTCTGAATAGATTTTGGAAATAGACGCATTTTCCTCTCGTGCGCTCTTCTTTGCTTGGTTCAGAGTCCTCTGTACTTCCAACCTTGCGTCATCCGGAGGTCCACATTGATGCTCGTACGGAAAGGGCACTGCAGAATCCTTGGTTTGAAACTTTCCCCGGCAATACTTCTCTTTCTGTTTTGAGCAGCGCCAAATCACGGTCCCATCTTCCTTCGTTTTCCTCACTGTGTAAGAATAACCTTCATAGTGGCAACTAGGCTTACCACGAATTGCCGTTGAAACTTCCATATCACAACTACTGAGATGGTAATATCCAAGTGGCACGATGTGAAGTCTACGAAAACTAGAGCGATACTAACAGGCAGACGGGACTGTGCGGGCGGAGTTCGGCCGAGTCCAGGGAACAGGTAGAGCAAGATGATTAGGACGGTCCGGCAGCAGGTAGGACGGGACACATTGGACGCAGGTGCGAGGCGGAGAGTTCGCAGATTTCTAGTGGGGCGGGCGGAGTTCGGCCGAGTCCAGGGAACAGGTAGAGCAAGATGATTAGGACGGTCCGGCAGCAGGTAGGACGGGACACATTGGACGCAGGTGCGAGGCGGAGAGTTCGCAGATTTCTAGTGGGGCGGAACGTTCGCAGGGCGGATAATTCATACATTCACGTGAACGTGGGACCCCGTGATACAGAGGCAGCGACGCTAGCCACTAAACCACAAGCTGTAGACTCCCTGCAAGAGTGATAGGCTCCCTACGTACGAGGCTGTAGTACACTGTGCGATCAAAAGTATCCGGACAACCCCCAAAACATACGTTTTTCATATTAGGTGCATTGTGCTGCCACCTAATGTCAGGTACTCCATATCAGTGACCTCAGTAGTCATTAGACATCGTGAGAAAGCAGAATGGAGTGCTCCATGGAACTCATGGACTTCGAACGTGTCAGATGATGAGAGTGTCATTTGTGTCATACGTCTGTACGCCTGTACGCGAGATTTCCACACTTCTAAACATCACTAGGTCCACTGTTTCCGATGTGATAGTGAAGCGGAAACGTGAAGGGACACATACAGCACAAAAGCGTACAGGCTGACTTCGTCTGTTGACTGACATAGACCGCCGACAGTTGAAGATGATCGTAATGTGTAATAGGCGCACATCTATCCAGACCATCAAACAGCACTTCCAAATTGCATCAGGATCCATTGCAAGTACTATGACAGTTAGGCGGGAAGTGAGAAAACTTGGATTTCATGGTCGAGCGGCTGCTCATAAGCTACACATCACGCCGGTAAATGCCAAACGACGCCTCGCTTGGTGTAAAGAGCGTAAACATTGGAAGATTGAACAGTGGAAAATATTGTGTGGAGTGACGAATCAAGGTACACAATGTGGCGATCTGATGGAAGGGTATGGGTATGGCGAACGCCCAGTGAACGTCACCTGCCAGCACATGTAGTGCCAACAGTAAAATTCGGAGGCGGTGGTGTTATGCTGTGATTGTGTTTTTCATGAAGGGTGTAAGTAGGCTGTTTCTGTTTTCTTATTGGTAACGCCACGTAGCGCTCTGTATGAAAATCACTGGTTGTGCTGTGTGCAGCCTGTGGCTAGTTTGCATTGTTGTCTGCCATTGTAGTGTTGGGCAGCTGGATGTTAACAGCGCGTAGCGTTGCGCAGTTGGAGGTGAGCCGCCAGCAGTGGTGGATGTGGGGAGAGAAATGGCGGAGTTTTGAAATTTGTAAGACTGGATGTCATGAACTGCTATGAATATTATGATTTTTCAGCACTATTAAGGTAAATACATTGTTTGTTCTTTATTAAAATCTTTCATTTGCTAACTATGCCTATCAGTAGTTAGTGGCTTCCGTAGTTTGAATCTTTTATTTAGCTGGCAGTAGTGGCACTCGCTGTATTGCAGTAGTTCGAGTAACGAAGATTTTTGTGAGGTAAGTGAATTGTGAAAGGTATAGGTTATTGTTAGTCAGGGCCATTCTTTTGTAGGGAGTTTTGAAAGTCAGATTGCGTTGCGCTAAAAATATTGTGTGTCAGTTTAAGCACAGTCATGTTTAATTTTTCTAAGGGGACGTTTCAAGGGGGCTTACACTCCTTGTTGTTTTGCGTGACACTACCACAGCACAGACCTACATTGATGTTTTAAGCACCTTCTTGCTTCCCACTGTTGAAGAGCAATTCGGGGATGGTGATTGCATCATTCAATAAGATCGAGCACCTGTTCATAATGCACGGCTTGTGGCGGAGTGGTTACACGACAATAACATCCTTGTAATGGACTGGCCTGCACAGAGTCCTGACCTGAATCTTATAGAACACCTTTAGGATGTTTTGGAACGCCAACTTCGTACCAGGTCTCACCGACTGACATCGATACCTTTCCTCAGTGCAACACTCCGTGAAGAATGGGCTGCCATTCCCCAAGAAACCTTCCAGCACCTGATTGAACGTGTGCTTGCAAGAGTGGAGGCTGCGATCAAGGCTAATGGTGGGCCAACACCGTATTGAATTCCAGCATTACCGATGCAGGCCCCACGAACTTGTAAGTCATTTTCAGCCAGGTGTCCGGATACTTTTGATCACATAGTGTATATTCTTAGATCGCGAAGTATTGCTCCTTGAAACTGCACAAGTTGCCTGTCGCGGGATATTTAGTGTCTGTCTCTTAGAGTTTGCTGTTTCAGGTTTTTCAGCAGTTATGTTACGCTGTGCTGTAGGTCACACGAACTTGTGTCCATTAATGCCGTCCTCCTTTTTTACTTTCAATATCTTCTGTTAGTCGTATTTGGTATGGGTGCCACACATCTGAACACAATTCTGGGATGGGTCACACGAGTGCAGTCTCCTTCTTAGACTGATTATATTTTCTCAGTATCTTAGTAATGACCCCCCCCCCCCCCCCCCCCCGTCGGCCCCAAGTCTGCCAACTATTTTACCTACGATTCAGCCTGTATGTGTGTTCATTACATTTCATTTCCCCACAAACAGTTGCACTCAGATATTCGTATGAGTTTACTGATAGATTTGCAATCGTAGATGACTGTGGATGTACTTTATGTTGATTGTTGGTTTGTTCTGGTACGTAAGCAAAAGAATGATAGACATCAGATTACATTTAGTACATGAGCTGTATTTCCCTTTGCTAAAAAGTCTTTTAGATTAGGCAGGCGATTCTCCATCCTATCCAGAAAACGACAGCTGCACGAAACCCAGTAGTACAAGCGTGAGATCGAAAGAAACACCTCCCACTGATGAGAGTATTAAAATCCTAGTGGTTAACTGCCGAAGCATTCGCAACAAAGTTCCGGGGTTCGAAGTGCTCCTGAAAAACAGTGAATCTCAATTAATACTAGGTACAGAAAGCTGGTTGAAACCTGAAACCGACAGCAGTGATATGTTTGGCGAAAATTTAAGTGTATACCGAAAGGATTGGTTAATGGGAAATGAAGGTGGTGTACTTTAGCAGTAGACGGGAAACTCAAATAACCCAGATATAAATTGAAGTTGCGTGCGAGATTGTTTTGGCAAGACTCAGTATCAGGAGTGGACATAAAATAACTGGAGCCTTCTGTCGCCCGCCGGACTCATCTCCTGATGTAACCGAAAACTTTAGAGAAAACTCCAGTTCACTTGTGAGTTCCCCCATCATACTCTAATCGTTGGTGAAGACTTTAATTATCCAACAATTAACTGGGAAAACTACAGTTCTTTTAGTGGTGGGCTTGATAAGACAACTTGTGAAACATTACTAAATCGTTATCCGAGAACTACCTAGAACATTTAGTTAGAAACGCTATTCATGATGGAAATATAATGGACCTGATGGCAACAAACAGACCTGACCTCTATGAGGATGTCTACATCGAAACTGGTATCAGGGACCATGACGCGGTTGTGGCAACAATGATTACCAACGTAGAAAGGACAACTAAAACAAGCAGAGAGATATGAATATTCAGTAAACTAGGTAAAAAAAAAAATCTGTATTGTCATATCTCAGTGAGGAACTTGGAACTTTCATCACAGGGCAGGAGTACGTGGAGGAACAACGGTTCAAGTTTAAAAGAATAGTTGATCATGCACTGGACAGAAATATATCCAGTAGAACAGTTCGTAATGGGAGGGACTCTCCATGGTATACAGTCACTGTAAAGAAACTTCTAAAGAAACAGAGACTACTGCATAATTAGTGTAAAACAAAGCATAAGTCTAAAGATAGAGAGATGCTGAATGAAATACTTTTGACTGTCAAGAGAGCAATGCGCGAAGACTTCAGTGACTACTGTAGCAGAATATTGTCAAATTATATTTCACAAAACCCAAAGAAATTCTGGTCGTATTTAAACGTTGTTAGTGGTACAAAAGTTAGTGTCCAGTCCCAAGTGAATGAGACAGGAACTGAAATCGAGGGTAGCAAAGCAAAATCTGAAATGCTTAATTCCGTTTTCAAATGTTCTTTTACAAAGGAAAACCCAGGAGAATCGCCACAATTTAATCCTCTTACCACTGCAAAGGTGACCGAAATCAGTATTAGTGGCAGTGGTGTTGAGAAACAGCCGAAATAGTTGAAATTGAACAAAGCCCCAGGAACCGATGGAATCCTTATGAGATTCTGTAGTGAATTTGCCACCGAATTAGCCCCTCTTCTAACTATAATCTATCGTAGAAACTTCGGACAAAAAAATCGTGCCCAGTAGCTGGAAAAATGCACAGGGAACACCTGTCTACAAGAAGGGTAGTAGAAGTGATCCACAACACTACCGTCCACTATCTTTGGCAACGATTTGTTAGAATCTTAGCACCTATTCTGCACTCAAACATAATGAGGTGTCACGAACAAATTGATCTCCATGTCAACCAGCATTGAAATCCGAAACATCGACTACGTGAAACCCAGCTCGCCCTTTTCTCAATACATTCTGAAAGCTTTGGATCAAGGTAGTCAGGTAGATGCAGTATTTTTTGATTTTCGAAAAGCGTTTGACCTAGTGCCACTTCTACGTTTACTGTCAAAAATTCAATCACATGGGGTATCAAGTAATATTTGTGACTGGATTGAGGTCTTTTTGGTAGGGAGGACACAGCATGTTATCTTGGATGGAAAGTCATCGTCAGCTGTAGAAGTAAGTTCGTGTGTGTCTCAGGGACGTGTGTTGCGACCCTTGCTGTTCATATTGTATGTTAATGACTTAGCGGACAATATTAATAACAACCTCAGGCTTTTTGCAGATGATGCAATTACCTATAACAAAGTACTGTCTGAAAGAAGTGACATAAATATTCAGCAAGATCTTGCTAAGATTCCAAAGTGGTGCAAAGAATGGGAATTTACTTTAAATGTCCAAAAACGTAAAATTCAGCACTTTACAAAACGAAAAAAAATGTAGTGTCCTATGATTATAGTATCAATGAGTCACATTTGAAATCGGCCAACTCATACAAATACCTGAGTGTAACACTTTGTAGGGATATGAAATCGAATGATCACATAAGTTCTTTGTGGGTAAAGCAGGTGGTAGTCTTCAGTTTATTGGCAGAATACTGGGGAAGTGGAATCAGTCTATAAAGGAGATTGCTTACAAATAACTCGTGCGACCCATTCTAGAATTCTGCTGAAGTGTTTGGGACCCATACCAGATAGGGCTAACAGGGGATACTGAACGTATACAGAGAAGAGCAGCACGAATTTTCACAGGTTTGTTCGATTCGTGGGTGAGTGTTATAGTGATGCTGAAAGAACTGAACTGCCAGACTCTTGAAGATAGACGTAAACTATCCAGAGAAAGTCTACTGACAAAGTTTCAAGAACCGGATTTAAATGATAACTCTAGGAATATATTAAAACTCCCTACGCATCACTCACATAGGGATCGTGGGACAAGATTAGAATAATTACAGCAAGCACAGAGACATTCAAACAGTCACTCTTTCCGCTCTCCATACGTGAATGGAACGAGAAGAAACCCTAATAACTGGTACTTACACTTCAGGGTGGTTTGCAGAATACAGATGTAGATGTCGATGTAGATGCACAAAGGACATTCGGAAAAGGATAACTGTCAATATTCCAAAATCAGGTATCTGTTTCGCTGTTTGTAATATTATGACTAAAAAATCAAATTTGGTTCCTAATTGTCAACACATATAGACTTTTATTACACATGGCGTAAATTTATGCGAGTTTAGATTTATCTTGAATGATTTGTTGCGGAATATAGTCAAGGGAAGGGAGATATCTCTGTTTAAGAATGCATCATATTGAATCTTGGAATACTAACGTAGATGATCCGTCGTTCGTAATGTAAGTTTCGGCACAGTATCGGGCAATGTAAGTGACATACATTTAAGTCACTTCAAGCCGACGTAAAGTCTGAAATAGTTTTGTTCAACGTAAAATAGAGGCATACGAATTACGGAAGAAAATATTCGGCATTATTTGTATTAGTGAATTATGTAATAATTTATTGAAATAATCAGTAAATTCATATAGCTACATTTCAGTATAAATTATTACAATTAATTTAAAGGCAAAATAAGTAGTGTAGGCCTTGTTGTCCAAAAAAGTGGACTCTGCTCGGAAGTCTTTCTGTGTGAGTCACGTAGCTTGCACAAGACTGATATTTATAAGGAAATATGTCAGATACAAAAATAAGATTTACCCCAATGATAATACTCAAACTAGAAAGTAGTTTGCTATGTGAATATTTCTGACATTGCCAAGATAGGAGAAAGTATCGTAAGCAGGTAATCAAATATTTTTGATCTTGACACATGAGCCTTGGGACGAACTTGGCGGCAGCACGATGCGTTCCAGCATGCTGTGTAATGGTTTCATGACATGGTCCAACTGAAATGTTACATTCTTCTACAATCTCTCGGACAGTCAGTCTTCGATTGGCACGCACAATTTCATTAACGTTCCTGACATGAGTGTTGTTGGTAGACGTCGAAGGCCGTCCTGAACGAGGTGAATCTGTAACTTCCGTTCGGTCACTTTTTAACCATGTGAACCATCCGTAACACCGAACGGCTTAAGCACTCATCACAGTAGGCTTCCTACATCATTCGGTGTGTCTCTGTTAAGTTTTTCTTCAGTTTCAAGCAAATGAATTTAAAGCAGACGCGTTGCTGCTCTAGCTCTGCCATCTCGAAATTCGCAAACTGTGCGACACAACGTTCTAATCAATACGGCACTGAACAATAACTAACAGACCTACAACAATGAAACTTTCGGCAGCTACAAGTTAAACACAGGTGTGTGCAGAGATGCCAACCGCATTTCGCTCCGACATATCGATTGCTAATTTTTTGAACAGACCTCGTGTAAAAAGAAATACCCTGAGCAAGCTACAGTCGTACGTGCAGCATCTTGCCTTGTTCCATAGGCGACCTGCAAGGTCTGGGCATTCAAAGAGGGAAATCCAAAGCTCAGTGTGTGATGAAGCCCTGTAGGGGTACTGCTGCCGAGGAGGGGAAGAAATCCAGTGTGCACTCTGTTTGTACCTTGGGGGGAGTCATCCCAAACGTGGAACTGATCCTTCCAGATGCTATGAATAGCACAGGGTGTGGCCAACTGCAGATAGTGGTTCGTGTCGTTACTAACGATGTGTGTCACTTTTGATCAGAAGAGATTCTGGTATTTCCTGTCAAATTAAAACTCTGTGCCAGACAAGGATTCGAACATGGGATCTTTGCACATGTGCTTGCCTGACAAAGGCAAAGATCCCAGGTTCGAGACCTGGCCCAGAACACCTTTTTAATCTGCCAGGAAATTTCATATCAGCGCATACTCTGCTGCAGAGTGAACGTTCATTCCAGAAACCATCTCCCCAGGCTGTGGTTAGGGCCATGTCTTCGCAGTATCCTTTCTTCCATGAGTGTTAGTTCAGCAAGTTTCGCAGGAGAACTATGAAGTTTGGAAGATAGGAGATGAGATATCAGCAGAAGTAATGCTTTGAGGACGCGTACTGAGACGTGCTTGGGTAGGCCAGTTGATAGAGCACTTGCCAGCCAAAGGCATAGGTCTCAGATTCTAGTCCTGATATGGCACACAATTTTAATCTGCCAGGATGTTTCGTATCAGCGTACGCCTCGCTGCAGAGTGAAAATTCATTCTGAAAAAGAGATGCCCTCTGGTTGCCGGTAGATGTGTGAAGTAACGACAGCCAGTGTTGCAAGATGAAGGTGAAGCTCACCATTTGCACCATCGCTGACAGAACCGATATGTGGACATTTGGACAGAGTCGAATGAATGGCCTGAACCAGAGGCTCAGACGGTTCTGTCGTCGTATAGGCTGCAGATTCCTTGAATCATCGGGGAGAGGGGTGTTGGGCCTCTCTTAATAAATCAGAGGTCCATTACACACAAGAGGCGCCTACACGGATAACAGGCGATATGTTGAATGGGTTGGGTGGTTTCTTAGGCTCGGAGGTTTGGAACAGTACAAACGGGGTTTCAGTCTCAAAGGATGCAGGTCCAACACAGGATAAGGGTAGACCTATAAAACATCGATATTATAGTTGTAAATTGTCGTAGCTGCGTTGGGAAAGAACCAGAGTTCCAAGCATACGTAGAAAGCAGCGAAACAAAAATTGTAATAGGTACTGGAAGTTGGCTAAAGACGGAGATGAGTTCAACCGAAGTTTTTACCAACGACCTAATTGTATTCAGGAACTATGAATGAGACTAAGTCGAAGGTGGCGTGTTTGCTGCTGTCAGAAGTTGTTTATGTTGTACTTAAATTGAAGCAGACACTTGATGTGAGTTAATACATAAGGGTTATACTCTAAAGCCGGAATAATTTAATAATTGGTTCATTTTACCAACACCCCGACTCAAATGATTTAGCTGCTGAGTCACATTTCAAATAGGTATCCGACTCATACAGTTCTAGTTGATGATGACTTCAGTTTACCCTCGAATATTGACGAATGTAAATTTTTGATGTCGGTGGTAGACATAAACCATCGTCCGAAACTGTAATAAATGCTTTCTCCGAAAATTAGTTTGAGCAGTTAGTTCAGCAGCCCACTTGAAGTTTAAACGGTTATGATAACATACTAGATCTTTTAGCGACAAATAATTCTTATGAAATGGAGAGTGTCATGATGGGTACAGAAATTAATGACCACAAGGTCGTCGTAGCGAGGATGAGTACCGTGACAGCCAACACGCAAAATAGATCTATTTAAAACAAATATAATTTACTTCATGCCTTCCTAAGAGACAGTCTGCATTCCTTTCAATAAACTATGTAAGCATCGACCAGATGTGGCTTAAATTCAAAGAAGTAGTGTTGATGGTAATAATAGAGCTTCGTACCAAGTAAACTATTCAGAGGTAGAACAATTCCTCATCGCTACAACTTTGCTTCGCTGCACTGCATATAAGCGCCATAAATTCTTGCAATATAAGCGTCATATGTCACTTTACGACTTGTAAATATATAAGCAGTATATATGCGCGTCCCTGCCAGCCATATTAGACTGAGCAATGACCACAGTGCGGCAAAGAAATAAACTATTTCTGCTTACCAAGTCATCCATTCACAGGGGTCATGTCACCTTTGGTGCTGCACGATAAAATGGGATAGTAGAGAACTGCTGAGTTCACACGAAATCTGTCGACAACTGTCTGCAAAGAATTGTGGTTCGAAACAACCCAGTCTAACCAGCCCTAGATCTACGATATTTCCGAACCGGGACAAGAACTTGATAGTTAGCCCCCGCCCCAGCCCACCCTTGAGCGTTCGAGATAGGACGTCAAAAAGTAAAAAAAAGAACTATTTTTCAAAAATCTGTTCATTTGGTAGCACACGTCTTGCTGAAGAGCTTGACATATAAAACATATATGTTCGAGGAAATGCAAGACATGTTATTTGGTCTTAAGTGTGCCAAAGTGCAGTGCTATGTCTCTTCAGACAGCATTCTTCTATCACACGTCACTGTATTTCGCTCTGTGGAAGTCAAACGTGTATATTTTGTAATGGAAGCCATCAAACTTATATTCAGGACAGTACAAATTAAAATGTCCTGTGGTGCCTCTCCTACTCCAATTTTGACATCTCATCCCCTTTTCGTTTTCCTTTTTTTTTTTTTTTTAAAGAAAAGGAAAAAATCACCCTCACTATTAGTAGTGGATGAGAGAATAAGAACTCTTCAGAAAATTTGCACTCTTTATTGGCTATTAGCTAATAACTTTCTCTTTTGTCTGATATAAAATTAAATATAGGAAATATATTCTCAGGTTAACTGCACTAAGCCTTCCAGATTAATCAGTTTAGTTATCCTGCGTTTATTCTCCAGTTAGGCGTTATCACATGTTCGTACAACTCATTTTTCCATGCGGCTTCTAATCAAGGACGGTACAACTGGCCCTTAGTAATGTAGCGGTCTGGCAAAAATTTTCTTTCAAAAGATTAATATGCAATCTTTTTTACGTGTTATTTCTGTTCATCGTTTATTTCCACTCTGATAGGCTGAATCTATGGATTTCGCTAGTGATTATGGCAACGTCGATCATTCGCACACCCTATCAACCACATAAACAAACATCGATTGGTATTCACCTGTTCAGGTTTATTCGACTCAGCTCCTACAGCCCCATCCCCTTTTGTCTGCGTGAAAGTTTTTTATTTCTAGATGTGACGGGGATTCCCTGGGCAGAGACACCATGTACAACATGCACGCAATCAAAAATCAGCTTATGATTCGTCCAGAAATCAACTTAGAATGTGTTGAAAACCAACAGGGACGCGTTTCAAAATCATATGAATAATCGATAGACCAATGTGCGCTGGATGCTAGGCGCTTTGTGAAAGAAGGGTTTTTTCTTCGAGAATATGAATTTGGCGACCCCTGAAACTGCCATCCGGGGCAGATACCCCGGTTTGCCCGCCTCCCCTAGACCCGGCCTGAGTCCAACATGTGTGCTGCTGGCGGTAACAGTCAAGTCCTTCGTCCCACCTGCTATCACAGAATCGAGGACGG